>NC_088201.1:197222569-197894871 GCF_037126465.1 Ornithodoros turicata | reverse complement strand
TGTGGCAAAGGAAGCCTTCCTGGCTCGACGCAATATTTCACAGAATCATGCTCCCGCCCTTTTTGCGTTATTATTCGGTTATTGGAGCGCACCACGAAATATCTGGTTAAATTTCGTGGGCTAATTACTGTACTTTGCACTGACATTGCATCCACATGGTAAGACAAGTAACATGAAGCTATGAAACTTATTTAATTTCTTGACGACCACTCTATACTAAAAAAATCTTACGCCTACACTCTTTAAGAAAAAGGTGTACTTTAACTCATTTTTCTTGCCACATGTGTCACTTCCTTTTGGAGAGTGCAGTTACTCTAAAAAAAGTAGTCTCATCACTCCCTTTAGGGAGTGTGGGTACGGTTTAACTCCTTGCTGGAGTGCAATACTGCTCCCCGGTAGGGAGTAATGTTACTCCCTTCAGGGAGTGAGGAGACTCCTTTTTGAGAGTAATTGCACTCTCCAAAAGGGAGTGATATATGTGACAAGAAAAATGAGCTAAAGTACACCCAGTTTTACAGTAGTACAGTAGTAGTTTAGTGCAGTCTTTTTTAAAGAGTGTCGAGTACTGAAGGCAGAACCTGTACTTACGCTTTAAAAGGCAATAAAACAAGAAAAGTAGTCGTGTACATTAGATTAGTTTGTGAAGTACAAAGTGCATTCACAAGGTACCTGTGGGTATTCCAGTGATTCAATCTCATGACCAGCTCGTAAGAGATGACCAACGCTATATACCCTCAAAGCTCTTTTGGCCTTTTTTGCACTTCGATCCTTATTTGTGAAGGGGCTGATTATTTCATTTCATTCATCATCTCACAATAAAATATTTTGTGTTGTTATTGTTTCGTTGTGAAGCGACAGAAGGTAGACGAAGACGGAGGACGAAAAAATACAGTCGCACTATCAAACGATTATTGACATTTGTTTCATCTTCCGTGTACGTCAACCTCTCGTTGCTCACAAAGGAAACCTACCAACCAGCCCAAATATTATCTTGTTAGAACTGCCTTCCCCACGACAGGAGTGAAGCAGGCGACGAATGACAGAACCATACCCGCCACGTGGAGTTTTCACACTCGCATCGAGTCCCGCTATACAAGAAAGCCGTGAAGTGTCGAATATCAGGACATAGAAGGCACGCAAAATGCCGTGACCAGAGTGGAAGGGTTCAGGGAGGGCGTTTTTTGAATTCCGTGTTAGCGCCGCGAAGCAACTGTGGCTATGAATGAGGTACAGACAAGGGCAGATGGAGAGACGACAGCAGGAAGGTAGTAAGAGACTGGGAGTTAGTAGGAGTCCTCGGTCGACTTCTAGGGGAACTGCGTCGTCACTCGTCAGGAAGGTGTGCCTGAAAAGCGAGGGAAACCCTCACACAGTATAGCTGATACCGGGATTAGAAAGTAGTATAAGTGGGTGTCCAATACGGACCCTAGGTGCCTGGTTCGAACCCCCACAGCGTCTGGGCCGACTTCACTCGCGTATTATAGGTTATATATTATAGGTTGTCCGTGCGCTTATAACATGCATAGACATGCAAAGAAGGGTCATACACAAAAAGTACAAGTGAAAATATATTTATAACATATAAATATATACTATATGAGTATATGATATATTTATTAATGCCAATTGTAATGCCAGTCAAGTTTAAATATATTTATTAAAGCCAATCGTGCTGGGAATTGTGGCAGTTGTGATGCCAATCACGTAAAAGAGAAAAACCCAGCCGAAAAACCTTCATGACCTGTAGCAGAAGAAACACAATACACATAATAAAGAATATACTTACTCATTACCAATTTCACAGCTTCCATATGGGTATGAGTCAATGACATTAAGGAGGTATCTCTTATGATCATAGGGCATGAGTGCAAGCTTAGTTGTTTCCATTGTATACATGTGTTGGCGCTTACTACATATGGTCCTTTGTGGATGACTTACCTTCACCCTATTAAACAAAACATCTTTATATACATCGTGATGCAATTCCTTACGAGCAATACTTTTCTTAACACGTTTTGGTCTAGCAATTTGACTATCATCACTCAATCGGATAGAATACATTTTTGCTTTCAAAGCAACCACCTCTTCAATTATCCTACCTCCAGTCTCATCCTTGAAGCGTAACAATGCCCCTTTATTCTTATTACTATAGAGTGGATGATCAGTGGGATAGGATGAAAGATCGAGGTGATCATCTGCAATCTTTTTGATTTGCTCTTCATACTCTGACATATGAAACACACCAATGATAGAATCGGTATCCGAATACATGATTACTGAATTACATGAATTACTCTGTTGTTTTGATTAGGAATATCTTCTTTGTAGTGGTATAGATTTTATTTCTTCTTGGGTTCGTGTCGTTCGTGTTCCGTGGTCTTCCATACATCTATTGGCACCCGTCTTCAACAAATCAGGGCAGATATCATTAGTTCTGTTTGTTGGTTAGGAGTATGCTCTGTGGTGAAGTTCATTTTTAACATGTCTATTTTCTGATGAGTTTGATTTTTTCTTCTGATTTTCTGAATGATAGATTACTCTGTTGTTTTGATTAGGAATATTTTCTTTGTAGTGGTATAGATTTTATTTCTTCTTGTGTTCGTGTTCCATTGTCTTCCGGGGTCTCTGCTGTTCACAGTTAATTACATACAACTATCAGAACTTCCCGTTATTGCACTGATGATATTCTTAATCATACTGATTAAGAATATCTTCTTTGATTAAATGTGGTGATCGTTTCTCTTTTTGATATGGTGTAGCTATTATTTCCCTGCATGTTGGATGATTGGTTCTATATTAATGCTATGTGTTGATTCGAATTATTTCCTGATGTCTGCGCTATTCACTTCAATAGAAATTGATTAATTAAATTTGTGTCATATTGGAATATTAAGCTTCCATATTGTGCTCGAAATTACTTAACATCTATCAGGTTCTCACATCTCAGACTTTTTATAACAAAACTTGTAATTTTGATTGTAATCGTATTGCTTAAGAACATCTTCTTTGATTAAATATGCTGTCCCTTCTGATTAATTGAATATTTGTGTGTATGATTACAGTTAATAAAAAATATTGTGTTTGATCTGTGATACCAATTCTATGCTATTGTATCGTACCTGTAATAAGTATATTCTTTGTTACGTGTATTGTGTTTCTTCTGCATCAGGTTTCTTGGCTGGGTTTTTCTCCTTCACACAGAGTCATAACATAATTTCTGACACTAATGACTGTAATAAGTATATTTTCACTTGTACTTTTGTGTATGGCTATCCTTTGCATGTAAACAGCCTACTGCACACCTGTTGTAGCTAAAAAAAATACAATTGAAGTCGGCCCACGTATGGCCAAAGAGGTCGAACCAGGCTGAAAAACGTAAGCTGGTAAGCGCGCACGCAGCCCTCCGGCGCCGCGCCACCCATCGATAAGCGCCTTCACCCGAGCGCCGCCCGGCGGGTGCGGGAAAAAATACGCGACCCAAGTCGGCCAAGGCTCAAAAATGTCGAAGGAAGTCGGCCGAGGCTGAAAAATGTGAGAGGGTAAGCGCGCACGCAGCCCTCCTCCCGCCGATAAGCACGTGGACAACCCTCCGCACACGCGCCGCGCGGGGAAAAATACGCGCAAGGCTCAGGGGCAGGGGGTCGTCGTTTCGCCCCCATGGTCCTTCTCACCCCCTCCTACTACTCTCATCACTATTTAACCAAGTTTCGCTCAAAGTAGTTTCAATCAAAGAGTACTTGTGAATGTTAGCACGCAGAAACGAATTTATGTCATCAAAATTCTTTCTCGGGCTTCTAGCCTTGAAGTGAATTAAAGAAAACTCCATGGTAGAAGTTTTAATTGCCCGCGACAGCACTATACACACCAAAAGTGACCAATCAGATAGATACCATCTTAGCAAGATCCGCATCACATTTCACGCGTATAACAGGGCTATCTGTTGAGTGCCGCGCTTTGATATCACAGATCCGTCCAAACGAACCTCCAACCGTGTGACTTCGCTGCATCTCTTGCTTTAGCAAACAACGTTGTATTATCTGGGGTAAGATGGTCATTAAAGTAGATAGGACGTCTGACATAATCCACGTAAAACGTACGGTAATGTTTCTTTCATTCGCTTTGTTAAAAACTGGGACACGATGGACAGCATCATGGTCAGATTCAAGAATCTGGACATTAATTTTTTCGCCAATGGTCTGAACAATCTTTAGACAGTCCTCACCCTCTGTCACAGGCATCCCCTTGATTTCAATGTTGTATGATATCGAATACTGCTCGAGCTCGCCAACCCGCCGAGATAACTCAGCATTTGCCTTCTTCAATTTCGAGTTTTCACTGAGTACCGCTTCCAACTTTTTTTTGTGTCTCGTTAAATTTTTCATTCATCAAAACTATACTCTTCGTCACTTCTTCCATCTGAGCTAACACAGTTGAGTTTGCCGTCATGAAAGTTTCCGTTGATTCCCGAATAGCTTGCATTAACTGGGCCTTCATGTTTTTAATTTCTTTTTCAAGCTCGATGTTAGTAGGCATTGTCAAGACACAGTCGCAAGAGCCAGGACTTAGCAAGCAGAAACAGGAATAGCAATTACCCAACCTGATAACAAACAAGCAGACGTTATAGTCCTGAATACCAGGAGCAGTCCTGGCTCTACATGAAGTGCTCAAAGAATGGATTTCAGAAGCAGGCTGACAAGCTTATATGGCAACGATGACTGTTCGCAGCGACGTCTGATGTTATAGCTGACTTCTAATCGCACGTGCCGATGGTGTAGACGATATGCAGACACGCTCCGTGCACCGTAGGAAGACAACGACGATAGGTTCCGTTCAGACGACATTAACCTGATAACAAACAAGCAGACGTTATAGTCTTGAATACCAGGAGCAGTCCTGGCTCTACAGCGAAGTGTGCAAACGAATCAATAAAATACAAATACAACACAAATACAATAACAAATGCAATAATACAAACATAAAATGCTGACCGTGTGGGAAACATCAGGGGATTCAACCACCTCAGGAAAAAGAGGTGCAGGGATACGGGTAGAGATGTACGGGGGCTGCAGGGATGCAGGCGCCATTCCAAGAAGTAGTCAAGTAGTACTGTCATGTATCGCTTCCATGAAATATACCAGAGTGAAGTACACACATCCTAGGAAGTCGAGGGGGAAGCTTGCCTGCATTTTCTCGACAGGTATTCAATATTGGAGATATATTCTATCTTTATATCTCTTCTATCTATCTCTATATTCTACCTGGTGATATTCTATACGTTGAGATACTCTGATCGAGTTTGTAGTAGCACATAACTCCCAAGTCTTGTATTCTGGGCGCGAACCTGTCAACATCATGAATCACTCAATCTTCACATTAATATTTTGCTATTCTAGCAACCGTATTATACAAAAATCGGACATGATGTGAAAATTCCGTCCAGCGTTGAACTGCGCAAATTCCCCAACCACTCTGCCTCTCACCTGAATAATGGAAAGGCTGACCACAGGCAGACGCAAAAATACTCCAAAAGCCGGGAGATGACTTTACTGGACAAAAAAGAGAACTCCGACTTAACATAACAAAATAACACATTTTACGTGCGCGCGACGAGAGAGAGAGAGAAATACATGATGACGATGATATGCGCGCGATGGGAACCGCACTCGCCAGACACGCGTTGTCAAATCCTATGTCAAAGGCGTTCCTGAATCTATCCGCCGGGCTTTACTTCCGTTGGATATCAGGACTTCGTTCAAACCGCATGTTAATCTTCGAAGTGTGATATCGAAACCGAAGGACCCCGTCCCCCCGGAAGACCAATCTGGCGCAGTCTACAAAGTACACTGCCAAGACTCTGACACGTGCTACATTGGCGAGACAGGCAGAAAACGGAACATTCGTTTCAAAGAACATAAACGGGACATAAAGAGCGCGACCAACGCCACACGGTTCAAGACGGAGCTTACAGAGCATTGTTGGGACACGGGACATTGTTTCGACTTCGACAACGCGGTGACCTTTGCTCACGAACAAAAGATGGGGACCCAGGAAGCTTCTAGGCTCTTGGCACATACGTGGTGACCCCTTGGTTTGTAACATACACCGTGGCCCCCTTCCCGAACAATACTCCCATCTCCTTAAATAGCGACCGGTTGTATAATCTCTCATTCAGTTTGGCACTGATGATGTCCGCCGCATGACGGACGATACGTCTGAGTAAAACTTGTTATTTTGTTATGTTAAGTCAGAGTTCTCCACTTTTTTGTACAGGCAGACAAGCACATTCGAAAAACGGGGGGAAGAAAAAACTGATTTGTATGTTCAATGACACAGCAACATGCAGGCAGAGGCGACACTGTTTCAAGATATTCTAAGCCTGTGCGTTTGTACAGGGTCGGCCACGGTTAACAGTATCGCGGGAGCGCATGACCTGCAAGTATGCCAGCGCCGCGCAGCAGATGCTCCTGGGTTTGAGACCACGCGCCTGACGAACGTTCGCCACTTCTCGGTTGGGTCCGTCATTGCTCTCGTAACATGGCAGGTGGGGTGACCCACCTGCTGTTGCTATTCTATCGATGTTTTGATCACAGCGTGGCTCGACGTAATCTCTGTCGTATCGGAATGGATGAGTAAAAGTAAAATATTACGCCGCGCCACGCACTGATCAAAACATCGCCAGCAGAGATTGAATAGCAACAGCAGGTGGATCTCTCCTCGCTGGGTCTCCCCGTCCGCCAGTAGGCAGTTTTAGCACACCGTTGGTAAAGTTATCGTGCCTATCGGAGCCAATCACAGTCGTGTGTGACTCAGGATCTTATCTACTGATTGGTTCCGGTTGATACGGTTCGACGCAAGCGACGCTATCAACGGTTTGCTAAAACTCTCTAGTGTTACGAGAGCAATACGGACCCAACCGGGAGGTGGCGAACATTCGCTAGGCGCGAGGTCTCAAACCCAGGAGCATCCGTTACGTGGCGCTGGCGTTCTTGCAGGTCATGCGCTCCCGCGATACGTTTAAGTGTGGCCGACCCTGTGCGGGTGGCGAACGCCACACAGCACGTTATCACGTATCTTCAACGACAAAGCATTCCGAAAGCACATCAAGCATAAAGCGTATACCCTTAGAGCTTAGACACACACTGTTCCTCACACGGCACAACTGTCCCTGTATTCATTGTGCAAAGAAGCGCAGAAAACGTATGCAATACAACGAAATCAGAGGTCCATTTACTTGCATCAGCAGTTTGTCCGTTACGGTATCGAAAGCTTGAGTCCCGTAATGCCTCCTTCGCGTCATCTGCACGGTGATCACTTCCCACTGTGATTTTGCTTCGTCAACGACTTGTATTCACAAACAGAGTGACACTTGTGCTATCCTCACGCAAACGCACCGCGAAAATGATAAACGAAAAGCTACAAAGCTAGTAAGACCATATGCAAGCACGCTCGCGAGTTTCAAATCCGTTGACGGGACCGAAAATGTGGAGCGGCAAATACCGGAGCCTCGAATATGAGTTGGGAAGGGCATTATGCGTGTATGTGTAAGTTTTCACTTTTCCGTTTTACTTTTTAATTGTCAAAGTGGTACACAATCATTGTTTGTACATGACACATTAGCAGAGCAAACTTTTCACCTATGCGTTTTATTGCATGCGAGCAGCCGTTTCACGCAGAGTCACGTTTTCAGGACACTGTTGGCGGCTCCACGGGTGCAATCTCCTCCCGTTCTTGCACGCAACAGCTTCCGCTCGAAGGAATGCGAGAAGGAACGGGGGAGTCATTGTCGGAGAAACGACGAATCGGGGTAAAGCGCGCATTTGACGCCTCGCGACTCCCTTTTTTTCTTAGAGTGCTTTCTCACAGGATTGCCCCATATTCATTCAATCAGTCAATCGAATCAATCATCTTTTCTTATTCCATTCCTTCAGACAATGCACACAATTATCATTGAACTGAAGGAACCACAGGGCAATCCCGTTTAAAGGATCCTTTGGAATTTTTTTTAATTATTCAGTAAAGCACTAGTTGCGAGCTAAGTAAGGCTACAAGGTATACGATACAATAAAACAATCAACAAATAAACAAAATCAGGACAGATAAATGGAATTCCAGAGATAACAACAAACAACCAGAGAAATAAAACTGCATTATGAATTAACACATGCCTCACTCGATTTATAAACAAAGAAAAATGACGAATGTAAATTTATTATACCTCCAGACAATTGCTTCCACTCACAGGCTCCTCAAAACAAAAATCACAGCCTCCCATAGTTTGTTCTCACCAAAGGTAAGCTCAACCTGCCACCTGCACAAGCCCTCGGGCTTTGGTTCAAACTGAGATGACTAAAATTAATTTTTGGCAACATGAGATTAAGGTTTAAGATGCGATGTGTGAGGTTTACTACACTGTAAGAAATTATAGCATGAACTCTAAGGATATGAATGTCATGAAATGAGACATGAGAGAGAAATGTCAAATCAAACAAGATCCTAACAGTACGGTTCTGTATTATGTGAGCAGGCACGAAGATGTGTTTTGTAAGCTTAGCCCCAGACAAGAGCACAGTTAGATATGTGGGAATGTACAAAGGCATTATATAAATTGAGTAAGATAGACAATGGGGAAAACTTGCGGGTTCTCACAAGAACACGTATACCATATGAGATCCTGCGGACAATATGTTTAATGTGCAATGTAAAACGAGGAGGTCTGTCAAATATGACTCCTAAAAATTTGATTTCATGACGAAATTTTGATGAACTTCCCAGAATGGATACTGAAGTCGGCGTCACAACATTATGCTTATGAGAATTAAAAAAAAAATCATTGGCACTGTTTTATTTGCGTTTAACTGTCATTTATTAGTATGACACCAATGAATGAGATTACCAATGTCTATATTTAATTTTAACGATAGATCATCGATATCCTTACCTGGAGTTGGACGGACTAAAAATAATACGGAGATATCCTTACCTGTTAGTAGCAAAGTAGTGTCACTTGCATACAAAAGTACTTCAGAAAATTCGATGTGCTCAGGGAGGTCGTTAATATACAGCAGGGGTGCAGAACTCATTCGTGTACGCGGGCCGCACACCACGGGTTTGGGGTAGCCTGTTCCTGATATAGATGACGCAACACAGGCTTACAATAACATGAGACGTATATATTTGCGTTGCTGAATCACATGGTCAACACTCCTTTTTATTTGATGTGTGCTGATGGCACTTCTTGCTTTTCACTATTGCGTCAACATCGTGTGAAGTGTGACTGCTCAGTTGCAATCTGAAGGACTGCGTTGAGGTGTTCGTTTGTGAGTTGTGAGTGCAACTTTGACTTATTCAGATTCATCACAGCGGAAAACACCTGCTCGCAGACCTATGTTGACACAGCTGTCTTGCTACGTTTCGAGCCATGAAATATTATTATTAGGCGTCTGTTGTACCGAACACGGACAGGCTTCTCCGCGACAACATACGTATCTTCGGATACTTCCAACGGAAGAATAAAATAAAGCGGCACCAACTTAAGCGAGTTTGTTCGATATCGGTACGTCGCACTCCAGGTCAATCAGTTCCATTTGTAAGTGGTCATGGGGAACGTTGTCCACAGCTGCAGAAAACGGCGACCAAAAAACTCCCGTTTCAAGTATCCTGAAATCGAAGAATTTTTCTCTCGGGAGATCACCAAGCCTGCGACTGAACCGGTTCTTTTCTGGTGGCATTGCATCCACCAAATTTACAAATGGGCTATGTAGGGTTCCCTAAGAAATTTTGGTAGGAATGTACTAGGAATATCAATCGAGTAAAAATAAGCCACGCTGGGGCAGGTTTAGAGAGTCGTCAGCGAGGACGACGAGAGTAACACAAAGACCCAGACAGGGAACGTCGTGCTTTCAACCTATAATCATACGATTAAAGGTGGATTATGATTAAAAGTTCGGCGTTCCCTGTCTGTCTGTTACTTTCGTCGTCTTCGCTGTTGTCATGTACCAACCGGCCACGTTCGTCCCTTATTTAGAGAGTCATCGGCTGTAACAGGTAAATGGCAACAGCTTTCTATGACTAACCAATGCAAGATAAACTGCACGAGTACAGAGCCCAGACAACGCCCAGTAAACGCCACGAGCATTCATGAATCTTGAGTTGATTTTTTTTTTACCTCGTGGGCCACGCGGGCCGCCCCTTCGTGCGGCACCCCTGATATACAGCAAAGAGAGAAGCGGACCTAGTATACAGATCACTGTTGTGCGCCAATGTTAGAAACTCGATATGAGATACATAGCGTATCGAGGTTTCGAACGGGCGCTTTTTCATAATGGTAAAACGCGTTTAAATTTTACCACAAAACTCACGTGACTTTGTTGGAATTCAGGAAAACCGCCTCAATAGCGTGACATACAGCGGGTTGCATCTCGCCCGATGTTTCTCCAGTTGACAAAACTCCTTAACCCGTGAAAAACTGTTTCTATTTTAACACCACTCCACGGCTTTCGCGGTTGTCCTGATTACTGAGTTCAGCTTCTTCTTTCTTTCTTTTTTTCACATTGGGGGCACACTGGTTGTTCGGACAGCCGTGACTATTGCAAAATGAAAAAAATACTTCTTTGTCTCTTTTCCCAATATCCCATTGATACTTGATAAACTAGAAACAATATGCGAGGCGTGTTCAAAAGAAAAACGAACTTCTCAAGCTGTGCGTCCACAGGAATTCAGAGTACGCTCGCAATGCTTTGCGTGGCAACCGGTGTTCCTATTCAACGGGCTGCTGTTTGTTAGAATTTACTGTGACCATTTGTTGTCGAGCTACAGTCAGTAGACTACGCGCACCCCGAAGCCTTTCGTTGTGTTTGTGACTGATTATGAATGAGATAGCTAGAAAAGCAGGGCGTCTGCGTGAAATTCTGTTTCAAACCTGGCACGAACTTCACGCAGACGTTTCAGATGATTCGCCATGCCTACCGAGAGGACTGCATGAGCAGAACGCAGTGCCAGGAAGGCAGGACGTCGGACACTGAAGATCCGAGGCCTGGACGACCATCCACCTCAACGGATGACGAAACTGTGCAAATAATTAATGCCGTGATTCGCGGAAATCGCCGGTTAACGCAGCGAGAGGTCGCTGATGTAGTGGGCATCAGCGTCGAATCGTGTCGTCAAGTTTTGTCAGAAAAGAAAATCATATGAGATGGGTCAGTGCAAAATTCGTCCCACGGTTGTTAACCGGCGACCAAAAGGAGGCTCGTGTTGAAATCAGGCAGGAGCTGCTTGCCAGAGGGAACGGGAGACGAGACGTGTGTCCATTGCTATGATGCCGAAAATAAAGTGCAGTCATCGGCTTTACAAAGACGTTAAATAAATCCACATACGATAAGAACCACTATCAGTTATATGTCTATTGGTTTTGTTATCAACGTTTTTCTAATCCTGCATATCTCTTACCGGGTCGCATCAGCAGATCAGAGCTCTTCTCAAGAACTCCATCTCCTTTCCCAGGAGAGCAATAGAACGTTGGCTTATACACACTTCCTCCCCCGTCCTGGCTATCCCACACATGCCATTAACATCTACGCGTGTTGATGCACTCGCGGAAGAACCTAGATGAGCAGTCTGCTGAAAACGATAATGCACACCAGCACACGTTGCAGTGGATAGCCAGGTGAACACTGACAGCATTTTGCTCTGATGCTCATGTACTCTGAGTCTTGTATTGAGACACCTGCCAGTGTGCCCGATATATTTTCTTCGGCAGGACAGAGGGATACAGTAAACCACATCTTACACGGGTGAACTGTAATTTGTGTTTCACTTCCCGGTTAGACCGAGAAGACACCCTTTCGCGCAATGAGAGCCAAGCAGACTCGCAAGACGAAAAGAGCGGGGGGGGGGGGGGATTTATTGGCAAAAAAGAAAAAAAGAAAGACATAGGGGGAAAGGTCAAGACGAGATTGCCGGGCACACGGCAGACCTGGACCGGTCCCTCTGAGAACTGAAAGACAATTGCATCTGATGATAGCAAGATATTTTAAATAAAAGTGTGTAGACTATTTGCACATTGTGCTTGTTGTACATAGTTTGCACATTTTTAGGTTCTTTAGATATAAACAGTTTGCATCTCAATAGTTTTAGATCTAAAAAATTTAGCAACCTTCATTGGGTAACTGTTGTTTGAACACCAGGCACTAACAACCACATCGAGGTCAACGTTGCAAAAACTAACATTGCTTCGTTTACGTGTAAGACAAACTTTTCACTCTTCCGCTACATGTGAAGTGCTGAAATACCTCGGGTTAGTTGTGTCCGTGATCTTCGAGGCAGCTCCGAAGCCATACTGACGTCCCATGATCATGTCGCCGCAGTATGTCGTTCTGCTCTTCGGACACTGGGTTACTTAAAGGAACCGAAAAGTGAATATCAAAGAACTCCGCTGAAATGGCTTTAGTTTTTCTGTAATCGAATTTTCCATAATTGCATGTCCAGGGACCTAGTAGGAAACCGGGCAGTCTGTCAACAATTGCATGATCCCGCGCCATCTGTCGAGGACGCATGTAATACGCGCACTTCCGGGCACTAATCCGGCGAAAACGAAAATGGCAGTGGGCATTTGTGACCAATTTCTACGTCGAGAACGTCGAGCCTCTTGAACATGAGTGCGCTGGAATTCCGCATTCGAGAACTGTCGCTCACACAGAACTGTGGTTCGTGCGTTAACGTGCTGGAAAGTGTGTTTTTCGCAGCAGAAGATTCCTCGTCCAGAGATTAATCGGAGTCACATTCGTCCTCAGCAGTAGCTCACCGTGCCGTGAACATGGACTGCTTCGTGAAATTTCCATGTATAAGGGAGAAGCGCTTGTGTAAGCCGCAACAAGCGCTGTTTTTTCGTCGTGCAGGTGTTCATGTGTGAAATGGAAACCGACGGATACTACGGATGGATACTACGGTTTTTGCTGCCGAGAGGTAGAGAATGCGTGTGAAAAGCAGACAGACAATTGCATCAGAACTACCGTATATTTCGAAATACTGTGCCTTGACACCGAAGTACTGCAAGTGTCATTTACATACATCCGAGAAACCGAAGAGCATGGCGACATACACGGCAGCGTCGTGTGGTCTTTACGCGCTACTTGAACGGCAAACTGGACGGAAAACCCTTATTTCTGCAGGAAATTCCGTTATACCACCTGTCGGCCATTCACAAGATGGATATGTGGTACTCCATAGAAAGTACTCCACTGGATCTCGATCTGCGTCTTGCATGCTATTAGGGATGCTTTCCCATAAGTGCGCTGATTTTTCTCATTGCTTTTTCTTTGCTGTCACAGCATATTATAATTACTAGTTTGTTCCTGGAGGGTTAAGTAACCTGTGGGCATAGATGTATTTGTAGGTTATACTCAAGTCTCAATTGTATATGTGAGGAGTAAGTAAGATAATTTTCATCAGTGTCATTCAGCTGAACTATGTTCATAACCTTTTAGTATACTTCTTAGTGACTACGTTTCCAAATGTCAATTAATATTTAAACCAAGATTGGGATTTAACACTTAATTAACTCTGTTTTTGTAAACGGAGTAACTGATTCATTATCACGTCACCAACTAACATTTGTAAAGGAGGACTTGAGGGCTGACTTCAAGTATTATTAACACTTGATCTCGGTTCGAAGTTAATCAAACACCATTGGTGTGCATAGTACTCCAAAATGGCTAAATAATTTACAGCATAAGTTCTCTGTTACTGTAGTTGGGATGTACTTTTGTAAAGTACTTTTGACAGCCATGCAAATTGAAACTGGCTTCAGTGTACACTACAAATGCATCGTAACATTTAATTGAAATATAATATAAGAGTAGAAGCAACATTTTGTCACAACTCAAACTATATCTCTCTTTTTTATTGTCCAGGGATTTAGGAAACAGAGTAGGACTTCCTGCCCTCTGATGTTTTGACATACTTGATAGAGTTGTAAAACTTGCAACAAAATAAACAAGAGAAGTATAAGCAGTTTCATCTTTCACTTTTGAATTTAACAAGCTAGTTATATTTTACCATTTGTGCAGTTTTGTATTCTCTGTTGGTGAAAAGATTACAGGGACAATAATGCTGCAGATCCAACAGTGACTACACAGCAGATCCTACAAATTTAGGACCAATATGATGTGGTAACCTTGCATGGCTCACTACAGCAGTGACACACACTGAACAATTCCAGTAGTGGGGCTTAAAAGACAATGAACTTTCACTGTTTCAATGGTCATTCAAGTGTAGAGGATGCATCTCTAGAAAATTAATTCGCGTTCCTTAGTCATATAGCTACACCTCTTCACACAGGAAGTATTCTTCTACCATTCAAACAAGCTAGCAGTTCTCATCAGTTTCTTCTCCTACTGTTGACGTAGTACAGTCGACCCGCGTTTATCCGGACTTCATTTATCCGGATCCTGCGCTATCCGGACAAAAAAGCATGGGGACGGATTTCTCCCCATGTATTTCGCCCTCGTTTATCCGGACTTCAGCTTCCGGACTCGGACGAGAATTCCAGGGAACAGAAGTGACTAATACCCAACAATCGGCTTCATTTGTCCGGTCATTGTCCAGGAATGACACTTTGCCCACACCTAGTCAAGCGAGGTCGAGGACCGTGGTCGTGTCCTCCTTTTTACTAACACAAAGGAGGTGTTGCTAGGAAGAATTTTCTCCCTTTCCATTTATTAACGTGCACGTGACACAAAAGATATACACCTGAGCAGTCTGGTCATTTCAGACTAAGAAGGTCCTCAACGAGGACCCCTGCGCTGCAATCATAGGTGACGACATCGTCAGTGTCGTCGCTTCTGATAGTGTTCAACAAGAACCTAATAATGAAAGCGGGAATGTACCAGCTGTGACGGTGGAAACTGCGCGGGCGGCACTGAGAACAGCGCTAGTATTTTTCGAGCAACAGAACAATATTTCTCAAGTTAATGCCATTAGCAAAGGTTTGCAAGAACTGGATGCGTGTATTAGAATGAAACATATGACAATGGATAGTTTTCTGTGTAATGGTCAATAAAGATGTCCTTTTAGGATCACTCTGGATTTTCGTGTTTCACTTATCCGGTTCCCCCGCTATCCGGACATTTTCACAGGAAACGGAGCCGTGCGGATAAACGCGGGTCGACTGTACTAATGTTCTGCACCTGTCCAAAGACTCCATAAATGTCACAAAGTCTGCAACACCTAACAAATCTACTGCTTCCATATCTGGACTTTGCATACCTGCTTTCATCTATTTCTGTCATGTCAACTTGAGTGCCTGGACCACGCAATACTTAGTAGTCTGGCGCCACTTCAACACTGGAAAGCCCCTGACATTAAATTTGTTGATGTTGACAATATTGAGTACGGGACAAGTAGGATAACATAAGTTAAATGGAATACGTCATAGTTATAATTTATACATGTGTGACGTCTGTACATACCTAAGAGTTGTGTTGAACTCGTCACTACGGGGAAGCAAAACCACTGGTTACTGAACAGCAGTTTGCTTCGGACGTCTTCGCAATTCGCCGTCTACCAGGGGCGCCGGAACAGGGGGAGCAGGGGGAGCGACGACTCCCCCTCATTTACAGATGAGGTAGCACGGCTCCCACAGATATGTAAATTATGTTTGTAATTACATTAACATTATTTCCTCACTGACATATTCATACACACTACTTCTGCAATGTTAGTTTAGGTCTGCTGTACAAGTATGCACATGTCGTAATCTTCCGGGAGCGCGTTTTCAGTTTGTGTACCACCCTGTATTGCCTGCATGAACCCTCAAGGAAAATAAATGATGATGAGGATGATGGTTGTGGTGGTGGTGGTGGCATGTTTTCCGCTCCCCCAGTGCAAAAATAGTTCCGACGCCACTGCCGTGTACGGCATCTTCTTCGTAGTCATCGGCAGCAAAATAAGCTCAGCACACACGACACGACTGCTGTGTCTAATAGCCGAGTGTTTCGAACCACATTCGTTCTCGCGCTCACTCCTCTTGTGGCAGAAAACGAAGATGAACGAACATGATTTTAGCATCCCCGAACACCAAAACTACACCAGGCAGATGTAGGTATCCTGAATACATGACACAGCAGCCACGAACATGTCATCCGCTTCCACTTACTATTTCGCGAGACCAACATGACCACCCACGACGTAAACAATAAACACGATAACACAGACGACCTTGCAGATGGCGCTGTGGATCGTAGCCTGTAGCGGTGAAGTAGCTGAATGCTTTATTAACGTAGACACTATGGAAGTGAGCGTCATTTTTAAAATGTCGTTTAGCTGTAAGATCCTGTGCGTCAACTTTGTTCTCTATAAAATTAGCTCTCACGTGGTAACGATTGACCAATCCCTGGGAGCCCTGGACCGGAAACCACCGAAACGCAAGTTTCTCTTTTTCGCCGTTTGTTGGCAGCACCGTCCATGTTCCGGCAATGTTCAAAATATTTATACGTAAAAAATATGCCGAATTGAGAAGTAATGCTTTCTGTGTCTTATCAAACAATGATGTTGTGCACGACAGTGGGCAAAAATATGGGGGTTATTTTTCACTTGTCGGTCCCTTTAACTGACACGTGTCAAGTTTTTGGAACTCCCTCGGTTTTTGTTAAACTCTAAAAGGCGCTCGTTTTACCACAACTAGAGTATGCATCTGTTGCATGGAACGCTTTGTGCCTTAGTATGAGAAATCGCCTCGAAGCTCTTCAGAAATGTTTTAATAATTGGGTGTTTACGTCGCGAGACAACTGAGATCATGAGCGACGCCACAGCGGTCGGTCTGTGGATTGCTTTTGCCCACCTGAGGGTTCTTTAACGTGCGATGAAAGCTCATCACACGGCACCCCGTATTTAACGTCCCTCGCGGAAGACGGCGTGTCTAAGCAACTTGTACCCTGCCACCAAGTTGCTGGCGTCCTCGGCCGGGTTCGAACCCGCGATCTCGGGATCAGAAGGCGAACACGCTACCGACTGAGCCACCGAGGCCGGTTTCTTCAGAAATGTGCCCTTCACTTTGCTCCTAACTTCAGCTCCGCGGTACCCCTGTCTTTGATTCGTTCGACTACCCGACTCTCTGAAAACATTTTCGACTCCTCCTCCTAACATCGTGGCGTCAAATTGCTGATTCCACGTCCTTTACATGTGTGCATTGTTAGCTCCCCATTCTTGCTAGGCCGCATAAATTTCCTCTAGTCTTGTGGTGCCCCTC
This sequence comes from Ornithodoros turicata, assembly GCF_037126465.1. NCBI lineage: Eukaryota > Metazoa > Arthropoda > Arachnida > Ixodida > Argasidae > Ornithodoros > Ornithodoros turicata. Next base: position 197,877,629 of record NC_088201.1, on the reverse strand, counting down.
GCAATCCTCTGTCATTTTATGTACAGAAAACTAGACCATATGATCCACTCGCACGCTGCCAAATTTCGGAAAATACATGGTCGTCCTTATATCCTATTTTTTTCCTCATACGCTGAATTTAAAAGTGATATGCATATTATTTACCTTAACTTTTGGTGCCTTCATCTGCTTCTTTGCTCTTGCTGCTTTCACTATTATTATTATTTAGTAACCTTTGCTTCTCACCATCCCACTGTCTCATGTTTTGTTTCAAATATTGCGCCTGTTCCCCAATTGCCGTTTTCCTCTATTATGTCCCTCATATGTACATCATTTGTATGCATGCTCATTCTTTCCCACCTTCATCCGTTTGAATATTGTATTTTTGCATTTGCATTTCACATATAACGTCGTTCTTTGTATCTTTGTCAGGTGCGGCCACCAAGTCCGCGTATTGAAGATAACCGAAACCCTATTGCGGATAGGAACCTGGAGGTTGTGTCACAAACAGAGGTCAAATGGAGGCCAAAAGGAATAAGAAAGTTGGTGAAACTCGGTGAAGTCGGAGGAAATTACAGAATAGTCAGTACAAGGTTCATGTTGAAAGGTTACACCTTCGAGCTAGAGGTTACTGTCGAGGACAAGGATGGAAAGCCGCATCTGGCAGCTGCGCTACGCCTGTGCCCCGGTTGCAATGACGATAACCTGGAATGGCCATTCAATACGCCGTACACGATAACCCTCTGCCACCCTCATGACGAAGACTATAGCATCCCGATAACTGCTGTATTCGGCACCCATACCCGTACTTCCTATGTGAGACCACAGGGTGGCCGTAATCCTGGTGTTACGTTCTCCTTCATACCGCTTGAAGGATTTCAACGGCGCCACTATATAATCGACGATGCCCTTTGCTTGTCATTGAAGTTGCACGCTCCAGTTCAATAATACACTATACGATAATGCGTCAAAAATCTGCTATATGATAAGCTGAGTACGACACTTTTATTGTAATGTTTTCCAATGTTGCAGAACGCACGTGTGGTCTGTGCTGCACCAGTGTTGTAGACATATAGAAACAAATAAACAGAACACATTTGGGTATGACAATGAAAAAATGGCTATGAAGCAAGCGAGCTGGTGAAGATGATGCATAATGTAAAAACCCCGAGACTAGGGAACACGAAGGGACAGACACAACACGAAGTCTCACATTTGGGTAATCCACAGTGACGGTACGTGGGCAACCGATGTAAAGGCAGGCAGTAGCGTTCGGAATCCGGAGCCGTTTCTCATTCCCGGGAATTCGGAATTTCGAAATGTGGATCCCGGAATCCCGGGATGGGATCGGGATTTTTTTCGAAACTATACCCAGGATGCCTATATGACCGTGTCCACTTGCACAACCATGCTATCACAAATTTTGATATAGTTCACGTCTTCTGTCATCACCACGGAAGGTTCGAAAGGAAAAGAGCGCAAAAAAACAAAAAAAAAACAAAAAAGAACTCTTCAATGGGGCAAACCTGCGTATTACATTGAGTATTCGCACCGTGCCGCGGCAAACGAAAGCAGATGTCTGTCTTCCTTCCCTTTATCGTATTCCTTGAAAGTACCGGCCTGATGGACTCCCTCTAAGACTCCGTCAGCGCCGTCAGCATCATCCTCATCACCACCCTCTCATTTTCCCCCAATAGCAACGGGGTAGCATTCTGCTCAATGAGCGGAAGTCATCCCCATATCATCGTCATCATGTATCTCCCTCTCTCTCTCGCACCGTGCCTGCATGTCAACTGAAATGCCGCAATGAAATCTGTCTCTTCTTGTCGTCTGCTACGCTATACCTTCTGGCTGTGTCCAGGATATTTCCCGCAGTTAGTAGTGCACGAGAAGATACACACTTATGATGTACAGCAATTCTAGCTACGCAGCCGCAAAAATGAATGACGTATTTCGCATCATTCGCTGGAGTATTCTGGGGAATGCCACTTGTGTGAATACATGGTATAATGCGGTTTGCTCGTCTTGCCTTTTATTCATCCACAGTGACTGTTGTGTTCTGGTCTGAAGCAGCAGAGTCTATAATTCTCTGAAAAGTCTGTCTCCATTTTCTCTCTCCACATTTCAAATATACTTATTCGTGAGGATTAAGAGAACAAAAGAGATATCCTGTAATATTTCTTGTTGTAGGATTGGAAAACTCCTTCTGATTTCATGGGGGTTTTATGCTACTTGAGGGCTGTTTTCCTCTACAGCTTGTGTAGTTTACATGTGTCAGCAGCTAATGTCGTTGTAAAGTGCCGTGGACGACTAGGTTGGTGCGTTTCGGATCGCAAACGATATTTTTTTCAGGAAGGGACGCTTGAAACAAAACGTGAATCGGAACCCTTCTTTGCCTTTCACTCGTACCACGGAATATTTGTTGTCAAAAAAGCCGAAATTTATAATCTCGAAATCCCGCGATTTGGACTTGCCAAATGCTCAAATTATGCTGAAATCCCGGGATTTCAGGACCCTGTGGTCCCGGGCTTCGAACCCTAGTAGGTAATTGTCTACAACCAGCATTGTAAAAGAATCACGATGGTTATGACAATATCGATAAAGTTTGATTCACTCGATTGACTTTGACTTATTTGATCTAAATCAACTTTTGAGCAGGCATTTGGTTTGGACTACGAACACCACTCCTGTGAAAATCTTGGGAGTAAACCCTGATGACACACTCTAAAAACAGTACTTCACCGCATCGCTCGCCGTACGCCGACCATTTCCACGAATGATAGCGTGATCGCTTTTGATTCGAAAGTAGACCAGGACGTGGCAATTTGGATATATGATTGCCACAAAGAGGCATACGCATCCATCTCTCTTCGGATCACAGGCGATAACCCAATAATTCGTGGCGATGGTTGGCGCACAGCGTGCTATGCGGTGAACTTCTGTTTTTAGAGTGCATAGACTGCACAGAAGTCGCTTATGTAGTTGACGCAGAGCAGTAGAGATGGAAAGAGACACGCTTAGAGTTCCACAGCGAATATCAATCACCGTTGCTAAGCCGGAACAAATGAGCTGCTACACAGCACTTGGAACATTAGAAGCTAATTTCCTTACAAAATGTCAAGAGGTATAGATGCAGTAACTTGAGGGCCTGGCCAGGCATTTGAACGGCACATTTCTAGCCAATATCGTGCAATACAGGTAGAAAGGCACTACGTAATTAGATATTGCAATGTACTGGACACATCATTTTTTACTACGGAGTTGTCACCGGTTATGGGTTATGAAGTGGAGGATATCCCTTTAAAAGAGCACTGAGGTGACCCCAATTTCTTTTTCGATGCAGCGCGTTCGCCAAGGAATAATATGTGATCATGTTCTTAGTGGAGACACCTCACAGTGTTATCATAATTTTGATGTCTGACTGCCTGAAGAGGAGACGCTATGCTTCAATAAGTACCCCGTGCGCGCAGTACTTCAGGGGCCATGGTTTCGGGCTCTTGGCGAGGAATTGCCGTTGGACACCGCGCTAGCAGACATGCTAAATTCGAAAAGAAGCCAAATGTGCCAACGATTAGCGACGCATCCTGGTAGTTAGAGGTAGCTCCCATTGCGGCCGTTAAAAAAATACTTTTCTGGGGAAAATGCGGCTCCATCAACCATGCTATGCTGTAGGCTCCTCAAATACCAAAGTGGTCCGGGACTTTATTACCTCCACAGCCCTAACACGCCCTTAAGGGTCTTCCGCGCCAGAACAACCTCCCACATACCACGAAAGGCTTGACGCCTTTTGCTAAGAGCTAGGAAATAAGGATGATAAAGGTGTCTATCATGCCAACTGTTCGATCCATGCGAAGGTCACGGCGACACAAGAGAAAGTTCAAGAATTACCTTCATCAGCTCATCCACCTTTTCTCTTTTCTTTTGTGGCGTGAAAATTTTTCTAATTTCGGTTTGGTCGCCAGGTCAACAATTTACGGTGAAACGAAATTATGCAGTACTTCATGACGATTCCTGACGCGATAAGTCTGTGATTAAGAAACCATTAGCAATCAACTGGCTAAATCCAGATAGGTTACACGTGTAAGGCTCTAGCTAACAGGTCACTGCAGCGGCTGACGCATTCTGGCGGGTGCGTGCGAGATTATACGGAAACATGGGGGTACGTACACCTTGCCGGCAGTCTATCTCGCGAACACGTAAAACTAGTTTGTCGATCGAGGCATCTTTCGAAAGCGCTTGAGAAGTTCTACCCGGACCTTAAGCGATGTCCGATTCAACGAGAAGAACACAAATTTAGTAAATCTGCAAATTTGAAAATCAAATTTTCGCCAGAATGACGGCGTATAGAAAACTAATATATGATCAGAGCCGGGGGAAACGGCAATCCGAAGAAAGTGCGGTTCGAGAGGAACAAACAAAAAAGCCCAAATTTCCCAGAGTCCAGCACCGAGCCATCGAGAGAGCTGAGAGAGCGACGAAGATTAGCGGTAGAGGCTAATTCGGCAGCCGGCCTTCATAGCGAGTCCGTACTCTCAAATAATATATCACACAACTAATGGAATGCATAAATAAATAAACACTTGCATTTCTTTCACTAAGATCCCGCAAAGTAGTAAAGGAATCGCAGATTGTGGCGTTTTCACGTAAAACACTACGGCTCCGACCAGACTGAGCCCGCCCCATTTTTTTACGCTTTCCGTTACTGTCAAGTGGAAGCAAACACGTGACGGTTAATGCTCATTGTGTGTACATAATGAGTAAGTGAAAAATAAGATAAAAATTCAGAGGTACACATGTTCAGTGTACATGGTATTGCCCCTCTAGCTTGTCCCATGTGGGTAACAGAAGTTTCAGAGCTGTGAAAATGTCCAGATATATTGATCATCTTGCACTGCAGTTTGAACCGACTACACCACCTCACCAACTACACTCTTAGAAAAAAGGGTGGAACAGTTACACATTTTAGGAGATAATGGTTATCGCATATGTTGTGCCTAAAATGTTGCACAGTTCTACCTGCTACTTACGAATGATAGGGCTACTGCTTTTGATTCGGCGAGCGTGGGGGAGTATGCCTTCTTGTTGCAATTTGGATGTACGATAACTGCTTTTATCACCGTTTTAGACCCTTATGAGACACTATGTTGACCTAGGTGGTAACTATTTTCACACCCTTTTTCCTGGAGTGTAGCCCAAGGCAAATCACTGTTCAAGTTTTATGGAAAAAGCTCAGCGTAGAAGTGTGAAATTTTCATTTATTTTGCATCGAGCTGCTAATTGTCGGTACCTGTCGCTGCTGCTTAATAAAATGTGTTCAATCTGTCTGTATCATGCTTATGACATTCTAACTCGACGATATAGCGGAAAGCACGTTATTGCCCCATACGTTCATTTATTAATCTATTTGATCTAGGTTGTCTCGCGACGCACCCCCAATAATTATTATTAATAATAATCTATTTCTCTATCCGTTCTTCCTGCATCTGTATGTAGAAATTTTTGGCGATCTGTCGCTTAAAGATTGCATTGATCACCACAGGAGATATTTGTGGTCCTGTATAATATCACACAATTTTTCAGTCTGTTACTAAGTTGTCCATTTCATTGTGTATTTTGTACGGCAAAAGCTCGATAATAAAATGAAGCCCGTGAAGCCGCAATTGATATATGTGCCGAGTTTCAATGAATTATCGTACATGAAACTTTCTTCGGTAGCCATCCGTGAGCGATAAGATGAAATTGATAGCGTAGTTGCTAGAATGACAGTGTCGCTCTTACTGTACGATCAGGGAGGTGTAGCTTACAAACTCCTTGCATAAGATATGATTGTCGATGTATGGGGGTCTCAACACTCTAGTTGCGATTTCCTGATAAATGACACTGCTGTGGCAAAATACAGGGTGTTTCACCTAAGGTGTGTGGAAACCTACGTTCCCACAACCTCGGGGCGTCAGGCCATCCGTTCCGTCCGCGAAGGAAAGAGGAGCACAACCAGAAATTCAAACAAACATACAAGGTTCATTCACCTTTCAAGATATGGTATCCAGCCCGCTCTGCGGGACCCAACAACAAAACAGACCTTCAGGAGCGTTCAGCTCCTTTCTAAACCACCGTCCCGGTTACGCCCCCCTCTGACATACGGTATGTCGCTCTGATGCTCCCTCTGCCGTAGGGAAGTGGCAGCGCTGCCCCCCCCCCCCCCTCCTACAGAGTCTTTAGGTCGTCGCTGAGGTCGACGATGGCTTCATCCGCGGTTGAGCGAACTGGTCGAGGAATGGGCGGCGGCCTAGGGGGTAGTGACTCTGCCAAAGTTCAGGGCGAAGCCGTGCACGGGCCAGAGGTGACGTCGGACGTCGTTCGGGCTGCATCCAGGCGAGACTGATGCAGGGAGCCACTGTGGTGGGTGGCCCGGTGCACCTCAGGGACCTGGCACGTCGGGCACAGGATCCGCTTCTCTTCAGTGGTCAAAGGCTGGAGAGGATCTGAAGGGTGCCTAGTGTGAGTCCCCTGAACTGGGCGGGGACCTGGGACGGGCCTTCTCCACGAAGAGACCGGGCTGACGGCTCCAACGTGAGCGTGAGGTCCACGATACAGGCAAGCCGTTGGCCACCACTGTCCAGGTGGCCACTGAATGAGATTGGAGACGGGGAGAGCGACCAGCCTGGTCCCTACGTCCAGAAGTCCGAGGTTGACCTCCGCGTGAGCGGGATGGGGAGAACGGGCGGCCCGAGCGACTGTGGGGTCCAGATGCCTCCCAAGTTCGACGAGAAGGAGAGGATGCCTGATGCCGATGCATCGGCGAAGAGGAGAAAAGGGAAACGGTAATAAGGCGACCTCAAACCGTGGGTGCTTGAGAAGGCGCCGCCCTAAAACAGACATAGCGGAAAACTGTGGAACAGAAATCACACTAATAAATCACTAAATCACAAGCACTGTGCTTAGCGATGGAGCTACTGGCAGCTACGTGCGCCGCCTGTGGGGACGCAAATCGTAGCGGCTGGACGCAGGTCCAGGAACGGGATCCAGGTCCAGGTCTTGAAGGGATGCAGGTTGGAAATCGTGCTCCTCTCCGTCCGGGTCCCGGAGATGGTAAGATTTCAGGTCCGAGATGTGAACTGGCTCAGTCTCTTCGGAGGTGTCGCAGCGACGAAGCCTGTAAGTGAGACCGGAGGAGCACGCACTTACCTCGAAAGGGCCATCCCACCTATCTGCGAGTGAAGCTGCAAAGCCTCGTGAACATCACTTAGCGGGTGAGTCCGTTGAAGGACGAGGTCACCGACGCTGTAGGTGAGGTTTCGACGTCCACGGTTGTACTGGCGAGCCTGGTCCAACCCTACGACGTCCGGATTCTCAGGAGCCGTCCGAGCTGCAACGTCCAGTCGACTCCGGTGGTCCTCAGCGAACCTTGAATAAGGAAGCCGGATACCACCATCCTGGGGGCCCAGAGCATTTTCCACTGCAAAAGGGGCCTCTCGTCTCAAGTTCAGGAACGTCGGGGTGAAGCCTGTAGATCTGTTGATCGTCGTCCATGTAGCGAACGCCAGCAAGCCAGGCGAAGATCCCAGTCACGGTGGTGCTGACTAGTAAAAGCAACCAACACCATTTTCAGGTTCCGATTAACACGTTCGGTAATGTTAGCCTGAGGTAATGACACGGGGAAGTATTCTTGTGCTTAATGCCTAAGACAGCGCAAGAATCTGAGAACACCTTACTTGTAAAGTAGGTTGAGTTGTCGGTGATCAGCTGTGCGGGAAACCCGGACCGGCAAAGGGTGTCGAGTAGTCTTTCTCACACTCCCTGGGAAGTCAGTGTCCTGAGAGGAAACAGCTCAACCCATTTCGTGAAATGATCAGTAACCACGAACAAATACCGGTTGCCTTAAGGACTACGGGGAAATGGTCCCATCACATCACAACCAACTATCTGCCAGGGTCTATTACTCTGAACAGGCTGTAAGCGCCTAGGGAGTAAACCACCACGTGGTATTGCTCTCTGGCATACGGGACAAGTACGAACATACTTTGTACATCCTGCCTCATTCCTGGCCATGTTACAACACAACACAATTTTTCATAAGTTTTCTTGCCGCTGCTGTGACCTGCCAAGGCCGAGTCATGAAAGTAACGTATGAAGGACTTACGCAACTTCCGTGGCACCACGACTCTGAACGGGGATGAGCCGTCGTACTCATGCCCCTGGGGCAGGGATGGGCAAAGTACCTCAAAATTATACTTAAAGTAAAGTACCAAGTACCTGGTGTCATTAGTACTTCAAGTACAGTACGAAGTACCCAATTCCAAATGTACTTCAAGTAAAGTACAAATTACTAGGCAAATTACTTCTAGTACTCATCAAGTACATCACTGTCTGTGTCTTGCTCTATTGGCAAAACTTTAGTGAGAATCCTTGGCAAATGCTCTGAAAGCATAAACACCTAGGTTAAGTGCTAATCAGATGTTATAATTTGCAGTTACATGTAGAGAGGCAATCAGTCAGCTGTGCTGTGATTATGCAAAATACTATTATACCCTGACTGATCCACGATCACCCGCCTAGTGTGGTGTTCCGGTACTAATCTTCGGGTATAGGAAGCTAGACAATTTCAGGGGGGAAAAGTACAAGCCAACAGAGATTGTACATTTCTGGGCATTCCTTGCTGCTTTTTGAAATACAACATGTTTAAAAAAGAATATGAAGAAAATGAAAGAGGATGAAACACGATGTAAGCCTTAATTTTTATACGACTGTGATATGCAGCAATGTAATCCACGTGACCAATTACAAGAAACGCAAAATGTAAAAATGAAAGCATGTGTGTCTTTCAGAGTGTTCATCGCGTAATGCAATCACACATGGTGATATAAATTGATCATTAATTGCCAATGAAGGAAACAATATAAAAAGCATAGAACCTTGCATTGGGAGAGCTGAAATGACAATTGACCAAGCCATTGTGCTTCCAGTTTGCATTCCATGCATTTTACTCAATCATAGAAGAGTTGATACTTTTTCAACATTTCAAGCCTCGCAACAATAGATTTGCTTTAACAAATATGTCCCTTAAAAAGCACAAAAATCATTTTTGGTAAAATGTCATACTGGGAATCTTGGTACTGCATTTCACTAGAAGCGCTAAAATGATGTCAAGAAACTCAAGAAAGACGAAAACTCAAATGTATAGCCCTATCTGTGTGTTTTCGTCTTCGTGTTGTCATTTTAGCGCATTTAGTATAGGGTGCATTTTTGATACTCTTTTGTGATTTTTTGTGTGGAGTCCAGATTTGGGTACTTTAGTACTTGTTGGGAAAGCACTCAAAAAAAGTACTTCAAGCACAGTACAAAGTACACGATTTAAAACGTACTTAAATTAAAGTACAAGTACACAGAAATGTACTTGGAGTACTACTTGAGTACTTGGTACCTCAAGTACTGCCCATCACTAGCCTGGGGTATGTATCTGAATAGGATGCCATCCTCGTCCAGCAGATAGGAGTCGTGCCGTCCGTCAGTCGTTCCGGTGTCCGCCGAGTCTTGCTCAGCTATGCACTGCTACACCCGCTGACAAAGGCCGTCCCCTCTCTGAGCGTCTAGGAGCTGTTCTCTGCTCACGACCGTGCCCCAAAACGAAGATACATCTCGTGCCACTTGTGCTGCCGCCAGAAGTTGAGAAGGCGCCTCCGTGCTTCCTCTCCCCCTTCCGGTAGAGGCGCGCGGGACAGCGGGTCTGCTACCACGTTCGTCAAGCCCCGCCTGTACTCCACGTTGAAAGAGTTGCCTTGTAGCGTCAGGGCCCACATGGCAAGTCGTCCTGTTGGGTAATGGAGCCGCTCAAGCCAAGAAAGTGCCTGGTGGTCAGTCTGGACAGTGAAGGTACTGCCGTGCAGGTAGAAGTTGAACTTCCTGAAAGCGAAGATGATCGCCAAGCACTCCTTTTCCGTGACGGAGTAGTTCCGTTCCGCCGGATTTAGCTTGCGACTTACAAAGGCCACTGGACAAAGAGTAGCGTCATGCTCCTGCAAGAGGACTGCTCCAACACCATAATCGCTTGCATCTGTTCGCACAACAAATGGTCTGTTAAGGTCTGGCAGATAAAGCCTAGCCGTATCAGCGATTTCTTGTGATAGAGCTCGAAATGATCGTTCCTGCTCTTCTCTCCAATTCCAGCGTGTGTCCTTGCGCAACAACTGGTTAAGCGGCTGCGCTAGCTGGGCACAATTAGGAATGAGTTGTCTGTAAAAACCAACCATACCTAGGAAGCGCTGCAAGACTTTGATGTTACCGGGAACCAGAAACTCGGTGATCGCTTTTAGCTTGTCGTTGTGGGGACGGATGGTCCCTCCGTCCACCACAAAGCCGAGAAGGCTGATCCTGGACAATGCCAGCTGCACCTTGCGGGGGGTTGATCGTTATGCCCACTTCATTCATCCTTGCAAGGACGATTGACAGGTGTTCCAAGTGTTCCCGAAAATTTCAAGAAAACACTACGACATGTATGTCATTGCGAAATTGTACTTCCCATCTCCCAACACTGTATCCATCAACCGCTGGAAACTAGCGGTTGAAGTAGACAGACCGAAAGGCATTCGTACAAATTCGAACAAACCTCTATGACACGTAAAGGCTGTTTTTGGGACATCCTCCGGGGCAACTTGGATTTTCAAAAATCCTCTACTACAGTCAAGCGTCGAAAACACAGTTGCGTTGCCCAGGGAATACAAGATTGACTCAATGGACGGGAAGGGGTAAGAGTGCCTTACAGTTACTGCGTTTAGTCCACGCTAGTCGACGCGTAACCTAGCCGTACCGTATCACGTTTCGGAGGCAGAACAACAGGAAATGTCAGGGCTGCCGCAATTTCAACAGCCGTTGGGCGCTCGTGGCTGCGGGGGCGCAGGATGATGCAGCTCCTGCTGCCGTGGGGTTTCGCTAGCTGAAAGGACAGGTTGGCCGCGACTTCGGGGCGGGACGGGTCTCACAAGGCTCGTTCCTGCGAGGATCGTCCTCTGGTCATAGAGAAAGGCACCTAGGGCTCGGTGGGATGACTCCGCATTGCATGAATTACGAGGGTTGTCACCCAAACCTGTTGCACTCAGGTGTTTGACCAAGGCGGCTCCTCTCGACCACGCGCAGCGCGGTTGCAACGCTAGCTCCAGGGGCGGAGGGGGGCTGGTATTCGAGCTCAGCCAGGAGGTCGCCTTGAATTGAACGAGCCTCCTGGGCCAACGCCTCAAGTGTTTTAAAGCGATGGGCTCTTAAATAGGGCCGGAAGCGCGGGTGGCACTGACGGATAGCCCGTGCAACGCGCTTCTCTTCCGTAGCAGTGGGATCCGCTCTGCCGTACAGACCTTGCAATGCCCGAACGAATTCAGATAAGCTTTCCTCAGGATGTTGAGTTCGCTTATGTAATTCCTCTGGGACACGGTATTCGTAATCCGGGGGAAGAAATTCGTTTTTGAACCGCTTCTGAAAGTCCTGAAAGGAAGTAAACTCCGATTGCAACCTAAGCCAGCGGGCGGCCTCTGCGACCAAAGCAACCTGGAGGAGGCGTTGGATTAGAACTTCGTCCGAAATTCCCATACCCGTCTGATAGGTGGTAAGGTCCTCCAGGAAATCGGCAACCGACTTCTTATCGGTGTAACCTGAGAAGGTAGACACCGGTAAGTTGAGTCGTAGAGGCGCTTGTGTCTCCGGCGGAGATACCGTCCCGTCATCCTGGCGTTGGACCACTAACAAACAGAACTCTGTCATGCGTGACAGGAGTTCTGCCGTTGCAATGGCGTCTGACTACAGCGTGGACACCTTCGCCTTGTCAGCCATCAGCTCCGATTGCTCGTCCAGCGGGTGGGAGCTGAAAAACTCAAAAACAAATACAAAAACACACGCGCAAGAACACACACACAAAAAACGGCAGCAATAAACTACTAGCAACTACAAACTACAGACTATGCAAACGAACAGTGCCGCGTGTTCCGTGCCACGGGTCGGACGAGCTCGGACCCCACGTTGGGCGCCAGTTGTGGGAACTTAGGTTTCCACAGGTGATAAAAAATTCTAACTGGCGACGTACTCGCCGGAAGATAATGGGGTTTTCGGCAATTACGTTCTGGAAACTTTTTCCTCCATCGAGGTACGCTTTGCAGAGCCTTTGTTTTTTTTTTTTTCAATTGAACATTGGAAATTGCCAAGCAACCGTCACTTTTTTTGCATAAATATGAGGTCCTCCACGGATAAACGCAGATACAACAAAAACTATGCCCAGCATCGCAACGGCAAAAAAAAAGAAAATTAAAATTCCGCTTTAGCCCCTAAAAGTTTAACAGCTATCGCAAAATTTTACTGCTCAAGCGGTAACTGCAGGTAGTAGTAAGAAGAGTAGTAGCCATTGCTACTCATACATTTACTATGCCCTGGGTATCTGCACGTATCTACACGCATGAGGCTGTGCTTCGTGGTGCTTAAAGGGACTGTCCGGGAAAACTGGAAGATGATTTTTTCCAACTGCCACGAAGGCTTACACGCTGTGTGGAAAGTTTCAGTTCACAAAACGGTGTGGTTTTGGAGACACCGACTCAAAACTACTCCTCTGAAGACATCCTGTTTTGTTTTTTCTTTCTCGCATATTCCTTGCCCCAAGGATCCTCTATGTACGTCATCCGTCACGTGAGCATGACGTCCCCAATGGACAAAGCGGGCCGCATGAGCCCGCCGTTCCTGGGAGTACAGAGAGGTGTCTTTTCCTATGAGTGTACTGAACCGTAGGCTCCGTCCTGATATCTGTTTTTATGTTGACGCTATTCTGCATTTTACTCTGCAGAACGTGTGAGTGCTACTCAAAATCATAGTAATGGGCAAATTCTAGCACGCAACAACCAAATATCGCGCAAACAGGCATGCACAAGTCACGTGCGGCTTTGCTCTTTTGCACGTCATGCGAGAGCTCGCTGCGGCCTTTACTCGGGGCCGACAATGGCGTAGAAGAAAATCGATCATAAGTCGCGGGATACGATTTCTTCTGAAATATTTTGCACGGTGGCTGTCAGGAGTACTAGGAAACATTAGGCGGTGTTTCCCACATCCATGTTTTCAACCGGACTGTCACATTGGCCAGCATGTGAGGTCTTAGTGTGTTCTCTGTAGAAAAGAAGGAGGAGCACAAAACAATCTTACAGTGGGGGTAATGGCTTTTATTCTCTCTCCAGAGATCTCAGAAGTTGGATGGCCAGTGGAGGCAGAACGCTCTGGCGTATTCCAATCTGATACTCAATAACAGTCCAGGTATTCCTATCTTTCGGGCTGTACTACACGTCGAGGATCCAGTAAAGTTCCAACGATGTTGCAACGGCCCTTATCGCGTCAGACATCTCCGTGTCAAAGTGTTCAAATTTTACGCAGATGTCGTTGGTCTCGTGAAGCTTTGCATCATACACCAGTGACGGGCACATATCCTGTAAATAAAAAACTGCATTAAATAGGCACACTTATTCAGAAGCTGAGAGCCGAGGAACACAAAAATAGTCAAGCAAGGTGGTGGCTTTTAGTGAGTACGGCACACACGATTATACACGAAACAGCTTGTTTAATTGTCCACTTGTCAAAGTACCAGGAGACGGAGAAAGTATCAGGAGATAAAGAAACTGTGAATGTAGGCTTGCATTATCTGGAATTATCAAGAATGAGGATGGGGGGGGAATATGTTTATTATTATTATGAGGATGGAATACGAGAGAAAGTCTGTGGCATGAACAGAGAGGAACAATGTGCTTGATGAACAAATGAAAATGTTTGAAAAATATCGTTACAAGAGACATAACTAAAAATTGTTTGCATAACAGGGGTACTTACAGAGTTTTTGAGGTAGTCGGGCTGCTCCTTCAGCAGCAACGGCAGAACGCAGGACACCAAGTGCAAAGCAGTCTAGATCGGCAAAGGGACAAGAAATTAACGTATTAATTTTGAGACATTAGATGTTTTTTTGCAACAGATGAAATCCTGAAATTCTGCAGAATGTCTGATTGCTTTAGGCAATATGTGAAATGTCATTGTCAAGGAACCTCATTGGATACTTTGCCTATGCACTCTACAAGGCGTTCCAGCTGACTGTACGCATATTTTTTAAATAGAAACCCTACTTTATCCCGTGAAAACTGACATACGCATATTTCAACCTATTTCAGCCTGTTTCAACGACAGGACTTACCACCACCTTGAAGGCTGTCCCATGGGTAGCCCCGTGTCAGTCACTTGTCTACACACACGCTCTACATACACTTGTCACACGCTAATCATGTCATGGAGCATATTGAAGAAACCGCCATGGAACGATTTTGCCACCCGGTCAAGTTCTATCACCGCTACGTCGACGGCACGTTCGTGATTCTCAACGGTGACCACGTTGATGACTTCCACTCGGTTCTAAACAGCATTGCGCCATCGATCAATTTCACTTACGAGATGGAACAAAATGGCAAGCTTCCTTTCTTGGATGTGTGTGCGCGCCGATGTCGGGTGGCATACAAACATGTGTCTACCGAAAGCCTTGTGATACCGGCAGTTTCCTTGGTTTTGACTCACACCACCCCACGGAGCACAAACGGAGTGTGGCACGAACGTTATTTCACCGATCTGAACAGTTTCATCGTGCACTGAGTTACAAGCTTCTGAGGACGCGACGATCGCCGATTATCTGGACAAACGTGGCTATCCACGCAGGTTTATCGAGGACACTCTCAAGCGCATGCAAACATCTGGACCGCGCGACGGGAACCGCACCCGCTAGACACGCGTTGTCATCCCTTATGTCAAAGACGTTTCTGAATCTATCCGCCGGGCTTTGTTTCCGTTGGATATCAGGACTACACTCTAAATCCGGCACCCGATATGTACCGCATGAATGAGGACCCGCACCTGGGCCAAGCGGTACACATGATGTACAGTCCTCAATCAGCAGGTACAGTTCGCGACCACTCCGAAATTCAAACGGTACAAGGGCGCCGATACCCATTCGTACCGGCTAGGTACCTTTTAAGCGCGATCTATAGCAGCTGTACCTCATGTGTACCGCGTGTTTCCGGCGCATGAGTACGAACGCCTTCTCACGATATCCATGCGCTGCAAAAATATTTCGTGTGATTCCGAATACCAGTCAGTAAATTCCCTTATGCAGCAGTGCCCTAACGAATGAGTACCATCATTCTGTCAAAGAAGTGCAATAACTAAAACCCGTGACCGTAAGGGATCGCACGTTTGGGAAGAATGCATTTCTTGGAACCGCTGCAAATCAGTTTGTTTGGAGACGTCGGGGAGCGAGGACGAGTCTGCTCCGTCTTCGAAGAAATTCGTTCGGCGCTTTCAAGATTGGAGTAATTTAAGGTGCGTGTTATATCTTTGAAGTAATTATTTGTCTGCACGACGCATTTTCGTTCATTTTCGCTCTGATTACCAGTGGTCCTGATCACCGGCAGGTTGGACACAACGACTGAGGGACGGAGACAACGAACTTTGTGCGTCATGCACGAACGTTGATGCGTGAATTGCACTTTACACCTGGATTACACAAGCAAGTAGGCATGTTGTACAGGCAAGCTATTTCGGTTGTTGTTGAATTTTTTTTTACATTGTATTTTCTCCTAGGCTACGTCCAGGCGATGTCGAAAATGGGTGAGCCAATCGTCTACTGTGGTTGGTGTTACGTTCTGCGGAAGAAACGTAAGTTGGGGAAGAACAGGAATCCAAAGGTGTGGAAGAGATAAAGAAGCGTCACCACAGAGCAGCTCCAATGGTGAAGGAGAGATGCAGTGGTCATCGTTCATCCGTAAACATTGTGCCCCGTGTGTTCGGCGTTTGTGCATCATGACGCGCAATGACGTGCAATGACGTGCAATGCACGCTCGCGATGGACATGCATCACCCCTGAAATGAATATATGGATATAATTTTCCATATATATATATCCGAATAAAGTTATTTGTGTGTTATATTTATTGTGCAGCGTAGCTTCCTGGGGCTGTTAATATATCGTGGGGGAGGGGAACCACCCCGACGGGTAGGCCTAAATCGCTGCGCGCTATCCGTTACATGTACCTCTTAATTCCTCTTAAAATGATGTAACTCACTGAATGTAACTCACGATGAGGTACATTTTTTTTAAATGTACCTCCTGGCCAAGCAGTACTTGACCGTTACATATGCGTTACTTGATTTAGAGTGTACGTTCAAACCGCATGTTAAACTTCGAATGTCATATCGAAACCGAAGGACCCCGTCCCCCCGGAAGACCAGTCTGGCGTAGTCTACAAAGTACAATGCCAAGACTGTGACACGTGCTACAATGGCGAGACAGGCAGAAAACGAAACACTCGTTTCAAAGAACATAAACGGGACGTAAAGAGCGCGACCCACGCCACTCGGTTTAAGACGGAGCTTACAGAGCATTGTTGGGACACGGAACATTGTTTCGACTTCGACAACGCGGTGACCTTGTCTCGCGAGCAAAGATGGGGACCCAGGAAGCTTCTAGGTTCGTGGCACATACGTGGTGACCCCTCGGTTTGTAACAAAAACCGTGGCCCCCTTCCCGAACAACACTCCCATCTCCTTAAATAGGGACTGGTTGTAAGATCTCTCACCCAGTTTGGCACTGGTGATGTCAGTCGCATGACGGACGATACGTCTGAGTAAAACTTGTTATTTTGTTATGTTAAGTGGGAGTTCTCTACTTTTTTTGTCCAGTTATGTCGTCTCCCGGCTTTTGGAGTATTTTTGCATATTTCAGCCATGTACACAAAAGTAGCAAAAAATTAGACAACAACTTGACTTCAGGATGATGGGTGGGAAGTTTCATCGCCGGGGGCGATACTCTACCCCATTGCTGGAGATGAAGCGGGGATTGAAGCAATGCGTCCCGTTGCGTCCAAAAAGGCGAAGAGAGCATTGAGGGCAGAGCGTTCGTGAGCTGGTTCCTTCAAGGGCCAAACAATTTTGTGAAGGAGAGGGGACGTGAGTCTAGCTCGTTGAGGGAGGCGGAGAGTACGGAGTGGGAAGGGTTGTAGTGTGGGCAATGAAGAAGAATATGCTCGAGATCTTCAACAGCACCGCAGTGGCTGCAGTGGGGAGTGTTAACTTCACTTAAGCGGTAGCGCCACTGTGCTGCTAAGGCCACGTCGAGGCGCATTCGATGAACTACTGCGACGTCTTGACGAGAGATATGTGCTGGCATGCGGAAAGCGAGCGCTGGGTCAACACTGCTCAGCATGGCGGGTGGTAGTATGTCTGCGGTGCGTTGGCGGGTAGCCAGAGGAGTCACAAGACTGGACAAGTATGGACCGCTAATCACCTCTCAGCAGTGCAATACGCGTCCGTGTCCGAGACGAGAGAGCTGCTTCGGCGACACTGTCCGCTATTTCATTGCCTTCGACACCGCAATGGGCGGGAACCAATTGGATAGCGAGCCTATGTCCTACTTCGTAGACGATTTTGTAAGCGGTTAACACATTCAGAACAACGGAGGAACCTCGTATGCCAGAGTTTTCAATTGCTTGCAACGCAAATGCTGAGTAAGTAAAGACCACCCAATACCGGGGGGGGGGGATGGAATGATGTGATGCAAAAAGAAAAGTATGGCGTAGAGTTCCGTAGCTGTGGATGAAGTACAGTGCCAAAGGCGACGTCCTTGAACTACGCCTTCATCAGGGATGAGAAATGCTGGCGCGGACTCGCCATTTCGAGATGCGCCATCTCGAAATGTATCCACTTCCACCGCCATGTAAGCGGCGGTAGAGGTGGATAACTTCGCGTCTACGATAGCATAAAAATGGGCTCGGAGGACTTGAGGGGGAACGTGAGCTCTGCGGGCCTGGAGGTCAGGAAGACGTGCGAAGGTGGGTGGCACAGGCAGAGACCAGGGGGCCTTCGGCGGTGTGACAGTCCTAGGTGTGAAGCCGGTGAGAGCCCTGCGTCTCCACTGCGCCACGCGATGGAAATCACTTTCCGGACGGTATCGAATTTTCCTGAGGAGTGGCGGGGGAACGTGGGCACGCAAACGTAGGAAGTGTCGAGCCATTTCCCGCTCACGGAGGACCTCCACCGGGAGTTCTCCAGCTTCCGCTGAATGACTCGCCTA
The DNA here is from genome assembly GCF_037126465.1 of Ornithodoros turicata. Classification (NCBI taxonomy): domain Eukaryota; kingdom Metazoa; phylum Arthropoda; class Arachnida; order Ixodida; family Argasidae; genus Ornithodoros; species Ornithodoros turicata. Next base: position 197,859,532 of record NC_088201.1, on the reverse strand, counting down.
AAATCGATAGTTCCACGCAAGGTAGCATTCTCCGTGTATGCCGATGACGTTGCCCTTTGGACTGTAGGCAAGTCACGACCAGCCATTCAGCGCAGTTTACAACAAGCCTTAAACAGCGTTCACCTCTACGTTGGGCGACTTGGAATGGACCTTTCGCCAGAAAAGTGCGTCGAGCTCCGTTTCACCCACAAGGCTAAGAGTAATTTCCCTCTTTGGATTGGTGCACGGCAGCTCGAGCCTGTGCGTTCCCATCGCTTCCTTGGTGTGGTCCTGCCATGGCTTCCTGCCATTCAACATGTTTCTGGCTTCGGCTGAGACTGTGATCAACGCTCCCTCTTAGCCGTTCACGCGGCTTTGGTGAGGGCGACTGTGCTTTACAGCCTTCCAGTCTTGCATAGGGTTTCTACAACATCGTTAAATACCTTTCGGACCCTGTACGCCTGAAGCCTTCGTCGCTGCCTTGGCTTCCAAAAATTAGACTGTCGGAGCAGCCTTTAATGAATTAACGCAATGAACTGTATAAATTAACAAAACTTTGTGTCTGGTGTAAAATACAAGAAGGAATACGGTAAAGAGTGGAGTCGGGCAATGTGTACTCTATCACATTGCAATTTCCAACGACCTTCCGTGACATGATAAAAATTAGCGAAATAACGCATATGTGACCGACTTTAGCATGATTTTGATTGTGTTAGGGAAGGTCACGGGAAGTCTGAATGTTATGGAAAACATATCATATGGCTCTGCCCCAGAACTTTGTATTTGACACGAGGCATTAATTTTTGTTGGTCAGTATAGTTGGGCACGGTAACTTATTAAGGATTTAAATAATTAGACTGTCGCGGAGTGTGCATATAAGCAATTTTAGTAGGTCATTGCCACAATAGCAGTACATGACATTTTTCACAGGAAAGAGTAAGGTTTGCATTTTTTTAAATTATCCGTACAGTTAGTTAGCATGCGTAGGCAGTATAAAATGTGCTTCTTCTGCGAAGAGCGAACCTTTGGGCTTGTAGGTATAGCATAACGACGCAGGGAAGGGCAGACGAGAAGACACGGACAGACAGACACAAACGGGACAAGCGCTAACTTCCAACAGGTTTATTTTGGAAAACACATTTGGGTTGTACAGAGTGCCTTTGTTTAGGCGATACAGAAAACTATAAGGGCTATAGTCATGCTGTTTTCACTTCTATCATCTCTGGGCCGGCGGACGTTCTTGGCCATATGTTGCTCGACCGTGAAATGACTAATTACCTAAACATTGTTATTTAACTTTTTAATTATAAAAGCTACGAAGTTGTCCCGATGAGAACATCTGTTCCTTTCGGTGAGCTGATATCGTAGCTGTTTTCAAACTCCGTTTGGTAGATCGTCCGCAAAAAATTCCTCAAGGAACACCATCTTTTTTCTTTATTTTGTTCATTGCGCATCTTCGGAGACGCGTCTTTCCTTCACCCCCAATGTGAGATGGTGAAGGATCGTCATGCGTCGAAGATGCCGCCACAGTGCCGCCTCATGCGTCGAAGATGAGCTTTAACTAGCGGACACAAAACAAAAACACATCTATTGTGTGACGCTATCTGAACTGCCCTTATCTTGTGTTGCATTTTCTGTTAATCTTTTTGCTGGACGCACCAGGCGACAGTGTGCTCTTTCACCCTCTCACATTGGGGGCAAAGCAAAGACGGGTCTCCGAAGATGCGCAATTAATATAATAAAGAAAAAAATGTGTTCCTTACGAATTTTTTGCGGACGATCTAACGAACGGATTTTTGTTCTGAAAACGGCTACGATATCTGGTCACCGAAAGAAACAGAGTTCTCATTGCGACAACTTCGTAGCTTTTATAATTAAAACGTTAATTAACGATTTTTAGGTAATTATTCATTTGACGGTCGAGCAACCTATGGCCAAGAACGTCCGCCGGCCAGGAGCTGATAGAAGTGAAAACAGCATGTCAATAGCAGTAGTAGAGTGACAAGGAGATGAGCTGCATCCCGCGAAATAGTTGGATAGATTCGACCATCGCTACCCTCCTCGTCTGATATCGGAGGATATTTGGAGCAGGATAGTTTCCGCCCAAGGAGGAGCGCGCGCCAAGACCGCCCCGCGCGTTTCGCGGCCGCGCGTAGAGAGGGGTTTCCTTCTCGCGTTTGAACATGCATGAACATGCAAAATACATCTTATTCCCTTTCCACATCTTTTACTACATCCGCGAGCGGGGAGTTTTCCTACCGCACTTAACATAGCATACTTTCCTCCTGAAGACATGCAAGCAATAGACATACGCATTTGTACAAGTGAAAAATATTTTATTAATGCCAATTAAAGCCAATGATGCTTAGTAATGCCAATTAAAGCCAATGGTGCTGGGGGGATTGCCAATTATGTTGCCAATTGTGTTGCCAATCTGTGTCAAGGAGAAAACCCCAGCGGAAAAACCTTGACACCTGAAACAGAAGAAACATACAAGACAACAAAGATGCTACAGGATGGCCATTAAAACATGAGAATGGAACATACTCACACATTTTCTTCCTTGATTTGACAGCTTCCATAAGGGTATGAATCGATGGCATTGAATTGATAACGTTTATCATCATAGGGCATGAGAGCAAGCTTGGTATTCTCCAGGGTATACATGCACTAACGTTTGCTGCATATTGATCTTTGCATATGATATACCTTTTCACTATTGAACAACACATTTTTGTACACATCATGAAGCAAATGCTTGCGAAGTATATCCTCCTTCACTCCTTTTGCTCTAGCTATTTGATCATCACCAACCAACTTTATCGAATACATTTTAGCCTTTAGAGCAACTACCTCCTCAATTATACGACCACCAGTTTCACACTTGAATCTATTTTTGTCACTGTACAATGCATGATCTCCAGGATATGATGACAGGTCCAGATGTTCATCTGCAATTTTCTTCAGTTCACCTTCATAATCGTCAGTCATCAACTCTAGGATAAAACTATCAGTGTCCGTGTACATGGGAATGACTGTACAGGAGAGCTTGCTCTGTAGAGTACAATAGAGGAACTCATACATGACATACTTCGAGTGCTCAAGCACGCAGAATCCAATCTGCAATGGGAAGTTACATTTAATAGTTCTTTTTTTTCAATTCGTACAGCACACAATTCTCAGAGAGAATTTCGAAGTGAACACAGTCATTTGAACTGCTATACCGCTCAGCTTCCTCTAGACTAAAGGCTACCTTAATGTTCCTGAAACGAGAAGGATTAAGAAGACTTCTTCCAAAGATACTATTTATAGAGAGCTTCATCAAGCTCTTCTCCAACTCTGTTTGTGCTGCTCTGCGACGCTCAATGTTCATCATGATATATGGTTCAAATATCTTGCTCTGCTTGAATTGTAGTATTTTATGGATCTTGCTCACTTTCATACCCAATCTATAGTACAACCCCAGCAAGCGATAGTGCACAACATACCCTGTTTTGTCCATACATGTGAGAAGCAACTTCTCTTGAGCGGATGTCCTGTAATTAAGCTGCTCAATTAGTTGATGTTGGTACGTTGACAGCCAACTTGATCCCACCTTCTGCTTGAGCGGCGCCAGCGGGAAATACCGTGTCTTCTCACGCAACTCTGGAGGGTATACTAGATCGCATACGTATATATAACCGATAGCTGCATCCTCTGGGTGATTAACAAAATCGATACTTGAGAACTTTTCTTCAGGCACCCATTCGAACCCTCCAACTGGAAGGCACTTTGTGAGACAACCACCATACAAAGAATTGGCATCATAGTAGGCCAAATAGCTCGATGGTCTTTCTTCATCGTAATCAGGGCGATCCTTATTGTTAGCTCGAGCATAGCGTTTCGATTGTTGGCAAATACCTCCACGAATGGAGCCCTGAATCGTACGGTACATTTCTTCATCAGTGAAGAGCTCTATTTCCGCCGAAGTGTGCTTCAGAGCAGCTTGCCAGCTGAAACCTGGGAAACTCACAAAGCGAAGCACTTCCAACCCATACGTCTTCAAGGATAGAAACCTAAAATGCTGCATTACATCCAACAACAACAATGTGTCACATAACAAATAAAGGTTGTTGTAATCGGCGAGGGTCCTGCAAGAAAAGTGATTAAATATATCCTGTGCATAGGCATAGTCATCGTCGCTCACAGGTGTCCTAGTTAGATCATTAAAAAAAGCTTCCTTGGGTGGAAGACTTTCTTCTTTGTACACATCAAAGCTCTTAATGTAGGAATATGGAAAGACACCTTTCCGAGTCAGGCGAAGAAAATCTTCGCCATATACCTGCTTCAGACACTTGAATGCTTGAACACCCTCAGAAACCATTAAACTGTCAACAAGACAGGACAGTGATTGATTCAAATATTGAGTAGTGTCACGGAAAATGAAATTACCATACTCAAAGTTCCGTATTTTTTCACTACTTGTTGCAATAAGTTTGGGTGGTGTTTTCCATTTCATGTCGTGGAAACCACGAAGCAGAGAACTGATGTCATAGGCCAAATTGTGGACCAACACAGGTATCTTACCCTTATTTGCACAACCGACATTGCATTGATTGCACAAAGAGGCCAAAAAGTTTGGGCTATCATACCTACTGTGGTCATGACGACAAGGTTTAGGGTGAGCTTGATCAAAGAGAACACCGCAGTACTCGCACTGAATGGCTGCATTGTGTTTACTCTCTTGCTCAGGTGACAAAATTATAGGTGCTGGTTCGCTGTTATACATTGCTGCGATGTCGTGTAGAAGCATGAGATATTCTACACACTTGGAACCAGCATCAGGCCCCAAATATACATCTTTTGCAATGATCTGCGAGTCGTAAGTTCGTACTAGAACTGCACAAAATGAACTCATTACGTGGCATTGTACGGCATTTTTGACTGCTGTATTAGGGTCCAGAATGGACTCAGTGTCAAGTCCTATCACATAAGGATAGCGAACATATTGAAATATTGATTAACTTTTATTATATTTTTGCCCGGTGGTGGGAACTGTAAGATGACTTCCTTCAAGTTCCTACACACACGACGATGCCTGATTAGCGAATCATTTGTACAAAATCCACGAGTACATTTCTCGCAGAATACCCGACCGTTACGACTCATCAGAGCATTGAAATTTCTGATACCAAAAAAGTGATCATTCACTTCCAACAACTTAACACTATCACAGAATTCCGTTTTTGGTATGCGAGAGGCATGTAATGTCCCATCTTCATACTTGTAAATAAACACACCAACTTGATTACAATTTTCCCAGAGATCTATATCAGAATATGAGACTGGACCCTCAGGCCACCACCTCACACGAGCAATAGGATTTGACTCACAATTTTCCAAGTATTTTGTATATGTTTGCCAATTATTTATACGCCTCTTCTGAGGATGCAACAAAGCCAATGTGTTATATTTAAAGCACTCGTGAGGGGCGTTGGGTGGAGAGTCCACATTGGTAATTGTCTTCCATCTTTTTTTTCAACTCATCGGGTATAGCTGTTTTACACCCAATGTGCTTCTTCTTTAATTTGGTGATAGTTACCTCAAGTTCCAAAACATCCCTGGAAACAAACCCACTACCAACTCGTTGATACTTTTCCACATTTTGCAAGAGTTCAGAAAAGCTCTCATTTAGTGCAACCATTATATCTGAAAGATTATGTATCTCTTGTGATGTTGTTGGTATGTATGCAATGTTAGTTGTGATATTGTCACCTACTTCTTTCACCATATGCAAAATTAGTCGCATATAAAATCGGAAAGGTATACACTGATCCTGCAACATTCGTACTATATCATGCTGATACAAAAGAACATAATCGATTGGATCTTCCACACTGTCATCATGTGGAGAAGCAAACAGCACAAAACATCTATTATGACCACCAAATGCACTCTGAGTTAGAAAGAATGGTAGGTATGGAACTTCAACGCCCGGGTGGACACCTCTAATATGTTCTGAGAGCTCTTGTACCTGATCGACATTTGGCTCTGGTGGTAATGGGTTGTTTAATTCGGCAAAATTGTCATTTTGAATGGCATCTATTGGAGTATCCGAATCAAACAGACCATCATTCAGTAACATATTAAAATCAAATTCCCACTCCGGATGATTAGCTTCCACACCACCAACATCAATTTGCAAAGCTTGCTCCCACTCCTCAATACGTTGTATTAATTGTTCAATACCATCATACCCACAAATTCCACAGCGAGGCACTAAATAAAAAAAAGAAAATGGAATGGTCTCAGTTATAATATGTGAAGATAAATAAAAACAATACTCACTCTCAGCAGGTCTAGTAGGAACTTGTGGAGGAGGCAGCACACCAAACAAGCTTTAGTCTCGAACTTGAGCAGGAGGCAGCACACCAAACAAAATTTGGCCTGGAACTTGAGCAGGAGGGCAGCACACCAAACAAAATTTGGCAGGCAAAATGAAACAAGCACTGCAACCAGGGCAACAGAACTTGTTGGAGAAACACTGCACGCCATGCTCGAATTTATAGGGTGGAAATGTTGATGTGGGGGCGGGCTAGAGAAATCCACATGTAGCAAAAGTCTTTGTAGTAAACAACCAATTGCAAACTAAGGAAAAACGCAACCAATAGGGAAAGTATGCACATCCTCTCCATCGGATTCCTTTTCAACATCCCCCTCACAGTCGACGATGGAAGCGCAGAAGTGCTACGCGGTCTCCGAGGACGATTGTATGTATAGAAAGTTTTCCCGTTTTTCACTCTCTAAATATGTGATTCTTTGTTAAGATTCTGATTGTCTCCTGACGGGGGATCTTCCTCTTGTGAAGACATTGAAGCCTCCACCCAGAACTTTCTTTATACAAAATGATGAGCATCTGCGACGCTGTCGTTGTGGTGGTCATCGAATCCATCTCATTGGCTAGACAATAACGTCCGACCTTATCTCGGTTGCCATCCAAGCTCGGATCAACCATGAAGCCCAGTGAACGATTTGCTTTGACGGTACAATGGCTGATGTACAAGGATTTGATGAAATTAAACTCCTATCTGAACTGCAACGGGCCAGAGGCTGATTTTCATCTCTTTATGCAAATTCTACCGTTCCCAATGCGGACGAAACGAGGAAAGATTAGTCGGAGGCTCCAACGCTTCGTCGCCATCAAGTGTAACTTGTTGCGACAGTATCGTCAGGGTGACAATATCTCTCCAACCATACTTAATGCTGGACTCAAGCGACCAATAATTCGAAACTTTTACATCCAACACTCGGAATACATCGTGCGTCGCAAGAAAGATGGTTGTCGCAAAGTGTCGAGGCTGGAGGACTATCTTAACGAGTTCTGTACATTGAAGAAATAAAATGAGACATTTTTCTTTAAATGAGGTATTCCTCTTCAATCATTTTTATTATCATGAGGTCATTGTGTACAAGGTTATTGTCAAATAAGGACACAATGCTCTTGAGTTGGTAATTCTTACAAAGGCGGGAAGCAAAGACACAAACAAAAAGTCCACAGTGTGAGCTGTAAATGCTTTGAATGCATTTCTCACAGTACTGATCAACATGTAGATCTAGCAGCTCTTCTTCAATCGGTGGTAGACCAAAGCTGTCCACATAGATGTACTTGTCATTCCTGTCCCTCATGTAGAATAGCCAGTGTTCTCCGGGACCATCGTGTGGGTGTGTATTGATAACTATAAACCCTTCTGTCGTTAAACTAGGTACCATATCAATTGCCAAGGTCCCGCGATACATATTCAAAGTTTCATGGTTCAAAGAAAACAATAATTCCATATCAAACACATTCATACTTAGTCCACTCGAACAACAAGATCACCATCGACTGATAAAATCTTGTGTGCTTTACTAATAAGTATAACCGACACTGCGCAAGGTAATGGCTTAGCAAACTTCATTTCAATCCTGCAATTGCCCTTGCGCAATGGATTAAAGTAGGAACCAAAACTTTCGTCAGCACTCAAGTTCCAATGCGTGATAAAGGATTTTTTTATATTTTTCATAACTCAACTCGACATGTTTTTCATTCAGTTGATACAAGAATTCGTAGTAGCTTGCTCTAGCCAGATCATTTTCCCAGTCATAGGATAGTTGCTTCCTATATCAATCAACTGATAGTGTTACAGAACTAACATTAAAATGCTCGAAACAAAAGGGGCTCGACTTTTAATCACCCTGATAAGCCTCGGTGTGAACTAGACATACAGTAAGTTGATCAGGAATTCTATCAGGGAATAAGTTTTCAAAGATTGCATCATGAAGGCCCGGCGAAAGCGAACGGACTTTGCTTTCTAGTCCACGCATGATGTAACATGCTGGGGATGATCTAAGGGCTTTCTGGTGTGCAATAAAACTTGAGTTGCTAACTTTGACTTTGCGTGCTACAAGTGCCGCGCTGTGGATTTTCAATTGATGCTTATGAGTTTCATTGGTGCCAGTTAGCAATCTAAAGCTATCCGTATTATGTAGAGCAGTCACTCGAACACCCACACCAGGTAACAAAAGCCTCCCTTGGTTTGTGAGGTCGGTGTTAACTTTCATGCCAATTTCAAATAGTTTCCCCCCACTTGTCCTAGCTATGCGCAACTTTGCATCCCGAGCGACTGGATCATTTGCTGCGTGCTCTCCTGGGTCATATGCATACATTGCACAATCATCTAAAGTCTTCTGCAGATGAGTATTCGTATGAAGTAGGGTATCAATCATACATCGATAGGAGTTCAAACAGTTGCTGCTTGCAAGACGTTGATTCAAGTGAATGGTTACATATTTAAACAAAGCGGCACCCAAGTTGTTGACTGGGAATACAGTGTCCTCAGTGATACCATCTGCTCTTCGGGTAATTGGTTCACTCCCGTCCGACCTCAATATCTGCATAGTTATATTAAAATACAGAGATGATAAATCGAGATACAAGTCTGAGAGATTTGTTATGTTCCATTCGATCGGCGATTCTCCTCCGCTGATTGTAGAAATAGGATAATAAACTTGCGCCTCGCATGATTCTATTGAAACTTGGGTAGGAGGTATGTTGAATAACTCACACTCCCCCTTCAAAGCCAGCTGGGACTGTGCGTGTACAACGTTGACCTGCGACATCTTTGCAAATGAAAGGATACAATGCTTTCCTCAGAGCTTTATTTGTTAGCATCTTACCTGAGCAAAAAGACTCTTTTTTTCTTCCAACCCCCTTACCTCCCTACCTGGGTCCACCTATTTTTCGGAATGCGATGGCCGATTCGAAGCATTGTCCACCACACTTTCTACAAGTGAAATGCGACCCATTGTTCGACTTCTAACCAGCTTGGATGCTGATGCGCACTTTTAACCCCCCACTGACCACATTTTTTGGAATGCGATCCCGTTCACGATTGGAATCATTGTCCTCCAGTCCCCTTACCCTTTGACATTGTCCTCAGGCGAGCATGGTCCGTTTTGCTAACCACATACCCGTTCCACTCCTCTAACCCCCTGCTGACCCGCTGTTTTCAGAATGCGATCCCGTTCACGATTCGAAGCATTGTCCACATCGTGAAAGGCGACCATGGTCGGTTTTGCTAACCACCAGCCGATCCACTCCTCTAACCCCACGCTGACCACTTTTTTTTGTTTGAATGCGATCCCGTTCACGATTGGAATCATTGTCCTCCAATCCCCATTTACCTTTTGACATCACCCTCACAAGCCAACCCTACCCGGGCCACCTGTTTTTCGGAATGCGATGGCCGATTCGAAGCATTGTCCGCCACACTTTCTACAGGTGAAAGGGGTGACCCATTGACCCGACTTCTAACCCATCTTGGGCGCCATTTTCAGAGTGCGACCCTTTTCCATAGAAAAACTTGTTTCTTTATAAAGAAGCAACATCAATGTGTGTGAAAAAAAAGTGTCTTCTTTATTTCATGGTTACAGAGGATTAATCGAAAATGTCTTTTCTCTTCCTCTTTTCCCTTCGATGTCCGCTGCCTGCAATGTCCTTCAAAATCTGTGTGCCTAATTCATTTGAGCTTTCTCTCAGTGCTTGCTTGATGTTTTGCCCTTCAGATAACGTTTTCGCCAAATTTTTCGCTGCGCTCATCGCAGTACGGGCTATGTAAGGCTTTGCACGATGCAATAGTGGCAATGCTAGCTTACGCAAAGAACTATAGAAGCCATTCCCAGTTTGAAAGAGCGGCGCTTTGTATGGCACAAGATCACCAAGTCCTGATCCATAATGAATCTCTGGCACTTCTTTAAGACACATTTTTGAAGTGTAGAACTAGAGCTCTACGACCTGGTCCTCTAAAATGAAGTGGACGACCTGTCTCATGATACAACTTAATCGAAATTGACGTGATTTCGTTCTGTAACAGCTTCAAATATTGCACGTTATGGAAGCTGTAATGAATCTGGGGATCATCTTTATGTAAATATGGGACGAGTTTCAAAATGGAAAACTTTTTTGCACCTATATGAGATGATTCGATAATGTCACAATAAATCATAAAAAATTATGAAACAATGGTTTAAGATTGAGTGGTGTGGTTCCAGTGGTGGTGTTTGCAATAGACTGAATTGGTGCGAAACCCAACATATTACTCAAATATTCAGAAAGATCTATAGTTACTCCATCAAGTGGAGTGAAAGTAAACAGCTGTGTATCCTCATTGTACGTTAGTATAGCATTGCTGCCTATCACATCTCTGATAGCTTGTAGAAGCGAACGTGGTGTCTCGCAATAATTTGGTGGAATTTGGACTTCTTCCATTGCAAGTATTACTTTTTCTAGAACAACACCAAAACTGAATGTAAATGGATCTCCAATGTATTGTGTTGTATTTTCTAACAGTTTACTGGAGTTTAATTTGAGGAGTCTCTTGAGTTGTTCAGGTATAACAAAGAGACGTGGGACCAATAATGTATAGGTATTGTTTTGAAATAGTATCTTTCCATCGATTTCATATCTTTTAAAGAAGCGATTTAGTGTGACAGTGATAGAGCGACCTGGTATGAATATGATTGAAGCATATTGTGTAATGATAGTCACCTCTTCCTTTAGAAGCATCTTTGAGATAGCTTCCTCTCCCATGTACATGTTCTGACGTGGAACTTTAGCACCTACAACTTTCAAACCCTGTATAGTGGACACACCCATAGCTTGTTGCAGTTCTTCATCCAAAAACCTAATAGAACGAATTATTTGAGGTAGTTGGAATGTGTACCTTCCATCAACATAACCAAATGCGATGTTGAATTCTTTTAAAAAATCTTGCAGTGCGTGTTCCAAAGTCGATATCACAACAACTTCCTTACGCAGCTCAATAATGCTTCTGGAAGTAATATGTATAGTAGCATCGTTAGTCCGTGGAATGTTGTACAATACATTAGAGATGGAAAGTTCATGTAGGCCGACTTCATATTCTTCATTCACTTGTAGTGGTGCACTCAGAGTGATTGTAAAGTCATTGACACTATTGTTCGGGTGCATATCCATGCAATCATTGGATAGGAGATACATGTAAAAATCAGAACTTCGCGACATCTTGGGCTGGAACCCAGGAATTAAATGAGTCAACATAACCTAGCCATTTCACTTGATAATGTGTGACACCGTTTATTTTCTTTCGACTCACCATGCGTTCAATTGGGTATGGGTCGTCTTGCGATTTCAATACGCGTTGCAATTCATTGGCATAGTAAGTTGCATCGTCTTCGACCCCGTCTGGTCCAGCTATGTAAAACACTGGTGGATCCGAGTTCTTGTATCGCGTGATCGTGTAGACAGCTAAGGACCAGTGCCCAATGTACCCCTTGTCAAAGATTGATCTATTTGTGAGTACACGCACCTGATCACCAATATTCAATGGAATCTTTTTTGGTTTGTTGTCATTTTTACTGTGAAGTCTATTGAATAGTTCAATCTCATTATTTTTATCGACGTCGTTCGGGGCCATCTTGATAGTCGAGTGATATGACGAATTGTAGTCGGCGATGATCTTTGGGAGAACAGCAATGTACTTGTGATGACCTTTACTGGCGAAATAACGATAAAGTCTAGCTTTAATAGTCCTGATTGCCCTCTCGATTAAAGCACATTTGTATATGGATCTAGAGCTATAGATGTGTATTGAGTGACGTTTACACCATGCTTTCACGTGTTTGTTGTAGAACTCTCTCCCTCTATCTACCTGCAAAAGATGTGGATAGGATTTATGGCTCCTGTACACCTTGATCAATCCTTTCTTCACATCTTCACCACGCTTGGTCTTAATGGGCGTAGCCATGAGTCGTCTTGAGAAGCAGTCTATCACAATGAGTATGAAGGAAAATCCTTTATTTTGTTTCTTGTACTGCAGGAATGAAATCAGGTCTGCTTGATCGTCGATGTGCAGTGAGATGGTCTTTCTTCTCTTAAATCTACGTTTCCTTCTTTGTAAAGTGTGTAGACGTCATCTCGCTGTAGTTCTTCGATTGCCTGTTTCTTAGAGATGTTTCGACCTCTGCAGTATCGAGCAACCCCCCCCCCAAACCAGCCGTTTGGATCCCTATAATTCATTCTTCTTCTGTGATATATTCATCTAATGATAATGATGAAAGCAACTTTGTTCTTTGGGGCGATTTATACGTTTCCCAGAGTATACAATTCCTTGCTTTCCTCTTCTGACGTATTTTGTGTGGCTGCAAGAACTTTGCCACTTTTCGGTACCAAGCAGGCTTCCCTTTCTTGTGTCCGGACAGATGCAACACCAATTCTTTTATATTAGAACCAACGATGGTTTGGTTGTTATGAATGATTTCTCCCTTATCATTCTAAGTCAAGCTCCTAGGTAGCACTGAGACTACGCGTCTTACTTTTTTAACGTTGACATTAGTAAGAAGCGAATTGTAATCAAATGATCATCCCATTGGAAGTGACTCATCGTTTTTTCTTCCTGTACTATGGGTGCTGGCTCTGTTTCATTAGATGGTTTCTGATGATTTTTTATAATGTAGTACATAGCAGTTAACATTCGTTTTACTTTAATATCATCGCTTTCATTAGATTCCAGAATTGATTCGATAGGAGTCAATACCTCAACCTTTGTAGCCATTTTTTAGACACCTACCGTCTTTGCTAGAGCACGACCTGCGACACCACCGAGCACACTGGTTAATCCCTTGAGTAATAAGGGCATTAGTGGCACTAATCCACCCCTCTGACGACATCTTAGAGATCTTAGAGAAGGGAAGGATCTTAGTAATTTTGGTGATTTGTGCAGCGTTTTATATGCAATGTATCGAATGGTGTGTTTATACTTTTCCAGCTCTTTGAACAATCTGGGCGGTAGCTTAATATTACCATTCAATATATTCTTACAGACTTCAGAAAGAGCTTCTATGCTATGAGGTGGCGCCTCCTTTAAAATCTCATCGCGCTCTTTAGGAGTACATGTTGCAAGGACTTTTAGAAAAGTTAAATGATGACGCAGACTTTTCATTTTGGCAAGAAAACAAACTGTCGAACGTTTCCAGTAATGCCTGTTCGCAGTCGAAATTGAGACTGCGTCAGAGGGTGTAGGTCAATCACTAGATAACCAAATGGTTTCTCTGTTGCCTGCTCAAATGCACTGATAAAGTATGGTAATTGAGCTTTGCCGAAGATCTGGCGTCCTAAAAGTTCCAGCTGCGTGCGTGACCTTAAATTATTTAATAATATTATATATGTGCTATTGTGAGATAATGTTCTATAGTTGACGTCGTTGTGAAATAAGTACTGACAAAGAAAAATAATGGATGCGTTCTTATGATGTGATGCTCTCGTATAGAGATGAACCATTTCGTGCATCACATTCTTCTCAGTCATGAGATCGTCGACTATAATCAAAGTAGGCACGCTCTCATCCCATGTCTTTGGTTGCTCTTTCTGGAATGTAACATCATTTGCGAATTCATTTTGCCAGGAAGCATCATATTTGCTAACGTAAAAGATTTGCTCTGGGACTACATTGAATACTGTAAGATTTCTTAGAATGTTACGAACGAGATGGGTTTTACCCGACATGGAAGGACTGCAAATATTAACCCTTGCAGGGTGGATAAAAGCAAACCGACCTGCGTCAGACATCACGATGCAAAAGTAAACGAGACAATGAATAAGTGATGTTGCGAGAAATGGATTTATTGTACATGTCACCAATTGATTTGATCGTCTTGACTTTTTGTGGAACGACGCTTCATTTCTATAAGACGCTCGTGTGCGAGGAACCTCCTCACAGCTTCTGCTTTTGCTTCATATATTTCTTGTTTAAGTCGCCATTTTTTTCTCGTCCGCCGTCTCCCGCTCATCATATTCCTTTCCAAAACATCGAGTGAAAAGCTTCCATGCAGCTCCTATTTTGTGTAGAAAGTTGATAGGTGAGTTGATCGTTGGTAAATGACGATTGAAACTCCCCGCTCGGGGATGTATTAAAAGATGTGGAAAGGGAATAAGATACGTTTTGCATGTTCATGCATGTTCAAACGCGAGAAGGAAACCCCTCTCTATGCGCGGCCGCGAAACGCGCGGGGCGGTCTTGGCGCGCGCTCCTCCTTGGGCGGAAACTATCCTGCTCCAAATATCCTCCGATATCAGACGATGAGGGTAGCGATGGTCGAATCTATCCACCTATTTCGCGGGATGCAGCTAATCTCCTTGTCACTCTACTACTAATAGCCTTTTTAGGATAATAGCTTTTTTAGGAAAAATCTGTATCGCCTAAAAAAAGACACCCTGTATATCTTGTACAGGGTTAATGTGATCTCAGAAAAGCAAGTTCTTTATCAGATAACAACACTGATGGGGTGCTGATGCATGATGCACCGAGCGCTGCAATCTTTTCGGCCTCTATGATTTCCCTAGTGGTCATCTTCTCCCGCCATCTCAACATACTTCACAGCGACGAAAAACTTAAAATAATTTTTCCTGCTCCCTCCAATATCACATTCCGTCGATCACGTAACATTCGTAACTTACTAGTTTCATCCCGTCTATCCCAACCAAATCCTGGGTGTTCCCCTTGTGGTAACAAACGCTGCCAAACATGTCATTTCATTAGCCATGTACATTTATCTCGAGCACCTCAAACTCTTTTATTTTCGAAATCCGACAGGGATTGCACTGCAACTCTTTTAATGTATGTTACCTCATTATGTGCACTAAATGTTGTATTCAGTATATTGGAGAAACCTCGAACACCATGAGGGAAAGGTTTTACGGCCGTAAATCCGATATTGTTAATAACCATCCTACACCCGTTTCTACACACTTTAACCTTCCTGGACACGCTTTAGGTACAGACCTCAAAATCGTTATTTTTGAATCGGGTTATAACAGTGACATGAAGCGCAAAAATCGCGAATCCTTTTTAATTGCAAAATTCCAGCCTCTGAAGCCTCATGGTTTGAACATCCACGCAGGCCCACTACAATTATTGAACCCGTAAATATAATTTTTCAAATAAAAAAAGATAATGATAAACACACACACACAACTCTCCAATTTCCACATTTTCTTCGTTTGTCTCTCTCCCGAGACCACCTCCGTCTTCACTTTCTCACGGTCCACTGGTCACCTTTGTACTCCGCACCTGTGTCCTCATTCCGTCGCCATAACCCCCCCCCCTTTTTATCCTTAATTCCTGGAACGTCACCAACAAGTGTTCTCGTTTCCTGTGTATAAGCCCTTGGGCTCGCGTTACGTTTCGCTTCTGATACCCCTGCTTTTGTATTTATGTTCTTTTGATTTTTATCTGTGTTTGCATCCTTTCCATCAACCTGTTACCCTCCCATGCCAGAACTCCCCCTTCAACTGTATATATGTGCCTGTACCATATTTATATTTTTGTAACCTGAAGAAGTGCAGTCTCGTGCACGAAAGTCTTGTTTACCATGTGTAAATAAATAAGTTGTTCCTACCGTTTAATAGCACTCTTTGATTTACTCACCACCGGCAACTTGACATCGCCTATTTTTTCTGCCTTCGTATCTTCTAGATAATTATTATTAAATCTTTAAGCATTGACTATTGCTAATTGTTGCTACGATTCTGTGTGTCTGATTTTCCTCCTCCATACTTTCTCCATCTATATACATGTTCTTAACTTGTGCTTGTTCCTCTTTTAGCATAATATTGTAGTGTAATGTAATTGTTGCTGTGATCGTGTATCTGATTCTACTTCTCCAACTATCCACATATTCCTGTGTTTTGCTCTTCACTTGGTATATGAGTATTTGGTAGCTTATGATTAATATAAGGAGATAATTATTATTTCCTTACACCTATTTGTGATGGTGATGTGATAAACAAACAAACAAACAAACAAAAAGGGAGTGTGAGTGAGAACAAAATTCGAATTGGCCACCCTGAAGATGCTTACGTATAGAGTATTTGTAATCACCGTGTATTGTTCAATTAGGATAATAAAAAAATATCGCATATATCTTCATATAACTGCAAGATCAGTCGTGGTGTTACTTGTGGTTTGATATCATCCTTCACTTTAAGATGATGGCACCCAATATCTATTTTGACTTTAGGAGGGAATCGTCGATTGGGGTTGAGGGAGATCTCCCGCGGGTTTCGGGGAAAGAGTGAAAGAGGGATGTGTGAAAGGAGAGGTGAAACCGGTTCTCGCGGACTGGTGTCAGGAAATAAGTTTATCTGAGCTTGTGTGTTTGTGTGTGTGTCACTGTATTCTTCTCATGGAAATGTTCGGCAAAATGCGTGAATGTGAGTCGGAATTGTATTTAATGTGTGTACATGTAATGATTCTGAATGCACCAGAAAGTGAGGTCTGTATCATCTTTCATATGAATGAAAATTGTCCTCCATATATAATTTGTGTTCCTCAGCATTCGTCCTAGCTTAGGTCATGTTGATAGCAAGCTTCGAAGTTAAAGATTATTTAATTAAAAGTTGTGCTAATGATGTCCTTCTGACAGTGTCAACTATTGTTTGTTTAATTAGTGCTTTCCTGGATGGTGTGGTTTGTCCCCCTGTTGTGCTCTCCAATCGAAAAGACTCGTAATTAATACCATTGAAGTGATTTGAGCATGGAATGATTAATTAATTACATGTATACTTTTTCATGTTGATTTACAACATGAAGATGGAGGTCACATAGAAGAAGCTCAGACTTGTTATGGTATAATTTAATTTTAATTATTATTGTATGCACTAAGAATATCTTCCTTAATTAAAAGTTGTGTTCCTGAACGTGCTTTAATAAATATTATCTGCTCTGGGGAAGTGATTGTCTGCGCACTCGAGTTATCGAATCTATCCATTTGATATTAAATTGGGTTAACTGCAGATATTACAATATCATAAAATTTGTAGTGTGTGTGTGTGTAGGATGTGAATATTGCCTGCAGAAATTGCTTGTTTCAACTTTACACCTCTCTATGCTGATTGCTAGTACTTTAGGTTAATAAAATATTTTCACTTGTACAAATGTGTATGTCTGTTGCTTGAATGTCTGGGCGCGAGAAGGAAAGTACGCTATGTTAAGGGGAAGCATGGGGAGATGAAACACTCTTCCATGGAGTGGACCTCCTCACTTAGAATGTATTGTATGTGGAGCTGGGCCGGAGTTCGAATAAGTTGGGCGGGCAATGACATTTTGGTTGGTGGTTATGTACTTTGCATGTTCATGCATGCTCGAATGTGAGAAGGAAATCACTCTGTACGCGGCGCGCAGCTGCGAAACGCGTAGGGCGGTCTTGGCGCGAGCTCCTCCTTGGCGCAAAGTATCTTGCTCCAAATACCTTCTATCTGGAGCGGGGGGGGGGGGGTACCGATGGTCATAACTATCTCCCTATTTCAGGGGATGCACGGAATATTTTCCACCTTCTACTACTTGTTCTAGTGCAATCGAAATAAAGGTTTCTGAGAAATGTTCGCCATTGCCGAGATCCCTGAGCGTGACGGCACGGAAGCTGCTCTTTCTGTTTAGGACGATGTAGCGTTGTTTTTGCAATGCCATGTATCGTCGACCAATTAAAAGTTAGTCTGCGATGTAATTTTACTGTTCGCGGTGGATATTACGCCGGATACTGCTTTATTATTAAGCGGAGTCATCGTTGGCGCTATCACCGTAAAATTGGGCGTGCCAATACAGGCAGTCAATATTGGCCCAATAGGAAGCCTGGTTGAGCTTTTGATGTTGGACCAATACTGGCATCCCACATTGGTCTAATGTTGGGGCAATATTCGTGTGCTGCCTGGATTGTGCAAAACCACATCACTCTGCTGTTCTCTCTTCTAAATGTCGGCTCTCTTATATATAAGTAACTTATATAACTACCGGAAACGATTATCTGTATGATCTTTACCAATGAACGGTTAACGATTCACTTAAAGTAACGCAGAAGTCATTTTTAACACCCAATTTTCTTCCTACGAGACTGTTAAGTAGGCCAGTAAGATGCACCATGTTAAGTAATTCACACCACAGAGTCATAATTATCGCAGAAATTTAATTTAAACTACGCCGCAGAAAGCAACCGTGCGCAGAAGAACCGTGCGAAGAGCAGTACAAGGCTGTGATCTGCCTGGAACCTCGCGCTGACGCTAATAGCGGCGTGCGTCAACAGGTTTGCCACCTGCCGCACGGCCGCGGAACTGCGCCAGTGACGACTGTGCAAGGGCGGAATGCGTGTAAAAGATGCGTTTGTACAGGTTTAGTCCGGTTTTTCACTTGATTTACAGTCGAGATAGGAAGTATGGACGAAGTGTACAAAATCGAAGGTATGTTTCAAATTTCTGTGTGTAGTGTTTTGACCGTAGTTTGAACGTGTAATTAGTGAAGGCGTGAGATCCTGTGTCACAAGCTTCGCTGCTGCCGCCATTCTTAGAGGTTTTTGAATGCTTACCCTGCTATTATGATACCACATGCAGCATTCTTGCATGATATATTCTTGTACCCTGATTTCGAAGATGAAAGTATAATGCACGCTAAAGTGAAGCTTCAGAAAACTGGACTTCAGGACTGTGAAAGTCGTTGCTCAGTTTGGTTTGATTCGTTCACACGTTCGTGTCATTCATTGGTTTATAAATTAAATTAGTTCATAAGGGTGACCTACACTAGCACATTTACTGATGCCATCGACAACTCAAGGCATGTGCGTTCTGATATGTTGCTCTCCAGTTAATCCGTTTGAGGCACGGTTTTCTGTTTCACTGCTTTTTGCAGTCAGGCTCTCCTTGTCAACCCTCGTGGAATATGTCGAGGGGGGCAAGAAGTCTCTCAAAGACGGAGACAACGTGCTGAACGACGGGCACATAATGGAGTGCAGCATCAGGAAGGTGGAAGGGGAGCAACAGGAGATCGTTGCTTTTGTCCTGCAGACCTCAGCCCTACAGAATGAACCTCATGAAGTCAACCTTATGATTCGCACAAATTCCGTCGTTTCTGCTGTGCGCTCCTGTGCAGCAGGGCAAGTAGCATTCTTGCAACCATGTTACACTTTTGGCGAAAAGATCGCTGCTATGCCAAGAACATTTAGAAAACAGCTGTCAAAGTCCGTTGCAAGGTATCACGGAACTGCAAGCACATTGTGGCATCACTCATGCACATAAACCGAACAGGATCCTTGCACCAACTATCGTTCACCGACCTTCTACAGAAATGGGCAAAAAGGTGTAAGAGAAAGTGTGAAGCAAAAGTACACGCCTCGTACAGCTGAGAAGTTGCCATGTGCCCCAATGGTAGTATATCGAAGGCAGAAACTGATCTCATGCATTACTTGTTCTCTGTAGTGTGTGCTACTTCCCTGACTTTGTGCGGAACAGAGCAAGCCTTGAAGAAAGGACGCCGTCTATGTTCTTGGAAGTATACTAGGGTGCAGGAGCCCAACTGGGATTATTGCAAACCGACAATATTATTGGTAGCTCATAGAGCTTCTAAGTTCCGTACCTTAAAAAAAAAAGAAAAACGTTTCACTTCCTTTAACTTCCTTCCTTTAAGCAGATACTCTTTACACTCTTTACACTGTGCTCTCTTCCTCCTCTGTCTTCAACAGGGATGTTTCTGGCCGTTCCCACACCTCCACAGAAATAGCACACATCTTTCGCTCGTTGATAACAGATGGAGTGCACCTTAAGTGATGGCTATTCTGTTGACATTTGCAGTCAAACCCTCATACAACAAAACGTGACAGAGTGAAGTTCACACAACAGGGGAAAAAAATTGTATTCCTTGCTACAACTGGCTGTGTGTCAGCCTCGGTAAAACAAAATATTCGGTACAACGAAAGAGAATGCGTTCTCTGAGTTTTGTTAATCGAAGTTCGACTGACTTAATATAGAATATGAGGGATGAAACATTAGGAAAATAGGTTCCTTGCAATGCTTTTTATTGCTTGCTTTTTCAGTTGACCTCACACTTTCACTTGCTTTAGGCACAGCATGAAAAGATTTCAGCTGCACCACCTGACAGTGCTAACCAGCTTTTGCATGGGCTAACATACACATGTCCTCTGCTTCGTCGTCTGCCAGAGCCTGCATATTCTGGTGAAGCCTGTGCACGGGCCGACAGGAGACAAATTCAGGAACACTTGAACATCTCTTGTCAATACATACTGCCAAAACATAAAGCGTACACGAGGGCAATTTTTTGAGGGAGGTATGAAGAAAGATAGAAATGATTTAAAATGTATTACAATTACAAAAACAACTTACATACCTCAGGACAACAAGATCTAGATGAGAATAGATAACAGGAGAATGTTGACATTTTGTTCCTAGATCACTTCTTAATCATCCTGTACATTATGTGCAATCACGTGTACATCTACGAAGTGTTTCAAGTAAAGCTATCATTCATCGTATATTGCTAGACAAAAAAACCTTTGAAACCTTTGATTCTTGGACATTGGAGGCTTCCCTGGCCATTATTTTAGGTTCTTATTGTAGGTTTACAGCATGGCATGGTCTCTGACATGCACAAGTGAAGTAATATAAACTATAGTGTAGTGTTTCATTTGATCTGTGACATGTAATAATGTAAATTTTGTTCTGTGTAATACTTCTGGGTAAACGTAGCAGTTCTGAATTTCTATTTCCTGCAGCTGTAGCTCCACAGAACAGGGCTACAGATACAGCAACATGTGGAAACCATGGTACATACAGAGCTATCAGTCAGATGCTCTAGCAGTCTCATGTGCAGCTACAATAATGTTTTCCATTTGCTTTAGACACCCTGGGGCTGCCCCTTCATCTTGTTGAGAGCAACGATCCTTGCGAGGCTACCAGTGACACTACCAAAGAAACCACTAAGAAACGGTGTGAATCTGTCTTCAGTGAAAAAGGTGAGATTACTCAGGGGTGAATGCTCCCACTGCTCCTTTCGTTATCAGTGTATCATTATAGGTTCTGATTACAGGTATACCTATGCCTCTCAGCGGTCTCCTCAAATGTAACCCTGCTATCGCATCGTTAATGGGAACGGCTCTACTGCATAGGCATATATACGGGAGCGACAATAAGAAAGATAGAAGAAGAAAGAGGACATCAGCCTGACAGCGCGCTTTGGCACCTTTTCAGGAAAGGGATAGTGACTGCTAGTATTGCAGGCAACTGTTTCACAACAGCCAGCAGGGTTGTTAAAGAAGCAAAGCCACATAACCTTACAGCTCTCATGAATTTATTAATGAGACGCAATAGCTTCTGCACGACTAACATGACAAGGGGGATAAACATGGAAGCGGTGGCCAAACAGAAGATGCTAGACGTGCTGAACACTGAGGGAGATAGTGCACGTATACAAACGACTGGCTTAATACTAGACAAAACTTGTCCATTTATAGCATGTTCCCCAGATGGGATCGTAGAGTTTCTGTGCGAGTGCTGTAAAGGAAAAAAGAACATCTTGGAAGTGAAGTGTCCAGTAAAATTGAAGAATGCTTTCAAGAACATAGATAGTGGGCTACCACTGGAAAAGTATGGAACCCAATGCAACGTTACGATGGGAATCACAAGTATTCAGACGTGCATTTTTTTTTTCACATATGTTAGTGAAGATAACTGGAAGAAATTTATTTTTCCTATGATAGCTCGCACTTTTCCTCATTCTGTGAAAGGATGTGTTATCTTTTTGAAGAGTACTGCATTAGTGAGCATGTCCGTGATGACTGTGAGGCCTAGGTGCCTTAAGCAGGTATAGCTAATACACAAGACAATAAACTAATTTGTACATTGTCACTTCAAGTTGTTACCTGAACATTTTATTTATACATGCATAATAGCCCTTATGAAAATCATTTTCTAGTTTCTCTGCGGGACCTATAGAGAATCGATCTATCTGTCTATCTGTGTCTAGTGTCAATCTTGTGCATAAGAAATAGATAGGAGCTGTACAGGGTTTTTAACTGGTAAACTCTATATAGTTTCTGAACAGGATTCAGAAACTAGAATGTATACATTTTCTATACAGTCTCTATTGAGCTAATACTAGCTGCTCCGAAAGATCTTATTGACGGACATGTGTTACTTGTTTTTTTGCTGTATATTTGAAGAACAACTAATACATGTGATATGTGCATGTATGAACATGGGTACAAATGCTAATAGCAATATCGTGACTTATCACTTCAGGCAACGTGAACATTTACCGTTTAGTAGTTTTTAATGTTGCACTTGACGAACTGCTGCTTCTACACTGTCAGATGAAAAGGGATAAAAAGCGTATGTATAAAAAAGGTAAACCAGGGCGGAAGTACCATTTTTGTACCTGTTTCAACTGTCTATACCATCGTTTAAACCAAGTGTAACTCACTGATCACAGTAGCTAATCGTATAGTACGGGGCTGGCTCCATGCATGCGCAACGTGCGGCACCACATTAATTTGGTGTGGAGATTGTGCTGGTCTAGTTCGAGTAATTTGAATAATACACACAGTCCTTAATGCAGTAATATATTAACCAGTTGGAGGAAATATTTTTAGTGACTGTCATTCGCTACCGAAATAACAATCTATGCGTCCTCTCCTCACCCGTGTGGTTGCATCTCGAGCTAAGACGGCTCCACATGTGGCCAAGCCGTTTCGTTGCGGGTTCCACCAGTATCTGTTCCTGTGCAAACACGTCACAGGTTTGTGCGTGTGCAAGTGTTTCCCTATCGCTTTTTTTATTTTAGGTATATCTTCGGTTTCTTTTCCTTTTTTTTCGGTTTGGAGTGGGATGGCACGGAGTTGGTGGGATAAATGGAAAGTTCCTGGGTTTGGAAATACAAAAGAAGATTATCGAGCTACTGCCATCGGCTAGGCGGCGCAAACAATGCGTAGCCAACCAGTTGTCGAAGCTGTATCGAAAATGAAACGAGATTCTATTCGTATTCTATACGACTTGTATCTATTTCCCTGTATACAGCTTCTATACAATATGCTCTCCAATTCCTACATAATGTTGTTTCTAGTTTCTATGAAATATCGTTTCCAGCTTCTATTCAAATTTTCTATCCAGTTTGTATCTGTTTCTATCATCAATTATTAAAAGGAACCACATTGAAGCCGGATAAATAATGTATACACTCTCTATTCAGGATTAATGCTCTCATTCTATGTTCTTGTTTACAAACTCTATACAATCTAGAAAACTTTTTTCGTAAGGGAGCCCACATAAAGTATACCTACAATGCACACAATAGTATTTGACAAATGCAATGTGTATCTACCCAGGGAACACATGGTAGTCTACTAGACGTCCAGACCTGTTCTAACCCTAGACATTAGGGATAGTGCCCAAACTAGACGTTGACTAGACGTCTAAAAGTCTTACCATTATTTAAACGTCTAAAATTAGTGATTTACTAGACATCTGGTAGACATTTAGTAACTGACGTCGAATCGTAGACGTCTTGTAGCTGGCGTTGTATATACCACATATTGGAAATCATCAAGATTTTGTCTTATTAGGTTTCTAAGAGGTGTGAACACATTCACACATCAAATAGAGTCACTAAATTATAAGAGGTGGTTCTAAGCTTAGCCTTCAGGCTTACAAAACTTAAGTTCAATTGTTACAAAACATAAGCAGGAAACTGAATTACTTGATGGCAGAGTTAACCTAATTGTGTTGTTCAAGTTGTCTGTGAACCGGCCTTGGTGGCTGAGTCTGTAGTGTGTTCGCCTTCTGATCCGGTGATCGCCAATTCGAACCCGGCCAAAAACACTAGCAACTTAGTGCCAGAATACAAGTTGCTTAGACATGCCATCTTCCGCAAGGGACATTAAATACGGTGTCTTGTATGGTGTGGTGAGCTTTCATTGCACATTTAAGGACACTCAGGTGGGCTATCCACAGACCGACTGCTGTGGCGTCGCGCATGATCTCAGTTGTCTGGCAATGTAAACCCCAATTATTATTAAGTCTTCCATGCTGGTATCTGTCCACAAGAGTCACCACAAGAAATCTAAAAAATGTAGCCAAATGCGGAAAGAGAACTGGAATTAAGAGGGTCATCCAAAAATAAGTTTCCCGATATTTGTTATTCAAAGGAAACTCCATTAGGACAAACTGAATGGTGTAGTAGTTGGGTGTGACATCCCGGCACTGCAGACGTTGGTTAATGGCATGCCGTTCACCCATGTGTCAGGCATTCAATCATGGATGTAATATTTCCGAGTACGTGTGACTATCCTAGTAAGTAAGAGTTATCCTATGTTTCGTTAAAGAAAAAAAAAGAGTGCTTCAGAGAATATCCAGTGACAGTTAACACCTGTTTATACAAAACACTTTACAGGCATTGAAATGGTGTGTCCTCTATACAGGGTCGTGAAAATCTGCACAATGAACAGTACAGTGGGAGATCAGCTGTAACACCACGAAACAACGTTTCTTTTCTGAAATTCCGAGAATTGTTAACGGAGACTGGCGGGTCACTGGTACCGCACTCTGATACTAATGGGAACAAATTTCCTTCAGCTTGGTCAACGAAAGTTATGCCAGAGGGGTGCCACATTTGCTCGGTGACGTTCGTAAAGAGCAACGAACATTTTCCTTCAATGGTATCAAGACGGTCAAGATGAATTTCTTGAAACAATTATTATTAATGAAACGTGGGTGCATTATGTAAGTGCTGAGACAAAATACCATAGGAAGTCATGGTGGGTGCCCAGTGAAAGCATTCTGAAGGAGGCCAAACTCGCGTTTTCGTCTGGAAAGGCTATGCCGACAGCGTTTTAGGACTATCGTTGTGTGCAACTTGTAGATTATCTCACGCGCACAATCACAGTAAATGCAGATGAACTGCGAGATGGGTAAACTTCAAACTACAATGAAACAAAAACGGACAGGACTTGGAAGGGTGTAGCGTACCACGTCAACGCTGTCTGCACTCGTCTTGAAAGACTCGGGATTTGTTCCAGAAATTCATCTGGAAATTTGCCAAAGACAGAAAAAGTACACAAGCGAGCTGGTACAACGTTGAAGTAGGAAGCATCACCTTGAGCATGAGGAGAATGAAGTATACAGGAGACTCCCAAACATGATTTTCCTTTTCGCGAGCTTCCTGTATACTTCGTTCTCCTCGTGCTCAAGGTGACCCTTACAAAAATATTTAACTAGATCCTATAGGAGTTGTATAGAAATGCCTAGATAAAGCAGATTGAATTTCTATAGGAATACTATACAGTTTTTATGTACTCTTAAATATATTTTCTATAGATAATTGGTGACTGGTTTCTATAGAATTTGGATACAGGCGGGTGGATACAAATCCTATACAAAGCAATTAGGAACAGTAAAGAAACTGAATAGAGATTGTATTGAGTAGCTGTCCGAATTCTATACATTTCTTCTTCGATGTATATACAGCACGTATACGTTGTCTTTATTTGTGATGCTTGGTGTTTGACTGCATAGCCCTGAGGAACATGCAACAGTGACGAGGTTGTAAGGTAAAACACACTCAGATTTATTTACATTTTATGTACAAAATCACTGTTGTGAGTCACTCAGCTCAAGTAGCATAGAGGCGAGGCTCCTCTTTATAGCAGCAACTGTTGCCCCATACTTACTGGACGTGTAGTCTGGAACAAACAAAAATCACTTAACGACATGGAGTCACAAGGCAGTAATTCCCAGCAGAAAGTGGCTGAAGGCTGCGGACCCAGAACACTATGAACAACACTGTACAGGAAGCATGTCCAATTAAATCAGATTAGCCAGTAGAAAGCTGAAGAAAGCAATTGGGATTTCACAAAGCGCAATCCGGTTCGTCCAAAGGCCCTTACTCCACCATAACTGCATGTGATAAACCAGCATGATTGCTGGCAATGATGATTATTACCAGCCAGTTTCAACACTGGGGGTCATGGTACAGTAAGCAGTTAACAGTGCTCTACCTTATGCAAGATGTCCCAGAAAACATCTAATTCAATTATTAATAAAATATGCCACCTAGAATCACATGGTCAGCAGAATGTTTGTGCTACATCCTTTCTCCTCCTTATGTAAATGTAACCTAACTGGAGTTTTATTATGCTAATTATCTATGTGCTTCATGTATATTATGACGTAAACTCGAAAATTTGTCAAGGAAAGGTCGCTTTTTTACCTCACCAATGCAAAACACGTACTGAATTTACTCAAGTTCATGATAATTGACACAGATATTGAGGAGCTGTCCCATCGAAAAAAATAAGCAATTATCATGCTTTTTAGAGCACCGAGAGCATAATGCTGGCCAACTTTTGGTGTGCCTTCGTTGTCAGCCTGACAAAAGGAAGTTGCTACACCCAGCCCACACAGGGACAGTAGAAACGAATGAAACAGGAATAGCGTATTGCATCTGGATTCTGCTAGAATACTGCTTTCTCTTCCCCAGTTTGAGCAACAGTCACTCCTACTATCCCTTTGTGGGCTGGGGTAAGAGCAACGTCCTATTGTCCGACTGCATGAACGCACTCAAAAAGTTGCCGAGCACTACACTCTGGGGGCTCTGAAAAGCACGATGTTTGCTATTTTTTCTGATCAGATAGCTGCTCAATGTCCCTGTCATAAACTTCAGTAAATTCAGCATGCACTTCACATTGATGGGATAAAAGAAACGGCCTTTACTTGACAAATTTTCAAATTTGTAACAATTAGCATAATAAAACTTAAGTTAGATGAGATTCACATCAGCAGGTGCCAAAAACCGAGGAAGGACAAATGCTGTTGACTGTGTGGTTCTCGGTGGTGTATTGAAATATAACTCGATGACATGTTTCCTGGAATGCATGCCCTGTGTACGTGTGAACTACACTTCAATCCCTACAAATATGAATAAAAGGGGGTACCTACTCAGTATAGCCTCTAGTCGTGTGCCGTCTAGTGCCGGCTTGACTTCTGCTTCCTTCTTTACATTAGACTTCCTTCCATACAGCGACCTATTCTTCAATTCCTCACTATGAAATAGGGCACGAGTGAGATTGCGTGCGAATTTGCATGCATCATTCTTAAAGGTACTGTGCAGACGGCCGAGGACATCCCTGTTGATGAGGACACCATTTCCTAGGTCCTCCTGAAAGATCAAACATAAGTGGGTGTGAACAGAAATTAAGCACCAGGTGTCTGAAACCAGCGCGCACTGTCAATCACAGGGCAGAAAGCACAAAGGACAGTTCTTCCGGTATAGCCTACCAATGTTGTCTGAACCTCATACCCTGTATGTACCTGAATATGAGTGTATTGCTCCCAAATGTTCAACTATCTCAGGCACACGCACAAGGAAAAAAGAAGAAAAGAGACAAGAGTGAAGCCGGGTAACCCAACAATTGGGATATGAAATGCCATTTCTACCAAGTGCCTTCTAGGTGGATCAGTGACGTTTTCCCTGTACAGTGACAACCAATTATCACTCTGTAATAACTGCGAGCTGTACTGTGGTAGCCAGTATCTTCACGGAACATGAAAAAGATTAAAAGAAAACATACCAAACAAAGTATGAATGACAATTGCCAAGTGGTGGTCGCTGACGTGAGGAACAGGAATCCAATTCACAGAAAGCAGGAATCGAAAAGGGTAGCCAGCGGTGGGAATCCAACCCACATCCTCAGGCTTTTTAAGCTAGGATGTCACCGTTGGCCCACTCCACTGTGAAAACAAAACATACAAACAAAAAAGAAAAACAGAATGAGAAGAGAGAGAGAGAGAGAGAAAAACAAAACAAAAAACGAACCACTTCCCACACCACACAAAGAATTGCAGGTGCAGCCATCCCATAGTAATACTGAAGGCAATAGCCGAGGAGAGTTGTGCCTAATAAAAAAAATATACCCACCTCACTGGATAGTGAAGCATCTCCTTGCACCTGCACCTTGCTTAGGAGCCGATCCAGCTTTTTAACTAGTTTGGACGCGGCTGAATGAAAAGGGAAAAGGAATATTGTGGTCATGCTGCAATGTACATTTCAGCCATGTTATATGTATTGATTGGTTAATCTGTGCATCCAAAAAACACTTGGGCTAGCACATTATGTCAAGTTATTGGCTCATTTTGCGCCATATTCACCTTCCAGGTTTTCAGCCTCTCTAAGACGGGCCTCCAGAAGGGCATTGTCTTTCTTGAGGCGCTTAACTTCCTTCCTGTGCGAGCAGCAGGGTGCGCTCTACATGAAATTCAAAATACCAAATTAGGGCCTAACACCTGTGCAAAGATTACAGTTTTCCCATCCATATTAGTCCAAGAGCCATCTAAAGTACTCCAGGTGCTGTTAAATTTAATCCGAATTAATCTGAATCAATATATGGCGTTTTACGGCAATCTGACCCTGTATTCATATGAGTGACATCACCGTAGAATGTTCTACAGACATGTACTATGTATTCAGACGAGCGACATCCTCATGGAACGTTCTAGTGGAAGAAAAAGCTCACAGCTCACAGAGACGAAGCTCCATCCCAAGAAGACCACAGCACCAATGGTGTCGTTCCCTCTACTCCTGCCTTAACTTCCAATGCCTAGGCAAACTGCGAATGCTCAGCATAAGACATGGCAGAACATCATTTCACCTGTAGTTTTGCTTTTGTTTTTAAATTTTCCTTCCACCAGACCATTCTGCAATGACGTTCCTGGTGTGATAATACAGTTATAGTGCTTAAAACCGCTATGGATTAATTCAGATGGCACCTGGATTCAACTGAATGGTGCTTGGAATATGACTATGGCACTTGGACTAAAATGGACGGGGGAAACCTGGGCAGGTGAAGGAAAATATCTGTGCCAGCAACAACTTCTGTATAAGGAAACTGTCAGCTATCCTCCACTTCACTGGTCAAATTTGATGCGGGTATGCATTGTGTCCCAAAATGAGTTGACGGGTTTAAGTCTTGAGACAACAATGATCATGAATGCAAGCTGTACAGTGCATACATTCAGTAAAAGAAGAAGAAAAAGCAAATATGTATGTGCAGTGCAAAATGAATACATTTTCACTGTATGTAGTACACATCAACAGCCTTACCCTTTTCTGACTTGCGGCAAAGCTGTCCCCTGAATCTTCCGCGGCATCGTCAGAACGCTCAACTTTGGCAAGGTCAGAACTCCCCTGTTCGACGTGGTCGACACAACCACTTTCTTGTCCTGCTAATTGCGTCCGTAACTTCTCCATTTTTGCTTGGTCCCCTTAAAGAAAATGGGCAGTTTCAATGTGTAGTTCTTACTGACAATGCAAAGCTGCTTTCTACTAAGCAGCAAACACATGGTACTAATGCAGTGACGTACTATCCTGTAGACCGGACCACATGATAAGCATCGATTTTGTTAACGGTCCCATTAGCACCAAAATAAAATGTTCTAGAATTAGGTTAAATTAAGTGTGGCATAGCATTTTTTCACAATTCAGGCGGACGATTTAAGAATACTACCATTCTCACTTTATCATTGTATCTAACTTTAGATAAAAGGGAAAATTTCCACACTACGACTAACGCCTCCTCTATAAATTTATAGATGATTTATAGAGGAGGCATCGCTACGACGATGTTGACAGCCACCAACAAGCGTCCGTTTGATTAACCGTCCAGTTAGCGTCCATTTGATTACGCGTCCGGTTATCTCCAAAACAAAAAAGATGCTGCATTTTCGCTAAAAATTAGGTTAGGTTAGGGCCGCAACACCTTTCTTATGTTCTAGGTAGTATGGCATAACATATTTCCGCACTTCAGGGGGACGCTTTCAGAATACAAGCATTTTCACTTTGTCATTGTATTTAACTTTAAATAAACAGGAAAATTTTGACGCTACGATAATGTTGACAGCCACCAACAAGCGTCCGTTTGATTAAGCGTCCGGTTAGCGTCCGTTTGATTAAGCGTCCAGTTAGCGCCCATTTGATTACGCGTCCGGTTATCTAAAAAAAAAGTGCTGCATTTTTGCTACAAATTAGGTTAGGTTAGGGCCGCGACACCTTTCTTGTGTTCTAGGTAGTATGACATAGCATTTTTCTGCACTTCAGGCGGACGCTTTAAGAATACAAGCATTTTCACTCTGTCATTGTATCTAACTTGAAATAAAAGGGAAACTTTCGACACTGCGATAATGTAGACAGCAACCAACTTACCAGCAGCAACCAAATATGCTGGCGAGGGCTCCTCCGACTTGTCCCACTTGATATCAAATGCCTTTCCTGTGTAACCTGCAACCAGGCTTGGTTTCTTCGCAATAAGTGCCGCGGTTTTGATGTCCAACAAGCGTCGGATAGGATAAACATCCCACGTTTCCTCAGAAACCCACTTAACCAAAATATACGTCATACTGTAGACGTATATAACACGGAAGGCTAATTTCAAAAACAACTTGGGACAGGAACGCGGCTGTTTGCCGCCGGCAGTTGAACTTGACAGATGACGGATGTGGCTACGGCTTTGGCTATGTTACTGCAGTAGCTTGCGCTAGACGCGACACCTTTCGTAATTAAAAAAGCTAGAATATGCTGCAAACAATCAAATATGAGGCAGAAAAACGACAACACATTGCTGTTACTGTGGTTTTGCTAGAAAATTTGACATTTTGCACGCAAAACAAATAACGCCAATCGCCAATACTGACATCGGCATAAATTTCGCGGGCATCTGTTGCCGTTGCCGCGGACATCTGTTTTGTGCCACTGTATAACCGCTGTCGTCTCTAGTTTATTGTTTTGGTTGGTATTTGAGTGAATTATGTTTGTTACGGCACTCTGGGTGGATTACGCGTGACCAGGACAACTGTGACGAATTACTCGCCGAACTGATTGACCAAAATGGATCCGGCTGCGCCCGCAGCCAAGAGGTATAGGCCGTGGCTCTTCGACACCAACCTGTGCATCTCATGGAGCACAGAGTCTCGACTGAAACAACGATCTGGAGCTGCTGACACCCCATTTAGGCCAACTACGTCACAAGAGCATGTACCACACAGCACGGATAATTCAGCGATCTGCAACGATTTTAGCACTGTAAGCATCCTTGGCAATCCTTGAGATCGATTTATTGAGTGCACATAGCAGATTAAACCTTACTTTATCACTGTGGCCCTTCATTGTTAAGCAGCGCAACAGCCGGCAATGTGGGTTGCATTGCTTTGTCATTAAACCTGTAGCTTTGAGAGCGCAAGGCGCACCGAGATTTCCATTTAGCCACAAGTGCACGTTGTCATGCTCCTCTAAAGGGACACAGGAACTTGGAACGTTTAATTCCTGCATGTTCTGTACAATGCGAGCAGGTACAAAAAAGGTTGCGCTGAAGTAGGAATTTTGTTCATGGTAATAATGCCGAAATATTTTCAGAATTGCACACAGGATGTAGACTCAGTCAGACAACACATTGAATCAGATGATGCAAGTTCACGTACTACATCAGATGAAGAATCCTCCTCTCAAGAAAGTACCGATGATGACGATTCTGACAATGAGATGGACCAGCCGACTTCTCATGAAGGTCAGGAACACAAGCCCGAACTCGTAAGTGTAAGCAGATGTTTGCATGAGTGGTTCACATCGATAACATTTCTCACATTTCATGATACTAAAATTGCTAAAGATGTTGCACATCTAATAAATAAGGAAAGTGACTGGTGTCCTTTGTTGACATTAACATCTACACATGCCTGAGACTTCTTGCTTGATTTTCAGAAAGAAGAGCTGTACAGCAATGCAAAACTGACAAAGGGAGAAAGCATGCTCCTGGTCATGACACATGCTTTGAGATACTCCTCATCGAAGCAAGCTACAGAGGACCTTCTCAAGCTAATTGAACTTCACCTGCCGAAGGATGTCACAATACCACTCTCCAAGTACCACTTTTTCAAGGTGTTCTGCGAATCAACTGATTCTGCAACATCATACCTTTACTGTCCAGCGTGCAAAAGTGGCCTTGGCACAGCAACAGGTGCTCAGGTGGTGAACTGTCCGAAATGTGGCCTTAGCGGAAGTGCCTCTGAGCTTCTGAAGGATGGTTCTTATTTCCTATTGCTGAATATCGAAACCCAGCTGCGCTCTGTGCTTGAACACTTTGGCATTGTGCGGAAAGAACTACGAACTCCAAAGTGGGACGTTGGCGATATAACCCAGAGCACTGCATATGGCAATCTCCCGTTGTCAGACTACGACCTCACAGTGCCTTGGAGTACTGATGGCGTCCCCGTCTTTGAAGCATCGAACTATTCAATCTGACCATTGCAGTTGCAGATAAACGAATTGCCGATTAAAGATAGACAGAAGAATCTAGTCCTTGCTGGCCTCTGGTTCGGCACGTGCAAGCCAGAGATGAACACTTTTCTCCAGCCATACGTGGAAGAAATGAACCGCTTGTCAAGACAACATTTTTCGTGGACGGATCCATCTGGAGAGAAGATTTCGTCCAGGGTGTTTACGGGACCATGTGTTGTGGACAGTGTGGCACGGTGTGCCGTGGCAAATATGGCTCAGTTTAATGGGCTACACGGGTGCCTGTGGTGTGAACATAGCGGTGAGGTGATCGAGAGCGGAAGAGGTCACTCAAGGGTATATCCAGTTGGGGACAAACAGCCAAAGAAGAGAACCGACGCCTCATTTCGCAAAAATGCTGCTGATGCAGAAGCCAGTGGGGATGCTGTGCCAAAGTGTGGCATAAAAGGAGCAACAGTCCTTCTGCAGCTTGCATATTTTTTATTTCCTCTCAATTTTGTGGTAGACCACATGCACGCTGTCTGTCTTGGATTTGTAAGAAGCACTGCAAGGCTCTGGTTCGGACAGAAGGGAAGGACACATCCCTACCAGATCGGTGATAAGGTGGCAGAAGTCGATAAACGTCTTGCGTGCATAAAGGTTGTGTGGGAGGTGACACGTCTTCCAAGGTCAATCACGGACTGGAAGCACTGGAAAGCGTCCGAGTGGAGAAACTGGCTTCTGTTCTATTCACCAGTTATAATGAAAGGTCTGCTCCCCAAAAAATACTTCATCAACTGGATGAAATTTGTGGAAGTGATGCACATTCTACATGGAAGGACTGTAGCCATTGACAGGTTGCCCATGGTTCAGAAACAAATGGTGTCATTTCTGAGAGAATATCAAAGTTTGTACGGTAGAGGTGCCATGAAGTACAACACTCATCTGCTGTTGCACCTAGTTGATTGTGTTGCAGAATGGGGCCCACTTTGGGGTATCTCGTGCTTTTGTTATGAGGGCATGAATGCTGAGCTCCTTGGGTATGTCAATGGCACACGTTACGTTCACACACAGATAGTAGAGAAGTACCTTATACGTCAGTCATTGCGAACATTGATGGGAACCTTCCATGTAGACACTTCACACACAAGTTACTCTAAGGACTTCATCTCTGACCTCATTCGAGGACACAAACTGCGCAAGCTTGCAAAAAACATCTCAGGAGCTATCCTCTTTGGTAAGGGGAAGCGTGATGGAGAAGGCATGCACTTTCACAAAATAGGCATAAGTAATTTCAGGTTCTGTACAGCAGCTCTTGACAAGTCACGAAGGAACAATTCATACATTTTTGCTGAAGGGAAGTTTGGGCGCATAGTAGATATAATTGTCTGTTGTGAACAGGTGGGATCTTGCAACTGTAGTCGACATGCTATGTTCAAGATACGTGTCTTAGAACCAAAAGGGAATGTGTTAAACCTCCTTACTGCTCAGAATGAAAGATGCGGATTTGTTGAGGTTGTCCCAACTGCAGATGAGGTCTGTGTAAACGTCTTTGATGCTGAAAAATGTGTTACACTGACTGTGAACGACAAGACATTCCTTTGTATTGTGCACGTTCAGTGTGTTTTGGAATGTTTGTAGTTGTTTGAAGACCTCCTTTTGTTGCCTTGTGTAGTTTTAAGGCTACAGCGTAACTACATGCTTTGAGTAATACCCCTGTCAGACCGACTAATTTTGTGTCACTTTCACTGAGCAACAATTACACTTAGTGTTATCTTTGCACTGTCACACATCATCTTTAGGGTTCTTCGTTTTCGGGTTAAACCCAATTTTTCACGATAGTTCCCCTCGAACAAGTTTTCAAAAATTCGGGTAAAACCCAATATCTACCCGAAATCCTTGCGGTCCTTCAACTTGTCGTTCTGGGTAAACCGTCGGAAAAGTGAATCATAATATCAGCAAAGAGTGCTATTGGTGACAACGTATTTGTCCTCCTTTTATAATCCCCTCCTGCAGGAATCAAAGACGAGCTTTTGTGGAGCTCCGGCAAGTGCATGAATACCGCCGTCATTCACCTGCCTCAGTTCTGAGCGGAAATATAAAGGTTCTTGTTTCTCGTCCCATTGCCACAGCAGTGGCTTGTCTCATATATGCCTTTCCTTTAACCCGAAAATTCCCCGATGACATATCAAACAGAGATCGTAGCGCCCGATTTCTCCCCGAATCCTCGTGTGTAAATAGCACCCGCTTTTTCCCTCCCGAATTTGAAAAATCATAAAACCCGAAAACGAAGAACCCTAATCACCTTTTAGTGACACTCGACACAACGTGCACTAAAGCTTTAGTGAGTTCCCCAAACTCACTTCACTTCCCTGGGGCAGACCCGAGTGTGTAGCCTCAACGGCTTGCATGAAGGTACAGGTAAAAATGCTGTGAAAAAGTAATGGACCCTGACAGCCACAACATTTTTAGCCACAACATAAACAAGTATTTTCAACAGCTCATAATCTTAGTTTAGTAGAGTGTGCCAAAGAAAAAAGTATTTTACTCATCATTCGCAGTTTCTGTGGCATGGCAGCGGGTATATAGTGTCGTGGCACATGTTCGAGGCTAATTTGTTTAATGTTGGAACAAGGTTTACAGGAAGTGTTTCGAAATAAAACAATTTTTCGCAGGACAGTATCGTGTCACACACATAAAAATTTCGCAGCTGTTTATCTTTGTCTATTGTAATTGCCATCATCGCTTAGTGACACTTACTTAAGCCCATGTAGCAAGCACATAGTGAAAGTGACATTTGCTTTGGATGAGCGCACTTCACGAAATTCGCACTAAATTAGCCAGTGTGACAAGGGTAAAACTTTCACAGCTCTGTATGCTTTGGTCTCTCGTAGTCTGTGGCCCATTACATGACATCTTGTGTTTGCATCTGGTGATACGTGTTTATTAAGCATGCCTGTTGTTTATCCTGTACTTCTGTCCCGCAGTGATTTTATGATGCTACCCTTACCATTTACATATTATGCTTAACATTATACCACTTCTGTTAGAGTTGAGGGTAACGGATCACCTACAGAATTATTTGTGGCCAACAATGTAAATAATTTGAGTTTTTCAATTTTGTTCTGGAAGTTTTTATTTTCATTTTCACTAACTTAGTTTGTGAAAATAAATCAATTTGATAGCTGCAAAGACAGTTACTGACTGCTGTGCGGGTACTGAGCTATGTAAGCTGAGAAAATACATTTCGATAGGGGATATGTCTCTATACAGAATGGATACAGAATATATACATTCTGGATTGAGATGTCTCCACAGAAAATAAATTAATTTGATAGCTGCAGAGCCTGTTACTGATAGTGCGCAGGTATCTAGCTACATAATGGTGAGAAAATATATGCTTCATGGATGATTTATCTCTATCGATAATGGATACAGAATATATATATACTGGATTCATATGTTTCTATAGAAACATATAGAACCCACTAGTTAAGCTCTCTATATAGATCCTATGCAGTTTCTATCTACAAGATAGACACTGGATACGCTAGATAGGCATTCTATAAAACCCCTATAGAAACTAGAAATTCATTTTTGTAAGGGGATGATTCCTACTTCAATGAAAATTTGCCCAATTTGCTGTTCCATCTTCCTCTCAAAGCGCCCCCCTGCAGTCACCAATTCGCAAGTGATCATGAAGCACAGATTGATCAGGTGAAATGCAAAGTGAATGCCTCACTTTGTAAACAGGACATAGCATGGCACAGACAATAGAGTATTGAATACTTGATATCACAGTACCAAAAATGTTCAGCTAAATAAAGTGACTATATTAGGCAGTATTGTTGAGCTCTAATCTCTACATAATATTTTTCAATGTTATGCTATAGATTTATTATTTTGTTCACAGCAGATGAACTTTTGTTGGATGATCCTCATACATGAAGGAAATTCCTTATTCTGCTACTTTCCATCACACATCTGTGAAGCAGCAAGTACAACCTGTTTGCAAATGATCACACTGAGGTAATAAGACTGGACTTTGTAACAACTTTCAGAAACTATGCACGAATGGACCACATTAACTTTGTCCAATTATATGATGACCAAATGGATAGTATGTAGTCTTTCATGCTATGTGAGTTGTATGCCCATATATTGTAACAAGATATCAGTCAGATGAAGGCAGTCTGATTGAGGTACGTAGATAATTTAAATAATGTCCATACATATGATGATCCAAGTTTTTTTTGGCTCACTGGCATACATATATATAGCATCCACAACTAGAAGACATTACCAGAATCAAAGTGCTGTGAAGTAATACTTTATTTTACTGAATATATATCGTTTTTCTTAACAAAAGCCCGCATTTGTTCGGTGCAATGTTTCTTGAACTAGCGTTCCTGATGGCGTTACCGTTGCTGGTAAATGTAAATCTTGTAGTGTCAGTAACTCTCCTGCAGAATACTACGCTGCACCAACTTAAAGAAATCAGAAACTAAATTATCGAATCACTTAAATGTCAATAAAAAAGTCGACGACTCCGACGAATCGTTCAGCGCAGCACTATAAACTATTGCTCCATAAACACAGAAGCACTTTGCACGTACTGTGGGCAGCAGATGGCAGATGTTTGTTTACTGCACGTAACATTTTCCCACAAGCTACACAGCTGCAGCAGTAAAATGGAATCTGACGTGAGTAAGGGATTTCAGGACCCTTCAAAAATATTGAAACTGCCCATGGTATCTCTTTGAAACCGCTGAACAGGTAATACGGTACATATTAGGCACACCTGCAGCTCAGTAGCAAAGGCACTGATAAAATGTTTGCAAAAGGAACAGCGATTTTCAACACACACAGCACAAAATACTACACTCGTCACTCGTCGCTGCAACGCCGATGATGATGGCATAATGATGATGATGTTGGTGTCACTTCCGCTGGATTGGCACATGTGTTATTTAACATTTAACCTCCGCAACCCAATCATGATGAACGGCCTCAGAAATGAAAGAATATTACAAACAATGAGTACTCAATATGCACGAGCTAAAGCAATGTCAATGACGTCTGCCCGTCTACCCAATCACCATCATCCATCCATCCAACCAGTTCGAACCTGTTCAGTTTAAATCGTTGAAACTTCTAACTTTCCGAACGCGCAACGGGTAGCAGTTGGGTCTTGGCGGCTGCACTCCACTGGTTGTTATACGAAAATGTTTCTAAGTTCTAATCTCCCGCACGTTTTGTCTTGCAATTTTTGAGCATAGCGAGAACGTACGCCGTGCTGTCCAGTGATGAAAACTGTTGAGCGCAGCAGAGCTCCCAGAGTACACTGTGGTGGACAGCGTTTCTTTGTTCTCTGGCTTTCCAAGTTTAAGGGGTGAGTTCATTCTTCATTAAAAGTATGTGCCTGTTTCTGTGCACCAAATCGCATGTAGTAGAGATGCGTGGCATAATATCGGAATATCGTTTCCTTTATCTATTTCGGCTTCGTATCACCGATTGAAGCACATTGGAAGTGTGGGTTGACCTGACTGCACTTGCATTCAAAGTAGTGATTAACGTTGTATGTTCGGCAGTACAACGTTTCAGTAACTGCCTTGGTTCGTCTTGGCGCTAAAGCAAATACGGTATGACTAATTAACCATCAAGATTCACGAGCTTTCGATGACTGTTGAAGTCTTGAGTAAACGAAAGTCGGCAGTTACGGTTTGCAGGGCGGACACGCTGGAACATAAATGCTGGTTAGTTCATTGTCGTGTCAGCCCGACTTCGGTTGTTGCATTTTTCGTTGGTAGTGAAACCACACACTGAAAATTTTGCGCAAGTACTTTTGTTTTCATATTATGGTTACATAGCAACTGCATTTTTTTTATAGGAACTTGGACTATCTTGCATCGGTGGATATGAAAATAGTGGTAACCTACCCTACGAAACATCTATCTGCACGTAAGCTTAACAGTTCCCTGTGACGTAAGGGGAAGCAGTTGTCTCTGATGTGTGACTGTGTTGTCCTCCAATGTTCCTGGTGTTCGATGTGCCCCCTAATCTTACTCCAGAGGGAGCCTCTTGAATTTTTTTTGTTAACAAAGTATTGCAAATACAGTTGGTGGAAGGCTCTAACTGCTTTCCATTTACATGGTTGTCGTGTGGTTAAAGAAATCGAACTTTTTTTCAGATCCTGTGAAAGTCAGTATGGAAGTGCGATGTAGCAGAAAGGACTGCCAGACGCTTGCTAAAGAACCGCACAACATGTATGGGCAGCAGACACAATATTCATCAAACGGTAAGAAACTAGTATTTCTGTGCTTAGTCGTTTTGAAACATCCTTGGTATTGCATGGAGAACAGCGTGACTATGTCATTCCGTCTTGCTTCACCCAAACAGCTATCTGGCAGTAGTGCAAGATTTGAGTTCCTAAAGGGTTTATTCACTGAAGTCACCTCAGCGCCATACTATAGGTCCCTCAATGTTACGTCCTTGCATTTGTTCGCTGCATTACGCTTTTTAGGTGACTATTAACACCGAAAACATGGAAATTGCTTGGATATTCTACAAATCACAGAGCAACAAGTTTGAAACACCAGATATACGGTGAGTATAATATGGGTAACAGCTTGGCTGAGATCTACAATATGGTGGCCGATGGCAGCAAATCTGCCTGCTAGCGACAGTCGCAGTCTCCTGCGGATGACGTCATGTGAATAAACCTTATAATATTTGACGTGGTGATACAGCTCTTGCTTTGTATTGTCTTTGTGATATACACAGTGTTTATTTTTATCCTGTACAGAATTTTTGCACCAAAGTTATGAGAGCAGCACAGATGTTGTTTTTAGAGTAATGCAGTGATGAAAGTGCTGCGCCAATCATGGAGTGCTTCGTAGTCGCCTGCTCGACCAGGTAAGTTCGTGCATCACGAGAAAACGCCTGTCACATTGATGTACTTTCACGAAGTGTCTTTCACAGCGACAGCTGTTACATCCTCGTTTCCCTGAGATCCTGGCAGCGTCCACATCAGGTAGTCACGCACAAACAGATTTTTAGCTGTTGCTGCAATTCGTGTTGTGTAGCTGTAACAGTAATGTGATTTTTGTACGTGCAGCTTCTTTTCTTTATGTGTCTCTCAGATCAGTGTTGATACGGTTTTTGCTCTTATGTGGCCAGACAAGCATCCCGTGAAAGAGTGTGCACAGCCACTAAACAGACTAGTTAGAACTAGCAGGCTACATAATGCTTTCTGACATGTTTTGTTCTATTTTCTAGCCACAGTGAGTCATTGGAGGCGGTGCTGCAGCACCAACAATCACTCATTGAAAGAAAGGAATGAGGTGGCCATCAGCACCCTGCTGCCAGTTCAACACTCCTCAGTCAAACCACAAGACGACTGCTTGGCAGCAAAGTTAATCCAGTTTTAGACTGAGTTTTGTACCGTAGACTTCGTGTGCGGTTTACTGTGAATAAATGTTCATGCTGAGATCTATGTTGCTATCAATTATATCACATTTCTGCATGAATGCATGCCAGGACGGTAGCGGGACTAGTCATGGTCTAAAGTACGTCTAAGGGTGGCTAAAGTAAGGTACAGGAAATGTATAACCATGGACCTGTCGCCTGAATGGAGGGATAAAATTAGTCTAGGTGTAGACTTCATGTCTAATACATGGTTAAGTGTCTGACCCTGTTCCAGACATCACGTCAAAAGAATGTCTAAATTTCGGCGAGGTACATAGACATCGGATGTCTAGGGCTAGATGGCTAGGTGGCGTAACGTTAGACGTGTTATTTGACGTCTAGTGGACGGATACTTGACATTTGGTCTAGTGCGTAGACATTCTATAGACATTTCTTATCTCTTTTTTAGACGTCATTTAGACGTCTACTAGCCCACCGTGTGCTCCCTGGGTATAGGAACTTATCATCCCCAAAGATGGACTTTCTCAGGTTGACAATGCCAGCCAGGATTTTTGTATTGTCCTCAAAATAAGGCAGCACATTTCTATATTTGCCGGTGACTTCATAATCTTGAACATTTTGAGGCGCTGAATTCCTCGTTCTACGTGAACGCGAGCTCGGGCAATTTCAAGATTTTTCAAGGCGCCCCTCTCATTGTATTGTTTCTGCCGCTTGAGAAATGGTGGTCTGACAAGCATAAACCCAGCTTCAGCACACACTTGATCAATCAAGAAGCCGCGGTCCACCATTACAGCATATACATAAGGCGTACAGAGGGAAAGCACTCCGCTGTTTTTTGTGATATATACATGAGAAGCCCTCCCTCCATATGGCTTACTTCTAAAACTGATAAGACCACCCGGAGTCTCTCCAATAAGCAACCTAAGGGTGTATGTCTTTTTGTATAAGATGTATGTCAGCAGCCTTGATGATAAGTCTTTGGGTCGTTGCAGCTCCACCTCAGTACAGTCAAGTACTACCCTAGTTTGTTTAAAGTGTTCAAAATATTTCGGAAGGTTTCGATGTACGTCCTCCTTTTCCGAACATATTATTGCTTTTTCGAGCACTGCAGACAGTATCCGAATGCTTTGGAGGAAAATCCTTGAGGCAGTTGAGTTGTTCTGTGTATTTTAAATAGCACAGAAAGCAAGGAGTAAGCAAGGCTATGGTACAACTTTAGGAATGTTAACATAACTGTATCATCATTTGGCACACTTAGTGACCTAAGTGTGACATTAAGACGCATGTCAGCGTACAATGACACTATGTTGTAGAAAAGCTCGAAGCTGCTGATTCTTGTAAGCGCACACATCTCCTTCTGATTTTTCACATTCCTTACAGAGAGCTGTGGCACTGACTCATTTATGTCCACTGGAGACACTTGAACCCCAACTTCTCTGCTAAAGGAGCCAATTTCTTCGAGTATGTCTGCAAACTGGACCGAATGACCTGCAACTGGGCATATGCAAAGTAAAATGTGGCATAAGTTTTGCTACGCAGCAAGTTGCTGTTCCCATAACCTACATAATTTATTCTCGCTACTGCTGTTGAATGACACTGCACTCAAATTTACGAATATCTCTTCTGGTGTGAAAGGTAAACATACAAATGCAAAGTCACCTACATGGTGTTGGGAGGCGTGACTCTACATCTAGTCGAGGTCGTGCTGTCTGGGGCACTGTGGTCTTCAGTACTGATAATAAATTATTGCAAGTTTGTGATTTAATCATCGGACCACTGCTAATGGAAGGAATTTAGTGGAAATACATACATTCAGACTGATCATTGTCCACAGTGCTGAGGGAATCGGAAAAAGTTGCAGACACTGAAAATACACACGCGGAAAACATCAAACTCCATGAGTTCAGACAATGCATTAATGTATGGCCCACAGGTAGTGTGCTCCTCAGTAACGTCGGAGGACATGTTTAACAAACAGTACTTACTGGCAGTGATGGCCAGTAGTTAACTACATGTAGTTAAACTACTAGTTAAACTACCTGATTGTAGTTAAAAAGTAGTTATCAACTACTTGCAGAAACGTAGTGGCAACTACTAATTAAACTACTATTTTAAGTAGTTAACTACAGTAGTTAGGTTACTGAAGGCGCCAACTACTTCCGATTTTGCCGCAACCTTTACTGCACGATTGTGCTTCCGACTTTTACCTTGAGCTACTTGTTTAATGAGAACGGAGGTGCAGAGCAATTGTGTCGTGCATGTGTACTAAATCTTCACTTCTAATGCTTTAAAACAGGTTGCTTTAAAACAATGTTTAAAACAGGTTGTTGAACGTACACCATAGCTGATCTGTTCTGTTTCCCACCACTGTACTACCGCACATGCTTTATCTGTTGTTTTTTGTAACGTCCGCAGTTTGATTCCATAGCGTAAGGATTTGTGTAGCTCGTTACAATCCTGTGAATGTGACCCTCTTGCACTTACTGAAACTTGGTTATCGCCGGATATAAGAGACAGTGAGCTGTTACCAGAGTGTCCTGGCTTTACCTTATTTCTATCGCTGTGATGCATTCATCCCAGAATTACACAAATCACTACATCATATATTTCACAAATTCCAA
The DNA here is from genome assembly GCF_037126465.1 of Ornithodoros turicata. NCBI lineage: Eukaryota > Metazoa > Arthropoda > Arachnida > Ixodida > Argasidae > Ornithodoros > Ornithodoros turicata. The sequence goes on along the minus strand of NC_088201.1, from coordinate 197,816,862 downwards.
AATTCAAAGGTTATTCTTCTTGGTGATTTCAACTACCCCTCAATTAATTGGAGATCCAGCTCAGCCTCTGGCAGTGAAGAACGTTCTTTCATTGATTTGTGTGATGTGTTTGACCTTCATCAGGTGGTTCATGAACCCACCCGTGTAACTCCCACCTCATCAAACATCCTAGACCTAATCCTCCCTAACGACCCAGATATAGTAGGTTCTGTATTTTCTCCATGCGCCTTGAGTGACGACAAAGTGCTACACTTTACAATATCTGTCCCCAGCGTGCCCCGTCGTTCCTCGTGCAAACGCATAAGATTATACGATAAGGGTAACTACGACCAAATAAATTCTGAATTATCCAATTACTTGGCTAACTTTCTCGCTAATTTTGAAGTACGGACAGTCGCGGAAACTGATATTTATACAAATCCAAGATTAATGCACTTATTGAAGCCTATATACCCTCCATTCTCATCAAGACACATTGTCATGCCCCATGGTACAATCATGAAATCAAACTGCTCACCCGTAAAAAGAAACGTCTGTACAGGCTTGCTAAGCGCTCTAAGTCTGCATCATCACTGCCAAAATATCAAGGGTGCGCCCGGAAATACAAATCATTGATGACTTCTTCGAAACGCATGTTCTATAGCGAGAGCCTCGTTAACCTCTTGAAGCACAACCCCAAAGCATTTTACGAAGTTATAAACCCAAAATATCCATCGGTAAACATCCAACTGAAAGATCATGATGGTAATTTTGTTAGAGATAACCAATGTTCGCTTATCTTCAATAACGCATTCGCAAGCGTGTTCACCAACGAAGACACCACTCCCCCTGCCGCGCCTCCCACATCCATAGCATGTCACCGATAGCGATATCTCCTGCTGGCATTGAAAAGATTATCTTTTCCATCAAGGTTTCCTCCTCTGTTGGTTTCGATGGAGTAAACAGCAAAATTCTTAAAAACACAAAGCGCTCATTCGAGCAAATTTCTTGCTGCAATATTCCAACAATCACTTAATAGTTCATAGATGGGTAGAAATCCAGCGAACCGGTAGAGATGTAGGAAGGGAGTTGCCTCAGGACAGAAGCCGCCGATATTTCGAACGGAGACTATTCTTCTTCTGGGCACCGTCCTCATCATTGGCATGGTTTAAAGGGACAATTCGCATGAACCTTTAAACACGTCACACCTAACCCTTTAAATATCATGCCAATGATGAGGACGGTCCCCAGAAAAAGAACAGTCTATGTTCGAAATATCGGCGACTTCTGTCCTGAGGCAACTCCCTTCCTACTTAATAGTTCAGTTCTGCCAGAAGACTGGCGTCGGGGAATGATAATACCAGTGCATAAAAGGGGTGTCACTCATTCACCGCTGAACTATAGACCAATCTCCATTACCAGGGTCCCCTGCAAAATCATGGAACACATTATATATTCGCAGGTAATCGACTTCCTAGAGTCAAATGCTTGCTTTTCCCCCTGCCAGCATGGCTTCCGTAAGAATTTCTGGTGTGAAACACAACTAGCCGGTTTTATCCACGACCTCCACACAAATATGGACAGTTCTACTCAAACAGATGCCGTGTTCCTGGACTTTGCTAAAGCCTTTGATTCTGTACCGCACGCTAGATTAATGGTAAAACTCTCACAACTAGGCCTTGATGCACATGTTCTCTCCTGGATTCATATGTTCTTAACTGACCGCCTCCAGTCCACTTTCGTGAACAACCATTCGTCGTCCTTTTGTCACGTATCATCTGGTGTCCCCCAGGGTATGGCCTTTGGGGTATGTGAATAAATAAATAAATAAATATTGCTTGTCTAGTGAAGCCTCATTTGCTGCGAAATAATTCTGCAATTTAGTTTATCGCGTAGGCACAGAAAGAATTTCGCCGCAAGCTTTCTATTTGACGATCGTAACAATGGCTTGAGCCAAAGTTTATGATTGCTTGTGATTCATATTTAGGTCTCCAAGAACACTACAAGGGATTGGTGTTGATGGACAACGTTAAGTAGTTATAGATGTAGTTAAACTACATTGCAGTAGTTAAAGAAGTAGTTTTAACTACTCCCCTGAAAAGTAGTTCAACTACAAGTTAAACTACTCAATCGCAAAGTAGTTAGTAGTTATAGTTAAACTACTGTAGAAGTAGTTAGTGGCCATCACTGCTTACTGCATTTTCCTGCATTTTCTCCTGCAGAAACATCTTCTATGTGCTGGGCAACATCTGCCGGGTGAAATAACTTGGAAACTGTCACAACACATGGATAAATCAAAGCTGGACACATTTTTCTGCGCAGCACAAATCTGGTTGCTCCATCTGGATTGTAAAGAGGGGGTATGCGCATGCTTTCTGGGCCGACTTCTAAGAGAGCTATGCCGACGTCGAGGGAAAACTCGAGACAGCACAGCCGGTGTCCCCGTTCGTTCCCGGGTTCGTTCCCGGGTTTGTCCAGGGGCGGAGTTAAGGGTCTGTAAAGGGGGCGGGGGGGACGGTCTTTAGGAAATTTCGAGCTTTGCGGCACAGCATCATACGCGAGATAGGGTTTTTACATAGGGAACACAGCCGTATGGGGCGCGGTCGCCCCCTCCCCTTAAATCTGCCCCTGGGTTCCTCCCAGTCTGGACGTGACATTGCCAGCACGCAAACCACAGGGCAGGTCTACCGATCTACCTTGTTCACCACTCAGCCATGGGAGCTGCCAGGATGCCACTTTTTCTTCTTCCACCACTAAACACATGGAAACAAGCTACACAGGAGCCACTTAATAGAAGCTTGTGACGTCTTGTTGTCCTCTTTTTTACTGGCCTCTCGTGCGACCGGAGAGGAAGATTTACTGTTGGTACTGCCGACTTTCTCAGCTTGCGCTGCCTCCATTCTGTGAGCACAATGTTACAATACTCGAAATCGCTCTCTTTGAAATGATCGGAGCACATCATGGCGTGCGGTGGCTGGTGCTTGCCGTTTCTTAAAGGAATATACCAACTTTTTCGAAGTTTTACATCTCTAGGGTAGTCGTGAAATGTTATTACATATTTTCTTGCGGTATTCTTGCACTGCGGGACAGTGCAGTAGCGAACCATGATCAACATTGCTCAGAACTGCCGTATGTTTGAACCTCCCGCAACACGCCTCATCCTCAGTAGCAGAGGGCAGTGGCGCCCCCGTCCGTGGCGCACGCCGCCAATAAGGAGAACGCTTTCTGATTCATCTAGAGAAATGCTGTTTGCTAACTCCTCTGTCGTCTGCTACTCGACTGTTCGGGGTTCTGAAAAAGCCTTTAACATCACTCGGTATGATTCGGGCGATCCTTCTATCTCCCAAAAATAGCCGGAGCTCTTTGGCTGGACGTATAGCATATGTTTGTAAGTCAAACGTCGCCATGCCAGTACTGGGCAGCTGTTTCAGCCTTCTTGCGCCTCATCTGCAGTACGCAGACAGGCAACGTTTGAGCGGATAGCGTCAGAAGGTCACATTACATGTGATTCCTCCTATTAGGGTGAGATAACTCACTCACTGAAAGCCCAGTGCAAAGCCAGTGAAGTATATGAGGAAAAAATAGCCAGAGCTCCTTGGCTGCACGTATAGCATGTGTTCGTAAGTCAAACGCTGCCATGCCAGTACTAGACAGCCGTTTCGGCCTTCTTGGGCCTCATCAGCAGTACGCAGACAGGCAACGTTTGAGCAGATGGCGCCAGTAGGTCACGTGACACGTGATCCCTCCAGTCAGGGTGAGCTAACTCACCACTGAAAACGCAGTGTAAAGCCAGTGGATTATATTAGGAAAAAATAGCCAGAGCTCTTTGGCGGGACGTATAGCATACGTCTGTAAGTCAAACGTCGCCAAGCCAGTACTGGACAGCTGTTTCGGCCTTCTTGGGCCTCATCAGCAGTACGCAGGCAGGCAACGTTTGAGCGGATGGCGTCAGAGAGTCACGTAACACGTGATTCCTCCAGTCAGGGTGAGCTAAGTCACCACTGAAAGCCCAGTGTAAAGCCAGTGAATTATATTAGAAAAAAATAGCCGGTACTCTTTGGCTGCAGGTATAGCATATGTTTGTAAGTCGAACGTCGCCATGCCAGAACTGGACAGCTGTTTTGTCCTTCTTGCGCCTCATCGCAGTACGCAGGCAGGCAACGTTTGAGCGGATACCGTCAGAAGGTCACATTACATGTGATTCCTCCTGTCAGGGTGAGATAACTCACTCACTGAAAGCCCAGTGCAAAGCCAGTGAAGTATATTAGGAAAAAATAGCCAGAGCTCCTTGGCTGCACGTATAGCATGTGTTCGTAAGTCAAACGCTGCCATGCCAGTACTGGACATCTGTTTCGGCCTTCTTGGGCCTCATCAGCAGTACGCAGGCAGGCAACGTTTGAGCGGATGGCGTCAGAAGGTCGCGTAACACGTGACTTCTCCCGTCAGAGTGAGCTAAGTCACCACTGAAAGCCCAGTGGAAAGCCAGTGAAGCATATTAGGAAAAAAATAGTCGGAGCTCTTTGGCGGCACGTATAGCATATGTTTGTAAGTTAAACGTCGCCATGCCAGTACTGGACAGCTCTTTCGGCCTTCTTGGACCTGATCAGCAGTACGCAGGCAGGCAACGTTTGAGCGGATGGCGTCAGAGAGTCACGTAACACGTGATTCCTCCAGTCAGGGTGAGCTAAGTCACCACTGAAAGCCCAGTGTAAAGCCTGTGAATTATATTAGGAAAAAATACCCATACTCTTTGGCTGCAGGTATAGCATATGTTTGTAAGTCGAACGTCGCCATGCCAGTACTGGGCAGCTGTTTTGGCCTTCTTGCGCCTCATCAGCAGTACGCAGGCAGGCAACGTTTGAGCGGATACCGCCAGAAGGTCACATTACATGTGATGCCTCCTGTCAGGGTGAGATAACTCACTCACTGAAAGCCCAGTGCAAAGCCTGTGAAGTATATTAGGAAAAAATAGCCAGAGCTCCTTGGCTGCACGTATAGCATGTGTTCGTAAGTCAAACGCTGCCATGCCAGTACTGGACATCTGTATCGGCCTTCTTGGGCCTCATCAGCAGTACGCAGGCAGGCAACGTTTGAGCGGATGGCGTCAGAAGGTCGCGTAACACGTGACTTCTCCCGTCAGGGTGAGCTAAGTCACCACTGAAAGCCCAGTGGAAAGCCAGTGAAGTATATTAGAAAAAAATAGTCGGAGCTCTTTGGCTGCACGTATAGCATATGTTTGTAAGTTAAACGTCGCCATGACAGTACTGGACAGGTTCTTTCGGCCTTCTTGGACCTGATCAGCAGTACGCAGGCAGGCAACGTTTGAGCGGATACCGTCAGAAGGTCACATTACATGTGATTCCTCCTGTCAGGGTGAGATAACTCACTCACTGAAAGCCCAGTGCAAAGCCAGTGAAGTATATTAGGAAAAAATAGCCAGAGCTCCTTGGCTGCACGTATAACATGCGTTCGTAAGTCAAACGCTGCCATGCCAGTACTGGACATCTGTTTCGGCCTTCTTGGGCCTCATCAGCAGTGCGCAGGCAGGCAACGTTTGAGCGGATGGCGTCAGAAGGTCGCGTAACACGTGACTTCTCCCGTAAAGGGTGAGCTAAGTCACCACTGAAAGCCCAGTTTCAAAGCCAGTGAAGTATATTGGGAAAAAAATAGCCGGGGCTCTGTGGCTGCACATATAGCATATGTTTGTAAGTCAAACGTCGCCATGCCGGTACTGGACAGCTGTTTCGGCCTTCTTGGGCCTCATCAGCAGTACGCAAGCAGGCAACGTTTTAGCGGATGGCGACAGAAGGTCACGTAACACGTGATTCCTCCAGTCAGGGTGAGCTAAGTCACCACTGAAAGCCCGGTGTAAAGCCAGTGAAGAATATTAGGAAAAAAAAAACATTTCGGTCGTTTGCCGCGCTTTTTTGCAGGCAGTGTCATTGTGCGGAATGCACGTGTATACTTAACCGTACGCTGAAAGTTACGCGATTCGAAAACCTTCCCCTTTCGAGGATGGTGGCCGTCTTGAGAGCATCAATTCCTTTTTGTTCGACGAAGGCATACCTTGAGCTTGAGGGAACGATATCACACGAAGAAGTAGACAGGACGAGGCTCTTTTTTTTTACCGGTAGACCTCTGACATTACATAGCAAGCAAGCAAGTAGTTTTTGAGCGCTTCAGAAAAATGTAATTTGTTCTCATCGCATTCATTTTATGGGGTGGGAAGCCGTCGGCTCAAACTCATCTGTGGATGCATGACGAATTTATTTATTTTCTTTGAGGACGGCTGTTCGTATTCAGTATTTGCGCTACTAAGTAGCATAGTGGACAAAAAAGATCCTGGAACAAACAGATGCTGCGTACTTGCTCTTAGTTATTTTTGTTTTTCCCTGCACCGTGATGGTTGACATGTACGTATGTAAAAACTGTGCTTCCCAATGAAAGATGAAAGTCACTGAAAAGGTTAGCCAGCTGTAGAACTCGAACCCACATCTTTTGGATCTTCTCTCATGTGCTTTCCAGTTTTTCCTATAGTACTTGTTCGTTCCCTTTGAAGTCTCCTCGTACATGCAATATAATAGTAATAAAATCAACGCTTGAAAGTTGACAGTCCAAATTTAAAATGAAAAACACTGAACACTGAAGGGATACACCACATAAAGTGTAAGCATATAGACATATAAAACAAAGTGTATTTTAGTAGTTGATTATAGTTCTGTTGTCGATTGTGCCGGATTTCGTTTTTCATCCGAAGCAGTTTGTATAACTTTTTTGCTTAGCTGCTCAGCATATGTTTCATTACGATCAAGAAGTGCTTTTCTATAAATTGCAGACAATTACAGCCATGTTTGTCAAGTGCAGAAATGATCATTTTTGAAAAAGGAGACAATGTTGCATAGCTCAGCTTCACATCTTCTGGCTTCAAAGTAACTGTATATCAGGTAAAGTTAGCATTGCTAAATGATACGACGGTGCTTCAATCATTGCATAAACTGCACTTTTGGGTCATTCTGCAGCAATTAAACTTGAAGCTCGACTATCCTTGTATCCCGACTATCTTTGTACACTAATCAAATTTTCTCCTTGAAAGATGTTTATCTTTCAAGGAGAAAATTTGATTAGTGTACAAAGAGTTATTCCAAGACCATTTTGTTGCTCCTTGAATGCGTGGCTCCCATTTGAGAATTAGAAGCAAGCTAGAAAGCTGAAAACAATATATATATTGTGGGATGTTGGCTACTGCTCATAGCGTCATGGAACTTGCATTCCATTGTGTTTTAAGGGCTTTGACCTTTCATGTGAGCCATTTTAAAAAAAGTATTTGTTGTTGGCTTAGGGGCGATCGGTTAGGCCTAACCACAGCAACACCGCACGACACCACGCGGCTAACACAAGGCGGAACCGCAAAACGTTAAACGTGCGACAACACGAACAAAAGGCTTAGTCACTGCTAAAGAAGTCTAAACATGCGCCTACGGGGAATATCCGCTACCGCAAACATGCGAGGAAAGTCTTAACACGAGCGCGGTAAACAACGCGCAAACATCGGCAAAACACCCACCTTTTCCCCCGCGGCGACGGAGCGTCCCATCCCAACGACAGCCAGGGATAAAGTGACGCAGAGCGGGGACGACGGAGCGACCGACCACACATCGTCTCCCGACGAGAGCCAGCGGCCGACTGACGCAGGCGCCACTCTACGGATGCTACGCATGTGCGCACGCTCGTAGCGCCCTCTGCACACTCCTAGCGCCACCTGCGGCGACCACAAGTGAGAAGTAACACAATGGTACATGCGAGAGCCTAAGAGAGAACTGAATCCTAGCGCCCTCTGCAGTGCTCGCTCATTGGCCGTGACGTCAGCCTATTGTCTTAGGGCTACACTGTTTTTTTTCACTAATGTTCAACTGAAGAAGGTCCACCTGAAACAATAGAGCCGGAGCATGACGTCATCACCCAAGCATCTGTACGGTTCAAGGGCGCATACGCTGTTAACAGGGGACCTGTTACTTAATGAATCACCATCCCAAGATTCTTTAATTTTCCAACTATAATGATTGCATAAAAATAGAAAACCTACTGCAGAAGAGCACCATGCATGAAAACAGATCGTAGGAATTCCAAAGTCTTACTAAATGAGACTTGCGAAAGAACAAGATATCCTAACACGTAACCTCATCAATGGCTAATAAGAGGACTAGGCACTCAACAAATCAACACAGAGTACTGGTAACGAGGACCGCAGAACGATGCGTCTATTCCACTCGGGCGCATAGGTGGGCATTTTGGTGAAACCTCACTCGCCCTCACCCTCACGGCCCTCACGAGCACATGCCCTCACTCGCCCTCACCCTCACGGCCCTCACAGGCACATGACCTCACTCGCCCTCACCCTCACCGCCCTCACGAGCACATGCCCTCACTCGGCCTCACCCTCACGGCCCTCATGGGCACATGCCCTCACTCGCCCTCACCCTCATGGCCCTCACAGGGACATGCCCTCACTCGCCCCCACCCCCACGGCCCTCACCCATGAGGGTCTTACCCTCATAAGGTCTCCCGTGAGTGCACTCATGAGGTTGTGCCCCTCATGAGACCTCATGTGAGTGCACTCATGAGGTCTGAGGGGCGCCAGGTCTGTCTGAGTGAAGTCACTGGTGATGCCTGAGGGGTGTGAGGTCAGTATGAGGGCATTCAGAAATGAGGTCAAATGACGCATACCAGGCGTGCGCAAATTATGAAGGCATTGATGATATGGTTCCAGCGACACAACTACCGGCTGTGTGCACTTTAAAGGCCTGCTGTGCACGTATTTAGCAATTTCGTCTACGTCGCGCTGGGAACACAGCAAAGTGTCCTAGCTGACTGATTACTTGGCGATATGGTTCCAGCGACCCAACTACAGGCAGGGTGCACTTTAAAGGGCTGGTGTGTACGTATTTAGAATTTTCTCTACGTCGCGCTGGAAACACAGCAAAGCGTTCTGAGCTGACTGATTACTTGGTGATATGGTTCCAGCGACCCAACTACCGGCTGTGTGCACTTTAAAGGGCTGGTGTGCACGTATCTAGCAATGTCGTCTATGTCGCCCTGGGAACACAGCAAAGCGTCCTGAGCTGACTGATTACTTGTTGATATGGTTGCAGTGACCCAACTACCGGCAGGGTGCACTTTGAAGGGCTGGTGTACCCGTTTTTAGCAATTTCGTTTACGTGACGCTGGGAACACAACAAAGTCTCCTGAGCTGACTGATTACTTCTTGATATGGTTGCAGCGACCTAACTACCGGCAGGGGGCACTTTGAAGGGCTGGTGTGCCCGTTTTTAGCAATTTAGCCTATGTCGCGCTGGGAACACAGCAAAGCGTCCTGAGCTGACTGATTACTTGGTGATATGGTTCCAGTGACCCAACTACCGGAAGGGTGCACTTTAAAGGCCTGGTGTGCCCGTTTTTAGCAATTTCGTCTACGCCTCGCTGGGAACACAGCAAAGCCTCCTGAGCTGACTGATTACTTGGTGATATGGTTCCAGTGACACAACTACCGGCAGGGTGCACTTTAAAGGGCTGGTGTGCCCGTTTTTAGCAATTTCGTCTAAGCCTCGCTGGGAACACAGCAAAGCGTCCTGAGCTGACTGATTACTTGGTGATATGGTTCCAGTGACCCAACTACCGCAGGGTGCACTTTAAAGGGCTGGTGTGCCAGTTTTTCGCAATTTCGTCTACGCCTCGCTGGGAACACAGCAAAGCGTCCTGATGTGACTGATTACTTGGTGATATGGTTCCAGTGACCCAACTACAGGCAGGGTGCACTTTAAAGGGCTGGTGTGCACGTATTTAGAATTTTCTCTACGTCACGCTGGGAACACAGCAAAGCGTTCTGAGCTGACTGATTACTTGGTGATATGGTTCCTGCGACCCAACTACCGGCTGTGTGCACTTTAAAGGGCTGGTGTGCACGTATCTAGCAATGTCGCCTATGTCGCGCTGGGAACACAGCAAAGCGTCCTGAGCTGACTGATTACTTGGTGATATGGTTCCAGTGACCCAACTACCGGAAGGGTGCACTTCAAAGGCCTGGTGTGCCCGTTTTTAGCAATTTCGTCTACGCCTCGCTGGGAACACAGCAAAGCCTCCTGAGCTGACTGATTACTTGGTGATATGGTTCCAGTGACACAACTACCGGCAGGGTGCACTTTAAAGGGCTGGTGTGCCCGTTTTTAGCAATTTCGTCTAAGCCTCGCTGGGAACACAGCAAAGCGTCCTGAGCTGACTGATTACTTGGTGATATGGTTCCAGTGACACAACTACCGGCAGGGTGCACTTTAAAGGGCTGGTGTGCCCGTTTTTAGCAATTTCGTCTAAGCCTCGCTGGGAACACAGCAAAGCGCCCTGAGCTGACTGATTACTTGGTGATATGGTTCCAGTGACCCAACTACCGCAGGGTGCACTTTAAAGGGCTGGTGTGCCAGTTTTTCGCAATTTCGTCTACGCCTCGCTGGGAACACAGCAAAGCGTCCTGAGGTGACTGATTACTTGGTGATATGGTTCCAGTGACCCAACTACAGGCAGGGTGCACTTTAAAGGGCTGGTGTGCACGTATTTAGAATTTTCTCTACGTCACGCTGGGAACACAGCAAAGCGTTCTGAGCTGACTGATTACTTGGTGATATGGTTCCTGCGACCCAACTACCGGCTGTGTGCACTTTGAAGGGCTGGTGTGCCCGTTTTTAGCAATTTCGTTTACGTGGCGCTGGGAACACAACAAAGTCTCCTGAACTGAATGATTATTTCTTGATATGGTTGCAGTGACACAACTACCGGCAGGGTGCACCTTAAAGGGCTGCTGTGCCGGTTTTTAGCAATTTCGTCTACGTCGCGCTGGGAACACAGCAAAGACTCCTGAGCTGACTGATTACTTCGTGATTTGGTTCCAGCGACCCAACTACCGGAAGTAGATGGGTAGAAATCCAGCGAACCGGTAGAGATGCATGCCACAACTTTGTATTACAAATATATATTTAAAAAAAAATCCTTTGCTCGTTCTGGAATTTTCCCCACGTAACCACTAACCTCCTTATCTTTCACTATGCTTGCCAATCCTTGCCTGTTGTCCCGTTTCGTCCACGTGTTCGTGAACCTTCCATTTTTCTGTAACCAGTCTGTAGCCTAGATCACTACGTTCACATAATCCCCTCCACACTCTAACAAAGCAGCCATTCACTCCGGCCATAGAAGCCCGTACGGACCCTTTCTTCCCTCCGGGCTGTTGACCCACAATTCGCATGAACCTTTAAACACGTCACACCTAACCCTTTAAATACCATGCCAATGATGAGGACGGTGCCCAGAAGAAGAACAGTCTCTGTTCGAAATATCGACGGCTTCTGTCCAGAGGCAACTCCCTTCCTACAACTACCGGCAGGGTGCATTTTAAAGGGCTGGTGTGCCCGTTTTTAGCAATTTCGTCTAAGCCTCGCTGGGAACACAGCAAAGCGTCCTGAGCTGACTCATTACTTGGTGATATGGTTCCAGTGACCCAACTACCGGCAGGGTGCACTTTAAAGGGCTGGTGTGCCCGTTTTTAGCAATTTCGTCTACGTCGCGATGGGAACACAGCAAAGCCTCCTGAGCTGACTGATTACTTCGTGATATGGTTCCAGCGACCCAAATACCGGCAGGGTGCACTTTAAAGGGCTGGTGTGCCCGTTTTTAACAATTTCGTCTACGTCGCGCTGGGAACACAGCAAAGCCTCCTGAGCTGACTGATTACTTGGTGATATGGTTCCAGCGACCCAAATACCGGCAGGGTGCACTTTAAAGGGCTGGCGTGCCCGTTTTTAAGGATTTCGTCTACGTCGCACTGGGAACACAGCAAAGACTCCTGAGCTGACTGATTACTTCGTGATTTGGTTCCAGCTACCCAACTACCGGAAGGGTGCACTTTAAAGGGCTGGTGTGACAGTTTTTCGCAATTTCGTCTACGCCTCGCTGGGAACACAGCAAAGCGTTCTGAGCTGACTGATTACTTGGTGATATGGTTCCAGTGACCCAACTACCGGCAGGGTGCACTTTAAAGGGCTGGTGTGCCCATTTTTAGCAATTTCGTCTACGTCGCGATGGGAACACAGCAAAGCCTCCTGAGCTGACTGATTACTTCGTGATATGGTTCCAGCGACCAAACTATCGGCAGGGTGCACTTTAAAGGGCTGGTGTGCCCGTTTTTAGCAATTTCGTCTACGTCTCGCTGGGAACACAGCAACGCCTCCTAAGCTGACTGATTCCTTCGTGATATGGTTCCAGCGGCCCAACTACTGGCAGGGTGCACTTTAAAGGGCTGGTGTGCCCGTTTTTAGCAATTTCGTCTACGTCGCGATGGGAACACAGCAAAGCCTCCTGAGCTGACTGATTACTTCGTGATATGGTTCCAGCGACCCAAATACCGGCAGGGTGCACTTTAAAGGGCTGGTGTGCCCGTTTTTAACAATTTCGTCTACGTCGCGCTGGGAACACAGCAAAGCCTCCTGAGCTGACTGATTACTTGGTGATATGGTTCCAGCGACCCAAATACCGGCAGGGTGCACTTTAAAGGGCTGGTGTGCCCGTTTTTAAGGATTTCGTCTACGTCGCACTGGGAACACAGCAAAGACTCCTGAGCTGACTGATTACTTCGTGATTTGGTTCCAGCTACCCAACTACCGGAAGGGTGCACTTTAAAGGGCTGGTGTGACAGTTTTTCGCAATTTCGTCTACGCCTCGCTGGGAACACAGCAAAGCGTTCTGAGCTGACTGATTACTTGGTGATATGGTTCCAGTGACCCAACTACCGGCAGGGTGCACTTTAAAGGGCTGGTGTGCCCATTTTTAGCAATTTCGTCTACGTCGCGATGGGAACACAGCAAAGCCTCCTGAGCTGACTGATTACTTCGTGATATGGTTCCAGCGACCAAACTATCGGCAGGGTGCACTTTAAAGGGCCGGTGTGCCCGTTTTTAGCAATTTCGTCTACGTCTCGCTGGGAACACAGCAACGCCTCCTAAGCTGACTGATTCCTTCGTGATATGGTTCCAGCGGCCCAACTACTGGCAGGGTGCACTTTAAAGGGCTGGTGTGCCCGTTTTTAGCAATTTTAGTGATGTGCCGGTAGTAGGGTCACTGGAACCATATCACCAAGTAGTCAGATCAAGACGCTTTGGTGTGTGCCCAGCGCGATATAGACGAAATTAACAAAAACGTGCACACCAGCCCTTTAAAGTGCTGTTGTTGGGTCGCTGGAACCATATCACCAATTCATCAGTCAGTTCAGGACGCGTGGCTGTATTCCCAGAATTACGTAGACGAAATTACTAAAAACGGGCACACCAGCCCTTTAAAGTGCACCCTGCCGGTAGTTGGATCACTGGAACCATATCACCAAGTAATCAGTCAGATCAGGACGCTTTGCTGTGTTCCCAGCGCGACATAGACGAAATTGGTAAAAACGAGCACACCAGCCCTTTACAGTGCACCCTGCCGGTAGTTGGGTCACTGCAACCATATCATCAAGTAATCAGTCAGCTCAGGACACGTGGCTGTGTTCCCAGCGCGACGTAGACGAAATTGCTAAGAACAGCACACCAGCCCTTTAAACTGCACCCTGCCGGTAGATGGGGCACTGGAACCATATCAACAACTAATCCGTCAGCTCAGGACGCTTGGCCGTGTTTCGAGCGTGACGTAGACGAAATTTCTAAAATGGGCACACCAGCCCATTAAAGTTCACTCTGCGTGTAGTTGGGTCGCTGGACCTATATCACCAACAAATCCGTCAGCTCAGGACGCTTGGCTGTGTTCCAGCGCGACGTAGACGAAATTGCTAAAAACGGGAACACCAGCCCTTTAAAGTGCACCCTGCCGGTAGCTGGGTCGCTGGAACCATATCACTAGTGCCTTCATAAGTTGCCCACGTCTCGTAAGCGTCATTTGACCTCAATTCTGAATGCACTCATACTGACCTCACACCCATCAGGCCTCACCAGTGACTTCACTCACACAGACCTGGCGCCCCTCACACCTCATGAGTGCACTCACAGGAGGTCTCATGAGGAGAAAAGCCTCAGTTGTACCAAACCAAAGTTGTACTAGGTGATTTTAACTGTGCTCCAGTTGTGCATGATGGTTCATCTCGATATGCAGCGAGCGCACTTACATTGTCTGCGGTAACTCAAGCGGCAGGTTGTCTTGATGTCAGTCGTTATGCAGATGCTCCACAACTTCCTTTTACCAGGGAGCAAGGAGGGTCGCACTCATCCCTTGACCGCATATATACGAATTACCCTTTTCGCGCTCCAGCTATAGTTCGCATTCTACCCGTTCACTTTTCGGACCACCTCTGTGTTTCAATCAAGTTTCCGGAACCTAGTAGGGCCCCTCGTCTGACTTCGGACATTCTGTGGAAGCTGAATAACTCTCTTTTGTCCAGGAAAAGTTGGCAAAATAAAGGATATGCTGACGTTAGCACGCAAGCGGACTGATGCCGTAGTTGCATGGGAAGAATTCAAGTGCGAGCTGAAGTGGGAGGCTATTGGTGTCGGAGTAACTATTGCCCATGAAGCTCGACAGCCCTTGCGTGCTTTGGAGCCGGACCTTTATCAACTCTTACAGCTGGAAGCACATGATCCAGGTGCCTATTCTGACAATATAAGTCAGGTGAAGCGAGATATCAGTGATTTGATGCATGCGAGGTATAGCGGTGCTGCCGTGCGAGCCCGCGCTCGTACGTTGGTTGACAGTGAGCGTCCTACCAAGTACAATGTTGCTGCAGAAACCCGCTATGCAGTGGAGAATCACATTTCCTCTGTCCGAGTTGGCAGCGAAACTGTGTCCTCATCAGCAGATATCTTAGCTGTGTTCTTCCATTATTTTTCCGGGATATTTGGTCAGCAGGTGCCGTTGCAGAACGTACCACTAGCGCGCTCACTGCTTGCCTTATTGCCGCAAGTCCCACAGGATGTAGTGGATACGGTGAGCGGCCCCATCGCAGTTGATGAAGTAGTCGCAGCCATTTCCACTCTACAGGCAGGGAAGGCCCCCGGTCCTGATGGGTTGACGCCCGAGTTCTACAAATGTTGTAAAGACTCGGTGGTGCCAATATTGTCTACCGTATTTAATGCTGCCTTCTCTTGTGGCATGTTACCACAGTCATTTACACGTGCGCGTACGGTTCTTATTCCCAAGAAACTTGATGCAGAATCTCGTGTGCTACTAAGCAACTACCGCCCCATAACATTGGCAAACGTGGATTACAAAATACTTGCGAAGGTACTCACTGCCCGCTTTCAGGAGCTAATGCCCTATGTTGTTGGTGAACATCAGACTTACGGAATGAAGGCGCGAACAATATTCACAAACGCGCATGTGGCGCGATCGGTGATCGATTGTTGCAACTTCTTTGGGCTATCAGCAGCATTTGTTCAGCTGGACCTCGAAAAGGTATTTGACCGAGTGAGTCACGACTTCCTTTTTTGGCTACTTCGTCGCGTGAACGTGGGATGTGTACTGCTCAAGTGGGTGCGATTGTGCTATCGGGGTGTCACCACACAGTTCCAAGTCAATGGAAGCCTTTCGAACCCTATGCCTGTGAGGTCTTCAGTGCGACAGGGATGCCCGCTCTCCCCCCTCCTCTCCCCCTGCCGATCGGTTCTGGCAGACCCGTATGTTCACGGTTTTCGAAGGCACGCATTCGAAGTTAAAGTTCTTGCTTATGCAGATGATGTAACGTTGTTCTGGGGAACAGTTGGCAGCATCCATCGTGCGATATGTCATGTGCGAAGGTTTTGTGATGCTAGTGGCGCTCGCATTAGCTGGCCTAAACGCAGTGGATCCTGGCTAGGGCGGTGGGATTCCACGCCGAGCTTAATGGCAAACTTGTCATGGTCTACGCAAGCTCCCAAATACTTGGGAATTGACCTCAACTGTTCAAGACGCTCAAGGTCTTTTTGGACTTCTTTCTTGACTCGCCTGCGTTACCTGGTGGCAACCTGGAAAACTTTGGGTTTTTCCATTTTCGGTCGTGCATATGTGGCAAATGCGTTTTTGCTTCTCGCATAAGTTATTACCTGCAAGTACTCCCGTGCGCAAGAACACACATTAATCGCGTCCAGCGGGTCGTTTGCACCTTTATATGGGCTTCGTCGTATGAACCAATGAGACGTGGTAATCGGTTCCGCCCCTTCAAACTTCGGTATTGTCCTGCCTTTTCGTTCGTCAGTTGGTTTGGCGCGTGCGCTTTGTACGCGACCAGCTACACCCTTTCCTCCAGCACTGCACTGCTGCCATCCTTCGTGATAAGCTACCGGAACGGTTACTGTCGACAGTGTATGACACGCCTTTGGTTGTTTGGGGCTTCTACAAAGAGGTAGCAGCCTCGTTCAGATTCCTCCTAGCAATGTTCTCTAGAGAGTTCATCTTTGAAACGACTCGGAAACGCCTCTGTCACGCTCTTCTGGATTCGCTTTTTACGCCTCCAATGTACCGTACGATGTTTGCACCCCAGCCTGGTGGTGATGTTCTCTTGCGTATGCGGCGCATGCCAGTGCGTCCAAAGGTGAAGACTTTCTTCTATCGGTTACACACTGGAAAGCTACCGCTTCGTGCGTACCGGTTTTGGGTGCCATGGAATAATTTCAACTGCCGTCTTTGTCCGGAAGAGGAAAACATTGAGCACGCTTTTCTCTATTGTCGAGACGCCATCTTCTTTTGGGACGTTTTCCAGCGCGCATTCAAAAGGGACATCTACTTAAATTCCCGTACTATCCTTCCTGTCAAGCCTGGACGCGATTTGCCTCTGAACATCCCACTCCTGTTGGGGTTATACGCACTGTGGGTAGCTCGACGAATATATGACGCAAATGCGCTGCCGGTCGGCTCCTGGCCCATATTCCGTCGCATCGTGTTTTCGCTAGCGCACTTTTTAGTGTTCACATCCTGTGACGAAACTGCGCACACGTGGCTGAACGTCATCAATCTCTTACGATCGGACCCCGTAGACTACTAATATATATATATATATATTTTACCAGTCAGTCCTGCTCATGTCTTCATGCTCTTACCTTTTCTAGTCCTTAATATACTAAGCTTACCTTTCCTTGTTCATGTGGGGGTTTGTGTTTGTAACGTTTCGCGATGTTTGTGTTGTTGGTGAGTGTGCTTTTGTAACGCGCATTACTTTCATTTTATCGCCGTGTTATGTTCATGTGCAGCAATTTTCAATGAGTTGTAAATATTGTTATTCATTCGCTCATGTCATTCTTATACATAGCACCATGAACCATAATAAACGTGAAGGAAAAAAAAAAAGCACGAATTAGTCTAGTGTTTAGTGTAGCACGGCCAGTGCGGGAGGTTCCTGGGTTCGAATCCCACACTGGGTCTTCTCGTCGTCATACAGAAGTCGGCCCCGAGTGTTAGCTAGACATTAGCGTAATGTTTTATTCAATGTCGATGGTATCATTCTCATATGCGACATCGCGAAGAAAAAAGGCGCGAAAGACGGAAGGCGGGAGGGTACAGGGGGGTACAAAGTACAGACGACACCGTCGCAATGCGAGGACGAGGAGAGCGGTGTAGTGCTAGTAGTATAAAATGTGCTCTGGTTCTACGACGATTGTTCAAAAGCCCGTGAGGGGCATCCATCCACGACGCCAGTCGTTTCGTGGACCAAAATGTAAGTTGGCCGTCTCTGCTGTGAGAGTGTATTCTATGTATGGCATTGTTTTTCAGGAACCAATAGCCACTGTCACGGCATGACACTGAACACACACACAGGGACTCGTCCCATCCTCTCTCATCATCAACCTCAGGCGTTCCTCAACTGAAGGGAAAAGTGAGCATTGTTTCATGAGAGGGAATCTCGTACTGACTTTCTTTGGCCGCAGTGCCACGCTGTCTCGTATGTCAGTACGACCCCATCGAAACCATGCTCGCGGCCGAAAGAGAGCACGAATCTAGAACAGATAATCTTGGTGACAGCTCAGTCGTCCTTTCAGATGGCGACGACGACAGAGTCAGTAGTCCGCCTTTCGTAATAAGTGAAGCAGACGACGACGAACCCCTAGATGGGCACGACAATGCAGACGAATTGCTCATGGGGGAAGGGGATCAGTCGTATGCAGATTTCATTCCTCTGTCTGGTAGGGTTTGTGGAAAAACCGTGTTTGCACAGCCTCGGGGCGTCAGTCCGTCCGTTCCGTGGCCGAGGAAGACACAGCAAACGAAAAGGTTCAAACAACAAGCAAGGATTTATTACATACCGCTTTTGAACAGAAAACAGCCGGCAGCCGCCGATACTCCTTGAGTCACAACTCCTCCGTATCTCCCATCGCCGCGCCTTTTTATCTCCTGGCGCTGACACGCCCCCATACTCCGTCTGCCGCACAGTTTTGCCATCTGGTGGCATGCAGTATAATCGGTCCTCACAGGTCAGAAATGAATCACCAGATGCAAGCCCAGAATTTCGAAACAAAGATGGGCCTGTCCAGGGTCGTAGAATCGTTGATTTACGAAAACTAGTCATAGAGAATCATCCCTCCGTCACGGAGAGACGATTTCTTCCTTTCTTTGTCACAGGTGTGGCATTCGACGGAACGGCTACTAGGTACACGTTTCTCTGCTCCCCGCACGACGACAACGCCGACGATTTGCGACTTTATCTACCGAGCATAGCTCCAGTAATCACGCGCGTACTCGAAGACAATCCCGACGAAGCCCAATCCCGAAGCCAACTTTCGAATGTGGTGGTTTGGTGGTTTGGAGTGGTTCATAACCGCCAAAAAATTGAAGGCGCGATAAATGCTGCCATCGCAGAGTCCTCGCAACGCGTAGAAAACTATGCGAGAGAAGGGCCTGGTTTCACCTCCAACGACGTCCACTGTGTCGACTTAAAACTAACGCGTTTGAAACCGAACCGGATTGGGTGAACGATCGAGCTTCCCGAGCTGCTAAAAAGACAACGAACAACTCTCACAAACGTCAAACTTCTGCCGAGTCACGAAAACGAGTGTTTCAAGTATAGCGTGCAGGCACTCTTGCATCCATTGACGAACAACCCAAACGATTATGTTAGATACCGCAAATACATTAATCCTTCGACTCCGGAGACGCGCGTAACGTACTGGCCGCCCTGCTTCCCAGTCACTTACGAAGACATTACCGTGTGGGAGAGAAAAGCACAATCTCCGTGTACATCTACGTGTTCGACGAGCAGACGAGTTCGATAACAACAGGACGGGTTCCCTGCACGCTCTGTAAAGATAAAGTCCACTTGCTGGAGGTTAGAAAGCATTCTGTGGAATCAGAAAATTTAGCACTTTCATGGGACGAAGTGGCTACTTTTATTGCGAGAAACGCACGAGCCGTTATGGGACTAGAGGGGCGTTGGAGCAGCACGAACGTCTGTGTCGAGACGTAAACGAAGTAATTCTCGAAATGCCAAAAGCGGGGGAGAGTGTCTCCTTCAACAGGATACAGTGCAAGCATCCCTACCCCTATTTCGCGGTGTTGGACAAGGAAAGCATACTGGAAAAGGATGCGCTCGTGAATGACGTCGTGAGTGTGCAGAGGATGAGCTCGTACTGCATCGTTGTGGTGAGAAGTTGCGACGGAAAAATTGGAATTTGGGACCCAACGCGACAGAGAAATGCTTGCTCGCGCTCAAGCGATTTAGCGATGAAATCGATAGGTTGAACCGCTGTCCCTCACCGTTGGTCATGAGTATGGAAGACCACTTTCGACACGAGAGCGCGACGCACTGCGAATTTTGTGGAATCGAATTTAACCAACATACGCGAAAGGTGTCGCATCACAACCACACCTTCTTCGTAGAGCCGGTTCTTCGAATTTTGTCGCAACGCTGTGTGATACGTGTAACCTTACGTGTTGTAACACCAAAGAACTCATCGTGCGAGTGCACAACCTGCAATACGACTTGAGCTCCCTTCACCGCCACATGCACGTTCTAAATCTGGGTGAGCCGTGGATCTTAGCTTCGAGTACGGAAAAGATAATAGGGTTAATAATAAAAAGACATCGGCGATCTCCATTTCCGCGATACCACGCAGTTTTTCAACCTCTCGTTGTCTAATCTGGTAGAAACGCTGCTCGCCAGCGGCGGCAAGAGCGCATTTCATTGTACCCGTCAAATGTTTGGTGAACGTTTCCGCCGCCTCCTCAGGAAGGGCATTTATCCGTACACCTTCGTCGACAGTTTCGAAGCCTAAAATTTGCCCGCAATACCGCTAAATGAAGCTTTCAAAAGTGACCTGAACTACCAAGAGATCACGGACGAGGACTATCAATACGCCCTCGACATTTTCGAATTGTTCGAATGTAAGAACCTCGGCGGTTACACGCGTCTCTACGTCACACTCGACGCCTGTCAGTTCTGCGACGTCGTGCTGTATTTCAGGAAGATTGAGCTAGAGAGGGATAGGTTAGATATCCTACGTACCGTGTCCCTCGCCAGCTACGCGTGGGGCAGCGCTCTCAAGCTCACCAAAGTCAAACTCGAGCTCATGAGCGATCGCGAGATGTACGAAACGATTGAGAAGGGAATCAGGGGAGGCATTTGTAACAGCTTCCACAGATACTGTCGAGCTAATCACGAGGGGTGCGACGATTACGATCCCCAGCAAGAAAATACTTTTTTCCAGTACCTCGACGTGAATAGTTTGTACCCGTACGCGATGACTTTCTATCTCCCGACAGGTGGTTTTGAGTGGGTCGATCCTTCGAGGTGGAGCGAGATCGATTTTCTCAACATTCCTCACGATTCGGAACTGGGTCACGTGTGTGTGGTTGACTTGTTGTATCCCAAAGAACTGCACACGCTCACCAGGGATTTTTCCTGGCACCCGAACGCAGGTGCGTGGACGAGAACGATCTCTCCCCCTACCAGAAACACTTTAAACACACGTTCGCGCTGAACGTCCCTCGCACAAAGAAACTCTTGCTGACGTGCTGCGACAAAGAACGCTACGTCGTTCATTATGCGTTGCTCGCTCTTTACGTGAGGTTGGGCATGAAAATAAAACGTATTCACAGCATCCTATCGATCCGCCAAGACAACTTTTTGCGAACCTTCGTGCAGAGATACGTCGCGTTGAAGAATGCCGCGTCCACGACATTCGAGCGACTTCTGTACAATTACATGTCGAACAGTACGTTCGGTAAGACGATACAAGGGAATTTGCGGGTATGCTATAGCCTACAACAAAGAAAGCGCGCTTCGAAAGGCTAGCTCCGTCGACAGTCAGCATTTTCTCATTCTGAGTGACAAGTGCATCTTGTAGAGCTCCGGTCAACCTTAATAATAACACTGAAAAAAATTCGGTCTCATTTTCCAGCACGATCACAGCACCCTTGGAGCAATGGGGGAACATTAAGTGAACAAAGTCCTTGCGTTAAACTAACATAATAATTTTGTCCAACTAAGATTTCCTCATGACCCCAAGGATTGCTGCAATGGCGCTAAGGAGCGAGGCCACAATTTTTTCAGTCTTATAATTAAGGTTCACCGGAGCTGTACGAAATGAAACAGCGTCGCATCAAATGCCCTCACCCCCTTTACGTGGGCTTTGCCGTTCTAGAAATATCCAAAGTCCGAATGTACAGCTTCATCTACGAGTCGCTCTTTCTCGCTTGACATGTCCAGTGGAATTGATCTATAGCGATACGTACAGCATATTTTTTCCCTCACGTGTGAAAGCCTGGAAGAGCAGCTGATGAAAATTGAGGACGCCTTAGATCTGTCCTCCTATCCAGTGAACCACCCGCTTTTCAACGACGAGCACGCAAATCAGATGGGATACTTCGAAGACGAGGCGGGAGGTGGTGTTTTTCAAGAAGTCGTAGCCATCGTAGCCAGTCGTAGCCATCCGAGCCAAAATGTACGGCATTCTCTTGGGTGGGACCCACAAACAGATCGCGAGAGCGGAAGGAGTTAAGAAAGACGTGGTGAGGAAACACTTATTGCACGAAGTGTACCAAGATTTTCTGTTCAATGAAAAGACAGTCTCTCAGAAGTAGTGCACCATCTAGAGTATAAAGCAAACGATGTACACCATTTCGAGATTCAAGAAGGGTTTGGTCCCCTATGACGACAAGCTCTATCTTGTGGATGCTGTACACTCCTTCCCTTACAGAAGCTGCGAATACGGTAAGCTTTCCTAGTGATTTGTCGCGTATAGGATTACTATAGTACTCTCTCTCTGTGTAGCCTAGGAAAACCCGGAAAAGAGCCAGAGAGCGTCGTCGTCGTCAGCCATCGAGTGACCGTGGAACAAAGAGCAAGTCCTTCATGCACGCGCATATAATCGAGAATAAAAGTTCTAGTCGAGATATGCTTCTCTCTCTCTCTCTTTCTGCCTCAGACAGGAGAAGCGTGGGTCATCGTGGCAGTGTGGTAGCGGAATGGGTGTACGAAAAGAATGACCATTCCGTCATCGTGCTGGTACCATGACTCGTGCATTGACGACGCTGCGATGAAGATTCCCCTTTTCTGGCACGTCTGATCATCTCTTAATGTTCTGTTCGTGAGATCAGACAAGTCAGGGACGGTGCCGGCATCTATCGATCAACTCCTTTGTATGAATTCAATAAAGATCTTTCAGTGAAAGAAAACACAAAGTCTCGTCAATGTTATTCGGACTGTTTAATGCGTTGTATTTCGATAACCAAACGGTATTTCAATAAATCGGTGACAAAGTTCACGATGTAGACTGCTTGCAAATGTCGCTGCTTCCGCAGGGCGCACTTCATAAGAGCGATGGCGCGAGCGAGAAGGTCCACGATGTCTGCAGCGATGTAGTTGAATTCTGCGTTGGCCAAGCTCACAAATTCGCTCATGAGTCCCAGGCTGAGTCGCTCATGAGTCGCTCATGATGCCCTGCGTATCCAGGGCTCCGTCAGGAACCGTTCTACTGAGGTTCTTGTAATGGGCGTAGGTCCGACGCACCATCTCCTGCAGCGGGCAGGAAAGATCTCTCCTATATTGCCAAAGCCTACTATGTCTATCACGTAGCAAAAAGCAGTGATGACGAGCTCGTTGCGGGGACTTTCGCTGTTGAAACATTCCTTCTCCACTTCTTCCCAAGAAGCGTAGCTGCAGTTACAATTTTGTAACCAGTGGTAGCTGAACATCTTAACGTATTAATGACGCAAGCGCAGTGCGCGCTGCCTTTATACAGATAAACGCGGGCAAAGAAACGAGAGCGAAACCGAAACAAAGAAGCAATTCGTTGCCGGGAGGCGCGCGCCGGGAGCGCGCGCGCAGTGGAAGGAGCAGAGAGCCGCAACCAAAACCACCCGCGGGTAGACTGGCGGACGGCGCAGAAGGCACTAGGAGCGCGGGCGCGCGCATCCCTAGCTGCCGCGGCGATAAATATGTTATTCCAGCCCCAGCAGAATGTATTCAGAAAAGGCTTCGGGTGTGTAAGGTCAGCCAAAGGCGCGTTGATGGGAGCGCACTGCTCTGTTGGCTACCAACGCTAGCAGTCAGCGTTGTTGGAATGATTATTTTATTTTATCTTATTTTGAGTTATTAACGGCTCACCTATTTAGTGAGGGCCTATAAACACATGCTAAGCGGTTTGGTTTAAAAATGATGAGAGCTACAGTGTGTAGCGAATAATGTTCACATTTACCCGTTCCATTGTATAGTATTCTTGCAAAATATATGGGTGCAAGGAAATAAAAGTAAAAAGAAGTGCATTCCCTTCTGTACCATAACTGCTGCGCAAAAGCGCTGCACCATTTTCTCTTGGATGTGCAGGGTGTCCCAGCTAAATGTGACCATATTTTTTAAAAATATATCTATCACTTTTTCAGAGATGAAACCAGTTGCAACATAGCATATGCTGAAGGGCACTCCCTAGGAGGGCATTAGCAGACTCCTAAGGCAATGTCTTAATTAACTTTCAATAATTAACTTTTTAATTATAAAAGCTACGAAGTTGCTCCAATGAGAACATCTCATCTCTTCGGTCACCAGATACCAAAGCCGTTTTCAGAACAAAAATTCGTTCGATAGATCGTCCGCGAAAAATTTGTGAAGGAACGCCATTTTTTTCACCTTTCCCCCAGTGCGAGAGAGTGAAAGAGCACAGTACCCCTCATGCGTCGAAGATTAGCTTGAACTTGTGGAAACAAAACAAACACAAATCTATCGTGTTACGCTATCGCTACTGCCCTTAACTTGGGCTGCATTTTCTGTTTCCTTTAATCTTTTTCCGGGACGCAATAGGCGATAGTGTGCTCTTTCATTATCTCGTATTGGGGCGAAGGAAAGATGCTTCCAAGGTAAATATAGATGGTAGCGAAGCTTGCATTGGCCACCACGTCTTCAAGGGCGGCCATGATAGAGACCGTCATCGCCATCCATCCGTTGCGGGGCAAACTACAAATTCCGTCATAATGACGTCACCTGGTACGTCACCATTACGTACAGCGCGATTAGTCATTACAGATCACTTCACGAAGTGGGTTGAGCTCTATCCCCTGCGGAAATTGGTGTCAGCTCGGATCTGGGATCGACTGCTGGATGTCTTTTCGTGGTTTGGATTCCCGGACCAGCTGATCACGGATAACGCCTCGTACTTTACAAGTAAGGTGTTCATCGACACATGCCCGCATTGAGTATTCGACATAAGAAGACGTCCCCCTATCATCCTCCGGCAAACATAAATGAGCGGGTCAATAGGAATATCAAAATGATGGTAATACTTACCAGCAGGCATAAGGATTGGGACGCGCGTCTAACAGAGATTGGCTTCGCCACTCGTACGACGGAAAATAGGTCCACTGGGTTCACCCCTGCCTATTTGAATTTTGGACGGGAAATAGTATTTTCCCTCGAAAACGCGCTACGAACACTGAGGGAACAACCCCGTCGCCCGTATGCACGATATGCGGAAGACATTCGCAACCGTCTCTCAACTGCAGTCCGTTGTGCACGTGAGAATCTTGAGGTCGCACGACTGGAGCAACCATCCCAGTACAACATGGGTCGACGCCAGGTAACATACCGCGTAGGAGACTTAGTCCTGAGGCGGATGCATCCACTTAGCGACGCGGCGAAGGGCTTCGCAGCTTCTCTCGCGGACCGATGGGACGGGCCTTACTGGGTGAGTGCACAACTTACACCCGTTACTTACAGTCTTCAACATTGCAGTACAAGCGAAGAGACTGGCCCGGCTAGCTCAGTCGGTAGAGCACGAGACTCTTAATCTTGGGGTCGTGGGTTCGGGCCCCGCGTTGGGCGCCAATTTTGTGGGAACCGTGGCCCACAAACCCGGGGTGGTTCCATATTCGACCCGCCGCAACCCCGAAGAACAAGAGAAACAAGGTTTATTGTCTTACATGTTCAAGTGCAGAGTAGCGTCGGTCGTGTCGCCGCAAGACCCAGTCCAAGCAAAAACTAGCTCCCGCTGCCTTCCAGCGTCGCTTAAGTAACATCTCGGAGACAGGGGCGTCTCCCCCTATCACACAAACCTTATCTCTAGGTGTACACGTGTCTGAACCGGAAGCGGCAGCCCACACGCTCTGTATTTTTTTTCTTTTATGGACACAAAAGTTCATGTTGATCATTCTTGTCTTGACGATGATGCTAGTGCTTCTGCTGCACCCTTGATTTAAATAGGAATAATGCCGGAGCAATTCTTAATAATTTTGCGATTAAATTAGTTCAGAAAGTAACCGCAAGAGGGACTGATGCGTGACTTTATAGAGGAGAAAAAAAAACATTACGATTCAGTTCCGTGCCTGACTGTCAGATGGAGAAGACACATCGTTCTGCGGTCCTCGTTACCCGTACTCTGTGTTGATTTGTTGAGTGCCTAGTCCTCTTATTAGCCATTGATTGAGTTATGTGTTAGGATATGTTGTTCTTTTGCAAGTCTCATTTAGTAAGACTTTCGAATTCCTACGATCAGCTTTCATGCATGGTGCTCTTCTGCAGTGGGTTTTCTATTTTTATGCAATCATTCTAGTTGTAAAAATGAAAGAATCTTGAGAGGGTGATTCATTAAATAACAGTTCCCCTGTCTACAGCGTACGCGCCCTTGAACCGTACAGATGCATTATTGGGTGATGACGTCATGCTGCAGCTCTATTGTTTCAGGTGGACCTTTTCAAGATGAGCATTAGTGAAAAAAAACAGTGTAGCCCTGAGACAATAGGCTGACGTCACGACCAATGAGCAAGGCCTGCAGAGGGCGCTAGGATTTAGTTCTCTCTTAGCACATTTTCTTCTTCTCTGGACACGAGTTAGACGCTCCCCAATTAGTGTGGTGGCTCTCTGGAGGGTGCTGATTAATGTGGGGGTCCCAATTAGCTCGAGTTGCTAACTAAATCTAGTTCAGGACAGTTGAGCGTTGTGCACTATGCGAGTCCATCCCATACTACTGATAATTAGATTTCCTTCTGCTACACACACAGACAAAAACACTGAACGTGATCATAGATTTATTATGGTGCAAACTTTTGGATAGCCTCAGTGTGAAAGCTTGTACCATAATAAATGTATGATCGTCTTCAGTGTGTTTTGTCTTTGTGTTCTTCAAATACGGTCTTGACTGCCCTTCAACGTATTTGTATTTCCTTCTGCTGTCAGACAGTGTATCCTGCTGAACAATGTTTCGAAGACGATTCGATTGGGCAAATGATATAGGCTAGGATCATATATTGAAAACAAGTTCTGTATGTGCGCAGGAGTCCGCAAGATATATTCTCAGTTATACAGTTGCCTGTGCAAGCTTTAAACAGTAAGGGTGCCCTGTGAATAACATATGTGCATGGGCATAAATCAGGAAAATGTGAGCTAAACTTTTTTCTTACTGCAAACTTTTGGGTCCTCCCAAAACTCTAGGATATTATTTTTCACGCTGTAACATACAGAACCGTTCTTTTGACGTGGGCCTTTGCATGCTTTCTTTTGTTTTCTCACATATTGGAGATGGTCAAGCAACCAATTTGGTTTATTTTGTGTGGAATGACCGGGCTGTGACTAAGCAATCACTAATACTCCTTGTTCATGTACACGGAGTGATGCCTGATAAGGGGGGTGGGCTGCCTGGACTGCGTATGGATTATTTTTACTTGGACATCTGTCTGCTTCATTCAAAAATCAAATGGAACTGTTACCGAGTGGCTTTTACACTCGTGGTGGGTGGTGGTGGTTCAGCATTCTCCCCATGAGAGGACTGTGACCACGAGCGGCGTACAGATGCGTGACCCAGGTGCAACATACTTAAAGGAGCGAACTGGTAGCAACTCAAGATCATGTCACTCTGCTTAACCATAAGTGATTTTAAAAAATGTGTGAAAACTTTATTTCAAGTGCTGATTCATATTGTGCTGTTGGTACTGATCAGGGATGGGCATACACTTTTCGGGTATTTAAATATAAATACAAAATACTGCATGCTTTCATGTATTTAAATACTGTAACCACTTCCATAAATACTTTGAGCAGTCCAGGCACATTATTCTTTTAAATTATTGTGTAAATAGAGCCACCTGTGGATACACATCAGCTGCACAGAGTGCCCACATATTTATTTATTTTTCCGTGGTGCAGTGTAATGCTTTCAGCATCTTGCGTGGGCCGACTTTCCATTGAGCGGAAACATCTCATTGAACGTGAGAGAACCGATGTTCTGATGCTTAGTTGGTAGAGCAGCGGGCCGGTAATCCAGAAGATGTGGGCTGGAGTCCAACAGCTGGCTAACCTTTTCAGTGACTTCCATCTTTCACCTTTACACATCCTTGAGTCCTACGACCAGCTTGGGGGTGGGAGTGGGGGGAACAAGACAGGACAGACAGGGGAGAAGAACCGACGACGACGACTCAAAACCAGCAAATGAACTCGTTATTGCTTCTTCCACTTTCTCTATGTTGAATGAAGTGTTCAATTGCTGTGTTTGAGTCGTCGTTGTCGGTTCTCCCCTGTCTGGCCTGTCTAGTCCTCCCCCACCCCCACCTTTACGCTGTTCCTCTGACTCTAGGAGATCTTTCTGTTCAATCATATACACCAGCCTGCTAGCCTCCTCTACTTATGGTCATCGACTTTCCATCTTCAGCAACGACAGTGAAAAACTCCCCGTCAAAATTGCCTGGCGTGCTGCAGCCATTGCCCGGAGTTCCCAATGAATGACTGAGTAGAATTGCGACTAACGGTTGCATTTTAAGGGTTCCCTTTAGACATCAGGTTTTGTCAAGTATCACAAAAGGGTTATGAATCACATTTTTCCCAAATTGGTGTTCTTAATTCACTCCTGGCTTCCAAGACTGAATAAACGGGGGCAACCATGCCCTCATTCGCGCATCGTGCTGTTTTCTAGAAAGGCGGAAAATCCCGATCACGTGGGGATTAGTGACTTGTAGCCTCTAACCAAGATACCCTTCATCGCTGAAGGCTAACAGTGTGGAACCCGAGAGAAGCTCACAAATACGGGAGGATGAGATATGTGTATTAAGTGTATTTTAAATATAAATATGCCTAAACTGGTATTTAAATATAAATACATTTTTCTTGCCTGTATTTAAATACGGGTTTTAAACACATGTATTTATATTTTAAATACTATTTTAAATACATTGTATTTAAATACTGCCCATCCCTGGTACTGATGCACATATTGGCACGGCAGGCAGCATCACCAGTTTGTATGTGTGGATGCAAGTATTTCTGAGAGCACTGTAGGAGAGTCTGTGAAGAGAGTAAGTGGCTGCGAGAGGCTGTGTGTGGCCATATTGTGGCTTCATATACCAATGAGAGGGCCGTCACCGTGGTGTAGCTTGTAGCATATCTGACCTTTGCTTTTTGAAATTTGCCAAAACAGTGAAGTAGTGTTCTCCAGATGTATTCCGTAGTAAATGTGGTGTATTTACCAATTGGTTTTACCAATGTGTATGTTATGTATACAGTTGTTAAGATTGTGGGGTCATTCCAGCTCAAACGTCCCGATGATGCCGCTCGACCATCTCCGATTTCCATGAAAAAGATACAGGGTGTCCACGCTAAGTGTGAACAGATTTTTTAAAAATATACTTATCACTTTTTTCGAGATGAAATCAATTGCAATATAGCATATGCTGAAGGGCACTCCCTAGGAGGGCATTAGCAGACTCCTAAGGCAATGTCTTAATTAACTTTCAATAATTAACTTTTCAAGTATAGAAGCTACGAAGTTGCTCCAATGAGAACACCGGATCTCTTCGGTCACCAGATACCAAAGCCGTTTTCAGAACAAAAATCCGTTCGATAGATCGTCCGCAAAAAATTCGTGAAGGAACGCCATTTTTTCTTTATTTTGTTCATTGTTTGTTCAATTATTGAAAGTTCATTAAGACATTGCCTTAAGAGTCTGCTAATACCCTCTTAGGGAGTGCTCTTCAGCATATGCTATATTGCAATTGATTTCATCGTGGAAAAAGTGATAGATATATTTTAAAAAAAATCTGTTCACACTTAGCGTGGACACCCTGTATATGTTGTCGTCGTCTACGTGAACATAATACGCGCGAAGCATCTAGCCCAGGGTCCCCATAGAACCGTGGCCAGGGGGCTTCAAACTCCCGCGCTGGGACTAAAACCATGGTGCGTCTAAGCGGGCGTCGAGCAAAAACGGTTTGATCTACTAAAAAAAATGGAACGGGACGCTGTTTCGAAAGGGTCACACTAGTTCTGTTCACAATCTCAGTCGCGCCTAGTCGCTAATTCGCGAGCCGAGCTATCCCAAAGAACGTGCAAAATCCGCCATGTTGATCAATTTTTGCTGAAAACACCGTACATAGAAATCTCAATGTTATATTTTTTCCTTGTTGGGCCCCACAAATATGACTCACAGAAAAAGTTTGACGGCCGGACTCTAGACCGTTTGGCTACAAAAAGGCTACGTTTGGCTACGAATTTTGGAAATTTGACGGAAAATTGAAAACTTTGACAAGAAATAGCGCTAAAAGTGAACGTGGGACAGCGCTGAAGTTTGCACAGAAATGTAGTATAGTGTTCCTTTAATCACTACAAAAAATATCTTCAGGGTGTTTTTGTATAAATCGCGCGATGAATTTTTCAATTGACCCTGTAGCAACAAGCCTGAAGTGCAGGGCGAGGCCAATACCACGGAAGGATTATACTGTTAACTTTTTATTATTTTGCTTGTTTGTCGCTTATACGATCAGTGATGGATCCGACGCCGTCAGGACCCAGTATAGCCAGAAGACCAGTGCTGAATTGCATATGATATGCATAATATGGTCGCCATATCGCGTACAAGCACAACATTTCTTACTTCGATGCTCATCAGATGGGTCATTTAAGCTCAAACCTCCCTGTCGCGTGGCTCGGCCACCACCGATCTGCGAGAAAAAAAATATGTTGCTCCTATATATGGACATACGCAGTAAACGATATAGTTTTGCCCAACGTCAATTAGGGCATTGTCGAGAATTCTTCAAAGTTACGCATGAGGCCGAAAACTAAGGTGCACTTTAACGCCTCCGGAGCGAATGCGGATTCAACTGAGAGAGAAACTAAGATTGGACGCTCATAAGGAAGCCTAGCGCTCTTCGCGGACGCGTCCACTTGTCCTAAGAGTGAAGGATTAAAAAGCTATGGGTTTGTGAAATAGCCGCAAAATACGCGATATTTGACTTTTTTTTTCGGACCAACAACACAGTTACAACAACAAAATTTTCGAGGCTGGGCTATTTACTGGGCTCATGGATCCATGGGCGCTAACTTCTATGCTGTAACGCCTCCACATTGCGCGTTTTCGCACCTCAAAGTTGGCCAGATTAGCTGAAAATCTCAACGACGTTTTTTTTTTGTTTTTTTTTAGAGATCAGCCATTCGGCAGTCCAACTTGAATTTTTTTTTCACATAATATATAGATACAGTCTAACATCCTGAAGATATTTTAATTGTTGTAATTTCGTTGTTGTCCGGAAAAAAGAAAAGTCAAATATCGCGTATTTTACGGTTATTTCACAAACCCATAGTATTTTAATCAATCACCCGTAGGACGAGTGGACGCGTCCACGAAGAGCGCTAGGCTTCCTCAAGAGCGTCCAATTTTAGTTTCTCTCTCAGTTGAATCCGCTTTCGCTCCAGAGGCGCTAAAGCGCACATTAGTTTTTGCCCTCATGCGTAACTTTGAGGCATTCCCGACAGCGCCCTAATTGGCGTTGGGAAAAACTATATCGTGTATTACATATGTCAATTTATAGGAGCCACATACTTTTTGTCTCTCAGATCGGTGATGGTCGAGCTACACGACAGGGTCTGAGCTGGAATGACCCGTCTGATGAGCATGTACGTGTGTATGTGCGTGTACGCGATATGGCGACCTTCATATGCAATTCAGCACTGGTCTTCTAGCCATGCTGGACCCTCACAACGTCTGATCCATCACTGATCGTATAAGCGACAAACAAGCAAACGAATTAAAAGTTAACAGTACAATCATTCCGTGATATTGGTCTCGCCCTGCACTTCAGGCTTGTTGCAACAGCGTAAATTGAAAAATTCGCCGAGCGCTTTAAACAAAAAACATCCTGAAGATATTTGTTGTACTGATAACCGGGACACTATACTACATTTCTGTGCAAATTTTAGCGCTGCCCCACGTTCACTTTTAGCGTTATTTCTTGTGAAATTTTTCGGTTTTCCGTCAAATTTCCGAATTGCGCGCCTTTTTGTAGCCAAACGGCCCAGAGTCCGGCCGTCAAACTTTTTCAGTGAATCATATTGATGGGCCCCAACAAGGAAAAATATAACGTTGATATTTCTATGTGCGGTGTTTTCAGGAAAAATCGCTCAACATGGCGAATTTTGCACGTTCTTTGGGATAGTTCGGCTTGCGAATTAGCGGCTCGACGCGACTGAGATCGTGAACAGAACTAGTGTGGCCCTTTCGAAACAGCGTCCCGTCTCAATTTTTTTGGAGAGGTAAAACCGTTTTTGCTCAGCGCCCGCTTACACGCACCATGGTTTTAGGCCGGGCGCGGGAGTTCGAAGCCCCCTGCGGCGGTTCTATGCGGATCCCGGGCGAAATACTTCGCACGGATTATGTTCATGTGCACGACGATAACATACATTTTTTTACATGGAGATCGGAGATGGTCGAGCGCCATTACCGGGACGTTTGAGCTGGAACGACCCTGTGACATCACATATGTAGGTTTGCCATCGTACTAAAAGTAAAGCTTACAAGGCATACATAAAATGACAGCGGGGAAATCAAACATACATCTTGGTGCATGGCTCCTTACCCTAGGCAATGAAGATAAAGCCCTGCATTATTTTTGATTCGTGTATGTGATCAGTGTATTTGCTCAGCAGATTCATATAGCGCATGATTTTTGGATTGGTTATGGATATGAATGTAGATGAGCCACATTACACTACGAGGGGTTTGACCACAATCAGTTTTGAACATCAGCAGTGTAATGAACGTAGCTGTCAATTTTATTGGCAGCATTGTGATGTACCCTATCGATGTAAAAAGAAAACACAGCTTGGCTGATTTATTATAATTCTAAAACTAATGTATGATCTTCAATACCTAAAAACACTTCCCACAAATTCGCTATAACTTGCGCAATCCCTAGCACCACAATTTGTTGCCTGAACGTTGTGGTAATGTTTCACTCAATGATTGCAGAACCGTGGCTCATGCCCTCTTGAAAATCTGTTGGAGCAACGTTCTTGGAATACATTTCTGCAACATTGTGTTAAGCACTGGAACCATGTTTCCCCGACACAAATAAAATATTGTTACGAGCACCGCAGTGTCATGATGACATTGGTTTAATGAGATAATGAGAATGCACGTGATATGTCTCTAGTCATTGTCGTCGCTCCACTGCCACCGTCGTGGAAGGTGACGTTGATGACGTGGATGCTGACGAGTTGAAGGATAGGGGCGAGGTGGACGATTTAGTCCGACGTGGTGAGCAATAGCGACACGGGTGATAAGGCACAAGGCAAGCAATGATGTTCGGCGTACGATGGGGCGCTGGGGGACGCTGTGCTGCTTTATGGAAAGTTGATGTTCCAAGGGTGGGACCTCAGCCATCACGAGGTGCTGCTGTCACGGGCGTCGGTACGAATCGGGGCTAGGGCTAAGGGGCTTATGGTCAAGTCGGGTAATCATCTGTGTCATAGGTTTGTCGACAGGTCGGGGCTGGGGTGCCGATGCCGATGCTGGGGTGCCGATGCAACAGTTCCGTAGGGACCAGCCAGCACCCCCACCCAAATGTTATGAGCAGCGCAGCGTCATGATGACAATGGTTTAATGAGAGAACGAGAATGTGCATGATATGCCTCTAGTCAATATCGTCGCTACACCTCTCTCTCCTCTGCTTCACTTAACAGTATTGAGGCAACACTTCTATCATGTTTCCACAATATCGTGACTCCGTTACACCAATATTGTGCAACACGCACAATATTGCGTTAGTATTTGGGCATTTGGGCGGCAGACACAACACGAAGTGTGTTGTGTCTGTCCCTTCGTGTTCCCTAGTCTCGGGGTTTTACATTATGCATCGTCTTCACCAGCTCGCTTCCTTCCTAGCCATTTTTTTCATTTTGGTAATGTTTTCACTACACTACGACAGTGTTACAGCCATATTTCTTTGACAGAAAACAACATTTAGGCAACAGTTATGTAACGTTCCTACAACACTGTAAAGAGTTACATCGATATTTCTTGAACACACCCCAGGTAACACCGAATGGTATGGCAACACTTCATAAATGCATATTGGAAAGTTGCCCAAACGTCGCTAATGTACACGACTTGTGGGAATCGCCTCACGGGCCGCCCAGGGCCGGCAATTTCCACTCCCAGGGCCGCACCACCCGCTCGCTACCGGAGTACCAAATGCACCGCACAGACCAAGTCGGCCAGACTCAGTTTATTCTCATACCTT
Organism: Ornithodoros turicata; assembly: GCF_037126465.1. Classification (NCBI taxonomy): domain Eukaryota; kingdom Metazoa; phylum Arthropoda; class Arachnida; order Ixodida; family Argasidae; genus Ornithodoros; species Ornithodoros turicata. Next base: position 197,782,911 of record NC_088201.1, on the reverse strand, counting down.
TCAACGGAAGCCAGGTATCCGCACCCAACCGCCCGGCGAACACCAAAAGGCAGCCCCAGCCTTGAACGCAACAATCTGAAGACCCCGCTCGGTAACCGAGTGCTCCTTTTAAACCAACAAACCCCGCCCACAGCTCTCTCTAGAAGGGAAACCGTCAACAAAACAGGTAAGGGGACACAGATAAGGAGCGTAGATATCAACGCACAGATCTACGCGAAATCAGAAGCTCGGAAACAATCTTTATCGTGAAAAGGCGAAAGTTCCACATCTTCGAAAAGGCGAAAGTTCCACATCTTCCCCCCTCACAAAAAAAGGGCACAAAAACCGTAACGTTACACGTCTGCAAGGCGAGAGAAAAAACGCCCAAAACGTCGGGCACAAAACTAAACGCTCGGGACACAGTTCGGGTGGCAGTCCTAGGCTTGTAGATTCACAAACTCAAAGCATTTCGTCGTCATTGAGGTCGATGAGGCTGTCCTGCGATGTTGACGGCGGTGCGCGAGGAGACTCCGCTCTTCGGAAGAAGTCGTCGCGAGACGATGCGGGCGGCAAAGATCGTGATTCCCAACCACGAAGGAGCTCCGGCCGTTGGCGCTGAATGACTAGAAGGGCTGCTGCCACATCGGACTGGGTTACCCTCGCCGTCCGCGCCACCTCCACTCTGGCCCGGTGCAGAGGGCCTCGCAGGTGAGCACTACGATGAATCATGGGGACACCACATCGTGGGCAGAGGGCTTGACGCTCTTCCTCCGTGTACGGCTGCAGAGGATCCGAGGGGTGTCGGTCTTCTAAAGTTACAACGCGGAACGGTGCCGGTACCGAAGATGGTTGTGCGCCACGGAGAGGTCTGGGTTGAGATGTCCACCTAGAACGTGATGCCCAAGAAAGTGGCTGGCCAAGATGCACGACCGTCGAAGTCGCGACAGAGCGACAACAGGCCCGCTGTCGAAAGACATCTGTTGGTCGGGAGGTGCTGGGTCGAAGAGAGGACTCGGGACGGCCGCTTGCACGACGCCCTTGACGCCTGGAAAGACCTGAACGGGACATTTCTAAAAAGAAAAAACAGCCAGATAGTAGTCAGAAGGTATATATCTTCTGGCCGGGAGGGTCTGTCCAGCTCTCCAGCGATCGTGATAAGCAGCCGTGGAAACGGGAAGCACACGATAGGGGTACATAGGAAAGCCGGTTCGAGTGCACTAGGAACTAGTGACTGTGGCTTTACTGTTACACGCGTGAGCACTATGGAATAGTGGCCGCTGTAATAACTTACGTGCGTCATTTGCAGAGCACGGTGCGTAAGGTACGGGAAAAATGTAGCACGCAACAGCACCGAGACCGGCCGGAAGGCGATCTGGCGCGATGAATGACTGTAAGCGATAAGCCGAGAATGCAAGTCTCCTGAACACCAACCGGGGCAGAGGCACTCTGCTGATAATTTGGACGGTGGCGTTACATTTACAGATAACTCAGGTCAGATAAAACGAAGGGTGCGAAAGAGTCGCCTGCTCCGAAAACAGCTGATTAAGCATGTTTTGAAACGTTCCGGGCTACTGCTAGTAACCGACGGGGCTGAGGCGTTTCGAGTGTCGGAAAGAACACTCGACAAATAACTATTTAGGCTTCTCCCAGTCGAACATGCGTCATGCAGCTCTTACGCCTGCTCCGGCGGAAACGGGACTGACCTGTACGCTCAAAGACCACTAGGATCCGAACTATATAAATGGGAGTCCCTGAACAGGTTCCCAGACGTAGACTACGTGAGTCGGTCTGCAGTCTCCCTCGGTAAGCCTACGCAGCCTGCTGTGCTGAGACGGAGACCTAGGAGCAAACGTGGTTGCGGCAGTTTAGGCAACCTAAAAAGCAAGCCAGTCATGCGTGACGGCGGGATAGGGCGGTAAAAACGGCCATTACAAAACGCCTTCTGCTCGGCCTAGACGTGAGGGTGGGATGGTGGCACTATAAAACTGTCTTGCCTCAAACCGACATGGCTCATGCTGGTGCATACTCCAGCGAGGTTGGTGGCTACTGGCCCCACGTTGGAGCGCCAATTGTGGGAATCGCCTCACGGCCCGCCCAGGGCCGGCAATTTCCACTCCCAGGGCCGCACCACCCGCTCGCTACCGGAGTACCAAATGCACCGCACATACCAAGTCGGCCAGACTCAGTTTATTCTCACACCTTTCAACGGAAGCCAGGTATCCGCACCCAACCGCCCGGCGAACACCAAAAGGCAGCCCCAGCCTTGAACGCAACAATCTGAAGACCCCGCTCGGTAACCGAGTGCTCCTTTTAAACCAACAAACCCCGCCCACAGCTCTCTCTAGAAGGGAAACCGTCAACAAAACAGGTAAGGGGACACAGATAAGGAGCGTAGATATCAACGCACAGATCTACGCGAAATCAGAAGCTCGGAAACAATCTTTATCGTGAAAAGGCGAAAGTTCCACATCTTCGAAAAGGCGAAAGTTCCACAGACTTTAACTTCATTTCCAACATTCATGTGTAACAATCGAGCAACGTGTACACAACACTACAACAACATTGCAGCACCGTTTGTACACATTTTGCAGTGCGTGACCAATTAAGTGCGTGCCCCTCCTGCCTGAGTGGAGGTGGGGGAGACCCATATTGACATGAAGCAGGAAAGCTACCTATGGAGGTACTCTCTGCTGGGGGAACTGCTTGGGTGCCCCACTTGTTGGAGCCTATACTGAAACAAACTTTTAGGGAACTTACATTAAGTGCAGTGGGACGTAAAATCCTTTCCATCAATTCCTTTATGCACCATGTTTTTAAAGGGGCACCAAAATGAAGAAAAAAGCAACTTGCTCTCCAGTGAAACTCTGTGTTTCAGGTAATATAATACAAGGAAAATGAGTTCACACAGCGCTACCGTTTAGAAGAAAAACACAGTGAAAACAGCCGTCTTTGGCGGAAACAAATCCCCTGGATCCCGCCGGAGAGATCCCCCGGAAGCAAAGATTGGTGGCATCCAAGGAGACAGCAGGAGAAGCTCGCACCTGTCCTTTCTTTTGAAGCGCTTCTAACGGGAAAAGTACCACGTTCATTTTGGCCACAAAATGCGTGAAAAATGCATGAAAAAAATAAAATGTAACAGTGGAGGAATTGTAGTTTTGACATGTCATTAAAGATTGAGGGAGGCACTGTAGATAAGTCAGTTAGGGTAAGTATTCAATCTTCCAATTATATACAAAATCCATTGTATAGTTAATGAGACAAAGCAGGTGTACATCAATGAAGAAAACACAAGATATGCTTCCTCACTACAAACTTTTGGGTCCTCCCCCAAATCACTCACAATATTTTTCATGTTGCGCCTTTCAGAACCAATCCTGTGACGTGACTTGCTACAGCTCTGTATTACTTTTTTTTTAAGTATTGAAGATGGGCAGGCTACCACCTTGGACCATCTCGCGTGGAACGACCCATGTCTGAGGAAATATTTTGATACAGGTTGAGGCACAGTATTTTTTGCAGTGAGTCCCTTGAGTTCATAAAGTTCTATATATGCTATAATAACTACTTGTCTTTCTATTCTTTTGCAGCCTATACGTGCAGCAGGTACCCAGCGGCAGGTGCCGCATATATAAAAAACAGTCTGGCCTCACTATACTTGCAAGGGAAATAAAGTGATCGTACCACACTCCACATTTCCGCCTTATCTCGAGTTCTGTACTTGGCTATGAAACTAGAGATTGGTAAGAAGGGAGTTGCCTCAGGACGGGAGCCACCGATATTTCGAGCAGAGACTGTTCTGCTTCTGGGCACTGTCCTCATCATATACCACGCCAATGATGAAGACAGTGCCCAGAAGAAGAACAGTCTTTGTTCGAAATATTGGCGGCTCTCGTCCTGAGGCAACTCCCTTCTTACTTCCCTAGCGGATTTCTACCTGTCTACGACATTGGTGAGAGGTAGGGCTCATAGTGCCTCTTTTATGCGATCTGTCCCATATTGTTTTCAAGTACGAACACACAATACAAAATCTTTAGAAACTCAACACATTCTGAATAATCACAGCGCATGTTGCTTTTCAACATGACTTCAACAGAAAATCAGCAGAAATTCTCACAACTGGAACTCAACAGAAATTCTGTAAGAACGCGGTGGCCACTTTTCAACACCTCTCAACAGGAATTCAATAGGTTTAGCAACAGAAATTCAAATGACTTTCAACACAAATTCTACATCGTGTGTTGAGCAAACTCAATAGAGTTTCAACAGAAATTCAATTACAGTTTTCATGAGGGATAAACCGCTTACATTTTTTTGTCCTATGGGTGGCACCCATTTTTACACCGTATAAACTGTAACACCCTAGTCGTAACGTCAAAAGTGACATTGTACAGAGCAAATTCAAAAACACCTTTTTGGGTATAAATCGCTTACACCTTTTTGTGCTATGGGTGACACTATTTTTTACACCGTAAACTGTAGCACCCTTTTAAAAATGTGTATTGTGCAAAAAACACCTTTACAAAGCCGTAACATAAAATACACTTTTTAAAGGGACTATGAAATGATTTTTTCTCGTTTTCATCAGAAAGAAAACCTTTTTCCGAGTCTAGAACCAAACTTTTACCTTCATCACGCGAGGAGTATTCTCGGGAGCGAATTTAAACGGAGCGGCGAAGGGAGGATAGCTGGCGCCGCGCCGTGGCGAGCTGTCGAGCGGAGACACAGCGGGCAACTTGACGGTGTGGCGGCCCGTGGAAGACGACGTTGACGCGCCTCTGCTGCCGCGCGCTACTGCGCCTGGCAGCCAGTTCTACCGGCACCGTCCTAGCTTGAGGCCACGTCCATCTGCCCGCTGGGACATTCCATCATCGCCGGTCAGGACTCATGTAGAGGGACACCACCTCCCCTACATTTGGTGACCCGAACAACGAACATCATGTTCGGCGCAATTCGGCCATTCAACATCCTAAATTTTTCGTCGGCAAACCAGCAGCGAACCATCCTCTAGCAGGCAAGGCGCACCGGGACCACTGTTCCACCGGGGACCCGCAGGGAGACCACAGCATGCTCAGTCTACGGCCTCCACCTGCTTCGCGATGGTCCTCCCCGGCACTTCTCTGGCGGCAACCGGCCTTCACGCTGTCGTACCGGTCGCGGTACTGTCGCCCACTCAGCAACTCAACACAATCAGCAACAAACAGCTCTCAACAACGATCACTCAACCCACTCCCTCAGCAACAAGCAACGCAGCAACTCAACGCCACACAACGCACTCAAGCACCCAACCACTCAGCACTCACAACTCATCTCTGGAACCCGCCCGGACCGCAGCGCCCTTGTTCCCGCCATCCCGCTGCTGCATCAGCAGCCACAATCGCAAGCCGTGTCTCCAATCGTCCACCACCCACGAGTCGTCCTCATTCTCCTCTTCATGGTATCGACGCGAACCTCAACCGCATGCACCGCTCCGCGTCTGAGGGGGGGAGTGATGTGGCGGCCCGTGGAAGACGACGTTGACGCGCCTCTGCTGCCGCGCGCTACTGCGCCTGGCAGCCAGTTCTACCGGCACCGTCCTAGCTTGAGGCCACGTCCATCTGCCCGCTGGGACATTCCATCATCGCCGGTCAGGACTCATGTAGAGGGACACCACCTCCCCTACAACGGGACCACGGCCGGCTCGGCAACACGTCATCGTGACGTGTTGCCGAGCCGAAGGATCCCGCCAGAAGCATGCGCCGTTGGATCCCGCGTATGCGTTCATCGGGAGTGGAAATCTCCATGACGGCAGCTTCCGCGCGATGGTCGCAGTCTATCTCAGTCGTATCCTGTCGTTTTCGTCGACATGCCGAGACGATGTTGGATAGTTGGTTGCCCTAATTTACGTCAATATTCGCCTGGTATCCAATGTCTCATGTTTCCCAGTGACGAGACGGACAGCTTTTGATGCCACGAAGCAATCGGACCGCCGTAGTGGAAAGACGATGTGGTGCCATCGACTGCTCGTGTTTTTAGTGGACATTTGCATGATCGAATTTACGAAGGGTACGCTGAATCTCTTCAACGTACTGGATAACGAGCTCAGTCTCGTCTGAATGAAGGTGTAGCAACCTGTCCGCACCGGGTAAAGAACATCCACCTAAACGGCGCAAAGGTGTATTTTTCGTTATTGGGGCTAACAAAGGTCTGGCAGTCCGTGTGGTTCAAATGCTATCATAGATTTCAGGATTGCGTGAATGGGATAATTCTCATCTGCGTGACTGTGAACCTTGCCGCCGCTTACGGCACAGAGAGAGTAAAAAAAAGAAAACAGAAGTTACCTAATCTAGTCCCTAAATTCAGGTGGTACACTGTAGATAAAAGTACACCTCGTTTACCATGATCTTAGAAACCATACTTCAACAGAATATTTATGTAATATGTTGAACATACGTATCCGTTCTTTTCTCTTCACTCAGCTGCTTTCATGTTCACGGGCTCAGCGGAGCCTGAAACCCCTTAGGTGAGACAGTATGACCATTGTAACCCACTATTCACAGCAGACAAATGCTGTGCACCCTCTTTCCAGATTCCTCTTTAATGCATTGTCTTGCTTACCATTCGGGCTCTGTATATTGTTCACAAGTTTTCTTTTTTTACCTTTTTTGTCATTTGATTTACAGTTTGCTTTATCATGTGCACAAATATGATATTGAGGGGGACATTTACTTGTATACACTTCTTAACTTATAATCATTGCTCAGTTAGATTAAATCATTTGCATTCACCGAAACTAGAGTTGTATACTGTGTTATTTTCTTCTCTCAAATCAGGGCAGCCCATGTGTATGACAGCTGAAGTCTTTCACCAGGGTAACATGCCAGGACAACTCCAGCAAGTGCTCTGCAGGTCACCTCTAAATTAAAGGAACCTACCTTTGATGCACTATGTCCTCATGAGATTTTGTTCCTGCTACAACTCTGCATTTTGTTTCACATTACAAAAAAATAACCCTACCAACCATTATCATACCGGTGTACTGCTGTGTTCAACCAGTTCAACTTGCTCTGGGCATCCTGCAAGGCCGTGTAGCTACTTCGGCCCTTATTTGCTGGTAACACTGGTGCCAATGCAGTTGTTAGATGAGCTGTGTGACAGTGTAAAATAGAACATATCCTGTGTTCCATTAAAAATAAATATTATGCATGTATAGCATATAATGTGTATATGTAGATGTTAGGTCTTAGTTATTGTACTATTTGAGCTAAATGTCGACATTTCAGCTGTTTGAGCCTGATGCCCCCGTCCTTGACGCACGTACAAGTGTGCCCACACCCTCGGAGGAGCCTGCATAGCGAGGACTCTGTCCCAGTGGCAAATGGAACAGTTCTTTCACAAAGAGGGCATATTTCCGGCAAAAGACCAACAAGCAGTTTACTTGAAATAGTACCAATTACTTGTCGTTTTTCTAATTGCAAAATATTGGGCGTGCTACGTCAGTAATGTTTTTTTTTTGCTTCCTTCCAGTTACCTCAACTGGTGACTTCAAGCTTACGTAACAATAATATAAGAGGGCATGAAGCAGGCGAACTGGTGTCGTGCGATTGTGTCCCCTAGTCTTAGGGTTAGGGATGTATTACACAGTATTGGAAACCTGGTTGGTCAATAAATTTGTTAAACGACAAACACTTATCAGATGTGCAGTGACGATGTGCAGAATACTCTTACACAATACGCTACAGCTGAGTTTTGTAGGCATGGTGGTTGGCAATGCTAAATGTTCAGATTTACGACGTGCTCAACATTGAATACAGAATACGTGACGTGCTCATAAATAAATTCTTGCATGGAACATAATCTTTGGCAAACAAGAAGTCCTTCGACGGAAGGAAATACAGCCATCTGTAGAACAATAAATGCAGAGTAAATCAAAATCGCCTGAAGGCGCGAAGCTGCTTTGAATAATAATAGTAATGATGACGAAGAACACGAGTCGAAACAAAGTAAAACAAAACATTAGGCCACCCAGTCTTTTACGATAATTTGTGCAAACAAATCGAGCAACAAAGGGGGCATCTTCCAAATATCACAGTCGCACTTAACAGCGCACTTCCTTTGTTGTCAGATTGCCAACACGTAAACGTAACTGCAACTGACGTAAATATAACTGCAACGCCAAGCAAGCACCAGACACTTTCCATTGGTGACGGCGATACAACCAATACACGTTGCGGTGAATCGCTAGAGGCCCACGTAACTCGTCAGCAAAACTCTCACAGCCACGGAGGTACTTGAGTTCCTTGCTGTGAACGGCCGCAGAGCAGAGGACGAATACATTCGAGGAAAAAGTACAGCTCACATGTCATACTTGCCTGCTCAAGTGGGATTCACACGCAAAAAGCTGTTCGTTGTAGCGTGCTATCCGAACGCCTCCAACCAAGAAAACATAATGCTTCAACTTCAACCCTCAGACGCGACCAGAAACCTTGTGACCTTCTGTGCGACTGGACGGCGCCAGCCACAGCGGGCTCGCAGCATTGCTTGTCATTGCGCAACACCGGTGACGTAACGGGGAACAGAAGGGCGGTCCGTACAGTTACACCATCGACGGGAGAACGTGCGCGGGAGAGGAGGAACGCGGAACAAACATTTCGAGAGAGCGCTCCTCACAGAGTGGAGCGATTTCGTCCAGAAAAATTTGTAGCATATTAGTTTCTCGGCGGGAAGAACAGTTTCCAGCGAAAAAAAGTATGGGGGTTCGGGAAATTTCATAGTTCCTTTAATGCCGTACTGACACTGTTTGTAATGGATGTTTTGCATGTTTTACACTTTTCAAAAAAGGTGTAATGGAATGCTGCAGCGCTTCCCTGCGGCTATATATACAGGGTGTCTTTGTTTAGCCCAACAGAGCGCTTCACAAAGAGAGCGATGAAAGAAAAATTACCGCTGCTTTTCTGCTACTTGAGTAAGAAACAGGTTCTACATAATTAGCGGCACCTGTTTCTCACTCAAGAAGCACAGAAGCAGCGCTCGTTTTTCTTTTATGGCTCTCTTTGTGAAGCGCTCCGTTGCGGCTAAACAGAGACACCCCGTATACGCTCACATGCAGTTCGACAGCAGCTCCATGCCACAGATGAAGCTATAATACTCACCCTGCACTTTCAACTGAACAATGCCACTTCACACGTCATGATAAGGCTATACAGTAGCGAACAAGGGACAATAAACAGTGTGGGAGTTCAAGGCGTTTATTTCTACAAAAAAGTACAGAATGCAGTATACAAAAGGAGGCAACCTATCCCACAGGGAAGCTACCACCAAAAAGTCAAGTAAAGGTCAAGTTAAGGCCTGAAGGAACTGCATGTCATATGCCCTGTTGTGTGATAACAGTCAAAGTTAGCACAGGTATGTTAAGTGCCACGCCCCCCCCCCCCCCCGCGCAGAAGGTAGATAAGCTGCCTGCTTTGCTGTGTGCGCGTCTTTTGGTGGCTGTGCTTCACTCATGCTGCTGCCGGGTCGAGCGCTCGGTAGGAGCAGTATAAAAGCACGTTCTGGTGCTACGCACCGTCTCGTGGATTAGACACAACATATTGGCGACGAGCTGGACGTACGACCCATCATCTCCGGAAAGAATTCATAGGGCAGTACAGTAACAACTTCGAGAGGTATGGCAACACGCATTGCTCAAGTAGGTTTCCTGGAGTCTTTTGATGAGTCTACTAGTGACTGGACAGCGTATGAAAAAGACTTCAGTCCTATTTGAATGTCAACCGCATTGAGGATGACCACAAGGTGGACGCCGTCGTTAGCATTATCGGGCCAAAAACATAAGCACTTTTGAAGTCCCTCACAAGCCCGGACGCTGCTTCGAAAAATACGTTTAATGAGATACTGCAGTTACTGCAGGAGCACTACGCCCCGAAGCCTTCTATCATTGGTGAACGAGCGAAATTCCACCGACGTACTCAGCTAGACGGCGAAAGCATTAAGGATTTTGCTGCAGCGTTACGGAAGCTTGCCGAAACTTGTAATTTCGGCGCATTTTTGGACGAGTCCCTGAGGGACAGGATTGTTTGCGGGCTATAGCGTGTGGAAATTCAAAGGGTCTTATTTACGGAAGACAAGAATCTAACATTTCAGAATGCAATTGATAAGGCGCAAGCATTAGAAAACGCGGCCCGTAATGCCACAGTTACGCATGCCAAAGAAGATAGTACGGAAGGACTGCTTAAGATGAAAGAATCTCATCAACCGGGAAAACGGTGTTCAAGGTGCGCATCCACCAAACACGCATCGCAAGCGTGCCCGTTCTTATCGGCAGTCTGTTTCCATTGGAAGAAGAAAGGCCATGTCTCACGAGCTTGTAGGTTGAGAACGAGTACCCACGGCAGAGGCACAGGGAAGCGCACAAGAAGGTCAATGCAAACGTTATCGGTGCCACTGCAAAAAGTCAAGGTCGGCGGACGCACGCCGCTGTTTGTTGAAGTGCAAAATAATGGGATACCCCTACGAATGGAGTTGGATACCGGCGCAGCGCTGTCTGTTGTTTCATGCAAAGATTTTCAAGACCTGTTTCCTGCGGAGGCTCTAAGATCTACAGTTCTCAAGCTTAGGACATACACGGGACAGCCGGTGATCCCGAAAGGCGTCGTGGATGTCCAAGTAAAGTACAACAAGCAAGAAGCGACAGTTGCCCTCTACGGGGACAACCAGCGTGGACCGCCTCTTCTGGGAAGAGAGTGGTTGCAGCAGCTCCTACTAGATTGGCCAGCGATTTGTGGCATCAAAGAACTCCTCAACTGTGGAACTATCGAGTGCACGGACCGTCAGCAGAACCTCGGTACTCTCCTGGAAGGCCATTTTTAACGACGAGCTCGGAACCATTAGAGGTGAGAAAGCACGCCTGTTCTTGAAAGAAGGTAGTCGCCCGCGGTTTGTGAAGGCTCGTAGTCTACCCGTTGCGTTGCTGCCAGCGGTTGAGAATGAGTTGAGGAAGCTGGAAGAATTGGGAATCATCGCCGCGAGAACCACTAGTGAGTTCGCTACCCCGTTAGCGCCAAGAAAGATAGAACAATTAGACTGTGCGGTGATTATAAGACAACGATTAATCCGCAGCTCGACATCGACCGTTACCCCCTGCCCAGGGTAGACGAACTGCTCGTAGCGATGGTTGGAGGACAGAAGTTTTCAAAAATCGATCCCCGTAGGGCGTATCAGCAGGTGGAAGTGTGCGAGGATTCCAAGAAATATTTAGCGCTCAGTACGCACAAGGGTCTCTATCAAATGAACCGTCTTCCGTTCGGCATAGCGTCGGCACCGGGAATTTTTCAGCGCATTATGGACAACATATTGAAGGACTTGCCGGAGGTGTCGTGTTTTCTTCATGACATTTTCGTCACGGGCGCCTCATTAGATGAACATCTGGCTAATCCTGAAGCAGTGTTAAAAAGACTGAACGAATATGGCACGAGGCGGCAAAAACCCAGTAAGAACAAATGCCATTGACCGCATGACTCTAGGTGGTGTAGTTTTTTTATTATAATTCAATGACACCCTGCATCCTGCATAGTGACGGCAAACTCCAGTGTATTTTTTTTTTATATTTTTCTACCGTAACCTGTTTCTCTGACGGAAGCATTAACGTCAAGGTCACTTTCGAAAAACGGAGCAACTTCCAAAGCTAACCCGAAACAGGTAAACCTAGATTTGAGGAGCACATTTGGGGGAGAGTAGGGCTAGACACTAAAACTCCAGAGTCTACTCATAATCTGTCAGCCCTTTCCTCAGTGATTAGCAGGTCACCCACCTTATGTAAGCTACCCATGATCATTACAAAGCTTATTTAGTATTTTACTTATTCACAAGTGCATCAAGAGTTAACAAAGATAACAGCTTCATAGCCGGCACTTCGTCGTCTACAGTCGAGGGATGGTTCAGCGAGCGAAATGGTTCGCGCAGTCACCGCTTCACAGCATTTTGGCGCTTGCTTGGAAATGCAGTACCGCTGATGTAATGTCTTCTTTCTGTGTTATTTTTGTTTTCTCTTGGCGCGCAACGGGTCAAGCGAAATCTTGTGCAAACATATGACCGCTCGTGCTCACCTAGTCACTACCCACCCATGCTCACCCATGCCAAGTCCAATAATGTAAACACGCATATCGCGCTCAGCCAGACGGAACAATTAGTGGCGCGGCTTTTGAATGCGCACAGGCTGTCCAGCTGTCTGCTGAACTTCTTCGTTGATTTGTTGCTGTTCCGTGCTGTGTTGTTGTCGGGCGAAGGGTTAGTCAACAGTCCTTTTGTGTGACTTCTGCAATGCTTGCACATATAATAAACGAAATCGCTCGTAACACAAAAACCTAGGTTGGACACGACGCGGTTGAAACACGTTGGTGTCGACATGTTATAGCCTACCGACATTACGCGGAAATTGCGAAACGAAACCGCAACCTGTTTTCTTGATTACCTGTCACCTTGGGCTTACAAATTTCAGACCACGTTGTGGTGGCGCAAAACGCTTCATTTACTTGCACAGCCAACGGAAATGCAATAAAACTGCAAAGAGGCTGCATAGCGTTTCCCATATCCTTGGACATCAGTGGAGGAGGAGGAGAACGGCAAAAGAGAAGAAAAGCAGGGTAGAGGAGAAAAATGTGTGTGCGTGGACCATACAGCCGTTTGGAACGTAAAGTGCGAATAGAGGTTTCCAGTTTGGTCGAGTATATAATTCGGGTCTGTTGTGCTCATCCTGGTCGTCACTAACCACGGCCCTAGAGTTCGTCCAAGTACAGATCAGCATGCCATGAACTGGGTCTCTGATGTCCCATTCGTCTGGAAGTGACCTTCACCTCGTGGATCTCGGAGTGAGAGCATTTCATAACAAATTGTCATTGGGAGTGTCATCTTGCCTATCCGCGCAGGAACTTCCAGAAATCCACTCTAGCTTTCTTTCTCGTCCTCGTCGAGGCTGCCGACATCACATGACCTTGTCTCGATCAGCAAAAGGCACATGGCGCACTGATTACAATGGACCATTTTTCTGAGATGTGGCGCCGAATGTCGTCTGCTACTGGCTGAAAACAAATGCACGTGAGGAGCGCTGCGGTTTACTGTGTCTTTCGTTCCAGCATACTTCGTGCATTCACTTTTCGAGTATCCATCTTAGACTTCGAGGCCTATTCCCGCTGCTCCTCCCTGTACAAAGTGTAAGTGTCCGTTTGTTGTATGCAACATGACCCTGGAGCAAACCGTGTTCGTGTCATTCCATGCAAGACCAATACGTTGTGCACAACTGTTTTGAAGAAGAGGAAGAAGAAGATCCTTGCGCTTGTTGAGGGCAGTGCAGTCATAGTGCAGTCATCCAGCACTAAAGCTATTCGTTATCGTTCCTGGGTCCTTTCATACATTTCTGGTGCCGAGCAGCGTCGCCTCACTCATTGATGGAAGCAATCCAGGAACGGAAAAATGGTGTATAGCAGCGTTAACGTAGTAATGGCTATGGCTGTTTTCAGCGATGGTTTCAGCTATGGTGCCATTGTTTTCAACCAGAAGAGCAGACGACGCGTTTATGACAGCGTTTCAGCTCTCGGTGGCGATTCAGAGAAATAGTAAGTGTGCAAGAACATGAGACTGACTGCATGCATCACTGGCAAAGTGTGAAGCGGCTGCAAGAATGCCTGGTAGGCAATATATGAAATATCGGTGCAGAAGAAGCACAACGAGGCAGGGAAGCGCAGACGAGAAGACGCGGACTGACAAACACAAACGGGACGGTCGCCAACTTTCAACAGGTTTATTTTGGAAAACACGTTTGGGTAATATCCTGTACAGGGTTAGGATGATCTCAGAAAAGCTAATTGTTTATCAGATAACGACACTGATGGGGTGCTGACGCATGATGTACCGAGCGCTGCAATCTTTTCGGTCTCTATGATTTCCCTAGTGGTCTCGTTAGCATACTTCGCTAACACGTCACACTCAAATAGAACAGGTTTACATCCGCACGACTTACAATGCAATGCGAGCCACCCTCCTTCCCATTCTTAACATTGTTGCTGTGCCCTCCAAGACCTTTCATTAAGACAGCGGCCAGATTGACCCGCATATTGTTTTCCGCACGAGAGGGGAATGGAATACACCACGTTCTTTACACACTGTACGTATGGGTTGTTATGTTTTTTGGAGCACGATTTGGCAGTTTTCCTATCTGGAGCAGTTGCTCTACAGAGCCCAAGCAGCTTGTCTGAAGCTGTGACCACAACATTCACACCTGCTCTGCCCCCATTTTCTTTAGGTTATGCGACACCCTGTGCTGGTAGGGTATCGCTGCGATGTTACGTGTCCTCTTCAGGGGGGTTTGCATCTGCGCCTGAGCAGGGGCGCAATATTTTCGAAGGAAGGCTTATGCCACTGCACATAACAGATGTGTGGGGTAGCCTGAGCCGATAAGTCTACGTGCTTGCTTGTTCAAACCGGCCAATAGCCGATGTTCACGGGATTTTTTTAGCTCGTTGTTGAAACAGTTATGGATAACGGGTCTCTTAATAAGCTTCGAGTGGGCAGAACTGAAGGGGAGGAGAGGTTTATTATCACTAGAATGGTACTCCCAGCACGCGTGAGACATCAAGAACGTTAAATTTATGTGCAAAAACCTAATGGGCCCTTCGACGGGCATCTCGTGGGTGATTACAAGGGGTGCATGATTGTGTTGCACAACGTCTAAGACCAAAGAAGCCTGGCCTTCCATTGACAGCTGGGGCTCATCGTGAAATATCAAATTATCATCTACAAAGCGAAACACTCTGTCTACCCGCATGCCGTCGTCGAGGTGCACGAACAGGGACCTGTCAAGCCTAGCTATATACAAATCACTTAAGACGGGCCATGCATGAGCCAATGCATATGTCTTTCTTCTGAACGTACGGCTGTTCTCTCCGAAGAATGTAGGTAGACTTGAGGTAGATGCCCAAGACATGCAAAAAGGCAGTCGCCCAAATGCCAGCTGAATTTTGAAATTTAACATGACCGAACATTTCAATGCATTCTTCAACGGTGCTGCGCAGCGATTCGTGATGAAGGAAGTAATACAGGTCTTTGATGTCCACGGAGAAGGCACAGAGGTTCCTCTTGGTTTTATCACCCAGGTACTCCAATAGTTCCTCGGAACCCCTTACGAGGAATGGATAATCAACGTCTAATAAGTTGAGCTTCTCCTGCAAAAACAGGCTCTCCAAAAATAGGCTTGGAGAGAGAGTTAAGAATGGGAAGGAGGGTGACTCGCACTGCCTTGTAAATCGTGCGGATGTAAACCTGTTCTATGTGAGTGTGAGGTGATAGCGAAGTGTGCTAATGAGACCACTAGGGAAATCATAGAGGCCGAAAAGATTGCAGCGCTCGGTGCATCCTGCATCAGCACCCCATCAGTGTCGTTATCTGATAAAGAACTTGCTTTTCTGAGATCACCCTAACCTTGTACAAGATATACAGGGTGTCTCTTTTAGGCGATACAGATTTTTCATCAACTATAAGGGATACAGACATGCTGTTTTCACCTCTATCATCTCTGGGCCGGCGGACGTTCTTGGCCATAGGTTGCTCGACCGTTAAATGACTAATTACCTAAAAAGCGTTAATTAACGTTTTAATTATAAAAGCTACGAAGTTGCCGCAATGAGAACATCTGTTTCTTTCGGTGACCTGATATCGTAGCCGCTTTCAGAACAAAAATCCGTTCGTTAGATCGTCCGCAAAAAATTCGTAAGGAACAATATTTTTTCCTTTTTTCTTTATTATGTTCATTGTGCATCTTCGGAGACCCGTCTTTCCTTCACCCCCAATGTGAGAGTGGGAAAGAGCACACTGTCGCCTCTTGCTTCCTGGAAAAAGATTAACAGAAAATGCAACACAAGATAAGGGCAGTTCAGATAGCGTCACCCAATAGATGTGTTTTTGTTTTGGTTTCTTAAGTTAAAGTTTACCTTCGACGCATGAGGCGTCACTGTGGCGGCATCTTCGACGCATGACGCTCCTTCACCATCTCACATTGGGGGTGAAGGAAAGACGCGTCTCCGAAGATGCGCAATGATCAAAATAAAGAAAAAAAAAAGGTGTTCCTTGACGAATTTTTTGCGGACGATCTACCGAACGAATTTTGAAAACGGCTACGATATCACGTCACCGAAAGAAACAGATGTTCTCATCTGGACAACTTCGTAGCTTTTATAATTAAAAAGTTAATTAACAATTTTTAGGTAATTAGTCATTTCACGGTCGAGCAACATATGGCCAAGAACGTCCGCCGGCCCAGGGATGATAGAAGTGAACAGCATGACTATAGCCCTTATAGTTTTTTTATGAAAAATCTGTATCGCCTAAAAAAAACACCCTGTACAACCCAAATGTGTTTTCCAAAATAAACCTGTTGGAAGTTAGCGCTCGTCCCGTTTGTGTCTGTCGGTCCGTGTCTTCTCGTCTGCCCTTCCCTGCGTCGTTATGCTATACCTACAAGCCCAAAGCTTCGCTCTTCGCAGAAGAAGCACATTTTATACTGCCTACGAATGCTAACTAACTGTATGGATAATTTAAGAAAATGCAAACTTTACTCTTTCCTGTGAAAAATGTCATGTACTGCTATTGTGGCCATCACCTACTAAAATTGCTTTTATACACACTCCGCGACAGTCTAATTATTTAAATCCTTAATCAGTTACCGTGCTCAACTATACTGACCAACAAAAATTAATGCCTCGTGTCAAATACTTCTAAGTTCTGGGGCAGAGCCATATGATATGTTTTCCATAACATTCAGACTTCCCGTGACCTTCCCTAACACAATCAAAATCATGCTAACGTCGGTCACATGTCCATTATTTCGCTTACTTTTATCATGTTACGGAAGGTCGTTGGCAGTTGCAATGCGATAGAGTACAGATTGCCCGACTCCACTCTTTACCTTTGTATTTTACACCAGGCACAAAGTTTTGTTAATGTATACGGTTAATTACGTTAATTCATTAAAGGCTGCTCCAACACTCTACTTTTTGGAACGCCAAGGCAGCGACGAAGGCTTCGGGCGTACAGGGTTCGAAGGCTATTTAACGATGTTGTAGAAACCCTATGCAAGACTGGAAGGCTGTAAAGCACAGTCGCCCTCACCAAAGCCGCGTGAACGGCTAAGAGGAAGCGTTGATCACAGTCCCAGCCGAAGCCAGAAAGATGTTGAATGGCAGGAAGCCATCGCTGCACGTTGGTTTCAAGGTGCTTAATGTGGCGAGCCCAGCGCAGGACCACACCAAGGAAGCGATGCGAGAGCTGAGGCTCGAGCTGCCGTGCACCAATCCAAAGCGGGAAATTACTCATAGCCTTGTGGGTGAAACGGAGCTCGACGCACTTTTCGGGCGAAAGGTCCATTCCAAGTCGCGCAACGTAGAGGTGAACGCTGTTGTAAACGGCGCTGAATGGCTGGTCGTGACTTGCCTACAGTCCAAAGGGCAACGTCATCGGCATACACGGAGAAAGCTACCTTGCATGGAACTATCGATTTTAGGCGTGTCATTCAGCGGAATCTGGAGAACTCCCGGTTGAGGTCGTCCGTGAGCGGGAAACGGCTCGACACTTCCTACGTTTGCGTGCGCACGTTCCCCGCCACCTACTCCTCGGGAAAATTCGATACCGTCCGGAAAGTGATTCCCATCGCGTGGCGCAGAGGACACGGACGGCTCTCACCGGCTTCACACCTAGGACTGTCACACCGCCGAAGGCCCCCTGGTCTCTGCATGTGCCACCCACCTTCGCACGTCTTCCTGACCTCCAGGTCCGCAGAGGGCATATTCCCCCTCAAGTCCTTCTAGCCCATTTTTATGCTCACGTAGACGCCAAGTTATCCACCTCTACCGCCGCTTACATGACGGTAGAGGTGGATACATTTCGAGATGGCGCATCTCTAAATGGCAAGTCCGTAGTTCAAGTCCGTAGTTCAAGAACGTCGCCTTTGGCACTGTACTTCATCCACAGCTATGGAACTCTACGCCATACTTTTCTTTTTGCAATATCGTTTCATCCCCCCCCCCCCGGCATCGGATGGTCTTTACTGACTCAGCATCTGCGTTGCAAGCAATTGAAAGTTCTGGCATACGAGATTCCTCCGCACCGTTGGTTCTGGATGCATTAACCGCTTACAAACTTGTCTACGGAGTAGGACATACACTCGCTCTCCAATTGGTTCCCGCCCATTGCGGTGTCGAAGGCAATGAAATAGCGGACAGTGTCGCCGAAGCAGCTCTCTCGTCTTGGACACGGACGCGTATTGCACTGCTGAGAGGCGATTGGCGGTCCATACTTCGAAGCCTTGTGACTCCTCTGGCTACCCGCCAACGGACCGCCGACATACTACCCCCCGCCATGCTGATAAGTGTTGACCAAGCGCTCGCTTTCCGCATGCCAGCACATATCTCTCGTCAAGACGACGCATTAGTTCATCGAATGCGCCTCGACGTGGCCTTAACAGCACAGTGGCGCTACCGCTTGAGACCAGTTAACTCTCCCCACTGCAGCCACTGCGGTGCTGTTGAAGATCTCGAGCATATTCTTCTTCATTGCCCACACTACAACCCTTCCCACTCCGTACTCTCCGCCTCCCTCAACGAGCTAGACTCACGTCCCCTCTCCTTCACAAAATTGTTTGGCCCTTGAAGGAGCCAGCTCACGAACGCTCTGCCCTCAATGCTCTCTTCGCCTTTTTGGACGCAACAGGACTTCGATCCTCATTGTAATGGGACGTATTACTTCAATCCCCCCTTCACCTCCAGCAATGGGGTAGAGTATCGCCCCCGGCGAACCTCCCCACCCATCATCCTGAAGTCAAGTTGTTGTTGTTGTCAAATTTTTTGCTACTTTTGTGTACATGGCTGAAATATGCAAAAATACTCCAAAAGCCGGGAGACGACATAACTGGACAAAAAAAGTAGAGAACTCCCACTTAACATAACAAAATAACAAGTTTTACTCAGACGTATCGTCCGTCATGCGACTGACATCATCAGTGCCAAACTGGATGGGATATCTTACAACCAGTCCCTATTTAAGGAGATGGGAGTGTTGTTCGGGAAGGGGGCCACAGTTTTTATTACAAACCGAGGGGTCACCACGTATGTGCCACGACTCTACAAGCTTCCTGGGTCCCCATCTTTGCTCGGGAGACAAGGTCACCGCGTTGTCGAAGTCGAAACAATGTCCCGTGTCCCAACAATTCTCTGTAAGCTCCGTCTTAAACCGAGTGGCGTGGGTCGCGCTCTTTACGTCCCGTTTATGTTCTTTGAAACGAGTATTCCGTTTTCTGCCTGTCTCGCCATTGTAGCACGTGTCACAGTCTTGGCATTGTACTTTGTAGACTACGCCAGACTGGTCTTCCGGGGGGACGGGGTCCTTCGGTTTCGATATGACATTCGAAGTTTAACATGAGGTTTGAACGTACACTCTAAATCAAGTAACGCATATGTAACGGTTAAGTACTGCTTGGCCAGGAGGTACATTTAAAAAAAATGTACCTCATCGTGAGTTACATTCAGTGAGTTACATCATTTTAAGAGGAATTAAGAGGTACATGTAACGGATAGCGCGCAGCGATTTAGGCCTACCCGTCGGGGTGGTTCCCCTCCTCCACGATATATTAACAGTCCCAGGAAGCTACGCTGCACAATAAATATAACACACAAATACCTTTATTCGAAAATTATATCCATATATCCATTTCAGGGGTGATGCTTGTCCATCGCGAGCGTGCATTGTCATGATGCACAAACGCCGAACACACGGGGCACAACGTATATGGATGAACGATGACCACTGCATCTCTCCTTCACCATTGGAGCTGCTGTGTGGTGACGCTTCTTTATCTCTTCCACACCTTTGGATTCCTGTTCTTCCCCAACTTACGTTTCTTCCGCAGAACGTAACACCAACCACAGTAGACGATTGGCTCACTCATTTACGACATCGCCTGGACGTAACCTAGGAGAAAATACAATGTAAAAAAAATTCAACAACAACCGAAATAGCTTGTGTAATCCAGGTGTAAAGTGCAATCTAGGCTCCTCTAATTCACGCATCAACGTTCGTGCATGAAGGACAAAGTTCGTTGTCTCCGTCCCTCAGTCGTTGTGTCCAACCTGCCGGTGATCAGGACCACTGGTAATCAGAGCGAAAATGAACGAAAATGCGTCGTGCAGACGAATAATTACTTCAGAGATATAATACGCACCTTAAATGACTCCTATCTTGAAAGCGTCGAACGAATTTCTTCGAAGACGGAGCAGACTCGTCCTCGCTCCCCGACGTCTCCAAACAAACTGATTTGCAGCGGTTCGAAGAAACGCATTCTTCCCAAACGTGCGATCCCTCACGGTCACTAGTTTTAGTTATTGCACTTCTTTGACAGAATGATGGTGCTCATTCATTACGGCACTGCTGCATAAGGGAATTTACTGACTGGTATTCGGAATCGCACGAAATATTTTTGCAGCGCATGGATATCGTGAGAAGGCGTTCGTACTCATGCGCCGGAAGCACGCGGTACACATGAGGTACAGCTGCTATAGATCGCGCTTAAAAGGTACCTAGCCGGTACGGATGGGTCTCGGAGCCCTTGTACCGTTTGAATTTCGCAGTGGTCGCGAATTCTACCTGCTGGTTGAGGAATGTACCTCATGTGTACCGCTTGGCCCAGGTGCGGGTCCTCATTCATGCGGTACATATCGGGTGCCGGATTTAGAGTGTAGTCCTGATATCCAACGGAAACAGAGCCCGGCGGATAGATTCAGAAACGACTTTGACATAAGGGATGACAACGCGTGTCTAGCGGGTGCGGTTCCCGTCGCGCGGTCCAGATGTTTGCATGCGCTTGCGAGGGTCCTCGATAAACCTGCGTGAGTAGCCACGTTTGTCCAGATAACCGGCGATCGTCGCGTCCTCTGAGGCTTGTAACTCAGTGCACGATGATAACTGTTCAGATAGGTGAAATAACGTTCGTACCACACTCCGTTTGTGCTCCGTGGGGTGGTGTGAGTCAAAACCAGGGAAACTGCCGGTATCACAAGGCTTTCGGTAGACACATGTTTGTATGCCGCCCGAGCTACATCGGCGCGCACACACATCCAAGAAAGGAAGCTTGCCCTTTTGTTCCATCTCGTAAGTGAAATTCATCGATGGCGCAATGCTGTTTAGAACCGAGTGGAAGTCATCAACGTGGTCACCGTTGAGAATCACGAACGTGCCGTCGACGTAGCGGTGATAGAACTTGACCGGGTGGCAAAATCGTTCCATGGCGGTTTCTTCAATATGCTCCATGACAATATTAGCTAAAGTGACTGACACGGGGCTACCCATGGGACAGCCTACAAGGTGGTGGTAAGTCCTCCCGTTGAAACAGGCTGAAATAGGCTGAAATATGCGTATGTCAGTTTTCACGGGATAAAGTAGGGTTTGTATTTAAAAAATATGCCTACAGTCAGCTGGAACGCCTTGTAGAGTGCATAGGCAAAGTATGCAATGAGGTTCCTTGACAATGACATTTCACATATTGCCTAAAGCAATCAGACATTCTGCAGAATTTCAGTATTTCATCTGTTGCAAAAAAAAAAACATCTAATGTCTCAAAACTAACACGTTAATTTCTTGCCCCTTTGCCGATCTAGACTGCTTTGCGCTTGGTGTCCTGCGTTCTGCCATTGCTGCTGAAGGAGCAGCCAGACTACCTCAAAAACTCTAAGTACCCCTGTTATGCAAACAATTGTTAGTTATGTCTCTTGTAACGATATTTTTCACACATTTTCATTTGTTCATCAAGCACATTTTTCCTCTCTGTTGATGCCACAGACTTTCTCTCGTATTTCATCCTCATTCTTGATAATTCCAGATAATTCAAGCCTACATTCACAGTTCCTTTATCTCCTGATACTTTCTCAGTCTCCTGGTACTTTGACAAATGGACAATTAAACAAGCTGTTTCGTGTTTAATCTTGTGTGCCATACTCACTAAAAGCCACCACCTTGCTTGACTATTTTTGTGTTCCTCGGCTCTGAGCTTCCGAATACATGAGTAGTAGGTACTGGACTCTCACAGTGCACAACGCCCAACTGGCCTGAACACGATTTAATTAGCAATTAGAGCTAATTGGGACCCCCCACATTAATCAGCACCCTCCAGGGAGCCACCACACTAATTGGGGAAAGTCTAACTCGTGTCCAGACCAGCTGAGCGTTGTGCACTATGAGAGTCCATAAAAAATAAAAAAATAGATAGAAATAGAGTGGAGAGAAGGAGTTTAATTGAAGATCAACGGCGCCATCTTGAAGAAAGCGGTCCGGAAAGGCCGCTGACCGTCGCTGGGCGACGGAGCACAGAGGCAGGTTGCAAAGCATCGCAGCTATGACCACCAGTTCCGGACATCCTGTGACGTCAGCTGTGACGTCATCACGGCATGTCTGGGCAAGTTAGGACAGCTCTGGGCATGCAAGGAGAAAAACACTCGTAATACAGAGGCTGGAAAAGCAAGAGTATGCAAACCATCAATAGCTAACAACAAAAAAATTAGTTACACAACAAATGAGCCCACCAGAACAGGAGCACAGAACCATGCGACTGCTCCATCCGAGAGGCAGGCAGAAACTGACTCGTAATGGTTTTTGTCCTGTACAAACCCCGCAGCTGCACCCCCTAGCGGTTACTTTCTCAACTAATCTCACAACAAAATTATTAAGAATCACGCCAGCGCTACTCCCGGTCCCAAGGCAGAAGATGATAGAAAATGGCGGGAATGCCCGGACAACAGCAACCAGCACCCGACGTGCACGGGCACGAAAATCGCAAACAAAGCGGGAACAAAGTTGGCGAAATCATTAGTTACACAACAAATCACCTCACCACAGTAGGAGCGCAGACCGATGCGACTGCTCTCGTCGACAGCCAGGGATCAAGTGACGACGGAGCGAACGACCGCACGTCTTCTCCCAACGAGAGCCAGAGGTGGACTGACGTAAGCGCCACTCTACGGGTGCTACGCATGCGCGCGCTCGTAGCGCTCTCTGCGCGCTCCTACCGCCACCTGCGAGAGGCTAAGAGAGAAGAGCATTCCTGCGCCCCCTGCTGGCCGTTCTCATTGGTCGTGAGGCTAAGTGAGAAGAGCATTCCTGCGCCCCCTGCTGGCAGTTCTCATTGGTCCAGACATCATCCTATTGTCTCAGGGCTACACTGTTTTTTTCCACTAATGCTCCTTTGGTCAATCTGCAGTGAAGCCACGGTATGACGTCATCATGCACCTGCGTGGCTCAAGGACGCGTGCGCTCTAGACAGGGGACCTATTATTTATTGAATCACTATCCCAAGATTATTTGCTTTATTCTTCTATAACGATTGCATAGGAAACTATTGCAGAAGAGCACCATGCATGAAAACTGATCGTAGGAATTCCAAAGTCTTACTAAATGAGACTTGCAAAAGAACAAAACATCCTAACATGTAACTCCATCAACGGCTAATAAGAGGACTAGGCACTCAACAAATCAACGCGCGCAGAACTCAGGGCAGCACTATCGTCAAGACGACAATGTTCCTTGTCAAACAAAGACAAAATACAAAGCGTTAACAAAGGAAAGCATGCATATCGGGGCATGTCAGGACACGTCAGGACAAATTCGCACGACTGTTGGGCAACAGAGGAAAACGAACACTTGAACAGAGTGAAAAAGGCACTCACCATCATTTTTCCCGTTCACAGCATTCCCTCATTGTAAATCCGCTCGTCACAAAATCCACCTGCATTGTCGAACACCATTCACCAGTGACGAACCATACATCCACACCCCACCAGAGGCAGACGGAACCCCACCTAAGCTACGCTCTTCCACTGACGGCCAACGCCAGGATCATAATTACCGTGTCTACACCCGCCAGTGTCCAAGAGAGAAGTGAATCCTTGCGCCCCCTGCAGGCCAGTCTCATTGGTCGTGACGGCATCCTATTGTCTCAGGGCTACACAGTTTTTTTTTCACTAATGCTCCTCTAGACAAGGTCAACCTGAAACAATAGTCTCTCGGTATGCGGTCATCATGCAGGTGCGTGGCTCAAGGACGCGTACGCTCTAGACAGGGCACCTGCTATTTATTGAATCACTATCCCTAGATTATTTCCTTTATTCTACTATAATGATTGTGTAGGGAACTATTGCAGAAAAACACCATAGACAAGAGGAGATTGTAGCATTTCATTCCCAAAGTCTTACTGTACAGGAAAAAAAAAATGGTTCAGCAAGACATAAAGTCACACACCTGTCCCCCTCGCGGCTACTCTCTGAACTAAATGAATCGCAAAATTATTAAGAATTGCTCTACTCCCATTCAAGGCAGCACTATAGTCAAGAATATGCCTTGTACAAAAGGAAAAAAACTACATGCAGAAGGAAAGCATGTCAGAACAAGCCCAGGCATGTCAGCACATGTTTGTCAGACAAGGGGGGAAAAAGCGAAAAGAAACAAAGAAGGAAACCAGCATCAAACTATTTCTTCTTATTCAAAAACAGTGCTCATCATAAATCTGCCCAGGACAATACACACTATTTTTCTATTGCCACACTTTTTTCCAGTAACGGTCAATGCATTGCTACAGACTGCGTGACGTCATCACATCCTGTCTGAAGAAGAAGACACCGGCAAAGACTCCTATTATTTATTGAATCGCAAGATTATTTCCTTTGTCCTACTCTTAATGACATTGATTCTCTCATTAAAATTCAACAAAAAAGCACCCCGCATATTATCGATTTTCACCCCAAAGGCTCATCATGGTCATTAGAATTACAGTAAACTGCCACTGCTCTTTTAAAATAATAAGTGAGACCACTCAACATCACCTCCAGGCTTATGTAATACATGACCCTTTCTATGCTCATACATTCGTTGCCTGAGGCTACACCTGCGAGCAAAAAAGGCGCGAAAGCACAAGACAGAACGCCTTTACGGGAACACGATAGCATTCCTATACTATATTAATGATTATTGCATTGCAGTTTAGAAAAACTACAACTAAACTATAATTTTAGGAGCCCAACTTTCTATGGAAACTATAATTGCCCTATTACTTGGATCGCTACTAATGAAGCGCTCCAATTTTTTCTCTCTTCCCATTTCAGCCTTGTCATGCAGGGAAGCAGACTCATATCCAAAATAATTAATTTACACTGAGGGTGCCGTGCTTCAGGAATTCCTATCCTGCGTTCAGATGCAAGCATTTCTTCACGGATACCTTTAACAGCTGACTTCCTCAACATATCGAACACCCAACAAAATCAAACAAACAATCAGAGAAACCCTCTTCTCAGCTGCACCATGCGACTTTCTTCTGCGTAAAATCGGTGATTTGAAGAAGAGAGCAGCGAAAAATTGCGCGCGCTTGTGCTCGACCTGAAGCATATGCCAATAAACCAAGAAAAAGGCACTCATGTCTGCTATCTGATAGTGCCACATACACAGACGCATTGCCCTTGCGTAAAGAAAGCACAGGACACGGATACACAAATTTCCTTGGGTGAGCAGGGAAAAGGCTTAAGACCACAGGTCACGACACATCGCCACGCGGCTAGCACAACATGACACCAACAAGATACTAGCAGCGGGAAGAACTGCAACACTGCTAAACAAGTCCAGACATGCCACGATGGCGTCACAAATCAGGAAGAAAAAAAAAGCACACGCACGCACGCACAGAGGACAACGCATTAAACACACGGAGCGCTCAGGAATAATCGTAGCGTCACCGCACATCGCTACGAAGCTAAACGTCTAACACAAGACGACGACAACAAGATATTAGCTAAGGGTAAAAATTGCAACACTACCGAACAAGTCCAGACATGCGACATCGCATACAAAACACTGCTCATCGGGGAAAAGGCCTAAGCCTGCGGCGGATCATCATAGAGCGTACACAACTTCATTTTTTCTATTTTGCGTAAACTAAACGCGGTCTGCTTGGAAAACGACGTACAAATTTTCTTAAGGAGCAGAGAAATATTTCTACTCCGTGCTCAGATACCAGCATTTCTGCTCAAAAACCTGCAAAATTAAACACTGCTTACTTCGTCAAGATATCGAACAAAATCAAACAAACAACCCCACTTCCACTGGTAGAACACTATTCAGCTTTTACGCAGGAGGCTTTCTTCTACATAAAAAGTAGAGAAAATAAGAAAAGAGCAGCGAAATATTATACGCACATTTGCTTGACTTAAAAAACCTGAAGCATATGCCAATAAACCAAGAAAAAGACACTCATGTCTGGTATCTGATAGTGCCACATACACAGACGCATTGCCCTTGCGTAAAGAAAGCACAGGACAGGGATACACAAATTTCCTTAGGTGAGCAGGGAAAAGGCTGAAGACCTCAGGTCACCACACATCGCCACGCGGCTAGCACAACATGACAGCAACAAGATACTAGCAGCGGGAAGAACTGCAACACTGCTAAACAAGTCCAGACATGCCACGATGACGTCACAAATCAGGAGAAAAAAAAGCACACGCATGCACGCACAGAGGACAACGCATTAAACACACGGAGCGCTCAGGAATAATCGTAGCGTTACCGCACATCGCTACGAAGCTCAACGTCTAACACAAGACGACGACAACAACAAGATATTAACGAAGGGTAAAAATTGCAACACTGAACAAGTCCAGACATGCGACATCGCATACAAAACACTGCTCATCGGGGAAAAGGCCTAAGCCTGCGGCGGATCATCATAGAGCATACACAACTTCATTTTTCTATTTTGCGTAAACTAAACGCGGTCTGCTTGGAAAACGACGTACAAATTTTCTTAGGGAGCAGAGAAATATAGAAATTTGTACTCCGTGCTCAGATACCAGCCTTTCTGCTCAAAAACCTGCAAAATTAAGCTCTGCTTACTTCGTTAAGATATCGAACACCCAACAAAATCAAACAAACAACCCCACTTCCACTGGTAGAACACTATTCAGCTTTTACGCAGGAGGCTTTCTTCTACATAAAAAGTAGAGAAAATAAGAAAAGAGCAGCGAAATATTACACGCACTTTTGCTCGCATAGCTATAAGAGAAAAAAATAAATAAAATAACGACGCACACGCTAATAAACTGTGACAAAGACACCCATTTCTGCTATCAGATAATTATTGCATAATGCTAAATACTCATTTGCATTGGCCCTGCGTGAAGAAACCACAGGACAGGGATACACAATCTATCTTAAGCGAGCACGGAAAGTCACTTCTACTCGAACAGCTTAATACCATAAAGTCTGAATTTTTGCAAAGAAAATAAAGCCTGAACAGCGCTACGAAGGTGACAGACACATACTAACGGACAAACAAACACTTCTTCGAGTCTGTATTATCTTTTAAAAAATAACGAAAGCACACATAAAAAAAATCAAATCGGCTAGGTAGCCTACCAGACGTTGTGCCTTAAAGTTGGCTGCACGCAATGTGCGGAAGCATGCTGTGAAGCCAACTTGCGGTTTTGCTGGATGCACATGAAGTCCGATTCCAATTGGAAATCGCGCTAAGGACGTGCCAAACGTGGAATTTTCGCAAGATTAATCCCAATACCTGGAATTCTGTTCATTTTAGCGGGAATGCTGGCGCTTGTGCTCCATTATTCGAAATTTTCGAATATTCGAATTTCTCGATTATCAAATTTTCGAATACGAATATGGTTCGAATATCAACAATATTCGAACAATATTCGAAATTTCGAATATTCGCACACCTCTAGTGAATACTGACACTCAACGATATATAACAAAAAACAAACAAATTCCATTCTCATGAACTCTCCTCTGCCGAGCGGCTTTCTCCTGCTCTACCTGGATGCTGACTTTTTCCCCCCTCACCTACATTCTGAGTAAAAACAGTGACAGAAGAAAAGAACCGCGAAAACTTACACGCATTTGTGTCACAGGACAGGGATACACAAATTTCCTTAAGTGAGCAGGGAAAAGGCTTAAGTCGGTACCGCTCAGGAATAATCGGAGAATCACCGCGTATCGCTACGCGGCTAGCGCTTGAACAGCGCTACGAACGTGACAGATACATACTAACAAACAAACAAACAACAGCAGGACCGGCGTCGGGCACTCATAAAATACCCTGGCCAAAACAAAGACTTCGCCAGGTTCGCGAGGCAATTCCATTAAAAACGCTCGTCCTATCCTACAGATAGCAATGCAAACGCGACTGCCCTTATTTTTTAAACCACTATTTCACGCAATAGTACATAAATGTATCACTCGTGCCACACGAAAAGGCAAACACTTACTTGTCAAGTGGGGTCCCAGCGCGTGCGCGCGCGCACACACACAGGCACACACACACACACTAACATTTTCACACTCACAAACACAAAGTCTATTTTCACAACCACATAAATCCATATTATTCCTCAGGTCAATAATTATCCTGCCATCGTCAAAAGACGGCACAGACATGTATGCTTACGCAAGACAATCGGTCCTCGTTCCGGATGTAATAGGATATCGTCACTCGGCCGGCGCGAACCAATAAAGAAAGAAAGGAACGCATGTTCGCTATACGAAGAAAACGGTGCCGTGCTTCTACGCAGCGATCATTATACAGACGCGTAAATGTGAACATCATTCGCTACACACTGTAGCTCTCATCATTTTTAAACCAAACCGTGTTCATAGGTCTTCACTAAATAGGTGAGCCGATAATGACTCCAAATAAAATAAAATAAAATAATCATTCCAGCATCGCTGGCTGCAAGCTTGGGTACCCAACAGAGCAGCGCGCTCCTATCAACACGCCTTGGGCTGACCTTACACACCCGAAGCCTTTTCTGAATGCATTCTGCCGGCGCTGGAATAAAAGATTTATCGCGAGGGTACTACGATGTCAGCTCTGTTGCTGTTTAAGTGATAAAACAGTGCGCCCGAACCGCGAAGCGCGCGCGCGGGCCCGGTCTCGCGGTTTGGACTCGCGACGCGTGCGATTCCCCGCGGCGCGAGCGCAACGCGGACCCGTTCTCGCGGTTTGGACGCGCGCGATTGCCCGAGTAAGCGCACTGTTTTATCACTTAAACAGCAACAGAGCTGACATCGTCGTACCCTCGCGATAAATCTTTTATTCCAGCGCCGGCAGAATGCATTCAGAAAAGGCTTCGGGTGTGTAAGGTCAGCCCAAGGCGTGTTGATAGGAGCGCGCTGCTCTGTTGGGTACCCAAGCTTGCAGCCAGCGATGCTGGAATGATTATTTTATTTTATTTTATTTGGAGTCATTATCGGCTCACCTATTTAGTGAAGACTTATGAACACGGTTTGGTTTAAAAATGATGAGAGCTACAGTGTGTAGCGAATGATGTTCACATTTACGCGTCTGTATAATGATCGCTGCGTAGAAGCACGGCACCGTTTTCTTCGTATAGCGAACATGCGTTCCTTTCTTTCTTTATTGGTTCGCGCCGGCCGAGTGACGATATCCTATTACATCCGGAACGAGGACCGATTGTCTTGCGTAAGCATACATGTCTGTGCCGTCTTTTGACGATGGCAGGATAATTATTGACCTGAGGAATAATATGGATTTATGTGGTTGTGAAAATAGACTTTGTGTTTGTGAGTGTGAAAATGTTAGTGTGTGTGTGTGTGCCTGTGTGTGTGCGCGCGCGCACGCGCTGGGACCCCACTTGACAAGTAAGTGTTTGCCTTTTCGTGTGGCACGAGTGATACATTTATGTACTATTGCGTGAAATAGTGGTTTAAAAAATAAGGGCAGTCGCGTTTGCATTGCTATCTGTAGGATAGGACGAGCGTTTTTAATGGAATTGCCTCGCGAACCTGGCGAAGTCTTTGTTTTGGCCAGGGTATTTTATGAGTGCCCGACGCCGGTCCTGCTGTTGTTTGTTTGTTTGTTAGTATGTATCTGTCACGTTCGTAGCGCTGTTCAAGCGCTAGCCGCGTAGCGATACGCGGTGATTCTCCGATTATTCCTGAGCGGTACCGACTTAAGCCTTTTCCCTGCTCACTTAAGGAAATTTGTGTATCCCTGTCCTGTGACACAAATGCGTGTAAGTTTTCGCGGTTCTTTTCTTCTGTCACTGTTTTTACTCAGAATGTAGGTGAGGGGGGAAAAAGTCAGCATCCAGGTAGAGCAGGAGAAAGCCGCTCGGCAGAGGAGAGTTCATGAGAATGGAATTTGTTTGTTTTTTGTTATATATCGTTGAGTGTCAGTATTCACTAGAGGTGTGCGAATATTCGAAATTTCGAATATTGTTCGAATATTGTTGATATTCGAACCCTATTCGTATTCGAAAATTTGATAATCGAGAAATTCGAATATTCGAAAATTTCGAATAATGGAGCACAAGCGCCAGCATTCCCGCTAAAATGAACAGAATTCCAGGTATTGGGATTAATCTTGCGAAAATTCCACGTTTGGCACGTCCTTAGCGCGATTTCCAATTGGAATCGGACTTCATGTGCATCCAGCAAAACCGCAAGTTGGCTTCACAGCATGCTTCCGCACATTGCGTGCAGCCAACTTTAAGGCACAACGTCTGGTAGGCTACCTAGCCGATTTGATTTTTTTTATGTGTGCTTTCGTTATTTTTTAAAAGATAATACAGACTCGAAGAAGTGTTTGTTTGTCTGTTAGTATGTGTCTGTCACCTTCGTAGCGCTGTTCAGGCTTTATTTTCTTTGCAAAAATTCAGACTTTATGGTATTAAGCTGTTCGAGTAGAAGTGACTTTCCGTGCTCGCTTAAGATAGATTGTGTATCCCTGTCCTGTGGTTTCTTCACGCAGGGCCAATGCAAATGAGTATTTAGCATTATGCAATAATTATCTGATAGCAGAAATGGGTGTCTTTGTCACAGTTTATTAGCGTGTGCGTCGTTATTTTATTTATTTTTTTCTCTTATAGCTATGCGAGCAAAAGTGCGTGTAATATTTCGCTGCTCTTTTCTTATTTTCTCTACTTTTTATGTAGAAGAAAGCCTCCTGCGTAAAAGCTGAATAGTGTTCTACCAGTGGAAGTGGGGTTGTTTGTTTGATTTTGTTGGGTGTTCGATATCTTAACGAAGTAAGCAGAGCTTAATTTTGCAGGTTTTTGAGCAGAAAGGCTGGTATCTGAGCACGGAGTACAAATTTCTATATTTCTCTGCTCCCTAAGAAA
Organism: Ornithodoros turicata; assembly: GCF_037126465.1. Taxonomy (NCBI): domain Eukaryota; kingdom Metazoa; phylum Arthropoda; class Arachnida; order Ixodida; family Argasidae; genus Ornithodoros; species Ornithodoros turicata. The sequence continues at coordinate 197,751,733 of NC_088201.1, read as the reverse complement.
ATTTGTACGTCGTTTTCCAAGCAGACCGCGTTTAGTTTACGCAAAATAGAAAAATGAAGTTGTGTATGCTCTATGATGATCCGCCGCAGGCTTAGGCCTTTTCCCCGATGAGCAGTGTTTTGTATGCGATGTCGCATGTCTGGACTTGTTCAGTGTTGCAATTTTTACCCTTCGTTAATATCTTGTTGTTGTCGTCGTCTTGTGTTAGACGTTGAGCTTCGTAGCGATGTGCGGTAACGCTACGATTATTCCTGAGCGCTCCGTGTGTTTAATGCGTTGTCCTCTGTGCGTGCATGCGTGTGCTTTTTTTTCTCCTGATTTGTGACGTCATCGTGGCATGTCTGGACTTGTTTAGCAGTGTTGCAGTTCTTCCCGCTGCTAGTATCTTGTTGCTGTCATGTTGTGCTAGCCGCGTGGCGATGTGTGGTGACCTGAGGTCTTCAGCCTTTTCCCTGCTCACCTAAGGAAATTTGTGTATCCCTGTCCTGTGCTTTCTTTACGCAAGGGCAATGCGTCTGTGTATGTGGCACTATCAGATACCAGACATGAGTGTCTTTTTCTTGGTTTATTGGCATATGCTTCAGGTTTTTTTAAGTCAAGCAAATGTGCGTGTAATATTTCGCTGCTCTTTTCTTATTTTCTCTACTTTTTATGTAGAAGAGAGCCTCCTGCGTAAAAGCTGAATAGTGTTCTACCAGTGGAAGTGGGGTTGTTTGTTTGATTTTGTTCGATATCTTGACGAAGTAAGCAGTGTTTAATTTTGCAGGTTTTTGAGCAGAAATGCTGGTATCTGAGCACGGAGTAGAAATATTTCTCTGCTCCTTAAGAAAATTTGTACGTCGTTTTCCAAGCAGACCGCGTTTAGTTTACGCAAAATAGAAAAAATGAAGTTGTGTACGCTCTATGATGATCCGCCGCAGGCTTAGGCCTTTTCCCCGATGAGCAGTGTTTTGTATGCGATGTCGCATGTCTGGACTTGTTCGGTAGTGTTGCAATTTTTACCCTTAGCTAATATCTTGTTGTCGTCGTCTTGTGTTAGACGTTTAGCTTCGTAGCGATGTGCGGTGACGCTACGATTATTCCTGAGCGCTCCGTGTGTTTAATGCGTTGTCCTCTGTGCGTGCGTGCGTGTGCTTTTTTTTTTCTTCCTGATTTGTGACGCCATCGTGGCATGTCTGGACTTGTTTAGCAGTGTTGCAGTTCTTCCCGCTGCTAGTATCTTGTTGGTGTCATGTTGTGCTAGCCGCGTGGCGATGTGTCGTGACCTGTGGTCTTAAGCCTTTTCCCTGCTCACCCAAGGAAATTTGTGTATCCGTGTCCTGTGCTTTCTTTACGCAAGGGCAATGCGTCTGTGTATGTGGCACTATCAGATACCAGACATGAGTGCCTTTTTCTTGGTTTATTGGCATATGCTTCAGGTCGAGCACAAGCGCGCGCAATTTTTCGCTGCTCTCTTCTTCAAATCACCGATTTTACGCAGAAGAAAGTCGCATGGTGCAGCTGAGAAGAGGGTTTCTCTGATTGTTTGTTTGATTTTGTTGGGTGTTCGATATGTTGAGGAAGTCAGCTGTTAAAGGTATCCGTGAAGAAATGCTTGCATCTGAACGCAGGATAGGAATTCCTGAAGCACGGCACCCTCAGTGTAAATTAATTATTTTGGATATGAGTCTGCTTCCCTGCATGACAAGGCTGAAATGGGAAGAGAGAAAAAATTGGAGCGCTTCATTAGTAGCGATCCAAGTAATAGGGCAATTATAGTTTCCATAGAAAGTTGGGCTCCTAAAATTATAGTTTAGTTGTAGTTTTTCTAAACTGCAATGCAATAATCATTAATATAGTATAGGAATGCTATCGTGTTCCCGTAAAGGCGTTCTGTCTTGTGCTTTCGCGCCTTTTTTGCTCGCAGGTGTAGCCTCAGACAACGAATGTATGAGCATAGAAAGGGTCATGTATTACATAAGCCTGGAGGTGATGTTGAGTGGTCTCACTTATTATTTTAAAAGAGCAGTGGCAGTTTACTGTAATTCTAATGACTATGATGAGCCTTTGGGGTGAAAATCGATAATATGCGGGGTGCTTTTTTGTTGAATTTTAATGAGAGAATCAATGTCATTAAGAGTAGGACAAAGGAAATAATCTTGCGATTCAATAAATAATAGGAGTCTTTGCCGGTGTCTTCTTCTTCAGACAGGATGTGATGACGTCACGCAGTCTGTAGCAATGCATTGACCGTTACTGGAAAAAAGTGTGGCAATAGAAAAATAGTGTGTATTGTCCTGGGCAGATTTATGATGAGCACTGTTTTTGAATAAGAAGAAATAGTTTGATGCTGGTTTCCTTCTTTGTTTCTTTTCGCTTTTTCCCCCCTTGTCTGACAAACATGTGCTGACATGCCTGGGCTTGTTCTGACATGCTTTCCTTCTGCATGTAGTTTTTTTCCTTTTGTACAAGGCATATTCTTGACTATAGTGCTGCCTTGAATGGGAGTAGAGCAATTCTTAATAATTTTGCGATTCACTTAGTTCAGAGAGTAACCGCGAGGGGGACAGGTGTGTGACTTTATGTCTTGCTGAACCATTTTTTTTTTCCTGTACAGTAAGACTTTGGGAATGAAATGCTACAATCTCCTCTTGTCTATGGTGTTTTTCTGCAATAGTTCCCTACACAATCATTATAGTAGAATAAAGGAAATAATCTAGGGATAGTGATTCAATAAATAGCAGGTGCCCTGTCTAGAGCGTACGCGTCCTTGAGCCACGCACCTGCATGATGACCGCATACCGAGAGACTATTGTTTCAGGTTGACCTTGTCTAGAGGAGCATTAGTGAAAAAAAAACTGTGTAGACCTGAGACAATAGGATGCCGTGATAAGTGATAAGACAGTAAGATAAGACGTAAGTGATAAAACAGTGCGCTTACTCGGGCAATCGCGCGCGTCCAAACCGCGAGAACGGGTCCGCGTTGCGCTCGCGCCGCGGGGAATCGCACGCGTCGCGAGTCCAAACCGCGAGACCGGGCCCGCGCGCGCGCTTCGCGGTTCGGGCGCACTGTTTTATCACTTAAACAGCAACAGAGCTGACATCGTAGTACCCTCGCGATAAATCTTTTATTCCAGCGCCGGCAGAATGCATTCAGAAAAGGCTTCGGGTGTGTAAGGTCAGCCCAAGGCGTGTTGATAGGAGCGCGCTGCTCTGTTGGGTACCCAAGCTTGCAGCCAGCGATGCTGGAATGATTATTTTATTTTATTTTATTTGGAGTCATTATCGGCTCACCTATTTAGTGAAGACCTATGAACACGGTTTGGTTTAAAAATGATGAGAGCTACAGTGTGTAGCGAATGATGTTCACATTTACGCGTCTGTATAATGATCGCTGCGTAGAAGCACGGCACCGTTTTCTTCGTATAGCGAACATGCGTTCCTTTCTTTCTTTATTGGTTCGCGCCGGCCGAGTGACGATATCCTATTACATCCGGAACGAGGACCGATTGCCTTGCGTAAGCATACATGTCTGTGCCGTCTTTTGACGATGGCAGGATAATTATTGACCTGAGGAATAATATGGATTTATGTGGTTGTGAAAATAGACTTTGTGTTTGTGAGTGTGAAAATGTTAGTGTGTGTGTGTGTGCCTGTGTGTGTGCGCGCGCGCACGCGCTGGGACCCCACTTGACAAGTAAGTGTTTGCCTTTTCGTGTGGCACGAGTGATACATTTATGTACTATTGCGTGAAATAGTGGTTTAAAAAATAAGGGCAGTCGCGTTTGCATTGCTATCTGTAGGATAGGACGAGCGTTTTTAATGGAATTGCCTCGCGAACCTGGCGAAGTCTTTGTTTTGGCCAGGGTATTTTATGAGTGCCCGACGCCGGTCCTGCTGTTGTTTGTTTGTTTGTTAGTATGTATCTGTCACGTTCGTAGCGCTGTTCAAGCGCTAGCCGCGTAGCGATACGCGGTGATTCTCCGATTATTCCTGAGCGGTACCGACTTAAGCCTTTTCCCTGCTCACTTAAGGAAATTTGTGTATCCCTGTCCTGTGACACAAATGCGTGTAAGTTTTCGCGGTTCTTTTCTTCTGTCACTGTTTTTACTCAGAATGTAGGTGAGGGGGGAAAAAGTCAGCATCCAGGTAGAGCAGGAGAAAGCCGCTCGGCAGAGGAGAGTTCATGAGAATGGAATTTGTTTGTTTTTTGTTATATATCGTTGAGTGTCAGTATTCACTAGAGGTGTGCGAATATTCGAAATTTCGAATATTGTTCGAATATTGTTGATATTCGAACCCTATTCGTATTCGAAAATTTCATAATCGAGAAATTCGAATATTCGAAAATTTCGAATAATGGAGCACAAGCGCCAGCATTCCCGCTAAAATGAACAGAATTCCAGGTATTGGGATTAATCTTGCGAAAATTCCACGTTTGGCACGTCCTTAGCGCGATTTCCAATTGGAATCGGACTTCATGTGCATCCAGCAAAACCGCAAGTTGGCTTCACAGCATGCTTCCGCACATTGCGTGCAGCCAACTTTAAGGCACAACGTCTGGTAGGCTACCTAGCCGATTTGATTTTTTTTATGTGTGCTTTCGTTATTTTTTAAAAGATAATACAGACTCGAAGAAGTGTTTGTTTGTCCGTTAGTATGTGTCTGTCACCTTCGTAGCGCTGTTCAGGCTTTATTTTCTTTGCAAAAATTCAGACTTTATGGTATTAAGCTGTTCGAGTAGAAGTGACTTTCCGTGCTCGCTTAAGATAGATTGTGTATCCCTGTCCTGTGGTTTCTTCACGCAGGGCCAATGCAAATGAGTATTTAGCATTATGCAATAATTATCTGATAGCAGAAATGGGTGTCTTTGTCACAGTTTATTAGCGTGTGCGTCGTTATTTTATTTATTTTTTTCTCTTATAGCTATGCGAGCAAAAGTGCGTGTAATATTTCGCTGCTCTTTTCTTATTTTCTCTACTTTTTATGTAGAAGAAAGCCTCCTGCGTAAAAGCTGAATAGTGTTCTACCAGTGGAAGTGGGGTTGTTTGTTTGATTTTGTTGGGTGTTCGATATCTTAACGAAGTAAGCAGAGCTTAATTTTGCAGGTTTTTGAGCAGAAAGGCTGGTATCTGAGCACGGAGTACAAATTTCTATATTTCTCTGCTCCCTAAGAAAATTTGTACGTCGTTTTCCAAGCAGACCGCGTTTAGTTTACGCAAAATAGAAAAATGAAGTTGTGTATGCTCTATGATGATCCGCCGCAGGCTTAGGCCTTTTCCCCGATGAGCAGTGTTTTGTATGCGATGTCGCATGTCTGGACTTGTTCAGTGTTGCAATTTTTACCCTTCGTTAATATCTTGTTGTTGTCGTCGTCTTGTGTTAGACGTTGAGCTTCGTAGCGATGTGCGGTAACGCTACGATTATTCCTGAGCGCTCCGTGTGTTTAATGCGTTGTCCTCTGTGCGTGCATGCGTGTGCTTTTTTTTCTCCTGATTTGTGACGTCATCGTGGCATGTCTGGACTTGTTTAGCAGTGTTGCAGTTCTTCCCGCTGCTAGTATCTTGTTGCTGTCATGTTGTGCTAGCCGCGTGGCGATGTGTGGTGACCTGAGGTCTTCAGCCTTTTCCCTGCTCACCTAAGGAAATTTGTGTATCCCTGTCCTGTGCTTTCTTTACGCAAGGGCAATGCGTCTGTGTATGTGGCACTATCAGATACCAGACATGAGTGTCTTTTTCTTGGTTTATTGGCATATGCTTCAGGTTTTTTAAGTCAAGCAAATGTGCGTGTAATATTTCGCTGCTCTTTTCTTATTTTCTCTACTTTTTATGTAGAAGAAAGCCTCCTGCGTAAAAGCTGAATAGTGTTCTACCAGTGGAAGTGGGGTTGTTTGTTTGATTTTGTTCGATATCTTGACGAAGTAAGCAGTGTTTAATTTTGCAGGTTTTTGAGCAGAAATGCTGGTATCTGAGCACGGAGTAGAAATATTTCTCTGCTCCTTAAGAAAATTTGTACGTCGTTTTCCAAGCAGACCGCGTTTAGTTTACGCAAAATAGAAAAAATGAAGTTGTGTACGCTCTATGATGATCCGCCGCAGGCTTAGGCCTTTTCCCCGATGAGCAGTGTTTTGTATGCGATGTCGCATGTCTGGACTTGTTCGGTAGTGTTGCAATTTTTACCCTTAGCTAATATCTTGTTGTCGTCGTCTTGTGTTAGACGTTTAGCTTCGTAGCGATGTGCGGTGACGCTACGATTATTCCTGAGCGCTCCGTGTGTTTAATGCGTTGTCCTCTGTGCGTGCGTGCGTGTGCTTTTTTTTTTTCTTCCTGATTTGTGACGCCATCGTGGCATGTCTGGACTTGTTTAGCAGTGTTGCAGTTCTTCCCGCTGCTAGTATCTTGTTGGTGTCATGTTGTGCTAGCCGCGTGGCGATGTGTCGTGACCTGTGGTCTTAAGCCTTTTCCCTGCTCACCCAAGGAAATTTGTGTATCCGTGTCCTGTGCTTTCTTTACGCAAGGGCAATGCGTCTGTGTATGTGGCACTATCAGATACCAGACATGAGTGCCTTTTTCTTGGTTTATTGGCATATGCTTCAGGTCGAGCACAAGCGCGCGCAATTTTTCGCTGCTCTCTTCTTCAAATCACCGATTTTACGCAGAAGAAAGTCGCATGGTGCAGCTGAGAAGAGGGTTTCTCTGATTGTTTGTTTGATTTTGTTGGGTGTTCGATATGTTGAGGAAGTCAGCTGTTAAAGGTATCCGTGAAGAAATGCTTGCATCTGAGCGCAGGATAGGAATTCCTGAAGCACGGCACCCTCAGTGTAAATTAATTATTTTGGATATGAGTCTGCTTCCCTGCATGACAAGGCTGAAATGGGAAGAGAGAAAAAATTGGAGTGCTTCATTAGTAGCGATCCAAGTAATAGGGCAATTATAGTTTCCATAGAAAGTTGGGCTCCTAAAATTATAGTTTAGTTGTAGTTTTTCTAAACTGCAATGCAATAATCATTAATATAGTATAGGAATGCTATCGTGTTCCCGTAAAGGCGTTCTGTCTTGTGCTTTCGCGCCTTTTTTGCTCGCAGGTGTAGCCTCAGACAACGAATGTATGAGCATAGAAAGGGTCATGTATTACATAAGCCTGGAGGTGATGTTGAGTGGTCTCACTTATTATTTTAAAAGAGCAGTGGCAGTTTACTGTAATTCTAATGACCATGATGAGCCTTTGGGGTGAAAATCGATAATATGCGGGGTGCTTTTTTGTTGAATTTTAATGAGAGAATCAATGTCATTAAGAGTAGGACAAAGGAAATAATCTTGCGATTCAATAAATAATAGGAGTCTTTGCCGGTGTCTTCTTCTTCAGACAGGATGTGATGACGTCACGCAGTCTGTAGCAATGCATTGACCGTTACTGGAAAAAAGTGTGGCAATAGAAAAATAGTGTGTATTGTCCTGGGCAGATTTATGATGAGCACTGTTTTTGAATAAGAAGAAATAGTTTGATGCTGGTTTCCTTCTTTGTTTCTTTTCGCTTTTTCCCCCCTTGTCTGACAAACATGTGCTGACATGCCTGGGCTTGTTCTGACATGCTTTCCTTCTGCATGTAGTTTTTTTCCTTTTGTACAAGGCATATTCTTGACTATAGTGCTGCCTTGAATGGGAGTAGAGCAATTCTTAATAATTTTGCGATTCACTTAGTTCAGAGAGTAACCGCGAGGGGGACAGGTGTGTGACTTTATGTCTTGCTGAACCATTTTTTTTTTCCTGTACAGTAAGACTTTGGGAATGAAATGCTACAATCTCCTCTTGTCTATGGTGTTTTTCTGCAATAGTTCCCTACACAATCATTATAGTAGAATAAAGGAAATAATCTAGGGATAGTGATTCAATAAATAGCAGGTGCCCTGTCTAGAGCGTACGCGTCCTTGAGCCACGCACCTGCATGATGACCGCATACCGAGAGACTATTGTTTCAGGTTGACCTTGTCTAGAGGAGCATTAGTGAAAAAAAAACTGTGTAGCCCTGAGACAATAGGATGCCGTCACGACCAATGAGACTGGCCTGCAGGGGGCGCAAGGATTCACTTCTCTCTTGGACACTGGCGGGTGTAGACACGGTAATTATGATCCTGGCGTTGGCCGTCAGTGGAAGAGCGTAGCTTAGGTGGGGTTCTGTCTGCCTCTGATGGGGTGTGGATGTATGGTTCGTCACTGCTGAATGGTGTTCGACGATGCAGGTGGATTTTGTGACGAGCGGATTTACAATGAGGGAATGCTGTGAACGGGAAAAATGATGGTGAGTGCCTTTTTCACTCTGTTCAAGTGTTCGTTTTCCTCTGTTGCCCAACAGTCGTGCGAATTTGTCCTGACGTGTCCTGACATGCCCCGATATGCATGCTTTCCTTTGTTAACGCTTTGTATTTTGTCTTTGTTTGACAAGGAACATTGTCGTCTTGACGATAGTGCTGCCCTGAGTTCTGCGCGCGTTGATTTGTTGAGTGCCTAGTCCTCTTATTAGCCGTTGATGGAGTTACATGTTAGGATGTTTTGTTCTTTTGCAAGTCTCATTTAGTAAGACTTTGGAATTCCTACGATCAGTTTTCATGCATGGTGCTCTTCTGCAATAGTTTCCTATGCAATCGTTATAGAAGAATAAAGCAAATAATCTTGGGATAGTGATTCAATAAATAATAGGTCCCCTGTCTAGAGCGCACGCGTCCTTGAGCCACGCAGGTGCATGATGACGTCATACCGTGGCTTCACTGCATGCAGATTGACCAAAGGAGCATTAGTGGAAAAAAACAGTGTAGCCCTGAGACAATAGGATGATGTCTGGACCAATGAGAACTGCCAGCAGGGGGCGCAGGAATGCTCTTCTCACTTAGCCTCACGACCAATGAGAACGGCCAGCAGGGGGCGCAGGAATGCTCTTCTCTCTTAGCCTCTCGCAGGTGGCGGTAGGAGCGCGCAGAGAGCGCTACGAGCGCGCGCATGCGTAGCACCCGTAGAGTGGCGCTTACGTCAGTCCACCTCTGGCTCTCGTTGGGAGAAGACGTGCGGTCGTTCGCTCCGTCGTCACTTGATCCCTGGCTGTCGACGAGAGCAGTCGCATCGGTCTGCGCTCCTACTGTGGTGAGGTGATTTGTTGTGTAACTAATGATTTCGCCAACTTTGTTCCCGCTTTGTTTGCGATTTTCGTGCCCGTGCACGTCGGGTGCTGGTTGCTGTTGTCCGGGCATTCCCGCCATTTTCTATCATCTTCTGCCTTGGGACCGGGAGTAGCGCTGGCGTGATTCTTAATAATTTTGTTGTGAGATTAGTTGAGAAAGTAACCGCTAGGGGGTGCAGCTGCGGGGTTTGTACAGGACAAAAACCATTACGAGTCAGTTTCTGCCTGCCTCTCGGATGGAGCAGTCGCATGGTTCTGCGTTCCTGTTCTGGTGGGCTCATTTGTTGTGTAACTAATTTTTTTGTTGTTAGCTATTGATGGTTTGCATACTCTTGCTTTTCCAGCCTCTGTATTACGAGTGTTTTTCTCCTTGCATGCCCAGAGCTGTCCTAACTTGCCCAGACATGCCGTGATGACGTCACAGCTGACGTCACAGGATGTCCGGAACTGGTGGTCATAGCTGCGATGCTTTGCAACTCCGTCGCCCAGCGACGGTCAGCGGCCTTTCCGGACCGCTTTCTTCAAGATGGCGCCATTGATCTTCAATTAAACTCCTTCTCTCCACTCTATTTCTATCTATTTTTTATTTTTTATGGACTCTCATAGTGCACAACGCTCAGCTGGTCTGGACACGAGTTAGACTTTCCCCAATTAGTGTGGTGGCTCCCTGGAGGGTGCTGATTAATGTGGGGGGTCCCAATTAGCTCTAATTGCTAATTAAATCGTGTTCAGGCCAGTTGGGCGTTGTGCACTGTGAGAGTCCAGTACCTACTACTTACATGTGCCTATTTAATGCAGTTTTTTATTTACAGGATATGTACCCGTCACTGGTGTATGATGGAAAGCTTCACGAGACCAACGACATCCGCGTAAAATTTGAACACTTTGACACGGAGATGTCTGACGCGTTGCAACATCGTTGGAACTTTACTGGATGCTCGACGTGAAGTACAGCCCGAAAGATAGGAATACCTGGACTGTTATTGAGTATCAGATTGGAGTACGCCAGAGCGTTCTGCCTCCCCTGGCCATCCAACTTCTGAGATCTCTGGAGAGAGGATAAAAGCCATTACCCCCACTATAAGACTGTTTTGTGCTCCTCCTTCTTTCCTACAGAGAACACACGAAGACCTGACATGGTGGCCAAAAGTGACAGTCCGGTTGAAAACATGGATGTGGGAAACACCGTCTTATGTTTCCTAGTGCTCCTCACAGCCACCGTGCAAAATATTTAAGAAGAAGTCGTATCCCGCGATTTATGATCGATTTTCTGCTACGCCATTGTTGGCCCCGACTTAAGGCCGCAACGAGCTCTCGCGTGACATGCAAAAGAGCAAAGCCGCACGTGACTTGCGCATGCCTGTTTGCGCGATATTTGGTTGTTGCATGCTAGAATTTGCCCATTACTGGCTAGTTCCATCTCAAATCGAACAATTCGGTACACTTGATGTCTCGAATGAAGGGGAAAAAAATATAACAATTCGGTACACTTGATGTCTCGAATGAAGGGGAAAAAATATATGTCGAAGCCGTCGGTGAGTTAGGAAAAATAAACGCTTTCGGAATTCTCTGCGCTGCACGGTTCGGGAAGTAGGAGAGGAGGTAAAAACTGCCTCTCGGAAGACTATGTCGTCGCGCGCAGGTTTGACCGTTCCCTACAAGGCTATTTCTTGTCGCATTGTAGTAGTTTTCTGATCTGGGTTTAGACCACCTGGGCCACAATAGGCTCCTGGGTTGCCTGTGCTGTGTCAGTTTTTTGTTTGTCTGCAAAAAATATCAAAGTTGACTCAAAGCGCCGAAAAGCACCATATTCACTGCAACTTTGCGGGCGATGTAAAAACGGGTAAGATTGAGTTTGATGCCGTTTAATTTGTCATTCATGGGGGCTATCGAATTATATATAATTTGCTACTCTACTCTGTTAGGAACGTAAGCGATACCTCTTTAAGTAGCACCATACCACCGAAAAATGGCCAATTTCGGAACCGTTTATCTAAAAAAAAAACACCAAAAACTTTCCTCGAAAATTTTATATGTTGTAGGTAGCAGGGTGTCGTAGCGAACCGAAAACCGGAACCAAAAACCGAAAAGAACCGCTATTTTGGTGCGAACCGGAACGGAATCGAAACCGTATACGTTTTTTTCGCTCAGGAGGGAAACCGAAAAGTATATTTAACGGTTTTCGGTCCAAGAAAAAACTTCGACGTGTTGGACTACGAATAGGCGAATGAAACAGACGTCGTGTGCTCTGAAGTCATGTCATGGATTGGCAGATTAAAAGCGCTAAAAACACGAGGACGACGGACACACAGTTAGCGCACAGTTCTGCGCTAACTGTGTGTCCGTCGTCCTCGTGTTTTTAGCGCTTTTAATCTGCCATGCCTTACCAACAGGCCCAGTCTGAAGTTTTAAGCATGTCATGGATACTGTACGAGGGTTACGGATGTCGGTATACTCTGACCCTTAGTATCCCTTTGTAATGGTTTATCGTTCGCGCATGCACACAGACATTGAGGTACATGTCACTCTCTAGCAATGTGCAGTACTGTTCGTTTTAATTTGACCCCCCAAACTCTCCTCAACTAAACAGAGACCCAAGGGGACTGTATTACGGCTTCTCTATCGGTAATGTCGCGCAACGCGTCCCTTGTTTGAGAGCAGCTAAGTTGAATACATGTACGCACACGCGAGGGCAAGCTCATGCGAAGTGGCAACTCTTTTGTGGACGGGACACGAAGAAAATAAAACGGAGCCGTCGAGCGCGTTTGTGAGTGAAGGTGTTCCTCGATTTGCGTCGTACTCGTGCGGTGGTGCTTGCTGGCTAGACAGTAGCAACAGACATTCGGATGGGACGTGATCGCTCCAACCCAGCAAGAAAGTACTTTACGTATGACATCACGACAAACAAGTCCGTTTGTAGCATGTGCTTCAAGAAAGGAAAAAGCCTATTTGAACAGACAGTAACATACAGGAACCAGGAGCTACCAATTTCACAGCTGTCTATTAATATTAAATACCATGTATGCGGAATAAACGGGTTTACATTTTGTAACATTGATTTTTTTTTCTGGGAATGAATATGCCCAGCAGAAGTGGAACCGGCTAAAACCGGTATGAACCGTTATTTTTTTGCTCCGGAGCAGAACCGGTACCGGACCGTTTATGATGTAACCGGAACGAAAACCGGAACGAAAAACGTTTCGGTTCGACACCCTGGTAGGTAGTCCCTTAGACTATGCACAGTAGAAAAATGAAAATTCAGACTTCATCGGTAGGCGCACTGTGAATTTTTTGCCACCCCTATACGCGGAGCGCATTCAAGCAGTGGCACTGTGTCCCGCGTGTTCCAAAATCGAATTTTCCAAAGGGGCTTTCAACTTCTGTCTTCACATGAAAGTAATTGCTACAGTTTGAAGCCGTTCTGAGCGTTTATGTTCATAACAGTTTATAACAGTAATCGCTGAATGTAGATTGTAGAGCAATCATATGTGTTAGCACTTTTTTGCGGGATGTCACACATGCATTGCAAGTGCTGGGAGCCCGTGAAGACCAGAATGCGTTTACATCTTTGTAAGAGCTTTATCTGTTCAGGATGATTATAAACAAGCATATTTACTATGCACATTATGGCAGGAGAGCCGCAGAGACTTCCAGCATTCTTTAAAACATTTCCTTTTCTGCGGCTCTATTACCCTGGACGGCGGAAATCGCTGAGAGGAAAGTGTCGTTGTGTAGTGTCTTGCGCACAAACACATTCAAGGCTAATTCATGGTGCCTTTTCTGAACCTTGTCGAAACAGCGCGACTGGCGCCGCTGTCCAATATGCTCTTCGGTTCGACATGCTGCGACCATGGGAAGGTCCTATAGTCCGATTAACTCTCGGAAGAGACCTTGCGCGAAGTTTCATCATTCTCGACTATAGAAGTGCCCGGAGTGCCCTTATACAGAGTATGTGAATACATCTGCATTACCGTACTGTGTCATCCTGGCATCACACCTACCGCAATGGCCTCTTCGTTGTACAGCGATGACCGTGTGTATTGTGCTGACCACCGCCTCATACACAGGAAAAGGTGTTTCGGATAAAGGACTTTCGCTTTGCATTGGAGATCGGCGTAGATGCCGTAAAGAATGTGGTTCCAGCGTATCACACCGAAGGCGTAACAGAAATGGACTAGTTGTGCAGAGGCTCCTTCAAGTACTTCACAGCAAAAGTGGCTGAATCACAGCAAGCAGTTAACAATGTCGCCCACAGTTGAAGGAAGCTCACGGGATGAGCCGTTTGTGCATCTGCCCGCCGTGGTCGAAGAAATCATTGAGCATATATCATCTTAAGCCATTAACGTCACATCGCTGAAGTAAAGAAGGAAGTCGGTGGAGGAATATGCACAGCGCAATCACTCCCAAATATGTGAAGAAATGGGCAGAAAGCCAGGCCGTAAACTGCATGGGGACCGCTTTCGGTGTTTCCTTGCCAGGTAGATCTAGGAGTAACTGCCAGGTTTGCAGCGAGTTAGCATGGAACGTGAGAAGAGCCTATCAAGAAAATCTGACAAGAACCTGCTATCAAAAGTAACATTAAGAAAAGTGGCTCCTACAACAACCTAAAGCAGTTCATGACACGAGCACTCTCATCCACCCAGAATGCTCTGCATAACTTACGTTACCTTCTTACCTTGTCTTCTTCGCTGTCAGGTTGTTTTTATTTTGTGTACTGTAAATATGCTTAAATATGATCACCGTGAACAAATATACCTCTTATAAAGACGCAAAAGTATTATAAAGTATTCTGTTCTTCACGAGCTCCCAACAGTTGCAATGCATGTGTGACTCCCCGCAAAAAATGCGAGCACATCTGGTTGCTCCACAATCTACATTCAGCGATTACTGTTATAAACTGTTATGAACATAAACGCTCAGAACGGCTTCAAACTGTAGCAATTACTTTTATGTGAAGACAAAAGTTGAAAGCCCCTTTGGAAAATTCGATTTTGGAACACGCGGGACACAGTGCCACTGCTTGAATGCGCTCCGCGAATGAGTTTCCGGTTCCCGGTAACGTCAAAGCCTTGCAGCGCTTCCTAGGTATGGTTGGTTTTTACAGACAATTCATTCCTAATTGTGCCGAGATAGCGCAGCCGCTTAACCAGTTGTTGTGCAAGGACACACACTGGAATTGGAGAGAAGAGCAGGAACGATCATTTCGAGCTCTATCACTAGAAATCGCTGATACGGCTAGGCTTTATCTGCCAGACCTTAACAAACCATTTGTTGTGCGAACAAATGCAAGCGATTATGGTGTTGGCGCAGTTCTCTTGCAGGAGCATGACGCTACTCTTTGTCCAGTGGCTTTTGCAAGTCGCACGCTAAATCCGGCAGAACGGAACTACTCCGTCACGGAAAAGGAGTGCTTGGCGATCATCTTCGCTTTCAGGAAGTTCGACTTCTACCTGCACGGCAGTACCTTCACTGTCCAGACTGGCCACCAGGCACTTTATTGACTTCAGCAGCTCTATTACCCGTCTGGACGACTTGCCAGGTGGGCCCTGACGCTACAAGGCTACTCCTTCAACGTGGCGGGGCTCGACGAACGTGGTAGCAGACGCGCTGTCCCGCGCGCCTCTACCGGAGGAGGGAGAGGAAGGCACCGAGGCGCCTTCTCAACTTCTGGAAGCAGCACAAGTGGCACGAGATGTATCTTCGTTTTGGGGCACGGTCGTGAGCAGAGAACAGCTCCTCAGAGAGCGGACGGCCTTTGTCAGCGGGTGTAGCAGTGCATAGCTGAGCAAGACTCGGCGGGCACCGGAACGACTGACGAACGGCACGACTCCTATCTGCTGGGCGAGAATGGCATCCTGTTCAGATACATACCCCAGGCGCATGAGGACGACGGCTCATCCCCGTTCAGAGTCGTGGTGCCACGGAAGTTGCGTAAGTTCTTCAACATTACTTTCATGACTCGGCCTGGCAGGTCACAATAGCGGCAAGAAAACTTATGAAAAGTTGTGTCGTGTTGCAACATGGCCAGGAATGAGGCAGGATGGAACAAAGTATATTCGTACTTGTCCCGTATGCCAGAGAGCAATACCTCGTGGTGGCTTACCCCCTGTGCGCTTACAGCCTGTTCAGAGAAATAGACCCTGGCAGATAGTTGCTTGTGAAGTGATGGGACCATTTCCCCGTAGCCCTAGAGGCAACCAGCATTTGTTCGTGGTTACTGATCATTTCACGAAATGTGTTGAGCTGTTTCCTGTCAAGACACTGAGTTCCCAGGGACCGTGGGAAAGACTACTCGACACCTTTTGCCGGTTCAGGTTTCCCGCACAGCGGATCACCGACAACGCAACCTACTTGACAAGTAAGGTGTTCTCAGATTCTTGCGCTGTCTTAGGCACAAGAAGACTTCCCCGTATCACCCTCAGGCTAACATTACCGAACATGTTAATCGGAACCTGAAAATGATGTTGGTTGCTTTTACTAGTCAGCACCACCGTGACTGGGATCTTCGCCTGGCTGAGCTGGCGTTCGCTACACGGACGACGATCCACAGGTCTACTGCTTCACCCCGACGTTCCTGAAGTTGGGACGAGAGGCCCCTTTTGCAGTGGAGAATACTCTGGGCCTCCAGGATGGTGCTACCCGGCCTCCTTACTCAAGGTTCGCTGAGGACCTCCGGAGTCGACTGGACGTTGCAGCTCGGACGGCTCGGGAGAATCTGGACGTCGCAAAGTTGGACCAGGCTCGCCGGTACAACCGTGGACGTCGAAATCTAACCTACAGCGTCGGTGACCTCGTCCTTCGACGGACTCACCCGCTAAGTGATGTTCACGAGGCTTTGCAGCTTCACTCGCAGATAGGTGGGATGGGCCCTTCGAGGTAAGTGCGTGCTCCTCCGGTCTCACTTACAGGCTTCGTCGCTGCGACACCTCCGAAGAGACTGGGCTAGTTCACATCTCGGACCTGAAGTCTTACCACCTCCGACACCCGGATGGAGAGGAGCACGATTTGCAACCTGCCTCCCTCCAAGACCCGGATCCCGTTCCTGGACCTGTGTCCAGCCGCTACGGTTTGCGTCCCCGCAGGCGGCGCACGTAGCTGCCAGTAGCTCCATCGCTAAGCACAGTGCTTGTGATTTAGTGCTTTATTAGTGTGATTTCTGTTCCGCAGTTTTCCGCTATGTCTGTTTTAGGGCGGCGCCTTCTCAAGCACCCAGGGTTTGAGGCCGCCTTCTTACCGTTTCCCTTTTCTCCTCTTCGCAGATGCATCGTCACCAGGCGTGCTCTCCTTCCCGTCAAACTTGGGAGGCATCTGGACCCCACAGTCGCTCGGGCCGCCCGTTCTCCCGATCCCGCTCACGCGGAGGTCTACCTCGGGTCTCTGGACGTAGGGACCAGGCTGGTCGCTCTCCCCGTCCCAATCTCATTCGGTGGCCACCTGGACAATGGTGGCCAACGGCTTGCCTGTATCGTGGACCTCACGCTCACGTTGGAGCCGTCAGCCCCTGCCTCTTCGTGGAGAAGACCCGTCCTAGGTCCCCGCCCCGTTAAGGGGTCTCGCACTAGCCGACAATCACCCTTCAGATCCTCTCCAGCCTTTGACCACTGAACAGAAGTGGATCCTGTGCTCGACGTGTCAGGTTCCTGATGTGCACCGCAGTGGCTCCCTGCATCAGTCTCGCCTGGATGCTACCCGAACGGCGTCCGACGTCACCTCTGGCCTGTCCACATTACGCCGGCTTCGCCCTGAACTTTTGGCAGGGTCACTACCCCCTAGGCCACCGCCCATTCCTCGACCAGTTCCCTCAAACGCGGATGAAGCCATCCTCGACCTCAGCGACGACCTAATGACTCTGTAGGAGGGGAGTGGGGAATGTGGCACCACTGCGACTTCCCTACGGCAGAGGGAGCATCAGAGCGACATACCGTATTTCAGAGGGGGGCGTAACCGGGACGGTGGTTTAGAAAGGAGCGCAACGCTCCTGAAGATCTGTTTTGTTGTTGGGTTCCGCTGCGCGGGCTGGATACCATATCTTGAAAGGTGAATAAACCTTGTATGTTCGTTTGAATTTCTGGTTGTGCTCCTTGTTCCTTCGCGGACGGAACGGACGGCCTGACGCCCCGAGGTTGTGGGAACGTAGGTTTCCACACACCTTAGGTGAAACACCCTGTGTTTTGCCACAGCAGTGTCATTTATCAGGAAATCTCAACTGGAGAGTTAAGACCCCCATACATCGATAATATTATCTTATGCAAGGAGTTTGTAAGCTACACCTCCCTGATCGTACAGTACTGTACGATCAGGGAGGTGTAGAATGAGAGTGTCGCTCTTACGTAAGAGCGACACTCTCATTCTCGCAACTACGCTATCAATTTCATCTTATCGCTCACGGATGGCTACCGAAGAAAGTTTCATGTACGATAATTCATTGAAACTCGGAACAGATATCAATTGCGGCTTCACGGGCTTCATTTTATTATCCAGCTTTTGCCGTACAAAATACACAATGAAAATGAACAACTTAGTAACAGACTGAAAAAGTTTGTGATATTATACAGGACCACAAATATCTCCAGCGGTGATCAATGCAATCTTTAAGTGACATATCAGAAATTTCAGCATACAAATGCAGGAAGAACGGATAGAGAAATATATTATTAATAATTATAATTGGGGGAGTGCGTCGCGAGACAACCGAGATAAAATATATTAATAAATGAACGTATGGGGCAATAACGTGCTTTCCGCTATATCATCGAGTTAGAATGTCATAAGCATGATACAGACAGATTGGGAACACGTTTTATTAAGCAGGAGCGACAGGTACCGACAATTAGCTGCTCGATGCAAAATAAATGGAAATATTACACTTCTACGCTGAGCTTTTTTCATAAAACTTGAACAGTGATTTGCCTTGGGCTACACTCCAGGAAAAAAGGTGTGAAAATAGTTACCACCTAGGTCAACATAGTGTCTCATAAGGGTCTAAAACGGTGATAAAAGCAATTATCATACATCCAAATTGCAACAAAAAGACATACTCCCCCTCGCTCGCCGAATCAAAAGCGGTAGCCCTATCATTCGTAAGTAGCAGGGAGAACTGTGCAACCTTTCAGGCACAACATATGCTATAACCATTATCTCCTAAAATGTGTAACTGTTCCACCTTTTTGTCTAAGTGTGTAGTTGGAGAGGTGGTGTAGTCGGTTCAGACTGCAGTGCAAGGTGATCAATATATCTGGACATTTTCACAGCTCTGAAACTCCTGTTACCTACACGGGACAAGTTAGAGGGGCAATACCATGTACATTGAACATGTGTACTTCTAAATTTTTATCTTATTTTTTCAGTTACTCATTATATACACACAACGAGCATTAACCATCACGTGTTTGCTTCCACTTGCCAGAAACGGAATGTGTAAAAAAAATGGGGTGGGTACAGTCTGGTCGGAGTCGTAGTGTTTTACGTGAAAACGTCACAATCTGCGATTCCTTTACTACTTTGCGGGATCTGAGTGAAAGAAATGCAAGCGTTTATTTATTTATTCATTCCATTAGTTTTGTGATATATTATTTGAGAGTACGGACTCGCTATGAGCTCCGGCTGCCGAATTTGCCTCTACCGCTAATCTCCATCGCTCTCTCAGCTCTCTCGATGGCTCGGTGCTGGACTCTGGGAAATTTGGGCTTTTTTGTTTGGTCCTCTCGAACCGCACTTTCTTCAGATTGCCGTTTCTCCCGGCTCTGATCATATTTTAGTTTTCTATACGCCGTCATTCTGGCGAAAATTTGATTTTCAAATTTGCAAATTTACTAACCATTTGTCGTTACATCGGACATCGCTTCAGGTCCGTGTAGAACTTCTCAAGCGCTTTCAAAAGATACCTCGATCGGCATACTAGTTTTACGCATTCGCGAGATAGACTGCCGGCAAGGTGCACGTACCCCTATATTTCCGTATCTCTCGCACGCACCCGCCAGAGTGCGTCAGCCGCTGCAGTGACCTGTTAGCTAGAGCCTTACACGTGTAAGCTATCTGGATTTAGCCAGTTGATTGCTAATGGTTTCTTAATCACAGATTTATCGCGTCAGGAATCGTCATGAAATACTGCATAATTTCGTTTCACCGTAAATTGTTGACCTGGCGACCAAACCGAAATTAGAAAAAAATTCACGTCATAAAAGAAAAGAGAAAAGGTGGATGAGCTGATGAAGATAATTCTCGAACTTTCTCTTGTGTCGCCATGACCTTCGCATGGATCGAACAGTTGGCATGATAGACACCTTTATCATCCTTATTTCCTAGCTCTTAGCAAAAGGCGTCAAGTCTTTCGTGGTATGTACGACCTTGTTCTCGCGCGGAAGACCCTTAAGGGCGTGTTAGGGCTGTGGAGGTAATAAAGCCCCGGACCACTTTGGTATTTGAGGAGCCTACAGCATAGCATGGTTGATGGAGCCGCATTTTCCCCAGAAAATTATTTTTTAACAGCCGCAATGGGAGCTACCAGGATGCGTCCCTAATCATTGGCACATTTGGCTTCTTTTCGAGTTTAGCATGTCTGCTAGCGCGGTGTCCAACGGCAATTCCTCGCCAAGAGCCCGAAACCATGGCCCCTGAAGTACTGCGCGCACGGGGTACTTATTGAAGCATAGCGTCTCCTTTTCAGGCAGTCAGACATCAAAATTATGATAACACTGTGAGGTGTCTCCATTAAGAACATGATCACATGTTATTCCTTGCCGAACGCGCTGCATCGAAAAAAGAAATTGGGGTCACGTCAGTGCTCCTTTAGAGGAATATCCTCCCCTTCATAACCTATAACCGGTGACAACTCCGTAGTAAAAAATGAAGTGTCCAATACATTGCAATATCTAATTACGTAGTGCCCCTCTACCTGTATTGCACGATATTGGCTAGAAATGCCTGACCAGGCCTTCGAGTTACCGCATGTATACCTCTTGACATTTTGTAGGGACATTAGCTTCTAATGTTCCAAGTGCTGTGTAGCAGCTCATTTGTTCCGGCTTAGCAACGGTGATTGATATTCGCTGTGGAACTCTAAGCGTGTCTCTTTCCATCTCTACTGCTCTGCGTCAACTACATAAGCGACTTCTGTGAAGTCTATGCACTCTAAAAACAGAACTTCACCGCATAGCACGCTGTGTTCCAACCATCGCCACGAATTATTGGGTTATCGCTTGCGATCCGAAGAGAGATGGATGCGTATGCCTATTTGTGGCAATCGTATATCCAAATTGCCACGCCCTGGTCTACTTTCGAATCAAAAGCGATCACGCTATCATTCGTGGAAATGGTCGGCATACGGCGTGCTATGCGGTGAAGTACTGTTTTTAGAGTGTGTCATCAGGGTTTACTCCCCAGATTTTCACAGGAGTGGTCTTCGTAGTCCAAACGAAATGCCTGCTCAAAAGTTGATTTAGATCATATAAATCAAAGTCAATCAAGTGAATAAAACTTTCTCGATACTGTCATAAAAATCGTGATCCTTTTACAAGGCTGGTTGTAAACAATTACCTACTAGGGTTCGACGCCTGGGACCCCGGCGTCCTGAACTCCCGGGATTTGAGCAGAATTTGAGCATTTGGCAAGTCCAAATCCCGGGATTTCGAGAAGATAAATTTCGGCCTTTTTGACAACAAATATTCCGTGGTACGAGCGAAAGGGAAATAATGGTTCCAATCGACGTTTTGTTTCAAGCGTCGCTTCCTAAAAAAAAATATCGTTTACGATCCGAAACGGACCAACTTGGTCGCCCACGACACTTTACAACGACATTAGCTGCTGACACATGTAAACTACGCAATTTGTAGAGGAAAACAGCCCTCAAGTAGCATAAAACCCCCATGAAATCAGAAGGAGTTTTCCAATCCTACAACAAGAAATATTGCAGGATATCTCTTTTGTTCTCTTAATCCTCACGAATAAGTATATTTGAAACAGTAAATACAACAAGAACAATAAATACTCTCTAAAGTAAAACGGAAAATGGAGACAGCCTTTTCAGAGAATTATAGACTCTGCTGCTTCAGACCAGAACACAACAGTCACTGTGGATGAATAAAAGGCAAGACGAGCAAACCGCATTATTCCATGTATTCACACAAGTGGCATTCCCCAGAATACTCCAGCGAATGATGCGAAATACATCATTCATTTTTGCGTAACTAGAATTGCTGTACATCATAAGTGTGAATCTTCTCGTGCACTGCTAACTGCGAGAAATATCCTGGACGCAGCGGTATCGCGTAGCAGCCGACAAGAAGAGACGGATTTCATTGCGGCATTTCACTTGACACGCAGGCACGGTGCGAGAGAGAGAGGGAGATACATGATGACGATGATATGGGGATGACTTCCGCTCATTGAGTAGAATGCTACCCCATTGCTATTGGGGGGAAACGAGAGGGTGGTGATGAGGATGATGCTGACGGCGCTGACGGGGTCTTAGAGGGAGTCCATCAGGCCGGTACTTTCAAGGAAATTGATAAAGGGAAGGAAGACAGACATATGCTTTCGTTTGTCGCGGCACGGTGCGAATACTCAATGTAATACGCAGGGTTGCCCCATTGAGCAGTTTTTTTTTTGCGCTTTTTTCCTTTCGAATGTTCCGTGGGGATGATAGAAGACGCGAACTCTATCAAAATTTGTGATAGCATGGTTGTGCAAGTGGATACGGTCATATACGGCATCCTGGGTATAGTTTCGAAAAAAATCCCGATCCCGTCCCGGAATTCCGGGATCCACATTTCGAAATTCCGAAATCACGGGAATGTAAAACGGCTCGGGATTCCGAACCCTACTGCCTGCCTTTACATCGGTTGCCCATGTACCGTCATTGTGGATTACCCAAATGTGTTCTGTTTATGTGTTTCTAGATGTCTACAACACTGGTGTAGCGCAGACCACACGTGCGTTCTGCAACACTACAAGAGGTTACAATTAAAGTGTCGTACTCAGCATATCATATTTCACTTTTTCATGCATCGTCTTATAGTGTATTATTGAACTGAAGCGTGCAACTTCAATGACAAGCAAATGGCATCGTCGATTATATAGTGGTGCCCTTGAACTCCTTCAAGCGGTATGAGGAAGAACGCAACACCAGGATTACTGCCACCCTGTGGTCTCACATAGGAAGTACGGGTATGGGTGCCGAATACAGCAGTTACCGGGATGCTATAGTCTTCGTCATGAGGGTGGCAGACTGTAAAAAATTTCACCGTAAAAAAAACGGGCAAATGCAAGGAAAGTTGGCTGCCAAACATTGGCCGTTTTTTTTACGGTGGCCCCGTATAAGTTGTGCCCGTGAAAAATACTGCATTGGCCAGTAATTTTAACAGGCATACGCCGTGTAGCATTACTGTGCTGTGGTCGTTAAAAAAACTGCATTGGCCAGTAATTTTAACTGGCATATGTAGTGTACCCTTATCGTGCTGTGCCCATCCCTGGAGCCCATCTTTTTTTTTTTTTTCTACATACAGTCGTAGCAATGAGAGCAGTTTAAGTAATGACCATGCGTAACACATTGTGATGTTTGTCACATCGGGATTTATTTTCTATGTACATAGTGATGAAAATGCGCCAATCACCTCTGGCATCAAAACCCTGCAAAGAGAAAGGAAATTGTTACAGGGAGCAGGGCAATTGACATGCAGTTATACTCACCGTTTATTTTTTCAAAGGAAGAACATTCGAAGGAACCATGTGCACCCATCAGTCAGCTCTGGCGTCAAAACTCTGCAAAGAGAAAGGAAACTGTTACAGGGAGCAGGGCAATTAACATGCAGTTATACTCACCGTTTATTTTTTCAAAGGAAGAACATTCGAAGGAACCATGTGCACCCATCAGTCAGCTCTGGCGTCAAAACTCTGCAAAGAGAAAGGAAACTGTTACAGGGAGCAGGGCAATTAACATGCAGTTATACTCACCGTTTATTTTTTCAAAGGAAGAACATTCGAAGGAACCACGTGCACCCATCAGTCAGCTCTGGCATCAAAACACTGCAAAGAGAAAGGAAACTGTTACAGGGAGCAGGGCATTTGACATGCAGTTATACTCACTGTTTATTTTTTCAAAGGAAGAACATTCGAAGGAGCCATGTGCACCCATCAGTCAGCTCTGGCATCGAAACACTGCAAAGAGAAAGGAGATTATACTCACTGTTTTATTTTTTCAATGGCAGAACATATGAAGGTGCACACAAAACGCGAAGACGGCACGGAACTTCTTCTGGCAGCGTTCATAAGGACATCTGATCATGACCCTCTCGTATGTGCTGCTTCATATGTGACACTATCTCTATATTCGTAGTGAACTGACGCGAGCACGAATGGACGTGACATACTTTCGTGGTTTTGGAGAGCAAATCGATTCGAGGCGACCGTCCTGATGTGTTCTTGTAACGTCCCAAAATGTGACATCTGAGTGTTGCATAGTTGGCCGCCGTGTACACACATAATGCATGACAACACGGTATTCTGCTCGCTTCATGTACATGTCTACAGTGGTCAACGTAGCCCATCAGAGTGTTAAAAACACAAGGGCACCTTCCGCGACGATACATTACAATAAGAGCGCCTTGATCACCCTACGAGCCAGGACGCATGACACACGGAGATCTGAAACTAGGGAGAAGCCTCACAGCAAACGCCACGATTTACTGGTGTCCCATAAGTTCAACAAAAACAAGGCATACGGTGCACCACGCTCAAATCGCAAAGAACAGGATGTGCGAACAGAAATGTGCTTACCTGGCTACGTGCATTCACGAGATTTACAACGACCACTTCGTCCTTCTTCCTCAACGATCGTCCGCGCACGATGTTCGGCGTCCGGCTGTTGTTAGAGTCACTAAATAAGCTACGCTTATTTAGTGACTCTAGCTGTTGTGAATGACGGCAATGACCCGTACTTGGCTTGGCCTTGCCTCCGCATTGAAGCTTTTGGCCGGCGCATGATGATGGCGCCACCGTTTTACGTAGTTTTCGCAGTATTTGTGATTACGGTAACACGCCGTCGTCAGATACTACTAAACGCCCGTAGAAATCACAGTATTTTTTTACAGTGCAGAGGGTTATCGTGTACGGCGTATTGAATGGCCATTCCAGGTTATCGTCATTGCGACCGGGGCACAGGCGTAGCGCACCCGCCAGATGCGGCTTTCCAGCCTGGTCCTCGGCAGTA
Source organism: Ornithodoros turicata (assembly GCF_037126465.1). NCBI lineage: Eukaryota > Metazoa > Arthropoda > Arachnida > Ixodida > Argasidae > Ornithodoros > Ornithodoros turicata. Next base: position 197,727,378 of record NC_088201.1, on the reverse strand, counting down.
ACCTCTAGCTCGAAGGTGTAATCTTTCAACATGAACCTTCTACTGACTATTCTGTAATTTGCTCCGACTTCACCAAGTTTCACCAATTTGCTTATTCCTTTCGGCCTCCATTTTATCTCTGTATCTGCCACACACTCCAGGTTCCCATCCGCAATAGGGTTGTTTCGGTTATCTTCAATACACGGACTTGGTGGCCGCACCTGACAAAGATAGAAAAAACGACGTTATATGTGAAATGCAAATGCAAAAATGCAATATTCAAACGGATGAAGGTGGGAAAGAATGAGCATGCATACAAAGGATGTACATATGAGGAACATAATAGAGGGAAACGGCAATTGGGGAAGAGGCGCAATATTTGAAACAAAACATGAGACAGTGGAATGGTGAGAAGCAAATGTTACTAAATAGTAATAGTGAAGGCAGCTAGAGCAAAGAAGCAGATGAAGGCACCAAAAGTTAAGGTAAATAATATGCATATCACTTTTAAATTCGGCGTATGAGGAAAAAATAGGATATAAGGACGAACATGTATTTTCCGAAATTTGGCAGCGTGTCAGTGGATCATATGGTATAGTTTTCTGTACATAAAATGACGGGGTATTGCGAGGGGACCACAAGACTAGCGGAAATTTATGCGGCCTAGCAAGAATGGGGAGCTGACAACGCACACATGTAAATGAACGTGGAATCAGCAATTTGACACCGCGATGTTAGGGGGAGGAGTCGAAAGTGGTTTCAGAGAGTCGGGTAGTCGAACGAATCAAAGACAGGGATACCCCGGAGTTGGAACAAAGTGAAGCGCACGTTTCTGAACAGCTTCGAGGCGATTTTTCACACTAAGGCATAAAGCGTTCCATGCAACAGATGCATATTCTAGTTGTGGTAAAACGAGCGTCTTCTAGAGTTTAACAAAAACCGAGGGAGTTCCAAAAACTTGACACGTGTCAGTTAAGTAGCCCAGTGTCCGAAGAGCAGAACGACATACTGCGGCGACATGATCATGGGACGTCAGTATGGCTTCGGAGCAGCCTCCAAGATCACGGACACAACTAACCCGAGGTATTTCAGCACTTCACATGTAGCGGAAGAGTGTAAAGTTTGTTTTACAGGTAAACCAAGCATTGTTAGTTTTTGCAACGTTGACCTCGATGTGGTTGTTAGTGCCTGGTGTTCAAACAACAGTTATCCAATGAAGATGGGTAGAAATCCAGCGAACCGGTAGAGATGTAGGAAGGGAGTTGCCTCAGGACAGAAGCCGCCGATATTTCGAACAGAGACTGTTCTTCTTCTGGGCACCGTCCTCATCATTGGCATGGTATTTAAAGGGTTAGGTGTGACGTGTTTAAAGGTTCATGCGAATTGTGGGTCAACAGCCCCTAGAGAAGAAAGGGTCCGTACGGGCTTCTACGGCCGGAGTGAATGGCCGCTTTGTTAGAGTGTGGAGGGGATTATGTGGACGTAGTGATTTAGGCTCCCTCCTCGCAGCGACCGATCCTCGTAGTGACCCAGGATCTAGGCTCCAGACGGGGTACAGAAAAATGGGAGGTTCACGGACACGTGGACGAAACGGGACAACAGGCAAGAATTTGCAAGCATAGCGAAAGATAAGGAGGTCATTGGTTACGTGGGGAAAATTCCAGAACCCACGCATACACACGCGGCAAACGACAACACTCCAAACACAACCCGCACACACACAAAGTTCACGCAAACTGTGACACGGAAGACCACAAGCACGCAAACACAGACAGATGACATCGAGGAACACAGCGAGTCTCCACAGCCACTGACCCCACAGCCACCGACCCCACAGACACGACGCACGCGCACATCACGCGGAAAACACCGTTGACTATCTAATCACCAGCCTACCATGCAGTCAACGCACTTTCTATGAATGCGGAAACTCATGGAGAAACATAGCCGATACCTACATCATCTACGGATCTACACCCACCACCTGGCTCACAACACAGTACCTAAAGACCTCACCCCTAAAACAGTTCCTGCATTAGGAAACTGACACCTGAACTAGAGCTAGAGTGGGCATCAGCCCTTAGCAACACAGCCCGTACGCTTCTAGAAATATTAAAGAAACAGCGCCACGCGCAACTCGCTACGATCCAGGCCCATATAAACAATATCAGTCTCACCGACGCGGAGGCAAACACTCTCGAACTACACATTCAACAACTCAACCGCGAGCTAGCTAACAAGGAACACCCAAAACTCGGAAAACCTAATTCCAACAACGACACGGATACCAGACCCACTAACACAACACACGCAGCAGCCGAACAAATCATTTCCAGCACCACAACCACAACTCTCCGCAATATCGCTGGGCCACCCCGAGAAAACGCTGACGCCAGCACCGTAATAGATATATCACGCTCTCTAACCAGCGACGAACTACAAGTCCTCTGTAGGGGGTTAACATTCTGCCCTACACTCAATTCTGTTAACGAATACGAAATCCACAAAGACATATCAGACTTCGCGAGATGGCTACGCCTTAGACGATTATTCGCTGATACAACACAAGAAAACAACAACGACCTCCGGCTACCATCAACCTGGACACCAAATCACCCGAGAACCCGCATTAGACCTGTACATTAAACAAGTAAGCAACGACATCCTTCGCGGTATTTACCAAAGCTCGCGTGGTCACAACCTCACTAAAACACAGCGCAACATCATCAAAGCGCTAGCTAACAGAGATGATATCATTATCAAGCCCGCAGATCAGGGTGGGAGTATCGTCATCTGGCCCACAGATAAATATATTTCTGAAGCTCATAGGCAACTCAACAATACGCAACACTACCTCAAACTGGACCATGACCCAACAAAGGAGTACACGGCGCTAATAACCCATACCATACAGGACCTCCACGAACGAAAGCTTATCACATGTGAAGACCTCAGATATCTCACCCGATCAAACACCGGTGCAGGTCGTTTCTATTTACTGCCCAAAATTCACAAGGTACACGCCAACGAGCTATATACGGCTGACATCCCCGGCAGGCCAATTGTACCTAATAACAACACACCAACAGAAAGACTCTCGAAATTCCTGGACCACTATTTAAACCATATTCCGACAACACTGCCATCGTATGTACAAGACACACCCCACCTCCTCAGAATAATCAGAGATATAAACAACACTCGTACATTTGGTAGGGACACAATACTAGCCACGCTGGATGTGACATCACTGTATACTAACATCCCACACAACGACGGAATCACAGCCCCCTGCAATACTCTTTCTACAACAAACATCAGAAAAGACACGGAAACCATACTCGCTCTAATGGACTTGGTCCTTAAACTGAACTACTTCGAGTTCAATGGCGAATACTACCTACAAGTACACGGTACAAGTATGGGCACACCTGTTGCACCCACATACGCAAATATTTTCATGGGGTTCTTAGAAAACAAAGTTCTCAGCGCCGTCTCATTAAAACCCACTGTGTACCTTTGATACATCGATGATATACTGATAAGATGGGAACACGGGGAATATGAATTTCAAAAGTTCGTAGATCTACTGAACACCGCGCATAGCAACATAAAGTTCACATCACAACAGTCAACTCACTTAATTAACTTCCTCGACACCACAATATCACTAGACAATGGCAACCTCACCACAACCCTGTACAAAAAGCCAACTGACAAACAACAATACCTTGACTTCAAGAGTCACCACCAGCGTCACTGTAACGTTGGAATTCCTAATGGGCAGAGTGTAAGACTACGCAGAATTTGTTCAAACGACACAGATTACGCTGAGAAGCTTGACGAACTCTGCAGTACACTTGCCCAAAGGGACTATCCAGACTCTCTCCTAACCGAATTCCGTCGCAAGGCACTCACACTCGATCGAAACGAGGTTCTGGAAAACCGAAAAAATCCTGACGCGTGCCAAATATTCAAATCACAAGATATTCCAACGCACTTCCAAACATCAAAGCCATTCTACAGAAGCACGAGCCCCTCCTCCAAAGCAGTGACCGACTTAGGAACATATCCACAAATCCCATACAGGTGACATACCGACGCGCAAGAAACCTAGCAGACTCCTTGGTCAATGCCAAAATCAGCAAAACGAGCACCCCGTACACGGGAACACGACCCTGCAACCTCCCGCGCTGCAAAACATGCAAGCACGTTCAACACGCTAACTCCATCAAAAGCACTGCGAGCAATTACGCCCACCCCCGTTAACCAAGTATTCACATGTACAAGCTCCAATGTCATATACTGCATTGAATGCGGCGACTGCTCTATGCAATACATTGGTGAAACCGGCGAACAAATGAACAACCGCCTTACCGGACACAGAACCGACACGTCCAACAAACTCCCCAAAGCAGTCGCCGAACACTTTAACGTTCCTGGTCACAATTTTGACAACATTAAACTATATATTCTAGAAACCGGGTTTAGATCCACACGTGACAGACGTTATAGGGAGTCTTATCTCATATACAAGTTCAACGCTCTTCACCCGTCCGGTATCAACAAATCATAAGGCACCCTAGAAACACTTCACAAATAAAATATGCTTTTCCCTTCTACTTCCATTATCATCTGTTATGTTCTGCATGGCCACTGCTTTCTGCTCTCTTTATTGCATGCCACAGCTTTGTATTACAAATATATATTTAAAAAAACTTTGCTCGTTCTGGTATTTTCCCCACGTAACCACTAACCTCCTTATCTTTCGCTATGCTTGCCAATTCTTGCCTGTTGTCCCGTTTCGTCCACGTGTTCGTGAACCTTCCATTTTTCTGTAACCGGTCTGTAGCCTAGATCACTACGTTCACATAATCCCCTCCACACTCTAACAAAGCGGCCATTCACTCCGGCCGTAGAAGCCCGTATGGACCCTTTCTTCCCTCCGGGCTGTTGACCCGCAATTCGCATGAACCTTTAAACACGTCACACCTAACCCTTTAAATACCATGCCAATGATGAGGACGGTGCCCAGAAGAAGAACAGTCTCTGTTCGAAATATCGGCGGCTTCTGTCCTGAGGCAATTCCCTTCCTACATCTCTACCGGTTCGCTGGATTTCTACCCATCCAAGTACTCAAGTAGTACTTCAAGTACATTTCTGTGTACTTGTACTTTACTTTAAGTACATTTTAAATCGTGTACCTTTTACTGTACTTAAAGTACTTTTTTCCGAGTACTTTCCCATCAAGTACTCAAGTACCCAAAATTGGGCCCCAGACAAAAAATCACAAAAGATTATAAAAAATGCACCCTACTAAAAGCGCTAAAATGACAACAAGAAAAGGAAAACACACAGATAGCGCTATCTGTGTGTTTTCGTCTTCTTGCCATCACTTTAGCGCTTTTAGTGGGATGCAGTACCAACAGTCCCAGTCTGACATTATACCAAAAAAGGATTTTGGTGCTTTTAAAGAGCATATTTGTTGAAGCAAATCTATTGTTGAGATGCTTGAAATGTTGGAAAAATATTATCGCTTCTATGATTATGTAAAATGAATGGAATGCAAAGACAGGCACACATTATGACACTGCAACCGGCAGCACAATGACTTGGTCTGTTGTCATTTCCGTTCTCCTAATGCAAGGTTCTACTCGTTTTTTTATATTATTTCCTTCATTGGCAATTAATAATCATTCTATATCACAATGTGTGATTGGATTACATGGTGAACATTCGACGTTGTGTAAAAATGAAGGCTTAGATTGTGCTTCATATTTTTTTAACTTTCTTCATATTCTTTTTTGAAACATGGTATTTCAAAAAGCAGCTAGGAATGCCCAGAAATATATAATCGCTGTTGGCTCGTGCTTTTTTCCCCTTGAAATTTCCTAGCCTGTTATAGGAGAGGATTTCTACCGCAACACCACACTAGGCGGGTGATCTTGGGTCACTCGGGTATAATACTATTTTGCATAATCACAGCACAGCTGATTGATTACCTCTCTACATGTTACTGCAAATTATGCCATCTGATTTAGTCCATATTCGCGAGGTAGCACTTAAACTAGGACTTTATGGCTTCAGAGTATTTGTCAAGAATGCTCGCTAAGGTTTTGCCAAAAAAGGCAAGACACGGATACTAAACAGTGAAATGCAAAGTGATACAAATTAAATTGCCAATATACTTGATGAGTACTTAAGTACTTTGCGTAGTACTTTGTACTTTACTTGAAGTACATTTTGAATTGGGTACTTTGCACTGTACTTGAAGTACTAATGATACCAGCTACTTAGTACTTTACTTTAAGTATAATTTTGATGTACTTTGCCCATCACTGGTCTAAGGGTCTACGCTTTATGCTTGATGTGCTTTCGGAATGCTTCGTCGTTGAAGATACGTGATAACGTGCTGTGTGGCATTCGCCACCCGCACAAAAGTGCACATGCGCGTAGGTCGTACAGGGTCGGCCACACTTAAAAGTATCGCGGGACCGCATGACCTGCAAGAACGCCAGCGCCACGTAACGGATGCTCCTGGGTTTGAGACCTCGCGCCTAGCGAATGTTCGCCACCTCCCGGTTGGGTCCGTCATTGCTCTCGTAACACTGGCGGACGTGGAGACCCAGCGAGGGGAGATCCACCTGCTGTTGCTATTCAATCTCTGCTGGCGATGTTTTGATCAGTGCGTGGGGCGCCGTAATATTTTACTTTTACTCCTCGATTCCGATAAGACAGAGATTACGGCGAGCCACGCACTGATCAAAACATCGATAGAATAGCAACAGCAGGTTGGTCACCCCGCCTGCCAGTGATATGAGAGCAATGACGGACCCAACCGAGAGGTGGCGAACGTTCGTCAGGCGCGTTGTCTCAAACCCAGGAGCATCCGCTGTGCGGCGCTGGCATACTTGCAGGTCATGCGCTCCCGCGATACTTTTAAGTGTGGCCGACCCTGTACAAATGCACAGGCTTAGAATATCTTAAAACAGTGTCGCCTGCATGTTGCTGTGTCATTGAACATATAAATCTGTTTTTTCTTCCACCCGTTTTTCGAATGTGCTTGTCTGCTTGTACAAAAAAGTACAGAACTCCGACTTAACATAACAAAATAACAAGTTTTACTCAGACGTTTCGTCCGTCATGCGACGGACATCATCAGTGCCAAACTGAATGACAGATTATACAACCGGTCGCTATTTAAGGAGATGGCAGTATTGTTCGGGAAGGGGGCCACGGTTTATGTTACAATCCGAGGGGTCACCACGTATGTGCCAAGAGCCTAGCAGCTTCCTGGGTCCCCATCTTTGTTCGTGAACCAAGGTCACCGCGTTGTCGAAGTCGAAACAATGTCACGTGTCCCAACAATGCTCTGTAAGCTCCGTCTTGAACCGTGTGGCGTTGGTCGCGCTCTTTATGTCCCGTTTATGTTCTTTGAAACGAATGTTCCGTTTTCTGCCTGCCTCACCAATGTAGCACGTGTCAGAGTCTTGGCAGTGTACTTTGTAGACTGCTCCAGATTGGTCTTCCGGGGGGGACGGGGTCCTTCGGTTTCGATATAACACTTCGAAGTTTAACATGCGGTTTGAACATAGTCCTGATATCCAACGGAAATAAAGCCCGGCAGATAGATTCAGAAACACCTTTGACATAGGGGATGACAATGCGTGTCTGGCGAGTGCGGTCCCCGTCGCGCGCATATCATCGTCATCATGTATTTCTCTCTCTCTCGTCGCGCGCAAGTAAAATTTGTTATTTTGTTATGTTAAGTCGGAGTTCTCTTTTTTGTCCAGTAAAGTCATCTCCCGGTTTTTGGAGTATTTTTGCGTCTGCCTGTGGCCAGCCTTTCCATTATTCAGGTGAGAGGCAGAGTGGTTGGGGAATTTGCGCAGTTCAACGCTGGACTGAATTTTCACATCATGTCTGATTTTTGTATAATACGGTTGCTAGAATAGCAAAATATTAATGTGAAGATTGAGTGATTCATCATGTTGACAGGTTCGCGCCCAGAATACAAGACTTGGGAGTTATGTGCTACTACAAACTCGATCAGAGTATCTCAACGTATAGAATATCACCAGGTGGAATATAGAGATATATAGAAGAGAGATAAAGATAGAATATATCTCCAATATTGAATACCTGTCGAGAAAATGCAGGCAAGCTTCCCCCTCGACTTCACAGGATGTGTGTACTTCACTCTGGTGTATTTCATGGAAGCGATACATGACAGAACTACTTGACTACTACTTGGAATGGCGCCTGCATCCCTGCAGCCCCCGTACATCTCTTCCCGTATCCCTGCAAATCTTTTTCCTGAGGTGGTTGAATCCCCTGATGTTCCCCACACGGTCAGCATTTTATGTTTGTATTATTGCATTTGCTATTGTATTTGTGTTGTGTTTGTATTTTATTGATTCGTTTAAGCACTTCGCTGTAGAGCCAGGACTGCTCCTGGTATTCAAGACTATAACGTCTGCTTGGTTGTTATCAGGTTAATGTCGTCTGAACGGAACCTATCCTCGTTGTCTTCCTACGGTGAACTGAGCGTGTCTGCATATCATCTACACCATCGGCACGTGCGATTAGAAGTCAGCTATAACATCAGACGTCGCTGCGAACAGTCATCGTTGCCATATAAGCTTGTCAGCCTGCTTCTGAGATCCATTCTTTGAGCACTTCACTGTAGAGCCAGGACTGCTCCTGGTATTCAGGACTATAACGCCTGCTTGTTTGTTATCAGGTTGGGTAATTGCTATTCCTGTTTCTTCTTGCTAAGTCCTGGCTCTTGCGACTGTGTCTTGACAATGCCTACTAACATCGAGCTTGAAAAATAAATTAAAAACATGAAGGCCCAGTTAATGCAAGCTATTCGGGAATCAACGGAAATTTTCATGACGGCAAACTCAACTGTGTTAGCTCAGATGGAAGAAGTGACGAAGGGTATAGTTTTCATGAATGAAAAATTTAACGAGACACAAAAAAAGTTGGAAGCGGTACTCAGTGAAAACTCGAAATTGAAGAAGGCAAATGCTGAGTTATCTCGGCGGGTTGGCGAGCTGGAGCAGTATTTGATATTATACAACATTGAAATCAAGGGGATGCCTGTGACACAGGGTGAGGACTGTCTAAAGATTGTTCAGACCATTGGCGAAAAAATTAATGTCCAGATTCTTGAATCTGACATTGATGCTGTCAATCGTGTCCCAGTTTTTAACAAAGCGAATGAAAGAAACATTATCGTACGTTTTACGTGGATTACGTCAGATGTCCTATCTACTTTAATGACCATCTATCCCCAGATAATAAAAAGTTGTTTGCTAAAGCAAGAGATGCTGCGAAGTCACACGGTTGGAGGTTCGTTTGGACGGATCTGTGATATCAAAGTGCGGAATTCAACAGATAGCCCTGTTATACGCGTGAAATGTGCTGCGGATCTTGCTAAGATCGTATCTATGTGATTGGTCACTTTTGGTGTGTATAGTGCTGTCGCGGGCAATTAAAACTTCTACCATGGATTTTCTTTAATTCATTTCAACGCTAGAAGCCTGAGAAAGAATTTTGATGACATAAATTCGTTTCTGCGTGCTACCATTGACAAGTACTCTTTGATTGCTTTGAGCGAAACTTGGTTAAGGAGTGATGAGAGTAGTTGGAGGGGGGTGAGAAGGACCACGGGGGTGAAACTACGGCACCCCTGCCCCTGAGCCTTGCGCGTATTTCTCCCCACGCGGCGCGTGTGCGGAGGGTTGTCCAGTGCTTATATGCGGGGGGAGGGCTGCTGCACGCTTACCCTCTCACATTTTTCAGCCTGTGCAGACTTCTTTCGACATTTTTGAGCCTTGGCAGACTTGCGTCGCGTATTTTTTCCCGCACCCGCCGGGCGGCGCTCGGGTGGAGGTGCTTACCGATGGGTGGCGCGGCGACGGAGGGCTGCGTGCGCGCTTACCAGCTCATGTTTTTCAGCCTGGGTCGACTTCTTTGGCCATACGTGGGCCGACTTCAATCGTATTTTTTTAGCTACAACATGTGTGCAGTAGGCTGTTTACATGCAAAGGATAGCCATACACAAAGGTATAAGTGAAAATATATTTATTAAAGTCATTAGTGTCAGAAATTATGTTATGACTCTGTGTGAAGGAGAAAAACCCAGCCAAGAAACCTGATGCAGGTGGATGATGCTGATCAATGTGGGGGGTCCCAATTAGCTCTAATTGCTAATTAATGGCGTCCAGAAGCCTTGTAGCGTTTCCGGATAGTTGTGGTCATTCATTACTACTAACGTTCGCTCCGGCATCTATAGTAAAGCTTTTCCTCTCACTCTCTATGACGTCATTGAACGTGTTTCAACTTGTTAAGACGTGTTTGAACATGTTTTTACTTGTTCAGGCACGGGCGAACCGTCGAAGTCGTCCCTGCACACACTAGTTCCTCTCTTTCCCTCTCCTAGACGTCATTTAACGAGTTTGAACATGTTTTGACCTGTTTGAACATGTTTGGACGTGTTTAGACACGAACCCCGCGATAAGAAAAGCAACACGCAGCACGAATTAGACTAGTGGTTAGTGTATCGCGTCCCGTGTCGGAGAAGGATCCTGAGTTCGAATCCCACTCTGGGTATTCTCGTCGCCATATAGAAGCCGGCCCAGAGTGTTAGCTTGGCATTAGTGTAACGTTTTATTCAACGACGATGGTATCATTGTCATATGCGACATCGCAAAAAGGCGCGAAAGACGGAAGGCGGGGTGGGCAAAGTACAGACGACACCGTCGCAATGCGAGGAGGAGGAGAGCGGTGTAGCGACTTTAAAAGGTGCGCTGGTTCTACGGCGATTGATCGAAAGGCCATGAGGGGCATCCATCCACGACTTTAGTCGTTTCGTGGACCAAAATGTAAGTTGACCGGTTCTGCTGTGAGTGTATTCTGTGTATGGCATTGTTTTTTTTCAGGAACCAATAGCCGCTGTCATCGCATGTCACTAAGCACACAGGGACTCATCCCAACCTCTCTCATCACCATTAATCTCAAGCGTTCCTCAACTGAAGGGAAAAGTTAGCATTGTTTCATGAGGGGGAATCTCGTACTGATTTTGTTCGATCGCAGTGCCATGCTGTCTCGTATGCCAGTACGACCCCATCGATGTCATGCTCGTGGCCGTAGAAAGAGAGCACGAAGCTAGAATAGAGAATCTCGGTAACAGCACAGTCGTCCTTTCAGATGACGACGACGACAGAGTTAGCAGTCCGCCTTTCGTATTAAGTGAGACGGACGACGACGAACCCCTAGATGGGCATGACAATGCAGACGAATTGCTCATGTGGAAAGGGGATCAGTCGAATGCAGATATCATTCCTCTGTCTGGTAGGATTAGAGATGAAACACCAGATGCAAGCCCAGAATTTCGAAACGAAGATGGGCCTGTCCAGGGTCGTAGAATCGTTGAATTAGAGAACACGCCATAGAGAATCATCCCTCTGTCACGGAGAGACGATTCCTTCCTTTTTTTGTCACAGATGAGGCATTTGATGGAACGGCTACTAGGTACAGGCTTCTCAGTTCCCCGCACGACGACAACGTCAACGATTTGCGACTCTATCCAACGAGCATAGTTCCAGTAATCACGCGCGTCCTCGAAGCTTATTTCATGCCTTTCAAATTTTGTCTGTGCTCGAAAGCGCTCATGATTAAGGATGGAGCCGACGGATTGACTTCTCATCTCCTTCACGTGAACCTTCACATGAGAGTGGTTCATACTCGCCAAGAAATCGAAGGCGCGATAAATGCTGCCATCGCAGAGTCCTCGCAACGGGTAGAAAACTATGCGAGAGAAGGATCTTGTTTCACCTCGAACGACGGTCCAATGTGTCGACTTAAAACTAACGCGCTTAAAACCAAAGTGGATTGGGTGCACGATCGAGCTTCCCGAAATGGGAAATTAAAGGGAAAAACAAAGACTCTCACAAACGTCAAACTTCCACAGAATCACGAAAACGAGTGTTTCAAGTATAGCGAGCTGGCACTCTTGCATCCTTTGAGGAACAACCCAAACGATTATGTCAGATACCACAAATACATGAATCCTTTGAATCCGGAGACGCGTGTAACGTACTGGCCGCCCTGCTTCCCAGTCACTTACGAAGACATTTCCCTGTGGGGGAGAAAAAACAAGATCTCCGTGTACATCTACGTGTTCGACGAGCAGACGAGTTCTATATCTACCGGGCGGATTCCCTGCACGCTCTATCTGGATAAAGTCCACCTGCTCGAGGTTAGGGAGCATTTCTATGGAATCAGAAAATTTAGCACGTTCATGGGACAAGGTGACTATTTTTGTTGTGAGAAATGCACGAGCGGCTACAGGACGAGAGGGGCGTTAGAGCAGCACGAACGTCTGTGTCTAGACGTAAACGAAGTAATTCTCGAAATGCCAAAAGTGGGGGGAGCACCTCCTTCACCAAGATACAGTACATGCATCCCCACCCCTATTTCGCGGTGTGGGACACGGAAAGCATACTGGAAAAGGATGCACTCGTTAAGGACGCCTCGAGTGTGCACAGGATGAGCTCGTATAGCAGTGCTAGTGAGAAGTTGTGATGGGAAAATAATGGGCGTAGATGGCTATTTGGGACCTAACGCGGCAGAAAAATGCTTGCTCGCGCTCAAGGGATTTAGCGAACAAATCGACAGGCTGACCCGTCTTCCCTCACCGTTGGTCATGAGTGTGGTAGACCCTGGAAGTCGCTGAGAAGGCGTGTTAGCTTAGCTCAATTGGTAGAGCCCTGGACAGGCAATCCAGAAGATGCGGGTTCGAGTCCTACAGCTGGCTAACCCTTTCAGTGATTTTCATCTTTCACCGTGGTAAACCTTGTTCCATTTAAAATGGGAAGAGGTACGCTCACCGGCGATTAGTCAAACTCCCCCATGTGAAACTCCCATGCGAAACTCCCCCAAGTACACGAGCTTTCTTTGAACTTCGTAAGCTAACCGATAAACCAGTCCGCTATGATTCCCATCGCGCCACTTTACAACTCTATAAAGATCAGGAAAAAATTCCTAAGGGTCTCACCATTAACCTTAAACCCACATTTCCCCTAAACTCTACACATCAGTACAAGTGGGACGAGGTCCTCAAAAATCCTTCTACCGCGTTAATCGACGTGCTACTATCCCACTGTGAAGAAGCTATAGACCAATCATCCCAGCAGGCAAAAATTATCGATTATAAATCCATCTTAAGCGACAGCCATCAGGCGGAATTAGTACAGTACGCCAAAGACAGGGAAGAGGCAATGTTCAATGCTAAACGAAGAAAATTAGTCAGGGACAACGTTAATGCACTAGTTACCCTTGAACGAAGTGCACCAGTTGAGGAGTGTGACCATATTAAGAGTACATGCACCACTTCTACGCCATCGCTAGATCAGCAAATTCTTGCCAAAAGAGCAGATTCCACTATTGCAACCTCACCTGCACGTGCGTTAACCGAAAAGTCCCATAATGTCGCTAACCTATCGTCCCACACACTTGCCGATTCAGAGGTCTCACTACTTAGCCGTGGGCTCTCATTCTGCCCCAATAACAGTAAAATAAATGAATACCAATTTCATCTATATCTAGATAATTTCGCCCGTCGTCTACATCTAAAGGAATACTTTCTGTAGACAAAGGAGACCAGACCCAATACCACCAGCTGACTTTACTAGAACTGAACTGAACCGTCGCTCAGCCTACAAGCGAAAAAACCAAAGCGCGAGACCCCCGCGCCCCCATTCTCCTCTTCGTTCTCAATCTTTAACATCCTCCCCGGGGCCAGGATCCACGCTAGCTTCGGGTAGGTAGAGCCGCTGCGCAGGGCGCACGATATGTCGTTTGTTCGGCAGTCTTAGCGTGAATGCTCTTGCGACGCCGTCTCGACCTGGGTGGCTGGCGGTTACGATTGCCGTTTTCCAGAGGAGCTGTGGTGTTGAGTCATCTCCCACGATGACTACATCACCCGCCTTCAACCCCGTTGGGTCACCGCGGGAACTTTCGTGAGTGGAGCGCAGCTGGAGGAGGTACTCTCTCTTCCATCGCCGCCAAAACATCGCGATAGCTTGCAGCTGCTCTTCCCTGAGCCTGTGCAGCGTCGTCGTCCCAACCTGCTCCTCTTCTGGGGATGCCGGGAGCTGGATTGATCTGCCGCCGGTTAAGAAGTGCGAGGGCGTAATTGGTGGCGCTTCGTTGGGATCAGAACTCACACCGGTTGGCATCCTACTATTTATCACCGCTTCAATTTCGTGGAGCAACGTGGTGAGCCCTTCAAAGGTCTGACGCGTTCGTCCAAGTGAGACCTTCAGTGCGCTTTTCATGGTCCGAATCATCCGCTCCCACCATCCGCCCCACCAAGGTGCGTAGGGAACATTGAACTTCCAGGTGATGCGAAGGTTGGCGGCAAAGTTTTGCACATCCTCGGCGGGCAGGAGAGCGAGAACACCGGCGCATCTTTGGAAGGTCCGGGCGTTGTCCGAATAGACTACGGATGGAACGCCGCGTCGCGCGATGAAGCGCCGAAAGGCGAGCAGGAACGAAGAAGTGGTCATGTCGCTACCAAGTTCCAGGTGGACGGCTCGTGTGACGGCGCACGTAAAAAGTGCGACGTAACTCTTCGTGACAGTTGGACCCTGCTTGACATAAAGGGGGCCACAGAAATCCACGCCGATGACATGGAATGGGCCGGACTCGGTTATACGGTCACGCGGAAGTGGAGCGAATGGAGCGTGCTCTGGTCGAAGCTTCATGCGGCGGCATACGAGGCACCTAGCGACGACACACTTCACTGCCTGACGCCCCTTCAGGATCCAAAAGCGACTGCGCAGGTCAAGTAGCGTCGTCTGGACCCCTGCGTGGCACAAGCGTACATGTGTGTGCATCACGGTGTGATGCGTGAACAGGTGCGTGTTTGGTAAGATGATAGGATGTTTCAAGCTGTCTGAATCAAGAAGCTCAGCTAGTCGACCCCCGACACGCAGGATCTGGTCGTTGTCCAGGAAAGGCCGCAGTGCCGCGAGTCGTGAGGAGCGGGGCAGTGGATCGGCACGACGAAGAAGTGCGAGGGTTTCGTGAAAGACTTCCTCTTGGACTTGCCGAATCCAGTATAGCTCCGCTTCGGCGATCTCGGATGCAGTTAACGGGCCGCGGTTGTGTGATTTTCTGGGATGGGCGTTCTTGATGAACCTGGCAACCCATGCAGTGACTCGAAGCATTTGGCTGAGGGTGCCGTAATGATCTAAGCTGAACACAGGCGGAGGACGTACTGCTGATGCAGCGTTGCACATCGATGGTAGAGGAGCGTCCTCATTGCTTGGTGGTGGCGACGGAGGACGATCGGACCACTCGGAATGCCAGTTATCGCGGGGCTGAGACAACCATGGAGGTCCATGCCACCAGAGAGACTCGTTCTGTAGGCGATGAGCAGAAATCCCGCGAGTTAGAAGATCTGCTGGGTTGTCCCGGCTCTTACAATGGTGCCATGCGGAGTCTGTTGTCAACCGGCGAATTTCGTTCACACGGTTTTGAACGAAGACAGGTGTCCGGGACTGTGCGCTTGTGATCTAGTGGAGTGCGACGGTGAAGTCTGTCCAGAACTCCGTACGCAGCGGAGAGAGTAGTGGCATCTTTCGTGCATGTGCAGCCAGCCGCACAGCGATGAGGCACGCGAGGAGTTCCAGGCGCGGAAGAGAGACACTATTGACCGGTGCTACACGTGCATTGGCAAGGAGAAGGGATGCGGTCCACTGTTCCTGTGGATCGAACGTGCGTAGATAGATTGCAGCTCCATACGCGCGGGGGCTGGCGTCAGCGAACACGTGGATCTCGTCGTTGCCGTCCGATGAAGTCGACGACGAAGGCAGAAGGCGCGGCAGACGTATCGAGTTTAAGAGCGGTAGCTCAGAACACCAGTCCGCCCACTGCATGAGGTGCGGGGCTTGCAATGCATCATCCCATCCTTGATCGCGTGCCCATAACGACTGGAAGACTAAGCGGGCTCGTATTGTGAACGGTGAGAGATATCCGAGTGGATCGAATATCCGTGCCACGCCGTAAAGAATGGTGCGCTTCGTGATGGGCTGGTTGGCGAGATAGGACGAGATGCCATTCATAGTGAACGTAACTTCGTCGGTGGGACGATGCCAGTGCAACCCGAAGACCTTCATCGTATCCTGACTGCTCACTGTATCGTACGCGATGCCGTCTTGGCAGAATTGACGGCTGAGGGTCGGCGAGTTGGAGCACCACTTGCGGAGGTCCATGCCAGCTTCTTGCAGCATCGTGACTGCCTCACGATAAATCTGAAGCGCCTCTTCTTCTGATGTGGCTCCTACGATGAGGTCGTCTACGTAGAACGCGCTCTGTAGCCGCTGGGTATTTATGTTGTACACTATCGAAGTGGTGACGGAGTGTGGCGGCTAGGAGAAACGGACTAGATGCGGCTCCAAAGGGGACACGCGTCATTCTCCATTCCTGGATCTGGGGGTATGGGTTTTCTGGACATGGAAGGTCTTCTGGCCACAGAAAACGCAATGCGTCGCGGTCTTCGGGACGAATTAAAATCTGCAGGTACGCTTTCCGGATATCCGCGGTGAGAATGATAGGATAACAACGGAAGGACACCAACTGAAGCAGTAAGTCTGCGTTGATGTTGGGCCCCTTCTGCAGTACTTGGTTTAACGATGGGGCACCGCTGACGTGTGACGAAGCGTCGAATACCACGCGAACATTTGTTGTCGCTGCTTCCTTCCGGATTACAGCATGGTGAGGAAGATAGTTGAGGTTCTCCTGAGGTACATCCGGGGCTTTCTCTGCGTGGCCTTCGAGGAAATATTCGGAAATCGTGTCGTGGTACTGCTTTAGGAGATCTTGATGAGAGAGAGGGCTTGATGAGGAGTGGTACCTGGTACCGGTCTCCCTGAAACGTGACATAATCTTCGAACTGTTGTTGCGCTGGGTGACTCTAAGTTTTCCCGTCGACAAGGTCAGTGATTCCAAGGGTGTCCAGCTTCCACATCTCAGCTGGGTCGAGGTCACAGGGTTCTATTGGCCCGCACGCAAGCGAGAGTGCCGTGACTACTGTAGACGGAGCAGATGTGGAGTGAGGATAGGATCCGTGAATCACCCATCCGAAACAGGTTTCCACAGCTGTTAGATCCGGTCGGAGACGTCGAATGCTGCCGGTTACCATCGTCCAGTAAACGTCCGACCCAATCAGAATGCTGATGACCGCATCGACGGGGTCTGCGGGAGACGATGCATCGGCGATGTTCAGACCCAGGTCGTGCATCTCATTCTAGAGTGTTGCGTCCAAGGAGTGATTGGTAACCGCACAGACCTCAGGAACTTCTAGTGGCTCGAAAGTAATTGTTTCTGGATGGTACTGGCTCCTGAGCGTCAGGGCTACCCTCCGACAATGGTACGTTGTTGGAGTCTTGCTACGCCCAAAGGTGTATACGGTTATGCTCTCCGTGCCAAGAACTGGGCATTGGAGCTGTGTGGCGACGTCTTGACGGATATAGGAACGATGGCTACCAGTGTCGAAGAGCACCCGAACAAGACTAGTGCCGGTGTTTCCGATGGCGAAAGCTCGAGCAGTTTGCAACAAAACAAACTGAGTTCGTCGGAGGCACGCTGCTGTGGTCACCGGTGAATTGGATGCGCTTGAACTGTCTCGGTGCACCCGGTTGGGAACCTGGACCTGTGATCCCGGGTCGGGGGTATGGACGGCGTTGACGGCAGCCGGAGAGCGATCAGGACGGCTTGGTTGAATGTCGTGAAGCAGTGAAAGGTGGTGCCCACGACATGTCATGCATGTGAGTGATCTCGACGAGTGACATTCCCGCGCTAAATGGTTGCGTTTGCCGCATTTGAAGCAACAGCGATTGGCCGCGAGAAGCCTTCGCTTCTCAGACGGAGGAAGCGTGGCTTGACATTCCGTTATCCCATGGGCAGTGCTGTTGCATAGCGGGCAACTCCGTGGAGGACTGCTTGTCGGTGTCGATCGTGCGGTTAAGGACAAGGCTGTCGGGGGAGCATCACTGAAGGAGTCTGAAGATTCACGTGCGAGAGGCTTGCGATGGGCGAGGCGGCAGTCTTCTCGACTTTCTATGTGACTACAACAAAAACTTCATTACGTCTTCGACGGCTTTGATCCGTTCTGCGGTAAGGATGTCGCTCGTAACAGACTGTGAGGCAGTGGACCCGGTGGTGGGGCCGGTCGACTCAGCGCGCTCGATCTGCCGTTGCCGAAACTCGACGGCCAGGTCCTCAGGAAGGCAGCGCATCACAACGCGATGCAGTATCACCGCGTAAGTTGATTGGGGAACGCCGAGGTTGTTGAGGCAGCCCGTTCTGAACTTGATTGAGTCGTAGAGATCCCTCAGCTTCTCGACGTCCTTCGCAGCTGCTACAGGATGAAGACTTAAGAGCTTGTCGATGTGTGCGTCCACGAGTGCTGCCTGTCGTCCGAATCTTTGTTGCAGTGTACTGATGGCCGTATCGTAATTGGAATCTGAAATCCCAATCCATTCGATGGCTCGCCTAGCAGGTCCGGACAGATAAGAGAGAAGATATTTAAACTTCTCTATATTTGGCAGGGAAGCACACTCATGAATCGTTGTCCGGTAGTGGTCCCAAAATCCCTGCCAATCATCCACCTTGCCCGAGAATGCAGGCACGTGCAACTTGGGAAGAACGACGGACCGAACCGTGGCTGACTGATGGCTACCGGCGGCTATTGAAGGTGCAGTTTGCGGCCGTTGATCTGAGAAAGCTGTGGGAGCAACCGCAGAGCTTCGCATGAGGCATTGGGCCTTGGAAACCGCGAGGCAGATGTCGTCCTGATACCGACTGGCCGCTGTGAAATCTTCCTCGAACTGCTCGTCGCTTATTCCTGCTTGAACGGTTGTGTCGAGATCCTTGAGCTCCCTAGACTTCTGCTCAAGGAGACGCGCCGTATCTTCGACATCGGGGAGCGACGGCTCATCACTACTGGAGAGAGCTTGAATGAATGAGCCGATGAATGAGCCTCGTAACGGCGGCGCGGACGATGCCTCGGGCCTTCTGGTCTCGATTCATGGCTGGATCGACGATGATATACGGCTCGACGGACCAAAACTAATGTAGACAAAGGAGACCAGACCCGATACCACCAGCTGACTTTACTAGAACTGAACTGAACCGTAGCTCAGCCTACAAGCAAAAAAAAACAAAGCGCGAGACCCCCGCGCCCCCATTCTCCTCTTCGTTCTCAATCTTTAACACTTTCATGATAAGCCTAAGTCGGATCCCCACCCTTTCAAACCGCCATCCAACTTTACGCCAGAGGCTAACCGTGAAAAGGCTCTGGACATGTACATAAGTGCGGTTCAGAAGGATATCATTAACGCCTACAATGAGTCATCCAACCGGAAATCGAAACCAAATCTAAAGCCAGCTGAACAGCGCAGCCTTTCTGATCTTCAGAGTCGTAGCGACTTAGTCATCAAAAAAGCTGATAAAGGCGGTGCAATCGTGGTAATGGACAAAAACAATTATGTTAACGAAGGTCTTCGACAACTATCGTGCACATCATTTTACAAACTCCTCGACACTGACCCTACGGAGCAAATTACAGCAGATGTTATCCGCAGTCTGAAGGCAAGAAAAATGATAGATACCACCCTGTACGACTACCTACTCCCCAAAAACCCCATAGCGGGCAGGTTTTACCATGCTCCCTAAAATCCATAAACCTCGAAATCCAGGGCGCCCCATAGTTTCATGCAACGGTACAGCTACTGAGGTCATCTCAAGCTTTGTAGACCACCTTCTCAAAGATATACCTCCGCAACTACGATCCTACATTAATCACTTTCTTCAAATATTAAGTAAATGTGACGCTCCTCCTTCCAGTCTGCTAGTTACGCTAGACGTTTCATCTCTGTATACCAACATCCCCCACGAAGATGGCATTGCTGCAGCTGAAAGGGCGTTTTGAAAATATTCAGATACCCCCTATGACCCGTGTGTCCTATCCACATTTCTCAATCTTATTCTCAAAAATAACAACTTTGAATTCGACGGTAAGCACTACTTGCAAGTCAATGGCACGTCTATGGGTACAAAAATGGCACCAAACTACGCAAATATTTTATGGTAGCTCTAGAGGAGGAATTTCTGTCCAAGCGCGTAAAGAAGCCCACGCTTTACAATCGTTTCCTCGACGACATCTTTATGGTGTGGCCACACTCAGAAGATAACCTAATCACATTTATCGGCGACTTTAACCAAGCACATCCGGCCATCAAGTTCACCCATTCGTATTCCGCTTTCACTGTCAACTTCTTAGATGTACAGGTGAAGTTAACCAACGGAGTCTTGTCCACAAACCTGTTCCGTAAACCTACGGACTCTCAACAGTACCTAGCATTTAACAGTTGTCACCCGCGTCATACTAAACTTGCCATCCCTTACAGCCATATCCGGTACAGGCATATCTGTTCCAGTAGCGACGACCTGAGCAGCAATCTAGCTGAACTTAAACAAAGATTCATCGATCGCCAATTTCCACCTAATTTGGTTGACGACGCACTAAACAGAGCCCGCAAAGTAGATCGCAAAGCCCTGTTCCAAAACCACAAACGCATGATTGATAATAGTTCCGTAAACCTCATTTTAACATTTAGCAGCAATATTCCAGGCGTTAACAGTATACTAAACTGTCACCACAGCATCCTTCTCCAATCAGAGCGCATGGGACAAATTTTCCCTCAGCCACCGCGGGTTACGTACAGGCGCGCACGCAACCTGCACGATAATCTAGTTAGCTCTAATGTTAGCAAGCTAGCACATCCAGGAACCGGTTGCCGCCCGTGCGATGGTCGCAGGTGTCAAATATGCATATTAATTCAAAGTGCCCAAGTACTTAAAAGCACAAATTCTAATTTTTCCGTCAAAATTAATGGTGACGTTGACTGTAATTCATCTAACGTCATTTATGTCATTCAGTGCAACATGTGCCAAGCAGAATACGTAGGTCAGACTAAAACATCATTTCGGATCAGGTTCAACAACCACCGGTCTGACGTTACAAAAAGGCGAAACCTCCCAGTCTCTCGTCATTTCAAACAACCAGGTCATTCCCTAAATAATGTGTCACTTTTAATTCTCCAGTCAAATTTTAGCTCAGATCGGTGCAGAGAACAACGCGAATCCCATCTCATTCACAAATTCCAATCAACCATTAACGAAGATCTCGGAGCACTGTCAACGGTAAGAAATCTGGCCGCCTAGTTGAGCTTCTTTCTTTCCGTTCCTTTCTTTCCTTTCTTTTTTTTTTTTGTTCAGCAAAGTCCGAAGCAGCACACACCCTGCCTAGGAATATTTTTCCCCAAGTGGGGAGAGTGTTTTTCCCTGGAGAGGGACCAAAGGAGAATGACCTCACCACCCGGACTTGACCTTCTGGAATATTCCCGTAGCTGACTCACCGACAACCGCCTGTGGCGTGCCTTGTACTGATGATGACGTCACACACCAAACCTATTTAAGCAATCTGTAACCCCCAGCGCATCTTTTGCCCTGACGAAGACAGTGCCACTGTCCAAACGACGACCCCGTTTCTCATTCAACTTTTAATTTCTGCCCATTAAATGAGCTAGTGTTTGTAACTTCCCTAAAATCTGTTGTCCGCGTCTTTTTCCTTCAACAACTGTAAAACTTCGTGTCCGTTTGACTTTTGTACTTCCCTCGACCTATATATATATATCGCATTTCATGGAGGCCGTCTCCACGGACGGCGCTGACAGAAGCGGTGTCGTTGACGTAACGCCACAGAAGTTTGAGGTGTTCGAGATTGACCTTTACCTCCTAGGAGTAGATTAGTGGTGCTATCTGTGCATACTAAGTGACAAGTTCTACTTTTGTTTTAGTGCTGTCGCTAAAGGTTTCTCGAAAAAGACGGGATCTTCTGGATAGCTGATGTTTTCTTTTTCTGTTACTTTGACTCTCGAGACACATTTTTCGTATTTTCCCTTGGCAGAGTAAGGTCGGTGGTCAGAGGAACGGTTTACACGGAGGTCTGACCCTTTGCATTCTTTAGTCTCATGGCTCGGCTCGCCGCACTGTGCGCAACAGGCAGAGCCACGAGAATGTCCGGACTTGTTGCGTCGAAAACAACAAAACGGTTTCGGCATATACAGTCGAACACCTACCGAGAGGTCGCCTACTTTGAGTTTTCCTGGAAGTGTGGGCCTCTGAGATGTCAGTACTCCATTCGGTGTAGGAACGTATTCCCCAGTTTTACGTATATTAATCTTACGTGAGTCCACGAGCTCCTGATAATTTGGGATCACTCTGGTTTACACTTCGCAAAATAAACTTCGAGAATAAACTCCTCGAAATAAATCACGAAAAAATCCACGGTGTAAAGATAAAGCTGTAAAAATCAACTTTTGCGATACAAACGCTTCAGATTCAAACTTTCAAAATAAATCGTCTCTGATTGGTCGACAGGCACGACAGCCTCAGAGCACCGAAGGCTTCTAGCTCCCGCGTCTCAAAATAGTTCCCCGCAGGGTGAGGCTTTTTGCGGTGGGCTGGGAACGAGAGTACCGAGTCAGGACGAATCGTTTACTGTATTCTCCGCCGGCTATCATGATTCTGTTGACACTGCAGTTAATGATTTGTTCTGCTGCTCGCCTGTCAAATTTGAGTATGTCGAACTCTGAATTCGTGTCGTGTCACCAAATGAGTTCCCGGTGTTGGTCCCAGCCATGGTGGACACCTGCTATTTTATGAACATTGTCGCGAACATCGCCATTCTCCTGCAGCTGCCGTGGTTGTGAAATCGTACACTCTAAATCGTTTTACACCTTAAAGGGTGTAAATCAAAACGTTCATGGCGCACACCTTTTAAGGTGTATTTTAGCACCCTCATGGCAATTGGGGTGTAAAGGGTGTAACGCCGAATAAACCTGCTGGGTTCGTGGCAATATGCTGGTAACTGTGTATTCACAATTACCAGCACATTGGATATAATCACATTGAGGTCCATATATGTACGCACATCAAGGTGATTAAATATGTGTGTAAACGTGCGCAGCCGACATACAGACAATCATGTATGGCATGGCAGCTGTGCATGGCAATGAAGCATAGCAGCTGTATATAGCTTTTCGTGAAATTGTAGACCTTCTCATGAGCAGGCATCTCCCCCATATGTATGTTCATTACTTAGAACGTCGCATTTATTCGTTTCTTCAAGGTTTTGCAGTGTTGTACCCACAAATATATATCCCCTGTAAAATGCGCTACATTGCTCATTATCCGCGACTCATCAGGACGTTTGGTCCTCCCCTAGCTGTATGGTGTATGCGTTTCGAAGGGAAACACCAGCATTTTAAAGATGTTGCTAGAAAAACTCGAAATTTTAAGAACATAACCCTTTCAATAGCAAGAAGACATCAATTTTATGAAATGTATGTGTGGTCGCAGCCCTTAATCAGAAATGCTACATCTACTGATGGCTCCAAGGAGATACTACTTCAACATGCCCCAGAAGCAATCCAGAGTTACATTCATGACCATGATATTCACGCAGAATCTATAGTCTATGTAAAAAGTGCAGTTGATAATGATAACACATTTGCTTCACATCCTCCACACATCATCACACATCTTCCGAGGAGACTTACCCGTGTTCGTTGAGATTGCTGGCAAATATATTATTAACTCTGATATACCATTTTTCTCATAAAAACATTAACTACAGTTGGGTATGATGAGCAGTATCATGTATTTGTTCTGTCTTGCAACGAGAAGCAACGTGTTTTAAGAAATTTAAGCACTATCTCAACAGACCTTCTAAATCTGCATACATTACTTGTACATACATTGCAATGTAACTTTCCATTCCCTGTTGTTGTATTCAGTTTTGTTCATGTGAACGAAAATAAACATACTCCCTTTACATGCCCAGGCGACACACTTATCACCATATTTCACCTGAGGGTGTAGTACACCATTGTCACACCTTCAGGAACTTCCAAAACAAAGTTGTAGGGTGTGAAAGGGGTGTGATCTTTGTTAATACACCTATTTTACACTTTTAAAGGTGTGAAACGATTTAGAGTGTAGAGTTGAAAAGTGACGATCGACGAAAAAGCCTGATTCCGATACCGTGTGGATGTGTTGTGTTTATCCGTCTGTATGTGTTTGTGTGTGTTCCAGCCTCAGAACCGTAGAATCGTGAAATGGGAACCTGCCTGTGGTTTTCCTTGTGAGCCTACGTTCTGATAAACGCAAGGAACAGGTACTGGACAGACTCTCGAAATGCATTTCTGCAAATACGCTGTATATGAATGTGAAGAAATTGTTTGTTTGTTTGCAAGAAAAAACTATTTTCTCTCGGATGAATAACTTGAGTCAGCAGAGGTCCTAATTTTTTGTAACCAGCATACGGTAATCTCAAAGTGTAACAAAAGAATATTCTAATTTCAGGAACATCCACATTGATTCGCGCACCTTCCTAGACAACGATTTGCCATGCAAAAGCTGCAAAAGATGTATCTAGACGTAATACTTCAAGCACTTTGTTTTCACTGGTCTTTGAATACCCTGGAACCTAAGAATGCAACTTTCTTAAATACCGTGAAATTTTCTCACAGAAATTTTTGCATCTTTTTTATTCACGTGGATATACAGTGCAAATTCTGGTTATCAAATGTTGGAACTGAAGAAAACCAAGCGCAAGAAGTAACTGAAATCAGAAGTGCGAGAACTGAATGGCACCCTCTGTTGTATTTGTTTGCCTTCCTTTCTCTTCTATGATCTTCACATTCAGAAATCCCAAAGTACATTTATTAGCAGGTCACTCTTTTTGCCAAGCAGCCACGCCAAGAAGAGGTCTAAAATTTACGGTACCAGCTACTTCATTGTATGGTACCCTTGCACCTATTTTTACAGCTTATAAATACTGCGCTGAAATATGAAACCGCTATAAAACTTGCATCCTGCGGGACATTACATGAAATGTGCTGCTTGCAGTTCTGCAGCGTTGTTTCCTCCTCACGTTCAAGTGAAAAGTCAAAAAGAACGCTCCGAGACTTACTCTCACACAACCATTATTTCGCGGACATGTCCTCGCACTAAATGGTCACGAGCATACTTTTGAAAACTATAGCGGCACATAAGGAAACCGACGTTGCATTTGCACCAACCTTCTATTTCCAATAATTAAACGAGACCTAATTAGTACATCCACTTGGGTATAGAACATGTTGTCATCCCTTGTAACTGCAAAAATATGATTTCTCTAAGAATAAAAAAACAGTCCATGGACACGCTATATGCACCGCACCTACTAGAAATTAACCAGTGCTTACTGAAAATATACTGTTTTTTGTGTTTTATGTGATGTATGGCCCACATTTTCTTTTTGACCAGCTATGCCAGTGTGAGAGCTCCTACGCCAGACTAGCTAATTCCTCCTCTTTGTCCTCGATGCGGTCACATATAGGTTACGCTACAAGGAAGCTAGCTGGTACCACAGTACCAAACAGGTGAATTAACATGAACACAATCACATAGCAGAGTGAATAACAACCACTGTTATTGACTTAGTTTGCTTGGTCGATGGCAACTGAAGGTGGCATATTTCTTTCCTCAATTTTTTTTATTGGTTTGTTCCAGCTAAAAACAGAAGCCATACACTGAGCAGCAGGGCATAATAAAACCCTCTATAAGCATCACTTTGCCTCTTTGGCTTTGGCAAGCATGGCTTTGCCTCCACAAGCGTAACTTTGACATAATTGCTTTGTGCCGTGATATAGGGTAATATGACTGTGTTCGCAGTACCATTTAAAACGTTGGCGCCTATAGGGCTAGATTGCAGCCCCCTATTGTGTGCAGATATTCTGATGCCTGCAGAGCTGTAAGCTGTTCTTCCGGGTGAAAGAAAGCTTGAAGACTGCATACGTTGTGGCTCACTGCCAAAGAGATACGGTTGGAGAAGAAATTACTGGACATAAAGCACAGTGAGGCATGCTCCACTCAGGTCACAAGGAGGTACAATTAATTTGAGCCACCTTCTGTTAATGCAGCAAAAACACAAATTTCCACTGAAAGAAAGACTGTGGGCTTTTTTTCTGTTGTTGTTGAAGGGCACACGAGAACGTAATAAATTGTTTCCAAAAGCTGTTGCGTCGCATTCTGACATGATCTGAGCCAATATGGTCAGCTGATGCTATAAGATCTACAGAAAACACATGCCAGCAGACTCTGAACATGCTATAGGAGAGGGTATGCTCTTGAAATGATGAGATTTGTTCACTTTCCAGATGACTTCAGGTATGTGAAAACAATCATAAATGTTGACAAAGCTGTTATGAAGCAGCGACTGCAATTAATCTGTAGAAGTGGGCAGAACGGTTGAATGCTGAATTTGTTCAAAGTGTGCTATAGCGCCATACAGATGGGATATGAATGAGCTGACGAAACATTTTTCTTGCGTAAGAGCAAATACACCTGTAGGTTCTCAAAGTCTTTTTTTTTTGCTTTCTAGATTGCCTCAACTGATGAACAAGCTGCAGCACATTATGGTGAAATTTTTTAAATTTTTTAAAGAAAAATAAACCTCTAGATTTTCAATATGTTGCAGGAGAGGACTAGTTATACAAATAAGGGAAGATTTCTTGTAGACGACCTATATGTGAATATGCTATCTGAAAAAAAAAATTTTTTTTGCAAGTGCTTGATATTCTCAAACATATGGTTAAACAATGAATATAGATCAGCTTGATATTTTTATGTGAAGCTAATCACAAGCAATCAGTTACGAGCATAAATAATCTGGGGCTCCTTCAAGAATGCTAATTTGTCAGAAATTTATCGTAAACTTGACCCCAAATGTGCTCCGTTGTCGAGTTCTCACTACATCACCAGATTTATTCTCATTCTACATGCCCTTTGGGATGGCAGAGCCGTGCTTCCCCTCTAACACCAGGCAAGGAAAGCGCATAAATGATGTATATGTAGATGTCAGAAGGAAGCTCGTAATGGACGACTTCATATTTCGGCATAGTTTAATGCGCCCCCATCGTTCAAGAAAACAAAATGATGAGTTACATTCGATATATGCATCGTCTAAAAAATGCACATAATTTTTTCCAGTGATATTTAAGAGAGGCAAGCTACATCTTTGGCTGGTTTTGGCTGGAATAGCCCAGATTGACAGTTATAACACAAGCTGATGTATGTCAGCATTGGAAATATAAAGGAAAAAAGGCAATTTAAAATGCCTCACTCAATTCACTACTTTTCATAGCTTACACCTTGACAGGTGTTTTTTTATCCTAAAATGATTTCATTGCCAAAATCCACGAGAATCACCGTCATCACATTACCAAGTTTCAACTGTATACCAAGTAATAACAAACATGTGCTTACTTTTTCTGCAATCAAGATGTGAATTTCATCGTTGAGTTGCAGGCTTCAGTGAAAAATCACTGCTTATGATGTCGCTGCTGAGTGAGTACGGCACTGCTAGTGACGCAACATGTGATTCCAGTGTCTTTCACCCCACCCCACGTTATTTCGTGAGCAATTAGCATCAGAATCAATGAGCTTGCATGATGCACTTATGAAGGGTAATTTCATGTGTGACGATAAACATACTGCAGTGCTAATTTACAATGTAATTTGTGGCTGTGGAGCACACTCATATTCAGTATGCCATGTGAACTAGAGGAGCATTTTCTGCCATAAACATTAGATGAGCAAAGACCCCCAAAAATGTAAGCACTGTTTACGTGCATTTCACAACCTGCATTTTTATTACTCAGAGGCCCTCTTCGTAGCTAGAGGGAAAGGGCGCTGGCAATGTGGCGCATGTTCATATGGTGTAGAACCAGAGACACAGAAGAAGATTGACAGGATATCATGATCTCAATCATGTCATTGTGTCCGTGTTACTGTCTCCTGTTCCGCATTTGTTCATCTTTTTGTGTAGTTGCTGGATTTTAGCCCAACATCAGGGGTCAGCAATTAGAGCACATCCAGAACGTGCAAGGCATACATTTTTTCATTCTCCGCATTCCTCATTCAAGTAACGTTGAAGGAGTAACCATGCGAAGAAACAATACAACAGTGAAGCTGGCTTCAGTACACTACAACATGTCACATGTAACAATATACAGTATGCCTCAGTGTTTCCCAAACCGTGTGTCAGGACCCCCATTGAGGCCGCGATAGCACAAACGGGGCCCAAGAGAAAGCAGATGAAGTGAGAGCAATATGAAACAAAACCAAGGAAACTATCTCTCTACGACTTCATTATATTGAAGTTGTTTTACAAAAATGCAAGTTCAGTTCAGCGCACAATCAGTCTGCAGCAATGCTTTGAATCAAGTGTGTCGCAGTATTCCTCACTGTATCATGACGAGACCTTGGACCTACATCAGACGCTACTTGCACGCACTAGTATAACATTCATATTTATTTACTTCGAGAACCCCAAGGGTCCGGAGGACATTACATGGGGGGTGGGAACTGGAGCGTAAGATACATTTACAGAACTTGATAGAAACAAACAAGCAAGCAGAAAAGAACACAATTAGGAGTAAGTAAACAGGAAAATAAAGTAACGACGAGAGTACAAACTTATATGAAAACAAGTATTAAAGCGTGAAACAGGGAGTTCGTTCACATAAGTACAGATAATTAACAAATATGATAAGGGAGAGAGAGAGAGATTTCATAGCAACTGTCATACAAGCGTGGTGGTCTTGTGGGTGGAGTGAACGGGAGAGGGTGTTACAAAATACTGTATGCTCGATAATACTTGTGAGAGGTGATGGGATGTTGTTGCATTCGATGGCAGTTGAACAAAAGAATGATCTGAATAATGCATTGGTATTACAATGAAAGCGTATGACCTTATTAATGTGGTCGATGCGAGGAAAAATGACACTCGGGCAGGTGATGGGCGATTGGTGCGGTGGCAAGATGAAAAAAAAAAACAATGGAAGAGGGCTAGCTTGGCAAGACGGCGACGATGTTCCAGTGAGTCGAGATTAAGATTTGATTTTAACGCGGTTACAAGGGATCGAATTAGTAGTCGTTGGAAATGAAACGGGCAGTCCGAATCTGGATGGCTTCTAGGGCGTCGCAAATAGATGATGAATATTCCAGCTTGCTTCGTTCAAGAGCCGTGAAGGTTAGGAGCTTAAGATGGAGGCCGCCAACCTGAGGGTGCGTCTAACAAAGCCTAGGGAGCGAGAAGCGTTAGTTATTATGTGGTTGATGTGGTCGTTCCAAGTTAGGTTGGAGGAAAGGTGGATTCCAAGATATTTGTAAGAGTCTGCTCGGGTTAATGTGATATCAGTTAGAATGTAGGGGAAGGGAAGAAGACAGGAGACCCGTCTTCGAGAAAACGACAAAATGCGACACTTTGCAATGTTCAGAGGCATTTGCCACTCATTGCACCAACGCTGGATTAGTTAACGGTCGCTTTGTAAGGTTAGTTGGTCAGAAGGAGAGAGGATTTGCCTGTACACTACACAGTCATCAGCAAGGAGACGAATCGTGGAAGATATGTCTGAAGGAAGGTCATTTATATAGATCAGGAAAAGGAGAGGGCCGAGGACTGATCCCTGAGGGACACCAGAAAGCACAGGTACATTTGGGGATAGGTGGTTGTTGCAAGTAACAAATAACGTACGATTAGTCAGAAATTGAGCTATCCAACGGACGGCATACGGGTCGAGGTTAAGCAGATAGAGTTTGTATAGAAGCTTAGAGTGCCGCACCATACCGAAGGCCTTGCGAAAGTCTAAGAAAATGGCGTCAGTCTGATGATTATTGTCCGCGTGGAGAAAGATGTCGTGAACAAAACTGGCTACTTGAGTTTCACACGAAAAGAGCTTTCGAAACCCATGCTGCAAGGGATAGAAGAAGCATTTTTCTTCAAGGTGCGTAACTACGTTGGAGTGTGCGTTCGAGAATTTTACATACTACACAAGTGAGTGAAAAGGGGCGGTAGTTATTAACGATGTGGCAGCTGCCTGATTTGTGAATAGGGACAATCTTCGCAGTCTTCCAGTCCTGCGGTAAAGCAGAATCTTGGAGTGACTGAGTAAACATGCAACATAGAATCTTGCTGGAAATAGATCTTGCGTTGTATAGAACCTTCGGGTTAATAGAGTCCGGACCAGCACTTGACGACAGCTTAAGTGACACAATGATTTTACAAATGCCATGAGTGCTGATATGAATGGGGACCATAGGTGACGAGGCGATTACTGATAATGGAGGTTGGGTGTACCCGTTATCGGTGTTGAAAACGGATGAAAACAAGGAAGCAAAAGCGTTGGCGCAGTCGTTGTTGGCGGGTGTCAGTTAGACTGATAAGGTGGGATTCTTGCGGAGATAAAATTTTCCAAAATTCTTTTGGTTTATTCGTCAAGAGAGACGGGAGGTCGATGGTAAATAACTTATGTTTCACTTCCTTGATCGAGCGCCTGTATTCCCGTTCACAGTAGTGAAATTTAGCCCATGATACGTCGTCGCCAAGACGCTTTGCCTTCCTGAATAAACGCTTTTTCTTGGTTAGCAAGAGTTTAAGACTTTTCGTGAACCAAGGATTGCGATCATAAGATTTCACTCTTATCTTTGAAACATTGTACTCAGTTAGGTAGTTTATGTTGCCACGAAAGAGGGACCAGTTATCCTCAATGGAGTGAGGTGAGGTGCCAAGAAAGGAATTTTCATACAGAGCTTCAAGACCCTCGTTGATGGCTTGGAAGTTAGCTCGAGCGTAGTCGTATATGGTTTTATCGTTGAATTTATGAACATTTGGACTACTTGAAGAGGTATCTGAGAAAATGGCCTTATGGTCACTGAGACCATCAGTGACATGCAAAGAAGTGATGTGCTCAGGATGGGAGGTTAAAACCAAGTCAAGGGTTGACTGCGTGGCATGAGTTATTCGGGTAGAATGTGGAACGACATGCGATAGATTAAATGTAAGGCATAAATCCACAAACAGTGTATCTTGTGAACTCCGGGAAAGATTGCAGTGGAGCAAGTCCCAATTTATTGACCGTATATGTATCAGCGTATATTGAAGGTATATATTACTGCATATGTATCAGGGCAGATTTCAAGCTTCCTGAGCGCGCACAGACGGTGATCTCCGTTGTCTCGCGACGTAACAGACGGAGAAAGACACCGGCTGTCACACACACAGACATCCCGAAGGCTATGCCCATCTTTGTTGATGCACCCACAAATCCACAGGAAAACTGCCGAAGCTCTCCCACTCGTATTAAGTACCTGTAGCTTGAACTACAAACAGTTTGGTGCACACCCCACAAAACGAGAACAGCTGATTGCTGATTTCATGCGCGCGGCCATGCGAGCCAAGAAGGACAGTTCAACAGAGGAGCAATTTTAGGAAGTTCAAACGTGGCAATGAAAAAACGGCTAGGAAGCAAGCGATCTGGTGAAGATGATGCAAGATGAGACTTCGTGTTTTTGTGTCTGTCCTTTCGTGTTCCCTAGTCTCGGGGTTTTACATTATGCATCGAACGTGGCGCCAGTCGTCGGTGCAACAATTTCCAGAGTGAACCGAGCCCGATCAGCTCAGATAACGCTTTTTTCATTCTTTTTCTTTTTAGTATTATTTATCATTATTTTTGATTCATTTCCAATTCTAATTCCAATTCCAGCTCAACCGCTCAGCGCGCTGACACTAGTGCAACGTAGAGTCAAATAAATCTTTCGCTTCCCTAAGGAGAAGAGTTCTTGAAGTATATTCGTGTTGTGTGATTCCTTTTTCCCTCTCTACGTTCCAGTAACATACGGTTTCTGAGCCAAGACAATATAGTTGCGAGCGCAATTGACATACAAAAGTATCCCGTACCGTGAAGACCACCACCCCAAACGTGGGTGCCACGTTTCGAAATTTTTAAACGTGGATTTTAACTAGGACAGTCTCTCATATCGGTATCTGGCTTTTGTTCAAGACGTCCTTATTAGAGTTAAGTAATGAATTTAATTGATTAGTAATCCTTTATTAGTCATTATAGTCTCTCTTGGGAAAGATACGCGCCCGTAGAACTCAACTGTGAAAATGACGTGCTCTCGTGACTTTTCCATAAAAGTTTGTCCAAGCTGAAACACAACTGCACACACAAAATAAACGGGGTGCCACAAACGCATACTTCGTGGTCGTATAGCCATTTTTAATAGAGATTTTTTAAAACAAAACATCTAGGACAAGTGTACATTAGTTTCGCACTTACGCGTACGCGAGTGGAGGAAAACCTTATCTGCAAGGTATTTTGGCATTCTGATTTCCAGAATTCACTAAGATGTATTTTTTTATGAAGCTTTTTTCTTTCTTTCGAGAAACAGAAAGAGCAGAATTGCTGGCAATCGGTTTACATATGAGACGAATCCTTCATCTATATGCTTGAAATTATTATCCACAGAGGTGACATTTGTTTTTAGTGCGCCGTTTCAGATTTTCCATTATGGAGATACCTCGCTCGCACTAACTCGGAAGTCGGCAAGGGGGAGCGAGCCCTAACTCAACCTAACCTGAAGGAGAGCACTGCGGGACAGGGGGTTAGAGATCGAGAAGTACGGCATTTTCAAAGAGGTCCTTGGAGGGAAAATTCGGGGGGGGGGGGGCAGAGCCAGACCGTGAAAACTCGAGGAGCGATGGACTGTTCCCCCTGCCCCCACATTCCCATTGATACCGGAACTAAACAGGAGCAGCTTTCCAAGCTAGGGCTCCGGAACGAACCGACAACAGTAAAAAACAATAAAGAAAAAAGAAAAAAACAACAACAAGAAAGCAAAAAAAGAGGAAGGAAGCACAAAAAAGGTATATTCACTTCAACCGCAACGGGTCAAAAAACATTGCAAACACGTTTTTCTTGTGCCGGTCATCGGCATTTAGCAGCCTTTGATGAACCGTGATGTGGATTACAGGCCCACATAATGACAAATGAGCAAGCAAGCATCATCGCTGCTCACTTTTTGGTCACTTTACGTCGTTTGAAGTGCAAATTGTTGCGCCTACCACTAGCGCCACATTCGCGTTCAAATTGCTCTTCTGTTGAACTGTCCTTGTCGGCTCGCATGGCCGCGCCCATGAAATCGGCAATCAGCTGTTCTCGTTTTCTGGGGTGTACACCAAACTGTTCACAGTTCAAGGTACAGACACTTAATCCGAGTGGGAAAGCCTCGGCGGTCTTCCTGTGGATTCGTGGGTGCATCAACGAAGATGGGCATAGTTTTCGGGATGGCAGTGTGTTCGACAGCTGATATCTGTGCGCTGAACTAACTTCTATTTTTTTAAAACAACTTCAATATATTGCAGTTTTAGCGTGATAGTTTCCTTGGTTTTGTCGCATATTGCGTTTACTTCATCTGCTTTTTCTTTTCGCCAAGTGGTGTAACCCCCGCTTTGACTATTGCGGCCTCCCTAAGGTTTATGTGTCAGTTTTGGAAACACTGATATTGTTACATGTGACACATTGTAGTGTACTGCAGCCAGCTTCACTGTTTGACTAATAATTTGCACGGTTACTTCTTTAATATTATTTGAATTACTTTCATCTGATACCGTACCATTAAATAGGATAGGAATCCATAATGGTTTAGAATTATTTTTCCTTTGCAATGTTCCCAGACTGATCTTGGTGACAAGTTGTCTCTCATTAAATTCCTTTTGGGTTGTATTTCACACTGCTTACAGCATAACGTGAGAATGAGAAAATGTATGCTTCACATGTTCTCAGCATTCTCTAAAGCAGCTGCTCCTGGGCTTAAAATCCAGAAAATACACACGAAAAACGAAAACAAAAAGCAAATGCAGAACAGACGACACATCAAAAAGGACACGACAAAATGATTGGGACTGTGTTATGCTATACATTTTTTTTTGTGTGTGTCTCTCTGGTTCTGCATTTTTGTGAACATGTGCCATGCTGCCGGCACCCTTGCCCTCTTGTCACAAACACGCCCTCATACATAAAAATGCAGACAAAAAAGTAGAGAACTACAACTTAACCAAACAAGAGAGAACAAAGATGGGGACACAGGAAGCTTCTAGAGTCTTGCCACATACGCAGTGACCCCTCGGTTTATAACAAAAACCGTGGCCCCTCACCGAACAATACTCCCATTTCCTTAAACAGTGACCGGTTGTGCAATCTCTCATTCAGTTTGGCACTGATGATGTCCGTCGCATGACGGATGAAACGTCTGACTAAACCTTGTTATTTTGTTATGTCAAGTCGGAGTTCTCTACTTTTTTGTCTGGTTATGTCGTCTCCTGGTTTTTGGAGCATTTTTGCATAAAGATGCAGGTTGTGAGAGGCACATAAATACTGCTTAAATTTCTAACCAGTCTGTCACAAGACATGTGAAAGGATTGCCAAATTAAAATTCAGTAATACAAAAATGATTCTGAAATACATAATTCCAATAGAAGGGAGAGTAAACATTGGAATAACAGGTAAAGGTAAAGCACTGAAGTGTTGGCATTCTTCTGATGTGTATGATATACTGCTTTATTTAACCCATGACATATATGTTGTCAAACATTAACTTCTTGCATTCAACATCAAGATGCTGTACCTATTCCATCTAAGCGACTAGTCTTTACACGAACACGTGGCACACCATTTTGGCAGGAAGATTTGATATCTCTGCTTGTTGGACATATCAAGCAAATACTGTGCCCAAATTGTGTTACCTACATGACATGCTGCATCTGCTGTGATATGTTACGGGAGAAATACTCCTGAAGCGATTAAAGGAAGTGCATACGAGTACATATGCTTTGCAAAGTTGTTCCAAAGTTCCAAGTAGTTGTTACAAAGTATGTTCGTGTTGAATTGGCAAAGGATTAGACATCTCATAAAAGAAACTAGTGAGAAATGCAAAGCCGCAAGCACTGTTGCATGGCCATGTTCACAATGGGCAATGACGCTTTCCACTTTGCGTATCGCAGACTGACTATGCTCAATGAGTGGTTTGCAGTGTTTCCTATTGATGTAGGCCATGGCAACTACCGATGAACTTTGCAGAGTGTGCAATGATATCTTTTGTGAACGAGACAAACCTCAATATATTCCCCCGTAATTTTGATCCTACAATTAATTGAGTTGAGGGTTTCAGGTATTTAGGTGTGTACCTCTCTTCCGATATTTAGTGGAAATCACACAGTAGCTACGCATCCTCTAAGCCTCTTAAAAAAATGTCTTCTTGAAGTGGACACGAAAACTGCCTTTCGCAGACAGTACGCTGCCTGCATACAAAGCCCTTGTACAAAGTGCCTTAGAAACGGTACAAATGACATCATACTGTTCAACAGAGCCACCAATTTGGTACAGTTGAGCTACGCTCAAAGCTAGGAGGGACGAGTTCGCATCAAAAAGGCACGGTCTTGAGGGAATTACGGTGGTCTCTGAGAGAGCAAGCGACTTTCGGTCCTACTTTTCTTTCAAGAGGAGGCAGCGAACAAGTGCCCATTCGTGGATCCCTTTCCGATTTGTTTCGGTATCAGTCTGTCTACCAATGTCATGATGACATTTATATTCTTTTGAGTTTCTTACGTGCTCTCCGGGACATGTATGTAGGTAGGTATGCCGAGAATTTTTTTTTATTATTAACCTTTTTTGTAGTTTGAATCCCTAGAAAAACCATTGCACAGCACCGGAACACAAAGGCTACATAATGACCCAGTTTCACCAACCTTTTCAGCATCTGAACTAAGATGAACGGTCATTAAACTACCTGCTTCACTAAAGGAGTTATTACTGAAGTATTCACCGCATCACCGATGGAAAAAAAGACGTGTCTATTAAGTTCAAGAATTGGCAACCCTTGGTATTGGTTCAGCTAACCAGAGTTTGTGAAACCGGGCCTATGGAAGTCACCGAAACATTGATCACATCACAAACCAAAGTTTGTGAAAAGAATTGAGTGCTAGCATGAAGTTTCGGCAATTGTGAGTAGCATTTGAACTGATGCCTATGTAGCTGCAGCGTAATTACGAGCAATTCAGAAAAAGTAGTACAAAATTTGAGGGTGCTCTACTCTATCTTCCTCTGCATGGTACTAAAAACTGTGATCATTCCAAGTGCTCATCCTCTTGGCCCAGATTCGGCAGCAGATTTATGAGCCATTTGTGTTCCTATTTGTGGTACTGTGGCAAACTAGTCACTCCACACACATACCAGCATTCCTAGGTTACACATAACATGTAGTTGAAGTGTATACGAAGAGGGGAGTCAAGTCCTGTACATGACATGAACAACATACAGGAACCGACACTGAAGATTTTTGTTTAAGTTTAATTTGTACAAGCTTTCGCGTGGAGGTCCACGCTTCCTCAGGTAGGACCTGAGGAAGCGTGGACCTCCAAGCGAAAGCTTCTACAAATTAAACTTAAACAAAAATCTTCAGTGTCAGTTTCTGTATTCTGTTTATGTAACATGTAGTTATAAGGGTGGTTTAAACCTCCTCGCAGAAGTTGCAGATGTTCATCAACTTTACTTTGAGATGGACAGGGAGTTTCATTGCCTGGGGCGATGCTCTACCCCATAGCTGCTTGTGGTGTGAGGAAGGAAATAATGTCCCATGGAGTCCAAAATTGCCATAAGAGCTTTGAGAGCAGGCATTCGTGGGCTCGATTTAGCCATAAGCCAAGCAATTTTATCTGAAAATGACAGTTTGGAAAGCTTGGTAGTGTGGGCAGCGACACTGAATATACTCTGAGTCTTCTACAGCACTGCAGTGACAGTATGTGAAAGAGTCAACTTGCCACAGATGGTAATGGCACTGAGCTGTAAATGCCCCATTGAGTCACAGTCCGCGAGTCACAGTGCACCATCTTGGCGAGAAGTGTTTTGTGGCATCCAAAAACCAAGCTCTGGGTCAACATTACTCAGTATATACGGGAGGAAAATGTCAGTTGTCCATTGACAGGAAGACTATTTATACAATCCATTGATGTGTTGGCGAACGACATCTGCTGTCTACATGACCAGTAACAGTCCTTTGCTATCTTTCACTGTGATTTAATTAAACGCCTCCCTCATGTGACGGTGTTCCCGGCACAGTTTTACCTTGCTGAACCACTTTTCGCGGCTCTTATCAAACATAACATTAGCGGTTCTTCGTAGGCTGAGGCCGATGAACGCAAGATACGTTTACATGATGTTTACGTGATCACCGTCGTGACAAATGGTCGACACAGCAGTTTTGCGGTACGTTTTATATGTTGCTCATCCTGGACATTTTTGCTACCCGATTTCCTGTCCAAAACAGCTACGACTGCATCAATGTCACTTCACGCATGAATTCCTTCATGAGTTGCACGCACAGTCGTTACACGTCTGAAGAATAAATACCTGACGAAATTGGCAGAAGAAACATATGCTTTATTAGAGCTTGCAGTGATTATCCTTTTTATGCAGCAGATCCCGCAACATAATACGGCTCGACGGCTCCGTCGTTACACCATTTTCTCAAATAGCCTCGTCCTCAATGGTAGCCGAACGGCCGAACCGCTGAAGCGTTGTTTTCCTAGTATTCATACGCGTAGTTATTTACGCCTGTAACTTAATTAAATTAATGAATAATTGAGAGATACATGCTGAATACGACACAGAATTGCATAAAGACTCCTTATTCTGGAGTGTGACCCTCTTAAACACTGATTTTCTCACGTAAAACACTGGACTGCATAAACCCATTGTGATTTATTTTGACAGCCTGGATTTCAAAGGATTGGAATTTGAAGGGTGGATTTCTTAGCGTGGATTTCAAAAGTTTTATTATTAAGAGTGGGTAACGGGGTACACCCGATAATTTAGGCCCATATCAAGATCTCCTCAGCCGGCACATCAATCAGCTGTGAAACTGAGATGACGCTTCTGCAAGTGTTCAGTACCGTGTGCAATAAATCTGAAACGCCTTTCCCGTCATTTCTTGCGCGTTCAGGATACGTCTGCGGACTTTTTGTTTGCTCATTTTAAAAGGAAGTCTCCAGATCTTATGCTTGATTTGATTTGATTTGGGCTTTTGTGGCGCATTAGCTACTAAGGCCATACTGCGCCAAATACCAGTGTAAGTTTATCTGGGTATAATTTGTGTACTTACTAAAACAGTGTTGAGTGCTGGGTTAGTAATTAAAATCACAGATCCTTTAAAAACCCGGTATCTCTAAAAAAATATAGATCTTTTCAAAGGGTATGAAACTTTGATCGCCCAGCAAAAGCGCCGGGTGGAGCGGTAAGAAGTTTCTATAGAATAAAAAAAAATGACGTTCACGAAGATGCTGATATGCTGGGCATACAATTAGGATATGGAGGATTGAGAGCTGTTCCCCACAGTGATTGCACTCGGGAGGGTCTTCTTCCCGTAAGAGATATCCATGTGTTAAGTATGTGTGTCCCAAACGGAGCCGACAAGATAGCACCTCATACAGTCGATTGGATGCCGATGGAGAAGGGCCTATCTTTGGTTTTGTAGTGTGTAACTTGTTGCTTGCCTGTTGGTCCCAAAAGCTCTGCCAGTGTCTGTTAATGCTGCTTTTTAAACATATCCTGATGGATATGTTTAAATATATCCTATATTTTGATGGAATGTCGAAAGTCGTAATGTCGTTTGTTAGGGCAGCAGCAGCTGCTCGATCGGCCTTTTCATTTGCGGGTATCCCAACATGGCTGGGTATCCAGCAGAGCAGTAACCGATAGGCCCTGTTAGCTATAGTGCTTGCAATGCGCCTTGCACGATGGACAATGGGGTCTTCTGTGAAATGAATGCTACATATAGTCTGTAAGGAACTCAAAGGATCTGTGTATATGACTGATGATTTGATACGATTTTGTAAGATATAATTGAGGGCTAAAATTATGGCATACACTTCCGCTGTGAAGACAGACACGGTGACCTTCAAGCGATGTGACCTCGTAACTGTGCCAGTAACCATAGCGCACGATACCCTGGAAATTTTTTTTCCCAGAAGTTTTCCAGAAAGTTTTTGAGCCATCAGTTTACAACTCTACATGGCTAACAAAGCTATCGTTCAGCACTTCAAATTCCTCTTGCAGGACAGTGTTAGCAGTTTCACGGTTGTTGTATCTGGAAAGGGATTTTGCATTTTGTTGTTTGTTGATTTTGCAAGTTGCATTTTGGAGGGGGCTGCCATGGGGGGATTTTCTTAGTTGCCTCAAGGATCATAGAGTTGTACTCTGGAAACCCATAGTGTTCGACTGCTTGTGACATTCTAATACTAAAAGAAGGCACAGCTGAAGGCCTGTTCAAGAAGTGCTGTCTGAATTGTGTATCTGTCACACATTGATATGCTGGGTTGTCAGGGTGACCTCTGATTCTGAGTGCATATAAAGTAATGAGGTAAAACCTGCGTCTCTCTAAGGACCGTTGATTCGATACTATGTAAAGACTTTGTATCGGAGCAGTTCTGAAAGCTCCAAGAATGAAACACAGTCCTTGGTGGTGTACTGGATTAAGGATTTTGAGTGTAGATGGCCGTGCTGAGCCGTACACAGCACATCCATAATCCAATTTGGAAAGAACAGTGAAGACATAAATACTCTTGAGTGTGTCACGATCTGCTCCCCAGGACCACTCAGAAAGCACCTTTGATGGCCTTTACCTTGAGGTGTTTGAGGTGAGGAAGGAAAGTCAATTTCCGGTCAAATATAAGCCCAAGGAATTTATGCTCAGGCTTTACAATAATGTTGTGTCTGCCCATTTTAAGTGTTGGTTCGGGAAACACTCCCCGTACCCTAGAGAAGGAGACACAGACAGGCTTCTCCGGGGATAACTTAAAACCGTTTTCATGCGACCATTTGACCAACTTGTTTACTGTGAGCTGAAGTTGACGTTCGCACCTAGCAATGCTGGAAGAGGAACAAGAAATGTGTACGTCATCCACATACAGTGAATACCTGACTGAAAGAGGAATGGCACTTGCTATGGAGTTACAATGAAAAGAGCCACACTTAGGACGGATCTTTGCGGTACATCGTTCTCTTGTATGAATGGGCGAGAAAGTGTCGATCCATCATGGACCCGAAATAACCGTCCTTGAAGAAAATTGGCAATGCTGCGAAACATGCGGCCGCTTATTCCCAGAGTGTGCAGGTCCTGCAGAATACCATACCGCCAGGCAGTGTCGTAAACCTTTTCGATGTCGAAAAATACGGACACACAATGCTGCCTTCGGACAAATGCTTCTCTGATGGCAGTCTCTAGCCGCAGCAGGTGATCTGTTGTCGAGCACGCAGCTCTGAAGCCACTCTGGAATTTATCGAGACATTTATTCTCTTCAAGGAAATACATCAGGCGATCATTCACCATGCGCTCAAAAGTTTTCCCTAGACAACTTGTGAGCGCTATGGGTCGATAGCTGGAAGGGTTTGAGGGGTCTTTTCCAGGTTTTAGCTACGGAACAACGGTTGCCACCTTCCAGCCAGACGGAAGACAACCCTCTCGCCAGACAAGATTAAAGAAATCAAGAAGGGATCCTAAAAATGTGGAAGATAAGTGCTGGATCATGGAGTAGGTAACACGATCGGGACCTGCTGCTGTAACTTTACTGGATGACAGGGCCCTTTGTAGCTCAGTCATTGTAAAGAGTGAATTGTATGCATACTTGTCACCGCCCTCGCTTGGAATCGTCTGTTTCTCAGCAGATGATTTTATTTTCAAAAAATCGCTGCTGTAGTGAGCTGAGCTGGATACATGTCGCATTTGCTCCCCAAAGGCATTGGTCTGCTTTTCCAAACACTGACAAATTACGCCATTTACGTGCAGTAATGGGACAGAGAAACTTGTGTAATCTCCTTTGATTTTCTTTAGCCTGTCCCATATAAGTTTTGAGGGAGCGTTACAATTTAAAGAAGATACAAAATTTTTTCAAGATTCTTTTTTCGCCTGTCTTCGTGTCCAGGGTGCTTTCCTGAATGCAACTAAGTTTGGAGTTGTGGGGTGCCTTCGAAAGACACCCCACGCCCGATTTTGTTCTTTGCGTGTAGTTTCACAGTCGCTCGTCCACCAAGGCTTGGAGCACTTAGGGAGTCGACCGGATGTTTGTGGGATTGACTGCTGAGCGGCATTTATAATAGTGTCAGTAACAAGATTATTGGCATCTTCTATACTTAAACCTTGGAAAGATGTTAGGATATTGGCCTTCTCCTTGAAGAGAGTCCAATCGGCCTGTGACAGTTTCCACCGAAGTGGACGTGCACCTAAGGTATTTGTGGTATTATGCAGTTTCATGACAACCAGAAAGTGGCCGCTACCCCGAGGATTCTGCTCTACTGCCCAGTCAATGGTTTAAAACATTGATGGGCTGCACAAGGAGAGGTTGGTTAGCGCTGCTTACATACGTAGGACTTACTTTGTTTAGAAGGCAGATAGACCTAGAAAGTAATATGTTTTCCAGCAATTTTCATCGCCGATCGACTATCGAGCTGCCCCATAAACAGTTATGGGCAATAAAATCTCCCAGTAAGAGGAAAGGCGGCGGGAGTTCGTCAATTAAAGTTTCGAGAGTGTTCTGAGCAACCACAGCTGATGGTGGCAGGTACACGGAACATACAGTTATGACCACTTGAAGACAAATTTGAACGGCAACTGCCTCGAGTGCTGTTTTTAGTGGAAGGTGGTTTGCAGGGAGGGTTTTTGATGTTAGGATAGCAACACCTCCAGATGTACGTGTTGCATCAACCCGATCGTTTCGGAACAAGTTCCATCTCCGTAGTGTATGTGTTCGATGTGGATTCAAATACCTCTCTTGTAGTGCAAAACAGAGTGTGTCATACTTGTCCGAAAGATCATTGACATCATCAATATTAGTGAGAAGCCCTCGACAATTCCACTGAAGGATCGCCATAATATAGAAAATGAGAAACGTGTGCACAAGAGGCGTTTTCGCAATATGGAAGAGACTACTGTGTAAAGAAACTTTCATTATTTCTTCTTTGGGGGCATTATAGGCTGTCTCAGAGTTTTTACCCGCGCAGCCGCGAGTTCCTTCGGCGATATATCGGGAAGTGAGCCACTCCCTGAAATACTGCTCTTAGGCTTTCTTTGAGATTGTGAGCTCACGCTCGCGAACGAGCCTTGCGAGCTCGTGTCAGCATCGCATTCCATGGAGCTTGCCTCCACGGTTTGCGATGACGAAAGTGGCGCCTGTGAGAGTGACGCCACAGAAGAGGGTTGGGAAGTTGTGGTTACAGTTACAGGAGGTGGTGTTTCAGAAAGAGGCGTACATGTTTTGTCATTTTGTGTTGTATTCTCTGTCTGTGTTGCGCATGAGATCATCCTTGGTTTCTCTTAAACGACAGATGAAAAGGATTTCTGGAACTGGAACGGAGATGCCTTCTTCCTGGCTTCTGGATAGCTGGATAGCTTAGTTTCTGTGTGACTTTGATGTGCATCACCTCTTTCTCAAACTTCCACTTTGGACGAGACCTAGAGTATGAAGGATAGTCACCTGCGCAGTGGACGCAGTGATCCGGCCCTCTGCACTCCTTAGAGTTGTGGTCCTGCTTGCTGCAGCGGGCACAGCATGCAGAACCTCTGCAAGTGTCGGAAGGATGACCAAAGCGGTTACACTTGAAGCATCTGAGAGGATTAGGGATATATGGCCGCACCTCTGCAGTCAGATACCCTACCTTGAGCCTTTCTGGTAAAGTCGGGTAGTCAAATGTGAGGACTGTGTTGCGTGTCGTCATGTACTCATTGTTCTTCCTGATTTTGATTTTTCTTACGTCGATCACCTTTTGGCTTTTCAGATTTTCAAGAATCTCTTCTGACGGAACATCAATGAGTTCAGCTAACGACACAACACCACGGGAGGTATTGAGAGTCCTATGCAAGGTTGATGATATTTTGATTCCGAGCATCTGCTGTGTGTTCAGAATTCGCTCACAGTACAGCTTCCGAAGTCCATTTAAGCAATAAGACACGTCATCTGAGGCGCTTAATTTCAGTCACATTTTTTGACAGCGATGCCACCGCCTCCTCAATGAAAAACGGTGACATTTTTCTAAGTGGAGTGTTCTGTTCATTATCAGTGCTTGCACTGCTAATGACAATGTACTTTGCTTGAAAGGCGTCGAACGCCTGTTCGAAGACTTCGGTCCGCGGGCGCTTGCCGCCCATGATCGAGGAGGAAAAGGAATTT
Organism: Ornithodoros turicata; assembly: GCF_037126465.1. NCBI lineage: Eukaryota > Metazoa > Arthropoda > Arachnida > Ixodida > Argasidae > Ornithodoros > Ornithodoros turicata. Next base: position 197,684,153 of record NC_088201.1, on the reverse strand, counting down.
TTAACCATATGAGGTTTAAGAAAATGAATGTTCCCATTGGTCACCCACACTTCACATTCATACATGTGGGAAGGTCCCGTTGTTTTAAGGAAAACCCATCGGCCGGGGCTTGACCAAGACCCCGACCGCCACCGTTCAAGGTTTCTGACCCTTCACCTTGCATCTCCTCGGCACGGTACGGTTAACACCTTGGGACTGGGGCTGGGGTCCGTGGTGGCGCCACTCACCAAACATTAGCCGAAGCCGGTGCACCCTGCGGGGTCCAGATCTTGTGCGTTGGATTTCAACGAAAAGGTGAGGTGACAGGTAACGAAACAGAAAAGGTGACATCTTTCCCAGCACATTTTTGTCTTTGTGTGTGTTCGAACGAGAGAGTACGATGTACTTCGCAGTGAAGTCTCTCGATACAGTCCGTAATGGGGTCGGGGCGCTTTGCCCCGATATCGGAAGAAAGAAAAAAATTTATCCACGTAGAGGTGCTCCTACCCGTCACCCGCACTTCACACCGAGAGATGTGGAAAGGGCTCGGCAGTTTAGCAACCCATCGGCAAGGAATGGACCGATGTCCCGACCGCCACTGTTTAAGGCTCCTACCCTTCGCCCTGCATCTCCTGAGCGAGGTACTCATAACACCTTGGGACAGGGAACTGGGGTTCGTGGTTGCGCCATCTCAACAAATAGCTGCATGTACAGATGCCCCCTGCTGGGCAGTCTTGCACAGAAGTGCATTACAAAGCGCGATACCGAAGCTAACTGACTGCATGTGGAGAACATCTTTACAAGTTCATCGTGTCGTCCGGGCAAGGGATAGCCGTTTCCTCTACTTGGGACTTACCATGACGGCGCAGGGAAGTGACACGATCTTGCGTCGGCACAGATAGTGTGTCTACCTTCTGCAACCTAAACATTATGCATGTTTGGCGTACGGTATCTGCTCTGGCGAAAAAAAAAAAAAACTTCCCAAATGGACATTATAAAATAAGCTTATCTAGATGCGGGTCGTACGAACTGGATGAACAACCGGATCCCGATCTGATACCCAACAGAGCATGTGTGCGGTCTCAATGCCTATTATGATTCCAAGCAAGCACATGTGAAATGAATTCGTTTTTGTTGTTCTTGATGAACGTTGTATTTGACCTTTGCCAAACGTTTGGAGGGGGTGGAAGAGGTCTGGATAAATCACTTGTTCCGAATTTTAACACTTTATGATCCGAAACAGTCACTTTGAGGTAACGGTGATTAATTGGGAATAGCACACTTACTGGGAATAGCTTCATCAGGCGCCTCATTATTCCTTCAGAGGGACTATTCAAGGGCAGTAAAGACCCAGGGTTAACTCTATCAAAAGATTTCTTTTCTGGCTCATGTGTCTCATCCAGTGTCACTGCCCCCCCCCCCCTTCCCACTCAAGCATGTTCAGTTCCCTGTCACTCAGATCACCATAGCGGGCATCTCGGAGGGGACACATGTTGGAGAAGGTATCTTCCTGGATTGAAATGCTTCGAGTTGTTCGAACACTTCTCTGGTACGTTTTTGTCTTTCTGTGCGGGAAGGAAGACTCTGCGGCCCTACTTTATCATTCCGCGATAGATAAGAACACATAAGCGCGGACGCGCGACCACAAATGGGCGGAGTCAACGCGCTCATTTTCTTGTTATTTTGGTTTCGTCACTGGCCATCCTATCAGAGCCAGTCAGATCTTGCGACCACCTGAAGAGAAAATCTGACCCGGGGCTTAGAGTTGTTGATAGCGCTGCCTCCTGTCGACTTCCTCGGTCATTGTACTTTTTTTGCAGTTTTTTTTTCATTAGTTACCCACTTGACACAGCAGTACTCGAGCAGATTAACACCGACACTGAGAAGTCATGCAGCAAACGTCTCCCTTTCAACTGTAGACAGTCTTTCTGTGGACAGCACGAGTACTGTTTAGTTGCCATCCGACGCAGCAAGGATAGGAAATAGAGGAATAAAAATAAAAGGAAAACAAGCTCTGCATGCCAGAGCACCTAGATAATTACATCATCCTCTATGCCAGCACCAATATATGTACTTGTAAGAGCTGTGTGACATGAATTATGTTTACCTGGCTATGTGTGCGCTGTTCACTGTGCACAATAGCACTGCGTGGCTGTGTTCTTGATAGTTCGTCGCTCATCTTGACCTCCTGCAATAGATGATATCTTTACTGTGTGGTTGTTATACTGCGATATTTGTGAGGGTTAGTATTCCAGATAATTGTTTACATTAGACAAAGTTGCTAACTAATCTCATTAAATGGAAAGCACCGTTCACACATGTAGTACATTGGATTGAAAATGCTTTTGTGGTGATCGTGCTCCCTTGAACTTATTTATTATATGTTTATTTATTTCATTATACTACAAAGTTCGAGGGCACAGGTAGGGGGGTGCAATAACAGTGAGTAGGAATTGTCAGAAAAGCGAAGTACTACATTTTTTGAAGGAGTATGGAGATATGAGGCGTGGAATACATCATGGCTACCGTCTGCCAGTCCAAGAAAGGAACTGCATAATACTCTCTTTTTTTCCTTTTTGTTGCGCTGAACGTTCACGGTGGGATATTGCTTCAGTTGTGTTTGGTGCATGGAAATAAGAAGTACATGTAACACTTGACATGTTAGTAGGCACTTTTGGCCAAGCGGGCTGGAAGGTTCTGGGGAAAAGTTGCAAAATTTATCTTGAATTCCACAGCGCGGGAGACAAAACGTTATAATAAGAGGGACGAGATAGCATGCCTGTAGGCGTTCTATACCATCTCTACTATTCTGACCTTGTATCACCATGTCCTGTGCAGTAGAAAAGTCGATATAAATATGTACCAACTTCCCTGCTACGCATTCTCGTCCAAATTTTATAGTTTATGTTCCGTTCAATATGTTGGATATATATATATATATATATATATATATATATATATATATATATAACGAGTTGGATCGGACGGTACGTAATTATAGTTGAAATAAATGGCAGACAGAAGACGAAAGTAGGGGAAGTAACAAAAAAGGGGTTACTTCCCTACTTTACTTCCCCTACTTTCGTCTTCTGTCTCCCATTTATTTCAACTATAATTAAAATAGACGTCCGATCCAACTCCAACTTTTCAATATATATATATATATATATATATATATCACAATATATATATATATATATATAGGGGAGAAAAGACACCAGAGACTGAAGTAGGGAGTAGGGGAAAGTTATTTATTAAGTTGGCATTAAACTAAGGGTCTGGGGGAGTCTACGTTTCGGCGGAAGCTCCGCCTTCTTCGGGAATGAGACGAAAATCTATGTACAACGTCTTTTAAAAGGTTACAAAAGTGTCGTCACAGCTGGTACAATTCCACTGCGAGGCAGTCGTCAGTGAGTCATGTTCTGGAAGATTCCGGAAGGTTCCTGGGTCATCGGCCGGGGAGATTACGTGTCAGAGCCTTGGAGTTCCAGAAAGGTCTGGGGTCGCGCTCGTTGAAAACCTGTTGTCCGGGGTGTTCTTAGCGTCATTGTGTCCAGCTGTAAAGGAAAGAAGAAAAGAGGCAGCGGGCACTCCGAGGACATACAGAAAAAAGTTATCCGGATATGCTTCTTACAGTTGATAGCACTCATTTATCCTCATTTATTAGAGATGGGAATTTGTAGATCAAGTACGATTCGCGTTGCTCTCTGCAGCGAGGTCGCCCTGGGTTTCCTGGTTTATGGATTTTCGGTAACATTTCCTAGATGTAAAAGTAACCTTAACCGAGAAGGGTTTTTCCACTGACCTGTACCGAAAGCCAACTGATGCTCAGCAGTACCTTTCCTTTAACAGTTGCCACCCGCGCCATATTAAACTCGCCATTCCTTATAGCCAGGCACTCCGATACAGGAGGATCTGCTCGGACGACGATGTTCTAAACAAAAACCTCGAGGAATTAGAGCAGCCCTTCGTTAACCGTAATTTTCCACACAGTCTAGTAAAAGACGCTCTGTCCAAAGCACGACAAACAGACCGGAGGAACTTATTCGGTAAACGCAACGACGAACCCAAGGGCGACCGCGTAAACCTTGTTCTTACCTTTGGTGCAGGCGCGGGTAATATTAACAGTATCCTCCACCGCCACCATAGCATCCTTCTGCAATCTGAACGGACACGACAAATATTTGCCGAGGAGCCACGAGTCACCTACAGACGCGCCCGCAACCTCCAAGATAGACTAGTCAACTCCAAAGTTCCCAAACCATTAACACCTACGGTGGGATGCCATCCATGCAATGGTAAAAGATGCCAAATATGCAAATCAATGCAAAGCACGGCAGCGGTCAAGAGTACAAACTCCGACTTGTCCCTTAAAATCAATGGCGACTTTGACTGTAACTCCAGTAACATTATTTATATCATCCAATGTACAACATGCTCCGCGCAATATGTAGGTCAAAGTAAAAATTCATTTAGGATTCGATTCAATAACCACCGATCAGATGTTTCGAAAAAAGGTAGCCTCCCGGTTTCTCGCCATTTTAGTCGACCCGGTCATTCCATTAATAACGTCGCACTTTTTATTTTAGAGTCAAATTTCACATCCGATCGCTGCAGAGAGCAACGCGAATCGTACTTGATCTACAAATTCCAATCTCTAATAAATGAGGATAAAGGAGTGCTATCAACTGTAAGAAGCATATCCGAATAACTTTTTTTCTGTATGTCCTCGGAGTGCCCGCTGCCTCTTTTCTTCTTTTCTTTACAGCTGGACACAATGACGCTAAGAACACCCCGGACAACAGGTTTTCAACGAGCGCGACCCGAGAACTTTCTGGAACTCTAAGGCTCTGACACGTAATCTCCCCGGCCGATGACCCAGGAACCTTCCGGAATCTTCCAGAACATGACTCACTGACGACTGCCTCGCAGTGGAATTGTACCAGCTGTGACGACACTTTTGTAACCTTTTAAAAGACGTTGTACATATATTTTCGTCTCAGTCCGGAAGAAGGCGGAGCTTCCGCCGAAACGTAGACTCCCCCAGACTCTTAGATTAAATGCCAACTTAATAAATAACTTTCCCCTACTCCCTACTTCAGTCTCTGGTGTCTTTTCTCCCCCATCTATATTCAACATCCTGGTCGTTCGAACCTCAATTTTGTAGTATATATATATATATATATATATATATATAGTGCCCAGTGCCCGAAGTGCCCACGTGCTTAACAGCACAAATTCTAATTTCTTCGTCAAAATTCATGGTGACTTTGACTGCCATTCATCCAACGTCATTTGTGCCATTCAGTGCAACGCGTGTCAAGCACAATACGTAGGTCAATCAAACTTTAGCTCCGATAGAGGCAGGGAACAACGCGAGTCTTACCTCATTTACAAATTCAAATCAACCATTAACGAAGATCCCGGTGTACTTTCAACAGTAAGGAATCTGGTCGTCTAGATGGGATATACTTTCCCATTTTTTTCCTTTTATTTTCCTTTTTTTTTCAGCTATGGCCTCAGTACAGCTCACCCTGAGCTGGCTCCCCAAGAAAGATGATATCACCACCCGGACTTGACCTTGCGGAATGTTCCAGAATATGACTCTGACAACTGCCACGTGGCATATTTGCACCGATTGTGACGTCACCCAGGAAACCTATTTAAGCAATATGCAACCCTTGTACCTCTTTTGTCCTGACGAAGACAGTGCCACTGTCGAAACGTCGACCATTCTTTTTTTAATCTATGTGTTAAATTGCCCATTAAATAAATTAGTTTTTGTTAACGTCCCTGTAATCTGTAGTCCTCTGTCCTATTATTTCACTTTTATTCAACTTCGTAGCCGTCTGATAAATTAACTTATTTGTTCTATATATATATATATATTTACAATTTGATCGTGCACTCCCAGCCAAGGACAGCTGTTTCGCTCTACTTGGAGCTCGTCAGCCTGGCGTAGGGAAGTGACACAATCTTGGGTCGGCACAACAGTGCGTCTAAGCGAGACGTCAATGTTCCACGGTGACGACGCCACCAGTGGAGGCCGCAGTGCAAGCCAGCAAGTACACATAAAAAGTAAAAAAAAATATCCGAAGCTCTGTAGCTGAACGTTGAGCATATGTTAACAATTTGATCGTGCACTCCCAGCCAAGGACAGCTGTTTCGCTCTACTTGGAGCTCGTCAGCCTGGCGTAGGGAAGTGACACAATCTTGGGTCGGCACAACAGTGCGTCTCGGCGAGACGTCAGTGTTCAACGGTGACGACGCCACCTGTGGAGGCCGCAGTGCAAGCCAGCAAGTACACATAAAAAGTAAAAAAAAATATCCGAAGCTCTGTAGCTGAACGTTGAGCATATGTTAACAATTTGATCGTGCACTCCCAGCCAAGGACAGCTGTTTCGCTCTACTTGGAGCTCGTCAGCCTGGCGTAGGGAAGTGACACAATCTTGGGTCGGCACAACAGTGCGTCTCGGCGAGACGTCAGTGTTCCACGGTGACGACGCCACCTGTGGAGGCCGCAGTGCAAGCCAGCAAGTACACATAAAAAGTAAAAAAATAGCCGAAGCTCTGTAGCTGCACGTTGAGCATATGTTAACAATTTGATCGTGCACTCCCAGCCAAGGACAGCTGTTTCGCTCTACTTGGAGCTCGTCAGCCTGGCGTAGGGAAGTGACACAATCTTGGGTCGGCACAACAGTGCGACTCGGCGAGACGTCAGTGTTCCACGGTGACGACGCCACCTGTGGAGGCCGCAGTGCAAGCCAGCAAGTACACATAAAAAGTAAAAAAATAGCCGAAGCTCTGTAGCTGCACGTTGAGCATATGTTTACAATTTGATCGTGCACTCCCAGCCAAGGACAGCTGTTTCGCTCTACTTGGAGCTGGTCAGCCTGGCGTAGGGAAGTGACACAATCTTGGGTCGGCACAACAGTGCGTCTAAGCGAGACGTCAATGTTCCACGGTGACGACGCCACCAGTGGAGGCCGCAGTGCAAGCCAGCAAGTACACATAAAAAGTAAAAAAAATAGCCGAAGCTCTGTAGCTGCACGTTGAGCATATGTTTACAATTTGATCGTGCACTCCCAGCCAAGGACAGCTGTTTCGCTCTACTTGGAGCTCGTCAGCCTGGCGTAGGGAAGTGACACAATCTTGGGTCGGCACAACAGTGCGTCTAAGCGAGACGTCAATGTTCCACGGTGACGACGCCACCTGTGGAGGCCGCAGTGCAAGCCAGCAAGTACACATAAAAAGTAAAAAAAAATATCCGAAGCTCTGTAGCTGAACGTTGAGCATATGTTAACAATTTGATCGTGCACTCCCAGCCAAGGACAGCTGTTTCGCTCTACTTGGAGCTCGTCAGCCTGGCGTAGGGAAGTGACACAATCTTGGGTCGGCACAACAGTGCGTCTCGGCGAGACGTCAGTGTTCAACGGTAACGACGCCACCTGTGGAGGCCGCAGTGCAAGCCAGCAAGTACACATAAAAAGTAAAAAAAAATATCCGAAGCTCTGTAGCTGAACGTTGAGCATATGTTAACAATTTGATCGTGCACTCCCAGCCAAGGACAGCTGTTTCGCTCTACTTGGAGCTCGTCAGCCTGGCGTAGGGAAGTGACACAATCTTGGGTCGGCACAACAGTGCGTCTCGGCGAGACGTCAGTGTTCCACGGTGACGACGCCACCTGTGGAGGCCGCAGTGCAAGCCAGCAAGTACACATAAAAAGTAAAAAAATAGCCGAAGCTCTGTAGCTGCACGTTGAGCATATGTTAACAATTTGATCGTGCACTCCCAGCCAAGGACAGCTGTTTCGCTCTACTTGGAGCTCGTCAGCCTGGCGTAGGGAAGTGACACAATCTTGGGTCGGCACAACAGTGCGACTCGGCGAGACGTCAGTGTTCCACGGTGACGACGCCACCTGTGGAGGCCGCAGTGCAAGCCAGCAAGTACACATAAAAAGTAAAAAAATAGCCGAAGCTCTGTAGCTGCACGTTGAGCATATGTTTACAATTTGATCGTGCACTCCCAGCCAAGGACAGCTGTTTCGCTCTACTTGGAGCTCGTCAGCCTGTCGTAGGGAAGTGACACGATCTTGGGTCGGCACAACAGTGCGTGTCGGCGAGACGTTCATGTTCCACGGTGACGACGCCACCTGTGGAGGCCGCAGTGCAAACCAGCAAGTACATATAAAAAGTAAAAAAAAATAGCCGAAGCTCTGTAGCAGCACGTTGAGCATATGTTTACAATTTGATCGTGCACTCCCAGCCAAGGACAGCTGTTTCGCTTTACTTGGAGCTCGTCAGCCTGGCGTAGGGAAGTGACACGATCTTGGGTCGGCACAACAGTGCGTCTCGGCGAGACGTCAATGTTCCACGGTGACGACGCCACCTGTGGAGGCCGCAGTGCAAGCCAGCAAGTACACATAAAAATTAAAAAAAATAGCCGAAGCTCTGTAGCTGCACGTTGAGCATATGTTTACAATTTGATCGTGCACTCCCAGCCAAGGACAGCTGTTTCGCTCTACTTGGAGCTCGTCAGCCTGGCGTAGAGAAGTGACACGATCTTGGGTCGGCACAACAGTGCGTCTCGGCGAGACGTCAATGTTCCACGGTGACGACGCCACCTGTGGAGGCCGCAGTGCAAGCCAGCAAGTACACATAAAAAGTAAAAAAATAGCCGAAGCTCTGTAGCTGCACGTTGAGCATATGTTTACAATTTGATCGTGCACTCCCAGCCAAGGACAGCTGTTTCGCTCTACTTGGAGCTCGTCAGCCTGGCGTAGGGAAGTGACACGATCTTGGGTCGGCACAACAGTGCGTCTAAGCGAGACGTCAATCTTCCACGGTGACGACGCCACCTGTGGAGGCCGCAGTGCAAGCCAGCAAGTACACATAAAAAGTAAAAAAAGAGCCGAAGCTCTGTAGCAGCACGTTGAGCATATGTTCACAATTTGATCGTGCACTCCCAGCCAAGGACAGCTGTTTCGCTCTACTTGGAGCTCGTCAGCCTGGCGTAGGGAAGTGACACGATCTTGGGTCGGCACAACAGTGCGTCTCGGCGAGACGTCAATGTTCCACGGTGACGACGCCACCTGTGGAGGCCGCAGTGCAAGCCAGCAAGTACACATAAAAAGTAAAAAAAAATATCCGAAGCTCTGTACCTTCACGTTGAGTATATGTTTGTAATTTGATCGTGCACTCTCAGCCGAGGACAGCTGTTTCGCTGTACTTGGAGCTCGTCAGCCTGGCGTAGGGAAGTGACATGATCTTGGGTCGGCACAACAGTGCGTCTCGGTGAGACGTCAATGTTCCACGGTGACGACGCCACCTGTGGAGGCCGCAGTGCAAGCCAGCAAGTACACATAAAAAGTAAAAAAATAGCCGAAGCTCTGTAGCTGCACGTTGAGCATATGTTTACAGTTTGATCGTGCACTCCCAGCCAAGGACAGCTGTTTCGCTCTACTTGGAGCTCGTCAGCCTGGCGTAGGGAAGTGACACGATCTTGGGTCGGCACAACAGTGCGTCTCGGCGAGACGTCAATGTTCCACGGTGACGACGCCACCTGTGGAGGCCGCAGTGCAAGCCAGAAAGTACACATAAAAAGTAAAAAAATAGACGAAGCTCTGTAGCTGCACGTTGAGCATATGTTTACAATTTGATCGTGCACTCCCAGCCAAGGACAGCTGTTTCGCTCTACTTGGAGCTCGTCAGCCTGGCTTAGGGAAGTGACACAATCTTGGGTCGGCACAACAGTGCGTCTCGGCGAGACGTCAGTGTTCCACGGTGACGACGCCACCTGTGGAGGCCGCAGTGCAAGCCAGCAAGTACACATAAAAAGTAAAAAAATAGCCGAAGCTCTGTAGCTGCACGTTGAGCATATGTTTACAATTTGATCGTGCACTCCCAGCCAAGGACAGCTGTTTCGCTCTACTTGGAGCTCGTCAGCCTGGCGTAGGGAAGTGACACGATCTTGGGTCGGCACAACAGTGCGTCTAAGCGAGACGTCAATCTTCCACGGTGACGACGCCACCTGTGGAGGCCGCAGTGCAAGCCAGCAAGTACACATAAAAAGTAAAAAAAGAGCCGAAGCTCTGTAGCAGCACGTTGAGCATATGTTCACAATTTGATCGTGCACTCCCAGCCAAGGACAGCTGTTTCGCTCTACTTGGAGCTCGTCAGCCTGGCGTAGGGAAGTGACACGATCTTGGGTCGGCACAACAGTGCGTCTCGGCGAGACGTCAATGTTCCACGGTGACGACGCCACCTGAGGAGGCCGCAGTGCAAGCCAGCAAGTACACATAAAAAGTAAAAAAAAATATCCGAAGCTCTGTAGCTGCACGTTGAGCATATGTTTACAATTTGATCGTGCACTCCCAGCCAAGGACAGCTGTTTCGCTGTACTTGGAGCTCGTCAGCCTGGCGTAGGGAAGTGACATGATCTTGGGTCGGCACAACAGTGCGTCTCGGTGAGACGTCAATATTCCACGGTGACGACGCCACCTGTGGAGGCCGCAGTGCAAGCCAGCAAGTACACATAAAAAGTAAAAAAATAGACGAAGCTCTGTAGCTGCACGTTGAGCATATGTTTACAATTTGATCGTGCACTCCCAGCCAAGGACAGCTGTTTCGCTCTACTTGGAGCTCGTCAGCCTGTCGTAGGGAAGTGACACGATCTCGGGTCGGCACAACAGTGCGTGTCGGCGAGACGTTCATGTTCCACGGTGACGACGCCACCTGTGGAGGCCGCAGTGCAAACCAGCAAGTACATATAAAAAGTAAAAAAAAATAGCCGAAGCTCTGTAGCAGCACGTTGAGCATATGTTTACAATTTGATCGTGCACTCCCAGCCAAGGACAGCTGTTTCGCTTTACTTGGAGCTCGTCAGCCTGGCGTAGGGAAGTGACACGATCTTGGGTCGGCACAACAGTGCGTCTCGGCGAGACGTCAATGTTCCACGGTGACGACGCCACCTGTGGAGGCCGCAGTGCAAGCCAGCAAGTACACATAAAAATTTAAAAAAATAGCCGAAGCTCTGTAGCTGCACGTTGAGCATATGTTTACAATTTGATCGTGCACTCCCAGCCAAGGACAGCTGTTTCGCTCTACTTGGAGCTCGTCAGCCTGGCGTAGAGAAGTGACACGATCTTGGGTCGGCACAACAGTGCGTCTCGGCGAGACGTCAATGTTCCACGGTGACGACGCCACCTGTGGAGGCCGCAGTGCAAGCCAGCAAGTACACATAAAAAGTAAAAAAATAGCCGAAGCTCTGTAGCTGCACGTTGAGCATATGTTTACAATTTGATCGTGCACTCCCAGCCAAGGACAGCTGTTTCGCTCTACTTGGAGCTCGTCAGCCTGGCGTAGGGAAGTGACACGATCTTGGGTCGGCACAACAGTGCGTCTAAGCGAGACGTCAATCTTCCACGGTGACGACGCCACCTGTGGAGGCCGCAGTGCAAGCCAGCAAGTACACATAAAAAGTAAAAAAAGAGCCGAAGCTCTGTAGCAGCACGTTGAGCATATGTTCACAATTTGATCGTGCACTCCCAGCCAAGGACAGCTGTTTCGCTCTACTTGGAGCTCGTCAGCCTGGCGTAGGGAAGTGACACGATCTTGGGTCGGCACAACAGTGCGTCTCGGCGAGACGTCAATGTTCCACGGTGACGACGCCACCTGTGGAGGCCGCAGTGCAAGCCAGCAAGTACACATAAAAAGTAAAAAAAAATATCCGAAGCTCTGTACCTTCACGTTGAGTATATGTTTGTAATTTGATCGTGCACTCTCAGCCGAGGACAGCTGTTTCGCTGTACTTGGAGCTCGTCAGCCTGGCGTAGGGAAGTGACATGATCTTGGGTCGGCACAACAGTGCGTCTCGGTGAGACGTCAATGTTCCACGGTGACGACGCCACCTGTGGAGGCCGCAGTGCAAGCCAGCAAGTACACATAAAAAGTAAAAAAATAGCCGAAGCTCTGTAGGTGCACGTTGAGCATATGTTTACAGTTTGATCGTGCACTCCCAGCCAAGGACAGCTGTTTCGCTCTACTTGGAGCTCGTCAGCCTGGCGTAGGGAAGTGACACGATCTTGGGTCGGCACAACAGTGCGTCTCGGCGAGACGTCAATGTTCCACGGTGACGACGCCACCTGTGGAGGCCGCAGTGCAAGCCAGAAAGTACACATAAAAAGTAAAAAAATAGACGAAGCTCTGTAGCTGCACGTTGAGCATATGTTTACAATTTGATCGTGCACTCCCAGCCAAGGACAGCTGTTTCGCTCTACTTGGAGCTCGTCAGCCTGGCTTAGGGAAGTGACACAATCTTGGGTCGGCACAACAGTGCGTCGCGGCGAGACGTCAGTGTTCCACGGTGACGACGCCACCTGTGGAGGCCGCAGTGCAAGCCAGCAAGTACACATAAAAAGTAAAAAAATAGCCGAAGCTCTGTAGCTGCACGTTGAGCATATGTTTACAATTTGATCGTGCACTCCCAGCCAAGGACAGCCGTTTCGCTCTACTTGGAGCTCGTCAGCCTGGCGTAGGGAAGTGACACGATCTTGGGTCGGCACAACAGTGCGTCTAAGCGAGACGTCAATCTTCCACGGTGACGACGCCACCTGTGGAGGCCGCAGTGCAAGCCAGCAAGTACACATAAAAAGTAAAAAAAGAGCCAAAGCTCTGTAGCAGCACGTTGAGCATATGTTCACAATTTGATCGTGCACTCCCAGCCAAGGACAGCTGTTTCGCTCTACTTGGAGCTCGTCAGCCTGGCGTAGGGAAGTGACACGATCTTGGGTCGGCACAACAGTGCGTCTCGGCGAGACGTCAATGTTCCACGGTGACGACGCCACCTGAGGAGGCCGCAGTGCAAGCCAGCAAGTACACATAAAAAGTAAAAAAAAATATCCGAAGCTCTGTAGCTGCACGTTGAGCATATGTTTACAATTTGATCGTGCACTCCCAGCCAAGGACAGCTGTTTCGCTGTACTTGGAGCTCGTCAGCCTGGCGTAGGGAAGTGACATGATCTTGGGTCGGCACAACAGTGCGTCTCGGTGAGACGTCAATGTTCCACGGTGACGACGCCACCTGTGGAGGCCGCAGTGCAAGCCAGCAAGTACACATAAAAAGTAAAAAAATAGACGAAGCTCTGTAGCTGCACGTTGAGCATATGTTTACAATTTGATCGTGCACTCCCAGCCAAGGACAGCTGTTTCGCTCTACTTGGAGCTCGTCAGCCTGGCGTAGGGAAGTGACACAATCTTGGGCCGGCACAACAGTGCGTCTCGGCGAGACGTCAGTGTTCCACGGTGACGAGGCCACCTGTGGAGGCCGCAGTGCAAGCCAGCAAGTACACATAAAAAGTAAAAAAATAGCCGAAGCTCTGTAGCTGCACGTTGAGCATATGTTTACAATTTGATCGTGCACTCCCAGCCAAGGACAGCTGTTTCGCTCTACTTGGAGCTCGTCAGCCTGGCGTAGGGAAGTGACACGATCTCGGGTCGGCACAACAGTGCGTGTCGGCGAGACGTTCATGTTCCACGGTGACGACGCCACCTGTGGAGGCCGCAGTGCAAACCAGCAAGTACATATAAAAAGTAAAAAAAAATAGCCGAAGCTCTGTAGCAGCACGTTGAGCATATGTTTACAATTTGATCGTGCACTCCCAGCCAAGGACAGCTGTTTCGCTTTACTTGGAGCTCGTCAGCCTGGCGTAGGGAAGTGACACGATCTTGGGTCGGCACAACAGTGCGTCTCGGCGAGACGTCAATGTTCCACGGTGACGACGCCACCTGTGGAGGCCGCAGTGCAAGCCAGCAAGTACACATAAAAATTTAAAAAAATAGCCGAAGCTCTGTAGCTGCACGTTGAGCATATGTTTACAATTTGATCGTGCACTCCCAGCCAAGGACAGCTGTTTCGCTCTACTTGGAGCTCGTCAGCCTGGCGTAGAGAAGTGACACGATCTTGGGTCGGCACAACAGTGCGTCTCGGCGAGACGTCAATGTTCCACGGTGACGACGCCACCTGTGGAGGCCGCAGTGCAAGCCAGCAAGTACACATAAAAAGTAAAAAAATAGCCGAAGCTCTGTAGCTGCACGTTGAGCATATGTTTACAATTTGATCGTGCACTCCCAGCCAAGGACAGCTGTTTCGCTCTACTTGGAGCTCGTCAGCCTGGCGTAGGGAAGTGACACGATCTTGGGTCGGCACAACAGTGCGTCTAAGCGAGACGTCAATCTTCCACGGTGACGACGCCACCTGTGGAGGCCGCAGTGCAAGCCAGCAAGTACACATAAAAAGTAAAAAAAGAGCCGAAGCTCTGTAGCAGCACGTTGAGCATATGTTCACAATTTGATCGTGCACTCCCAGCCAAGGACAGCTGTTTCGCTCTACTTGGAGCTCGTCAGCCTGGCGTAGGGAAGTGACACGATCTTGGGTCGGCACAACAGTGCGTCTCGGCGAGACGTCAATGTTCCACGGTGACGACGCCACCTGTGGAGGCCGCAGTGCAAGCCAGCAAGTACACATAAAAAGTAAAAAAAAATATCCGAAGCTCTGTACCTTCACGTTGAGTATATGTTTGTAATTTGATCGTGCACTCTCAGCCGAGGACAGCTGTTTCGCTGTACTTGGAGCTCGTCAGCCTGGCGTAGGGAAGTGACATGATCTTGGGTCGGCACAACAGTGCGTCTCGGTGAGACGTCAATGTTCCACGGTGACGACGCCACCTGTGGAGGCCGCAGTGCAAGCCAGCAAGTACACATAAAAAGTAAAAAAATAGCCGAAGCTCTGTAGGTGCACGTTGAGCATATGTTTACAGTTTGATCGTGCACTCCCAGCCAAGGACAGCTGTTTCGCTCTACTTGGAGCTCGTCAGCCTGGCGTAGGGAAGTGACACGATCTTGGGTCGGCACAACAGTGCGTCTCGGCGAGACGTCAATGTTCCACGGTGACGACGCCACCTGTGGAGGCCGCAGTGCAAGCCAGAAAGTACACATAAAAAGTAAAAAAATAGACGAAGCTCTGTAGCTGCACGTTGAGCATATGTTTACAATTTGATCGTGCACTCCCAGCCAAGGACAGCTGTTTCGCTCTACTTGGAGCTCGTCAGCCTGGCTTAGGGAAGTGACACAATCTTGGGTCGGCACAACAGTGCGTCGCGGCGAGACGTCAGTGTTCCACGGTGACGACGCCACCTGTGGAGGCCGCAGTGCAAGCCAGCAAGTACACATAAAAAGTAAAAAAATAGCCGAAGCTCTGTAGCTGCACGTTGAGCATATGTTTACAATTTGATCGTGCACTCCCAGCCAAGGACAGCCGTTTCGCTCTACTTGGAGCTCGTCAGCCTGGCGTAGGGAAGTGACACGATCTTGGGTCGGCACAACAGTGCGTCTAAGCGAGACGTCAATCTTCCACGGTGACGACGCCACCTGTGGAGGCCGCAGTGCAAGCCAGCAAGTACACATAAAAAGTAAAAAAAGAGCCAAAGCTCTGTAGCAGCACGTTGAGCATATGTTCACAATTTGATCGTGCACTCCCAGCCAAGGACAGCTGTTTCGCTCTACTTGGAGCTCGTCAGCCTGGCGTAGGGAAGTGACACGATCTTGGGTCGGCACAACAGTGCGTCTCGGCGAGACGTCAATGTTCCACGGTGACGACGCCACCTGAGGAGGCCGCAGTGCAAGCCAGCAAGTACACATAAAAAGTAAAAAAAAAATATCCGAAGCTCTGTAGCTGCACGTTGAGCATATGTTTACAATTTGATCGTGCACTCCCAGCCAAGGACAGCTGTTTCGCTGTACTTGGAGCTCGTCAGCCTGGCGTAGGGAAGTGACATGATCTTGGGTCGGCACAACAGTGCGTCTCGGTGAGACGTCAATGTTCCACGGTGACGACGCCACCTGTGGAGGCCGCAGTGCAAGCCAGCAAGTACACATAAAAAGTAAAAAAATAGACGAAGCTCTGTAGCTGCACGTTGAGCATATGTTTACAATTTGATCGTGCACTCCCAGCCAAGGACAGCTGTTTCGCTCTACTTGGAGCTCGTCAGCCTGGCGTAGGGAAGTGACACAATCTTGGGCCGGCACAACAGTGCGTCTCGGCGAGACGTCAGTGTTCCACGGTGACGAGGCCACCTGTGGAGGCCGCAGTGCAAGCCAGCAAGTACACATAAAAAGTAAAAAAATAGCCGAAGCTCTGTAGCTGCACGTTGAGCATATGTTTACAGTTTGATCGTGCACTCCCAGCCAAGGACAGCTGTTTCGCTCTACTTGGAGCTCGTCAGCCTGGCGTAGGGAAGTGACACGATCTTGGGTCGGCACAACAGTGCGTCTCGGCGAGACGTCAATGTTCCACGGTGACGACGCCACCTGTGGAGGCCGCAGTGCAAGCCAGCAAGTACACATAAAAAGTAAAAAATAGACGAAGCTCTGTAGCTGCACGTTGAGCATATGTTTACAATTTGATAGTGCACTCCCAGCCAAGGACAGCTGTTTCGCTCTACTTGGAGCTCGTCAGCCTGGCGTAGGGAAGTGACACAATCTTGGGTCGGCACAACAGTGCGTCTCGGCGAGACGTCAGTGTTCCACGGTGACGACGCCACCTGTGGAGGCCGCAGTACAAGCCAGCAAGTACACATAAAAAGTAAAAAAATAGCCGAAGCTCTGTAGCTGCACGTTGAGCATATGTTTACAATTTGATCGTGCACTCCCAGCCAAGGACAGCTGTTTCGCTCTACTTGGAGCTCGTCAGCCTGGCGTAGGGAAGTGACACGATCTTGGGTCGGCACAACAGTGCGTCTAAGCGAGACGTCAATGTTCCACGGTGACGACGCCACCTGTGGAGGCCGCAGTGCAAGCAGCAAATACACATAAAAAGTAAAAAAGGAAAATTAGATTAATTAGAAAATAGAAAGGACCTAATAATAATAGAATTAGAATAGAATAGAATAAAATTAGAAAGGACCTTTCTACAAAAAGGGCAGATGTTTGCCTGGTCTGAGTGACCCCTGGTTTGCCAATCCCGAACGATGCGCAGCTACCCAGGGCTCACGAGCCGCAAACACGGCGAAACACGTGTCCTCTGGTGCTGTCGCATCGTTCCATGAATATATATATATATATATATATACTCATGGAACGATGCGACAGCACCAGAGGACACGTGTTTCTTTAATAGCTTTTTTTCCTCATCATAATTCACTGGCTTGCACTGTGGCATTGAGGAGTGCTCAGTCACCATCCCTGGTGTATATAGCTCGCTGAGCGACCCCTGGTTTGCCAATTTCGAACGGTGCGCAGCTACTCAGAGATGACGAGCCGCAAACACAGCGAAACACGTGTCCTCTGATGTTGTCGCATCGTTCCATGAGTATCTGTTTCTCTGCGTGCAGCCATAGAAGCAATCTTAATCTGTAACTTTTAATTTCAAATACGTCTAGTGTCATTTACTTGTTTCTTTAATGGCTTTCCCCCCTTCATTATAATTCACTGGATTGCACTGTGGCATTGAGGAGTGCTCAGTCACCCTCCCAGCTGTACATCGCTCGCAGAGCGACCCCTGGTTTGTCAATTCCGAATATATATGTTTGTAATTTCATCCTGCACTCCCAGCGAGGAGAGCTGTTTCGCTCAACTTGGAGCTCTTCAGCCCGGCGTAGGGAAGTGACGCGATCTAGTGTCGGCCAGGATAGTGTGCTGCGGCGAGGCATCAATGTTCCACGGTGACGGTGCCACCTGTGGAGGCCGCAGTTCAAGCCAGCAAGTACATATACAAATGAAAAATAGCCGAAGCTCTGTACCTTCACGTTGAGTATATGTTTGTAATTTGATCGTGCACTCTCAGCCGAGGACAGCTATTTCACTCTACTTGGAGTTCTTCAGCCCGGCGTAGGGAAGTGACACGATCTTGGGTCGGCCCTGATAGTGTGCCTCGGCAAGGCATCAATGTTCCACGAATCCACGATGACGGCGCCACCTGTGGAGGCCGCAGTGCAAGCCAGCAAGTACATATACAAATGGAAAATAGCCGAAGCTGAGTCCTCGGCTGAGAGTGCATGATCAAATTACAAACATATGCTCAACATGCAGCTACAGAGCTTCGCCTATTTTCCATTTGTATATGTAATTGCTGGCTTGCACTGCGGCCTCCACAGGTGGCGCCGTCACCGTAGAACATTGATGCCTCACCGAGGCACACTATCAGGACCGATCCAAGATGGTGCCACTTCCCTACGCCGGGCTGAAGAGCTCCAAGTAGAGTGAAATAGCTGTCGTCGGCTGAGAGTGCACTATCAAATTACAAACATATGCTGAACGTTAAGGTACAGAGCTTCGGCTATTTTCCATTTGTATATGTACTTGCTGGCTTGCACAGCGACCTCCACAGGTGGCGCCGTCGCCGTAGAACATTGATGCCTCACCGAGGCACACTATCAGGGCCGACGAGTGATCGTATCACTTCCCTACATCGGGCTGAAGAGCTCCAAGTAGAGCGAAACAGCTGTCCTCGGCTGAGAGTGCACTATCAAATTACAAACATATGCTCAACGTGAAAGTACAGAGCTTCAGCTATTTTCCAGTTGTACATGTACTTGCTGGCTTGCACTGCAGCCTCCACAGGTGGCGCCGTCGCCGTAGAACATTGATGCCTCGCCGATGCATACTATCATGGCCGACGAGTGATCGTATCACTTCCCCACGTCGGGCTGAAGAGCTCCAAGTAAAGCGAAACAGCTGTCCTCGGCTGAGAGTGCACTATCAAATTACAAACATATGATCGACGTGAAAGTACAGAGCTTCGGCTATTTTCCAGTTGTATATGTACTTGCTGGCTTGCACTGCAGCCTCCACAGGTGGCGCCGTCGCAGTAGAACATTGATGCCTCGACGAGGCATACTATCGTGGCCGACGAGTGATCGTGTCACTTCCCTGCGCAGGGCTGAAGAGCTCCAAGTAGAGCGAAACAGTTGTCCTTGGCTGAAAGTGCACGATCAAATTACAAACATATACTCAACGTGAAGGTACAGAGCTTCGGCTATTTTCCATTTGTATATGTGCTTGCTGGCTTGCACTGCGGCCTCCACAGGTGGCGGCGTCACCGTGGAACGTTGATGCCTCGCCGAGGCACACTATCAGGGCCGACCCAAGATCGTGTCACTTCCCTACGCCGGGCTGAAGAGCTCCAAGTAGAACGAAACCGCTGTCCTCGGTTGGGAGTGCACGATCAAATTACAAACATATGCTCAACGTGAAGATAGAGAGCTTCGGCTATTTTCCATTTGCATATGCAATTGCTGGCTTGCACTGGGCGGGCTCCACAGGTGGCGCAGTCACCGTGGAGCATTTATGACTGGCCGAGGCACACTATCAGCGCCGACCCAAGATCGTGTCACTTCCCTACGCCTTAATCTTTTTCGAGGACACAAGCGATGACAGTGTACTCTTTCGGCCCCCTGACATTAAGGGTGAAGGAACGAAGTGTCTCCTAAGGTGCGCAATGCACAGAGTAAAGAAAAAAATGTGTTCTTTTACGAGTTTTTGCGGACGATCTATCGAACGGATTTTTGTTCTGAAAACGGCTACGATATCAGGTGACCGAAAGGAACGCATGTTCTCATTTCAACTTTGCAGCTTTTACTGACTTGTATTTCCTGCGAAACGGATAGAGCACACAGTTCACCCATGCAACTACGTCATCCATGACACCAATTGGATGACGTCATAGACCGATTCTCACCTAAAATTCCATGGATCAAAACAATTCTTGGTATCTCAGAGTAACGGTGCGCTAAAGTAATAGACCTTCCTTTATTCGTTATTAATTCATAATAACTCAGCTTGGGTCGTGCATATTTTTTCCCGAGTGTGGAAGAAATCTGCATAGAATGTAAATAATCGCGGATATAGAATTCAATGTGCATTGTTCTCATCCTCTTCAGGTAATGCCTTACTGACAATCTTGCTGTAGCCCAAGTTATCACAGTTAATTGATCTTATTGCGCTATATATGGCTGGTAACAAACAAAAAGAAGCGTCATTGGACCGCAAGTAACAGCATACGCGGGGAGTCTGGCTAAGCTGTGATGCACAAGTTTTGGCACATTTTATGTGACATATAATGTATTATCCCTTGCTAAAACTAGCTTCCTAACTCACCTTATTGTTTCAGATGCCTCCAAGAAATATATCTTAGAGATATCATCTAGCATCATCTGTGAAGCTGTTGAAGACGCTGTAGCGGCTGACTGGGCAGTAGCGTATTTCATCATGTGTGCGGCCCTCTGCTAGCTAACAGAAAGAGATCGTACAAGCAACGGGTGACTGTCCATTCTGTCCATCTCTCAGCATATGCGCCCAGTCCTGTTTGCGCTAGGGTGTCGCCCCGACAAAAGTGCGACACCCCCGTGTTCGGCACACTTTTGTCCCAAGCTGTACTTGAAGTGGAGAAGTGACAAAGCTGCACCGTCGTGATATGCTTGAGGAACGGAAGCGATAGGAAATGTATCCAAACGGGGCGTTGTGCCCGAGAAACACGGGAAAGACACGGACACGCAGTAGTCTCCACTGTGCGGCCACACGGACTCGGGCACTGTTAGCAGCAGCCTTGAGCAATGCTGGATGCTGTTTTACCCACTTGAAATTTCGACATGACACGGAGTAGAAAGCTCTGTTGGCTGAGAAGACACGGACTTCAAGACGTGTGAAAACACGCCACTCGCGAGGAAATACGATAGTGTGTATGTCCGACATGAACTGGAGTGGAAACTGTGAAAAGTGCTAAAAAACAACAACAGAAAACATAAAAAACCAAGCAAATATCTGGCACTGTGTTCCAGATATCTGCTAATTTTTTTGTTTTGTTTTTTCTCACGGATGATCACCTAGTAAAAATGCGGTCCCAACAGGGACGCATTTCATTTACGCGAAGACCGTCACTAGTGTGAAACCGAGATATTAACTCAGCACGCACACCAGAGAAATACACTGGCCTTGAACAGACACAGAAGCAGTTCGCTTGTTGTTCCAAGTCAAGGTCTGGGTACGCCCGCATTTCCTCGAGAAGAGCGATACGTGTCAGTAGACAGGATGTGATGCGTACTTCCGTGACAAACTGCCAGAGGCGATTCGATCGTACTAGCAAGATATACTTGGCGCCATCTACGGCCAGGCACATCGGCGACTACACGTGACAGCGGCCGATCAGCCATGCCAGTCTTTCTAGCTCACCATAGTACTAGTACGAAGTGTAGGAATTGCGAAGTGTAAACGGGCAATCAAGTGAACTGTGACCGATTTTCGTTTCGTGTTTTCTCTAGTGGGGGCAATTTCCAAACGGTAAAAACACGAGACAAGGAAGGAAGGACAAATACATGACGTTCTCTAAAACAAGTTCGTTTAGTTCATTTCACACGTCTAACTCGTTCACACTGAACGAAGCATGGACGAACGGCACCACTACATAGAAGTATTCTTGTACGAGGAGTTGAAGCTTGCATAGTATCGTATTATTCTAACAAGGGCAAGCAGTAGCGTGGCGTATCATGGAAATCTGGACACGAAAGTCCATATACATCCTCAGGAGAGCCTGCTTGTGTTTTTATTTATTTTTACTGCCTATTTTGCCTATTTGCTTCTTGGAATATAAACGGCTGCCTATTTCTGCCCATTTTAGTGCCTAAATATCCGGGTCGTAATGATGAGCCAAATTATGGACGTCCGGGGACGCCGGTGTTCTATTGAAAATTGATAGGAAAAATCGAACCGTGCGGTTCTCGATCATTTCTAGCTGATCCACTAATGCAGTGATGTAGTATCTTAATGTCAATGACGACAATGTCTACTGGAGATGCACCGCGAGAAACTTCCCCAATAGGAACTAAAAAAAAACAGAAAAAAAATCATATACTTTCAACGCTGCAGATGCCTGTCTCGCGATCAAGTGAGGCAGACGATAAACACATGTGCCCATATTCCGGAACTGATAAACTTCCACGTAGCGTTTCGCGTGATTTACCCATGCTTTTATCACTCATTGCTTACATGTTCTAATGATGGACATTGCCTGTCAGCCGATTGTACGCGAACTTCAATCCCAATTTTGGATGCTTCAGATAATAGAGAGTTTTAGTGTATCGTACGCTATCGCCTTTGCGTACGTAGGGGATAGCGTAGTGGTTCTGCGCAGTGCGCGAAGCTCTCTTTATGTTTTGCGCGTGCGCATAACCACCAACGCTATTCCTTACGCACGCAAAGGCGATAGCGTACTATCCACTAAAACTCACTAATAAGTTGTTCAAGTGAAGAGAGAACGTTGAATCTTGTGAATCTTGAATCTGCGAAGAAAATTATACAGAATACGCTCCTTGTCTGGGAGCTTGTGGACCTCAATGAGCGCCTAACTAGTCTGAGATGTATTTCAGCTCGACCGATCCTGGCACAATAGAGTTTTAGTATATCGTATGCTATCGCATTTGCTGCGTAAGGGATAGAGTTGGTGGTTCTGCGCACGCGCAATACATAAATAGAGCGTTGAGTATTGCGCAGAACCACCATGCTATCGCGTACGTACGCAAACACACCAGCGTACAATATAATAAAACTCAGTGTCCTTCTCGTACGCAGCAGAGCGTTCGTGTACGCTGCCCCACGTCGCAGTGATGTACTATGACACGTGGATAGAACATAAGGGCGAAAACCATAATACGAAGCGGTTTTGCAGAACAAAAAACGAAACCGATCTTCTCAAGGTGCCCTAAAAACAAGGAGGAGTTTCTGTAGCATTCTGTCAAGCGCCGTATACAGTGAACCACATGGAAGTACTGGCTGCCCCAGGTACCCGATGGCGGATAAAAAAAATTAACTTACATATATCTCCAGCCTTTTAACGAACACTGGTGTTAGCGTCCAACTGCATCTAACGCGTCACTTCTTCAAGTGTCTCGTACTTTGTACGCCGTTCCTGACGATATCGGCCGTTATCTCTATGCAGCGATTGCGTCGTCTATCCGCAAGCGATCAGAAGACAAGTTTCCTCTTGAACGCTCCATTTTGCACTGGGAGAGAAATATGAGCTTAATTCTACCAGTAACCTCTCAGAATTGTTTCACGAAAATCCCTGGCTGAATAATTCGTGAACAGGTGGCGCCATCGAAGAAATTTCTTTTTACGCTGTGCCGATAACAGGCAACTAACTCGAAACGGCCGTCCATAGCTGGGATTGTGTCACGCTTGACTTGTAAACATATGCCTCACGTGCAGTCATGGCGCATTCGCTCATTTTTATAATTGTATCTGGACCTACTGGCTTTGCCCAGCGGCCTCCAGAGGTGTTGCTACACAGTAAGTCGAAAAACAACCTTTTCTACACAAAAAAGGTGTTTTAAGTGATATACACTTTTTTACTGCACTGACCATGATGAAGAGTGTAACAGACAGTTTTTAGAAAATAGTTTTTAAAAAAGCACCCTTTTTAACTCCAGATGCTGGGATCAGAAAAGGTGCTGAAGTGATTTATACCCTTCTGCACCCCGTGTTACACCGTTTTAACCTAAAGCATGTAAGCAAGGGTGTTTTCAAAAACGAATGAAGTTAGGGGAGAAATATCATGTCAGTGTGATCCCATACGACGTTGCAAGGCACTAGAGGTCGACCTCAAGGGGGTACCCAGCATCCCATGCTGCCGAGGGGGGGGGGGGATACGTGTATAGAGGCATATTTGTGGTTCTATTCTTTGGGAGACCAGCTGTATGGGTAATACCAGCAATTTCTGGGTGTGCTGAAAAAGAAAACCATGTGGGGTGGACGCCCATCCTGCGGGGTAGAGAGATTCGTGTTATCGGCTCTCTAAACTAAGCGGTATTTGAACCTGAACTTGTGATAAAATGTAGTAGCTTGAATGCCACTTTGTCACCTTTAAAGCTCAGCTACGCCGATTTTCGAGTGCTACAGAATGGAATGGTACTCGCACGATGTGTTCATAAGGGAACACTGATTATGTGTGCAAAATAGTTATCCGAAATTCCTCGCGGTTTCTCGAAAAAGTGAATTTTTAGTTTCACTGACATTCCGTTTTGTGGCCCGCATACCCTGCGTCGACGACACATTCGTGGTCTGCCCGCGCTCCGGCTTGGCATGACTTTTGGCTTAGTTTCTTCCGCCAAGCCCGCCAGTTTCTTCTGCCGAGCCGTCTGCTGCGCAGATTCACATTGGGGAAGTGGTAAACAGTTCGCTATTAAGGAGCCAGTATATTTCTGGACTTCACTGAACCCACGAGGAACGTTAGTTTCGCTTCCTTCGACTGCAAAGCATTTGCTAAGCCAGTACAGACTTCCTGGTGTTTCGTGTTCTGTGGTGCGTGCGGAGAATGTGTGAGCGTTTTGCTCCCGTCTGCAAGAACTCTTCACCGTGCAGTTCCAATGTTTCAAACCACAACTTTCCGAAAGGCGAAAGAAAAAGCTATTGACTGCAACAATCGGTTGCAACTCCGACTGGGTGCAACCTGCGAAAGCAGCGATTTTACCTCTTCATATCGCTCAGACGAATATTACGGAAGCAATGCGCAACTTGTTTCATACGAGGCTGAAGGTGTCACGTCCGGGATGCTGTGCCAACCTTATCTGCAGCAGGACATTACAGGGGCAGGACTTGGCAGCAGATAAACGTAAGACACGTAATGTTAGACAAGTCAGTCATGCGGTGCAAATGCCATCACACAGAAAAGAAAAATACGTTATCTGTCAGTTACTGCTTCACCCTTTAGAGATTACGCCTCAGCGGGTGTATTCTCAGTGCAGATTTGGAATTTCCTTATTTGTTAAATGATTTCGCAGGCATTCTGGTACCGCCGAAAAGCTTGCACTCCACATCTCAACTATCACCGTCTGGGTTTCAAGCTGAAGCCTGTCACCAGTGCCACCCAGACGCCTCTTCAAAGTTCATCTGTTTTTGTTGACGGAACAGTGACACCTGGTACTGAGACATTTTCATTCAGACTGTTTTATTTTCTGATGAATCAAGTGCATTCTATCACTTGTGCTCGACTTCTTGTGTTCCTATACCCTTGTGTTGCTCGCTAGCTTAGAGCGACCATGCCTGAGCTGTTTGTGTTCTTACTCCAGCGCTTTCAGAGTACATTTAAGCAGTATCATGGTATTATATGCACGGCAGCACATCTTGTGTATTTTGAGTAAGGTACAAATTAAAATATTTGCTCAGCTGTTGTATTCTGCTCCCAAATAAGGTGTTCTTCTAGAGCCCTGAAGGGCAGCTCAAGCAGTTTCATGTGTGCAACAGCACATACCTTCTCTCAGTTTTGAATAAGATACATCGAAATCTTCCACTTGATGAGTTGCGGTCATAAATTATGTTTTTCGAGAAGTTTCAGGATTACATTCAAACAGCATCATGTGTGCAACAGTACATTCTTTTTCACAGGTTTAAGTAAGGTAAATCTGTCCACTATTATGTTCTAGCAATGCAACAGAAGCTTGTGTTGCATTCAAGTGGTATCAGTTATACGAAAACTTGTCTTATGCCTTTCTGTAGCTGCTGTACTAATATTGTGAGTACAGAGACATTCCTGCATGACATATCGGAGCATATTGTGTGCTATTGTTGGTATGACCTGCAGCAGTATATTGATAATGTTAATTATTCAATGACTTCAGCTAACATTTACATTCTTACTTCCAGGGAAACCTGTCACGCAGATGCCCTACCCCTTGGTATGTCCTAAAAGCGATAAAACCCCAGTGCAGGGGACACAAAGAGACAAAACAGACGAAGCACTGTTAGGATGGTTAGGATGTACCACCAAGAAGCCCGGTTTTTATCGCTTTTCAACCCTTGGTTTGCTTAGTTCGAGATTGTACCGAAATAATCCACCTGGAGCGTTATTTTTCAATTGGCAGTGGCATTACTATCACAACACGCCACACACTGCGTGTCTAAGGTCCGTGTACAATCTATCAAACCTATCTCATCAACCTATTCTCAGGTACAGGCGAGCTGCTACGCTCATTACAATTACATTACATTACAATTATTACAACATGAAACAACTGACACAGAGATCGTAAAGTTATGCCTTTTCCTCCACGCCTCGGGTTTCATGATGTTATCCTCACATGCAGCTCATTTTGCCTGTGCTTCGAAGCATGAGCAAAAGCACATGTTGTTTTTGGTCACATTACACGGGGCATAACTACAGTGAAACCTTCCCATGTTGGACACCCGCGGTGCAGCCGAAGCGTGTCCTACTTATAGAGGTGTCAGAGTTACGGAATATGAGGGAAACAGAAAATGGAAAAGATCACAGCTGTGCTGCCAGAAATGTACCCCTTCTTCAATTTATGGTCCTTAGTGGTACCTGGTGGTGGTGCCTGGTAGTTGTACCTGGTCGTAGTGGAACCTCTGCCCACTCTTCACTGATAATTATTACTGATTTTGGTAGACACAGTTCCGTTCAGATTCCACTCAATGGCATTACCTCTGGAGCTTTTCGAGCAGCGAGGACTTGTCTCTGAAGCGTCAGCCCGCTTTTCATTGCCTTCGTGCAGAGCGTGTTCAAAGGCTCTACACAAACAGAAGACAAGTGCTCACACAAAGAATTACAATGTAGACTGACAGCACTTATTTTTGGACTAAAAAAACTAAAACAACAAAATGCTGAGGCCAGTATAGGGGAACAAGGGGGCAAAAGTCAAGGCCACTGACTCATTTTGGGTCTTTTTGGTGCAAAGATGGGCCGAGATTGAGGTAATTTGGCCAGGGTTTTGTCCGACTAAGCACGGAAAACCCTGTACCACTTCCGGGATAGGAAGGTGTCCGACATGGAGAATTTTGTCCCCATGTAGTGGGACGTAGTGTAGTCCCCGTGTAGTGTAATGGGAGCCTGCCCGTGCAATGAAATCTTGTCCGACATGGGGAGTTGTCAGAGGTAGGGAGGTGACCGACTTTGGAGGTTTTTCTGTACAGCATTCTACGTCATGTCATCTAACAGTTGTTCACGTTTGCATATTTTAACCGTGGAATTTACCCTGCATGCACCATACCATGTCCAAACACGAACAACTGCTAGACAGCGGGATGTACTGTTGCCGTATAGCACTTATGGCGGCTTGCGTCCTGTGATCGAAAACAATGGTATCTTTTACTGCTACAACTGGTAAACTACAGTAAAGATTTAGAAATACTGTGTCGTATCATAAACCACTATCGGAAATGTCAGTTTGAAAAACTGGAGAAGAGTGCCACGTGTGCTGTACCACGTAATGCACTGCAGGCCCACCACAGTATGGTAATGCTCTGAATACTGACTTGCTCCAAAAAAGGAATGTGTGCATTTCTTGTACTAACTTCCTCTTAAGCAAAGTAGTCGAAAATGTTTTTAGCCAATGGGGAGGGAGATGACATCTGGAGTCTCGTTGACCTACAATGTGTCATGTGTGAAGGCCATTTTGAAGAGTTAGGTGTACAAGACTGTGTTCCCACATTCTGTGTTGACAAATGTCGTGTTGACTAATAACCATAATAAAATAGAGAGTACCTTTGTCGCTTCAAATATTTGTGTCATGGCAAAGTATGTAGAGGTACATCTGTCTCTACTGCCAAGATTGATTTTTGTGCCTAAAATATGACAGATAGTTGTCTATTCAACACCACTAATCATGTGCCCGCCTCCATGACATGTCTGTGACATTCCAAAGTGATTAACATGTCCCATAGATGTGTGCAATGCTTAAGATAACTGTGTACCTTTTATGGATACTTGTTTCAAGACAAGTACTGTGATTTGCTAACAGCGCCTGGCTGTACGTTCATAACTCTACATAAAAATAGGTAAAGTTTCCGGAGCGAAACATCATGAAGGTCTATAACGAAAAGCCCGAGACGAGGGATAGGAATGGACATACACAATGTCTCAGTGTAGAGACACAGTGTTCGTGCCGATCTAAGAGCGTGTCACATCCCTACGCTGTGCCGAGGAGAGCCAAGAAGCTCGAAACGGCCGTCCACAGCTGGGATTGTGGCACGCTTGAACTGTAAACATATGCCTCACGTGCAGCCATGGAGCATTTGCTCATTTTTATATTTGTATCTGTACTTACTGGCTTTGCACTGCGGCCTCCAGAGGTGTTGCTAACAGCCTGGAACATTGATGTCTTGCAGAGACACAGTGTCTGTGCCGATCCAAGAGCGTGTCACATCCCTACGCTGTGCCGATGAGAGCCAAGAAGCTCGAAACGGCCGTCCACAGCTGGGATTGTGGCACGCTTGAACTGTAAACATATATATGTATATATATATATTCACTGGCTTCACTGGCTTTGCACTGGGCTTTCAGTGAGTGAGTTATCTCACCCTGACGGGAGGAATCACGTGTTACGTGACCTTCTGACGCCATCCACTCAAACGTTGCCTGCCTGCGTACTGCTGATGAGGTCCAAGAAGGCCGAAAGAGCTGTCCAGTACTGGCATGGCGATGTTTGAGTTACAGGCATATGCTATACGTGCAGCCAAAGAGCTCCGGCTATTTTTTTTCCTATTATATATATATATATATATAAGTGAAATAATAAGACTTGGACTACAGATTACAGGAACGTTAACAAAAACTAATTTATTTAATGGGCAATTTAACACATAGATTAAAAAAAGAATGGTCGACGTTTCGACAGTGGCACTGTCTTCGTCAGGACAAAATTTTTTTCGCGTCCATCTGTACCCAGTTATCCGTATATATATATATATATATATATATATGTTTACAATTTGATCGTGCACTCCCAGCCAAGGACAGCTGTTTCGCTCTACTTGGAGCTCGTCAGCCTGGCGTAGGGAAGTGACACGATCTTGGGTCGGCACAACAGTGCGTCTCGGCGAGACGGCGAGACGGACACTGTTGTGCAAGTAGAGCGAAGCAGCTGTCTGGGAGTGCACGATCAAATTGTAAACATATGCTCAACGTGCAGCTACAGAGCTTCGTCTATTTTATATATATATTATATATTTTATATATATTATATATATATATATATATTATATTATTTTATATATATATTTATACTTTATATTATATATTATATATATTATTATATATATATATATATATATTATATATATGTATATATATATACGGATAACTGGGTACAGATGGACGCGAAAAAAATAGACTAGAAGTGATGAAGAGACTTGGGAGGCCGTAGAAGGGTTAAAAACGGCTGCTACATTTATTATACGAATAATTAAGTGGGTACTAGAAATTGATTTATAGTTAGGGGTCGACGTTTCGGCAGTCAGCGCTGCCTTCAACAGGACCAAACCTGGAAATAGGTGACAAGGGCTTATATACTAGGGAAAGGCGAAAATGAGTGGGGAACAGTGCACGTGGAGCGGTGTTGGTGATGTTGCAGGAGCAATGTTGCTGGTCGTCCATTGAGTACTTGAGTCCATTGAGGGTGTTGGGTGTCTTCCAGGAGAGTTCTTCTTGCTCGTTTAATAAACCTGAAATAATAAAAAGAGAGGCGGCAGAAAGAACGAAAGACGGTCGGGGGGTTTGGTCTACGAGCTAAGGCTGCGAACTATAGACAATACGCCGGGGTCTTCGTTTATCGTGGACTGGAATTTGTGGATTTGGAATGATTCACGCTGTTGTCTGCTACGGTCTGAGGGGAAACCAGGTTGTAAGATGTACACGCGGATGTCCTTGAATGAGTGGCAGGTTTGATTGAAATGACGCGACACAGGGAGATTTGGTTTCGTTGTAATATCGGATCTGTGATTATTGAAACGAATTCGGAATGATGGTGTAGTTTGGCCAACATAGTGTGCTTGGCATGCTTTGCATTCTGATAGATATATCACGTTAGATGAGATGCAATCAGAAGCACTTTTAATTTTTACTTGGAGGTTGCTGTTTATGCTTCGTACTCTCTCTGCAGTCTGCATTACAGTACAAAATTGGCATCTTCGTCCGTTGCATGGATGGCAGCCTTCGGTTGTAGGAGGTGACGTATTGACTTTTGCGCTGTCTAAGTGGTCTTGAAGATTACTTGCACGATGATATGCTATGCGAGGCTGTTCTGGGAATATTTCTCCAAGGCGCTCCGACTGTGTTAAAATTGGATGATGACGTTTCAGTATGTTTTTAAGGTTAGGGATCGCGCCATTGAAGGTGACTATAAGATTAACAAGCTTAGGGCGTTCGGGGCGTGTTGAGTTTTGTAGAAGTTCACTGCGATTAGTACGGCAGGCTCTACAAATGACGTCCTTCACCAGATCCTGGGGGAAGTTTCGGCTGACCAGCGTGTTTTGAAGATTGTTAAGGTTTGCGTCCAGTTCGTCATCTTGGGAACAAATGCGCCTGTAACGGAGGGCCTAACTGTAGGGGATGGCCAATCTAGTATGTCGGGGATGGCAGCTGTGAGACGATAGGTACTGTTGGGAGTCAGTCGGTTTTCGGTACAGGTTTGTTACGAGGATGCCATTGGAGATGCTTATATGGACATCTAGAAAATCTATGCTCTCTCTAGAATAGGCGTGAGTGAACTTTATAGCGGGGTGCACGTTACCGAAGTTTTCAATAAACGACAAAAAGGAGTCTTCGGAATGTGGCCAAAGGATGAATATGTCGTCCAAAAACAGCTTAAAAATTAGAGGTTCGAAATTAAAGAAATTTAAAAGAAATCGTTCCATTCTTCCATGGGAAGAATGGAACGATGCGACAGCACCGGAGGACACGTGTTCCGCCGTGTTTGCGGCTCGTCAGCTCTGGGTAGCTGCGCATCGTTCGGAATTGGCAAACCAGGGGTCGCTGCGAGCGATATGCCCCCGGGAGGGTGAGTAAGCACTCCTCAATACCACAGTGCAAGCCGACGAATTATAATGACGGAAAAAAGTCATAACGACGACGCAATAAACGCTGTTTCTGTTGTCGTGTCTCCTACTTTGTCCGACGTCCCCCTTGGCAGCCTAAACTACTAATGTCACACCAACTACCCCAACTTTGCACTTTGGTGTGCAATAAACGCGCCGGCCAGTTGTCACCTGGCAGGTGCACAGCACGGACCTATGTTCCTTATTATCTGCTAGGTATCCACAAATCCATGGTATACGGGAGAGTGGCGACGGAGGACAGTACAAGTCTAGCAAAGTGGCAGGAACAGAATGTGCCACTCACCCTGATCATAGCTGAAGATGCGAGTGGAGCAGAGCCAGTGACGGCAGCACTCGACTGAGCCGAGCACTGCCTGTTCCCTGGTGATCAGCGCCCGTAGTCCAGTACGAACTGCCTGAAGCAAGCCTATGCTCCCACAGTCGTGGCCACTGAAGGCCAACCGGCACCGGCGTATCCAAATTTGGAAATTTATTTCCGCAGTCAAACACGCCAGATGTTTCCGATCCCTTGGTGCAACCGGCAGCGGTTCCATGAACTTACAGTGGCCCATTCGACTCTTGGAAGGTCAAAAACAACAGCCGCTCTGCTCCACAGGAGCAGCGGAATCTGGCACTGAAGGAAGCAGTGCTCTGGTGACTCCGAGATGCTACAAGACGGGCAGTGACCCGTGTGACAAATATGGAAGCGGTGTAAACGTTCACGAAGCGGGAGGACACCATGAGCCATCCTCCACTGGAGACTCGCTCGACGGGCGTCCAACCAGCCTGCCGTGATACGTCGCCAGGCGCTCCCGGAAGGACTACCCACGGCACCAGGCCGGGAGGGAACCAGCACCGCCTCCATGAGCGCGGCGTAGAAATCCTTGGCTTCCCAAAGAGAGACCTCAGCGTCTGGGGACATCTCGCGTACGCGTCTGACGGCAGCTATGCAAGCTGTGAAAAGAGGGGAGGGAACTTCTGCTCTGGGACGGCTGTCAGTGATATCGGTGAACCACCGGACCACCGGAAGCCGTTACGCAGCCTCCTTGGGTCACTGATTAGTTGAGTGTGTTTCCTCTTAAGGGGAACCTAACCAGAGAGAAGAGAAGCCGTTACGCAGCCTCCTTGGGTCACTGTTTAGTTGAGTGCGTTTCCTCTTAAGGGGAACGTAACCAGAGAGAAGAGAAGCCGTTACGCAGCCTCCTTGGGTCACTGTTTAGTTGAGTGTGTTTCCTCTTAAGGGGAACCTAACCAGAGAGAAGAGAAGCCGTTACGCAGCCTCCTTGGGTCACTGTTTAGTTGAGTGTGTTTCCTCTTAAGGGGAACCTAACCAGAGAGAAGAGAAGCCGTTACGCAGCCTCCATGGGTCACTGTTTAGTTGAGTGTGTTCCCTCTTAAGGGGAAAGTAACCAGAGAGAAGAGAAGCCGTTACGCAGCCTCCTTGGGTCACTGTTTAGTTGAGTGTGTTTCCTCTTAAGGGGAACCTAACCAGAGAGAAGAGAAGCCGTTACGCAGCCTCCTTGGGTCACTGTTTAGTTGAGTGTGTTTCCTCTTAAGGGGAACCTAACCAGAGAGAAGAGAAGCCGTTACGCAGCCTCCATGGGTCACTGTTTAGTTGAGTGTGTTCCCTCTTAAGGGGAACGTAACCAAAGAGAAGAGTTTGGGCGGATGAAATTAAATCCAACACTACGGCACATTGGTAGACAGTCACAACCGGTCACATGTAACTAAGCCTCCATGTATTACACCAGGCCTGAAAGCTTCGCGATTTCCCCATTGAAAGCGTGTGCTGCACTTAGTTCACTTACCTGCCATATCGCGCTCCCTACATGGTCCAGGATGGCGATGCTATTGTGACCTTGCCAAGTTTCGGAGCTCCGCGAATTTCGGCACAGTTCTGTGTTCTGGGAAGTCGAATGTGGTGTGTATGTAAGGGGGGGGGGAGGTGCTCGACGGCGATGATTTGGTTTGATGTTTTGTTGTCGATGTTGTGTGCCTACCTGGTTTCCAGTCTACGCTTCATGAAAGCCGTAAGCTGTAAGCGTGGAGAACAGATTCGAATGACGCACTCTGTCGAAAGCTTTTGCCTGGTCGAACGAGGCCAACACCGCTGTTAGCTGTCTCAGATTTAAGCACTGCGTGGTGTCACGGATAGCCATCCTGTGGAGGACCGATGACCTGCCAGGGACCGAACAGGCTTGACATGGATGCAACACCTTCTCCAACTGCGGCGAAACACGTAGGAGAAGCGCCTTGGCTAGAATTTTGTAGTCGCAAGTCAAAAGTGTTATGGGGCGATACGCTTCCGGGTCCTGCGTTCTTGAAGCGTCTTTGCAGAGAAGGACAATTATGCCACTCTGCATTGTGGAGCAGAGCGTGCCTCGCGACAAGCATTGATTACCATGTAGCGGCCGCTGGACAACGACGAGGATGGCCACCCGCCTGGAGCACCCGCTTCTCAGTTCCACCGGCGCGGCCATGGAGATAGGCCACCGTCATCGCCTCTCCGTGGCATACCATCATCGCCGGTCGGGATTCATGTAGAGAAATACCATCGTCCTCTACATATGGTGACCCGAACAGCGAACACCATGTTCGGTGTAATTGGGCCATGCACCATCCTAAATTTTTCGGCAAACTGCCATCGCAAAGCTTGGTCGCTTTTCGCAAAGCTTGGTAAGCGGATGGCATTCACTCGATAGATTTCGACGGACCGCCAGGGCCAACCAGCAAATGACAGAGCGGCTTGATGGTGCGCGCGCAGCGCCGTATAAATGGCGATAAAAATTCGCCAAGCCCAGAAACTCACGAAGCTTCCGGCGTGTGGTAGGGCGGAGAAAACGGTCAATGGTGTCAATCTTCTGGCGCAGGGGGATGATGCCGGAACTGTCAATGCGATGGCCGAGGAAGGTGAGGGAAAGAACACCTCAGTTCGGTAAACAATTAGGCCTTTTACCATCCCAAGTTTTGCAACAGCTTCACCGGCATGGTGGTGAGCATCCCATCCTGGAAGCCTCCCAGCCCAACGACACCCTGGGTTCTGGCAACAGCCGACCATTCAACTGCGACTCGTCTCCTTCGGACCGTTTGCTCCACACGCCATGACCTGGTCACATTTCCAAAGGCTTCCTCTGCTCGCTAAGACCACCGGTGTACTGCAGACGCCATATTGCAAAGCATGTTCTTCCGGCACACACGCGCTTCACAGATGGAGCCGCCTTCACTCCTGCCGCATCTCGGCACTCTTCACCGCTCCCAACGCTTTTCACTGTCGGCCGCGACACTCGAGCCTTGCTCACCTGCCGGTCGCGGCAGTCGCGGCAGCCGACGCCACGGCACGCTTCAGCCGGCATCTCGGCGTCTCACCACGGCTCGCATAGCCTTGCCTCACTCACCCAACCTGGGACTCTCGAGCTTCGGCTCCCGTGCCGGTCGCGACCCAGGACCACGACACCGAGCGCCTCACTCTCTCCCGCTCGTCTCTGCCTGACGGATCGTTGTTTCCGTCCTCCCCATCTGTGACATGTCGCCAACGTGTGCCGTGCCATGCACCTGTTCAACCATGCACGCCTACCACGGTCGCCCTCAACTGCAACCTTTCCCAGGCGCGTTACCTGGACTCCAGCTCTTGCGATGCGTCCACAACGCATCTGACTGCAGGGGGACCCCTGTAGCGGCCGCTGGACAACAAAAAGGATGGCCACGCGCCTGGAGCACCCGCTTCTCAGTTCCACCGGCGCGGCCATGGAGATAGGCCACCGTCATCGCCTCTCCGTGGCAGACCATCATCGTCGGTCGGGACTCATGTAGAGAAATACCATCGTCCTCTACATACTATACGAGTTAAAGCACCGCCAATTACCCTCCAGAAACGTTTGAAGAACTCGACTGGGAGGCCATCAATGCCTCAGCACTTTCCGTTCTGTATTGATGAAACAGCGGCAAAAAGTTCATTTTGCGTGAGCGACAGAGTGGGCACTCTGGGCTAACCACCTGCTCGTTGGATGATGACTCTTGATAAAGGGCCGCGCAATGCTCACACATTGCAGCTCGAATGTCATCAGGTTGTGTGAGAAGTGAGCCGTCAGCTGACCGGACAACGGCGATATCCGAGGCCGGGTTTCGTGCCACATAGCGCCGGAGGAGTAAGCAGGAGCAGTATGCTTCCCGACACCAGCGTTCGACGTTTCGCTGCGCTGCGAAATTGGGCCAGGAGCGCATTCTCATGGCCATCAGGCGCCTCTGCACATCCGCTATATCAGATGCAGTGTCATGGCTGCGAGAGCCAGGGTGGCGTAGAATAGCTAACACCTGCCTGAGTGCGTCTCTACACTCCCGGTGTTCACGCGCGCGCCGTCTTCCCCAACATTGAAAGCGATCAGCGGCTCCCAGCTTCAAAGCCTCCCAGTGATCGGGCCCGAAATCGGGGGCGGAACATTGTTGCGACAGCCAATGTTGCATATCCTCTTTAATTTCGTGGTCGTCTAGCAGAGACACGTTCAATCGCCAAAGGCAGCGACCCGTGCGAAAATTCTTCAGCCCTGACAAAGATAAAACGACTCCATGATGATCAGTGAGGTCCCCGCCGGTTTCGTGTTCCACCCAGAAACAGAACTAAGCATTCCCGAAGACACATAGAAGCGATCCAGCCGACTGTGATGGCCACGGGAGTTCACCCAAGTGAATTCATATCTGTCGCCATGAACGTGAGACCAGGCGTCCGTTAAGCCAATGGCGCTTACAAGGCGTTCGAGCTCTCTGCACGCCTGTCTACCGTGTTGGCGGTCGATCGTGCAATTAAAATCACCAGCAAATATCAAGTTTTGGCTGCCGAAAAGAAAAGTGTCTAATCGACGGAAGAAGTCCGATCGCTAACTACGACGTACAGGCGCATAAACATTTACAATACGAAATTATTTGCCGTCAATCTGAAGCTCCAAAGATACCACCCTCCCATCCGTATCAATGTCAAACCACCGGATGGAGCCCTGAAAAGACGGAAATATTAGAAAGCCGGTGCCAGCCCGCTGAGGCGAGCCACAGCGGGATCACTATGGTTTACACTTCGCAAAATAAACTTCGAGAATGAACTCCTCGAAATAAATCACGAAAAAATCCACGGTGTAAAGATAAAGCTGTAAAAATCAACTTTTGCGATACAAACGCTTCAGATTCAAACTTTGAAAATAAATCGCCTCTCATTGGGCGACAGGCACGACAGCCTCAGAGCAGCGAAGGCTTTTGGCTCCCGCGTCTCAAAATAGTTCCCCTCAGGGTGTGGCTTTTTGCGGTGGGCTGGGAACGAGAGTACCGAGTCTGGATGAATCGTTTACTGTATGCTCCGCCGGCTATCAGGATTCTGTTGACACTGCAGTTAATGATTTGTTCTGCTGCTCGCCTGTCAAATTTGAGTATGTCGAACGCTGAATTCGTGTCGTGTCACCAAATGAGTTCCCGGTGTTGGTCCCAGCTATGATGGACGCCTGCTATTTTATGAACATTGTCGCGAACATCGCCATTCTCCTGCAGCTGCCTTTGTTTTGAAGTCGTAGAGTTGAAAAGTGACGATCGACGAAAAAGCGGTCCATGTCTAGTTTAGGTCCGCCAGTCGATTTCAACCTTGAAATCTACATACCTGGATGTAACAGTGCAAGGTGCATCGTAATCTGTAATTAATATGCGGCGCTCGGTTCCACAAATTCCTCTAGAAACCTGTGATTCACGGAAAGTTTCGGCAGCGGCGACCATGCTATCTCCATGCGCCCATTGTTTACCTACGAGTGCCTACGCACACCTCACCCTCTTCCCGGCATTCTTTTCGCCTGTTCTCTCTCGCCCGTTGCTAGGAACGCGGACCACTTCCGCTAGCAGACAGCAGCCCCGCGTGCTATGGAAGTCTATTTGACTCTTGGATATGATTCAGAGTGGCCGCAGATGGACGTTTTACATTTTTCTGAAGCGTCTGCCACCAAACACACCTTCTCTTATAGATATCTCCCTTTTCATTGACCTCCTGAAGAAATAATGACGGGGCTACTATACTTGACAACAAATGCACCAGTGCAAGGACGCTGAACGCCTCACATGGACAATAAAGACTCAGATATGTATAAGAGAAGGTGTATTTTGGTGATAGACGCTTCAGAAGAATGTAAAACTACCATCTGCGGCCACTCTGAACCAAATGCAAGAGGCAAATGGACTTCCATAGCACGCGCGGCTGCTCTCTGCCAGCGGAAGTGGTACGCGTTCCTAGCAACAGGCGAGAGAGAACAGGCGAAAAGAATGCCGGGAAGAGGGTAAGGTGTGCGTAGGTACTCGTAGGTAAACAATGGGTGCATGGAGATGGCATGGTCGCCGCTGCCGAAACTTTCCGTGAATCACAGGTCTCTAGAGATATTTGTGGAACCGAGCGCCGCATATTAATTACAGATTACGATGCACCTTGCACTATTACATCCAGGTATGTAGATTTCAAGGTTGAAATCGACTGGCGGACCTAAACTAGACATGGACCGAAAAAACTATTTTCTCTCGGATGAATAACTTGAGTCAGCAGAGGTGCCCTAATTTTTTGTAACCAGCATACGGTAATCTCAAAGTGTAACAAAATAAGATTCTAATTTCAGGAACATCCACATTGATTCGCGCACCTTCCTAGACAAAGATTTGCCATGCAAAAGCTGCAGAAGATGTATCTAGACGTAATACTTCAAGCACTTTCTTTTTACTGGTCTTTGAATACCCTGGAACCTAAGGATGCCATTTCCTTAAATACCGTGAACTTATCTCACAGAAATTTTTGCATCTTTTTTATTCACGTGGATATACAGTGCAAATTCTCGTTATCAAACGCTGGAACTGAAGAAAACCAAGCGCAATAAGTAACTGAAATCAGAAGTGCGAGAACTGAATGGCACCCTCTGTTGTATTTGTTTGCCTTCCTTTCTCTCCTATGATCTTCACATTCCGAAATTCCCAAGTACGTTTATTAGCAGGTTACTCTTTATGCCAAGCACCCACGCCAAGAAGAGGTCTAAAATTTACGGTACCAGCTACTTCATTGTATGGTACCCTTGCACCTATTTTTACAGCTTATAAATATTGTGCTGAAATATGAAATCGCTGTAAGACTTGCATCCTGCGGGACATTACATTAAATGTGCTGCTTGCAGTTCTGCAGCGTTGTTTCTTCCTCACGTTCAAGTGAAAAAGCAAAAAGAACGCTCCGATACTTACTCTCACACAACCATTATTTCGGGGCCATGTCCTCGCACTAAATGGTCACGAGCATACTTTTGAAAACTATAGCGGCACATAGGGAAACCGACATTGCATTTGCACCGACCTTCTATAACCAAAATAATTAAACGAGACCTAATTAGTAGATCCACTTCGGACGTAGGACATGCTGTCATCCCTTATAACTGCAAAAATATGATTTCTCTAAGAATAAAAAAAAATCAGTCCATGGACACGCTATATGCACCGCACCTACTAGAAATTAACCAGTACTTGCTGAAAATATACTGGTATTTGTGTCTTATGTGATGTATGGCCCACATTTTCTTTCTGACCAGCTATGCCAGTGTGAGAGCTCCTACGCCAGACTAGCGAATTCCTCCTCTTTGTCCTTCATGCGGTCACATATATGTTACGCTACAAGGAAGCTAGCTGGTACCACAGTACCAAACAGGTGAATTAACATGAACACAATCACATAGTGCAGAGTGAATAACAACCACCATTATTGACTTAGTTTGCTTGGTCGGTGACAACTGAAGGTCGCATATTTCTTTCCTCATATTTTTTTTATTGGTTTGTTCCAGCTAAGAACAAAAGCCATACACTGAGCAGCAAAGCATAATAAAACCCTCCATCAGCATCACTTTGCCTCTTTGGCTTTGGCAAGCATGGCTTTGCCTCCACAAGCATAACTTTGACATAATTGCTTTGTGCCGTGATATAGGGTACTATGACTGTGTTCGCAGTACCATTTAAAACGTTGGCACCTATAGGGCTAGATTGCAGCCCCTATTATGTGCAGATATTCTGATGCCTGCAGAGCTGTAAGCTGTTCTTCCAGGTGAAAGAAAGCTTGGAAACTGCATAAGTTGCGGCTC
This sequence comes from Ornithodoros turicata, assembly GCF_037126465.1. NCBI lineage: Eukaryota > Metazoa > Arthropoda > Arachnida > Ixodida > Argasidae > Ornithodoros > Ornithodoros turicata. Next base: position 197,645,182 of record NC_088201.1, on the reverse strand, counting down.
ACTGCCAAAGAGATACGGTTGGAGAAGAAATTACTGGACATAAAGCACAGTGAGGCATGCTCCACCCAGGCCACAAGGAGGTACAATTAATTTGAGCCACCTTCTGTTAATGCAGCAAAAACACCTATTGCCATTGAAAGAAAGACTGTGGGCTTTTTTTCTGCTGTGGTTGAAGGCACACGAGATCATAATAAATTGTTTCTAAAAGCTGTTGCTTCGCATTCTGACATGATCTGAGCCAATATGGTCAGCTGATTCTATAAGATATACAGAAAACACATGCCAGCAGATTCTGAACATGCTATCGGAGAGGGTATGCCCTTGAAATGATGAGATTTGTTCAGTTTACAGATGACTTCAGGTATGTGAAAAGAATCATAAATGTTGACAAAGCTGTTATGAAGCAGCGACTGCAATTAATCTGTAGAAGTGGGCAGAACGGTTGAATGCAGAATTTGTTCAAAGTGTGCTATAGCGTCATACAGATGGGATATGAATGAGCTGACAAAACACTTTTCTTGCGTAAGAGCAAATACACCTGTAGGTTCTTAAAATCTTTTTTCTTTTTTTTTGCTTCCTAGATTGCCTCAACTGACGAACAAGCTGCAGCACATTATGGTGACAATTTTTTAATTTTTTTAAGAAAAATAAACCTCTAGATTTTCAATATGTTGCAGGAGAGGACTAGTTATACAAATAAGGGAAGATTTCTTTTAGACAACCTGTATGTGAATATACTATCCGAAAAAAAAAGTAATTTTTTGCAACTGCTTGATCTTCTCAAACACATGGTTAAACAATGGATATAGATCAGCTTGATATTTTCATGTGAAGCCAATCACAATCAATTAGTTACAACCATAAATAATCTGGGGCTCCGAATGCTAATTTGTCCGAAATTTATTGTAAACTTGACCCCAAATGTGCTCCGTTCTTGAGTTCTCACCACATCACCAGATTTATTCTCGTTCTACATACTCTTTGGGATGGCAGACCCGTGCTTCCCCTCTAACATCAGGCAAGGAAGTCGCACAAATGATGTATATGTAGATGCCAGAAGGAAGCTCGTAATGGACAACTTCATATTTCGGCACAGTTTAATGCGCCCCCATTGTTCAAGAAAGCAAAATGATGAGTTACATTCGATATATGCATCGTCTAAAAAATGCGCACAATTTTTTCCAGTGATATTTAAGAGAGGCAAGCTACATCTCTGGCTGGTTTTGGCTGGAATAGCCCAGTTTGACAGTTACACAAGCTGATGTATGTCAGCATTGAAAATATAAAGGAAAAAAGGCAATTTAAAAAGCCTCACTCAATTCACTACTTTTCATAGCTTACACCTTGACAGGTGTTTTTTTATCCTAAAATGGTTTCATTGCAAAAATCAATGAGAATGACCGTCATCACATTAACAAGTTTCAACTGTATACCAAGTAATAACAAACATGTGCTTACTTTTTCTGCAATCAAGACGTGAATTACATCGTTCAGTTGCAGGCTTGAGTGAAAAATCACTGCTTGTGATGTCGCTGCTGAGTGAGTACGGCACTGCTAGTCACGCAACATGTTATTCCAGTGTCTTTCACCCCACCCCACGTCATTTCGTGAGGAATTACCATCAGAATCAATGACCTTGCATGATGCCCTTATGAAGGGTAATTTCATGTGTGACGGTAAACATACTGCAGTGCTAATTTACAATGTAGTTTGTGGCTGTGGAGCACACTCATATTCAGTATGCCATGTGAACTAGAGTAGCATTTTCTGCCATAAACATTAGATGAGCAAAGACCCCAAAAAATGTAAGCACTGTTTACGTGCATTTGACAACCTGCATTTTTATTACTGAGAGGCCGTCTTCGTAGCTAGAGGGAAAGGGCGCTGGCAATGTGGCGCATGTTCATAAGATGTAGAACCAAGACACAGAAAAAGATTGACAGCGTATCATGATCTCAATCATGTCATTGTGTCCGTGTTACTGTCTCCTGTTCTGCATTTGTCAATCTTTTTGTGTAGTAGCTGGATTTTAGCCCAACAGCAGGGGTCAGCAATTAGAGCACATCCAGAACATGCAAGGCATAGATTTTGTGATTCTCCGCATTCCTCAATCAAGTAACGTTGAAGAAGCAACCATGCGAAGAAACAATACAACAGTGAAGCTGGCTTCAGTACACTACAACATGTCACATGTAACAATATACAGTATGCCTCAGTGTTTCCCAAACCGTGTGTCGGGACCCCCATTGGGGCCGCGATAGCCCAAACGGGGCCCAAGAGAAAGCAGATGAAGTGAGCGCAATATGCCACAAAACCAAGGAAACTAGCTCTCTACGACTGCATTATATATAAGTTGTTTTACAAAAATGCAAGTTCAGTTCAGTGCACAATCAATCGGGAAACAAGCTAACTCGCAGCAATGCCTTGAATCAAGTGTGTTGCTGTATTCCTCACTGTACCATGACGAGACTGTGGACCTACATGACGCTACTTGCAAACACTAGTATAACATTCATATTTCTTTATTTACTTATTTCGAGAACCCCAACGGTCCGGAGGACATTACATGGGAGGTGGGAACTGGAACGTAAGATACATTTACAGTAACTTGATAGAAACAAACAAGCAAGCAGAAAAGAACAACACAATTAGCAGTAAGTAAACAAGAAAATAAAGAAACGACGACAGTACTAACATATAAGAAAACAAGTATTAAAGCGTGAAACACGGAGTTCGTTCACATTAACAAATATGATAAGGGGGAGGTGAAAAATTTCAAAGCAATTGACATACAAGCGTGGTGGTCTTCTGGGTGGAGTGAACGGGAGAGGGTGTTACAAAATACTGTATGCTCGATAATAGTTGTGAGAGGTGATGGGAGGTTGTTCCATTCGATGGCAGTTGAACAAAAGAATGATCTGGATAATGCATTGGTATTACAATGAAAGCGTGTGACCTTATTAGTGTGGTCGATGCGAGGAAAAATGACACTCGGGCGGGTGATGGGCAATTGGTGCGGTGGCAAGATGAAAAAGAACCAATGGAAGTAGGCTAACTTGGCAAGACGGCGATGGTGTTCGAGTGAGTCGAGATTAACCGCCGTATTCTTGAACGAGCCTCGACTCGAAACTCGACTTGAGCTGCTCCTCGAGGCCGGTTTTGCGCTTCATAAATCGACCTTGACTCGAAACGCTCCTCGAGTGGAGGAATTCCTCCGTACATTCCTCGAAAATCTGGAGGTAGCATCGGTGCTGCCTCGAGAACGCTCCTCAACTCGAGTTTGGCTGGTGTCATGGCGGAAGACAGGTCGTTCGCTGCGTCCATCGACTGCGTTTTGTGTCACGATGGCCTTGAACTGGGTGCTGACAACATTACCACTGAGCGACAACGTTCAATATGGGGCCATCAAACTCCTTTTGATGATTTTGATGATCACGAGTTCCTCATATATACGGTATACGGTACCGCTTCACGAAGAAAACCGTACGAAGCCTTTTGGATACATTGCCAGTGGAGGAAAATGTGTGCAATCGTGGGCTGCCTCTACCTCCTGTGCTACAGCTGCCCGTCGACATGTGATTTTATGATGTTAGGACTTTTCGAACTGCCACAGGAGACATTGTGAATGTGTCAGAAACGACGGTGTGCCGCGTTGTGGAAAAAATCCAACACCTTCTCGCAAGCACACTTTTCAAGACAAGGTGTAATAAATTTTCCTTCTGTCGCGCTATTTAACACAAAGAAGGTGTGTTTGAAGGATGTTTTCACGCAAAAACCGGTGCAAAAAAAGAAACAGTGCATTGATTGGACATCTAAAAAAAATAAACATCTGATCTGCCTCCTCAATGTTTTTCTGTAATCTTTATACTGTATCAAGCTGGCCCAACCCTTGCTCCAGCTATCACCGAAACGGCTCAACAAATCTTCCATTCATGTTTTTTTTTCTCTCTCGTTTTCTTTTTTCCTTTTCCTTTTTTTTTTTTTGCAGTTGTTGCTCCAATTGTACGAATTCCGTTTGTTGGGTGGGATAACAGGCTCCACCGTTTAGGCAGAGCGCGATTGAGGGCCATAAAAGTTCGTACGACATGCTCGCGGTGACTCCCCAAGAATGGTCTCCCCGATTCTTTGCTCGGGATGTTGTTGTAAAATCTGTTTTGTTTGTTTGATTGTTTATAAGTACACTCAAGGTGTTGGGTAAACGTACCCATCCGCTAACAAACAGTCATTCGCGCCACATATTGTAACATAATAGAAGAGTGGCAAGCAGTGACATCATCTTTCATATTATGTACTTGATACGAGGTGACCATGCCATTAAGCTAGCTGCTGCCGTTGTGGTTGTAATTGCCAGACCAGAAAACTAGGAAACCTATCAGTCTGTTTCCCTGTTCGAAACACCTGCACCCTTCTTCAAACACTTGCAGACCTTTGTGTTTGTATTTGTAATGCACGTTGGTCGAAATAAAGTAAAGAATTACATTTATTTTTCATGCCAGAAGTGTGTTTTAAGCACGATAATTAACATTTTAGAGTGGTCCCGAAAGACGGCTGGGGACGAGAATACAGCTTTATTCGAGGACGGTTTCTCGAGGAGCGCCTTGGCGGAGGAATCCCCGAAGCGGGTTCATGAAACGCATAGGCTCTTCGAGTGGAGCAGCGCCACTTTCCTCCACTCGCTGGAGTCGAGGCGGAGCGTCGAGTCGAGGCTTGTTCAAGAATACGGCGGTAAGATTTGATTTTAATGTGGTTACAAGGGATCGAATTAGTAGTCGTTGGAAATGAAACGGGCAGCCCGATTCTGGATGGCTTCTAGGGCGTCGCAGACATATGTTTGGGGAGGGTCCCAAATAGGTGATGCATATTTCAGCTTGCTTCGTACAAGAGCCGTGATGGTTAGGAGCTTAAGATGGAGGCCGCCAACCTGAGGGTGCGTCTAACAAAGCCTAGGGAGCGAGAAGCGTTAGTTATTATGTGGTTGATGTGCTCGTTCCAAGTTAGGTTGGAGGAAAGGTGGATTCCAAGATATTTGTAAGAATGTAGGGGAAGGGAAGAAGACAGGAGACCCGTCTTCGAGAAAACGACAAAATGCGACACTTTGCAATGTTCAGAGGCATTTGCCACTCATTGCACCAATGCCGGATTACTTAAAGATCGCTTTGTAAGGTTAGTTGGTCAGAAGGAGAGAGGATTTGCCTGTACACTACACAGTCATCAGCAAAGAGACGAATCGTGGAAGATATGCCTGAAGGAAGGTCATTTATATAGATAAGGAAAAGGAGAGGGCCGAGGACTGAACCCTGAGTGACACCAGAAAGCACAGGTACATCTGGGGATAGGTAGTTGTTGCAAGTAACAGATAACGTACGATTAGTCAGAAATTGAGCTGTCCAACGGACGACATACGGGTCGAGGTTAAGCAGATAGAGTTTGTATAGATGCTTAGAGTACGGCACCATATCGAAGGCCTTGCGAAAATCTAAGAAAGCGGTCTGATGATTATTGTCCGCGTGGAGAAAGATGTCGTGAACAAAACTGGATACTTGACTTTCACATGAAAAGAGGTTTCGAAACCCGTGCTGCAAGGGATAGAAGAAGCATTTTTCTTCAAGGTACTTAACTACGTTGGAGTATGCGTTCGAGAATTTTACATACTATACAAGCGAGTGAAATGGGGCGGTAGTTATTAACGATGTGGCAGCTGCCTGATTTGTGAATAGGGACAATCTTCGCCGCCTTCCAGTCCTGCGGTAAAGCAGAATCCTGGAGTGACTGAGTAAGTATGCAACGTAGAATCTTGCTGGAAATAGATCTCGTGTTGTATAGAACCTTCGGGTTAATAGAGTCCGGACCAGCACTTGACGACAGCTTAAGTGACACAATGATTTTACAAATGCCACGAGTGCTGATATGAATGGGGACCATAGGTGACGAGGCGATTACTGATACTAATAGAGTTTGGGTGTACCCGTTATCGGTGTTGAAAACGGATGAAAACAAGCAAGCGAAAGCGTTGGCGCAGTCGTCGTCGGCGGATGTCAGTGGGTGATAAGGTGGGATTTTGGGGGAGATAAAATTTTCCAGAATTGTTTTGGTTTATTCGTCAAGAGAGACGGGAGGTCGATGGTAAAGAACTTATGTTTCACTTTCTTGATCGAGCACCTGTATTCCCGTTCACAGTAGTGAAATATAGCCCATGATACGTCGTCGCCAAGACGCTTTGCCTTCCTGAATAAACGGTTTTTCTTGGTTAGCAAGATTTTAAGACTTTTCGTGAACCAAGGATTGTGATCATAAAATTTCACTCTTATCTTTGGAACATGGTACTCGGTAAGGTAGTTCATGTTGTCACGAAAGAGGGACCAGTTATCCTCAATGGAGTGAAGCAAGATGCCATGAAAGAAATTTTCATACAGAGCTTCAAGACCCTCGTTGATGGCTTGGAAGTTAGCTCGAGCATAGGCATATATATAGTTTTATCGTTGAATTTATGGACATTTGGACAACTTGAAGAGATATCTAAGAAAATGGCCTTGTGGTCACTGAGACCATCAGTGACATGCAAATAAATGATGTGCTCAGAATGGGAGGTTAAAACCAAGTGAAGGGTTGACTGCGTGGCATGAGTTATTCGGGTAGGATGTGGAACGACATGCGATAGATTAAATGTAAGGCATAAATCCACAAACAGTGTCTCTTGTGAACTCCGGGAAAGATTGCCGTGGAGCAAGTCCCAGTTTATTGACCGTATATGTATCAGCGTATATTGAAGGTGTATATTACTGTATATGTATAAGGGCAGATTTCAAGCTTCCTGAGCGCGCACAGACGGTGATCTCAGTTGTCTTGCGACAACTGAGGGAGAAAGACACCATTTTTTAGCGGCGAAAAATAGGGACACTCGGTTAGACACAGAATAGGAAAGAACAGGTCGCATTATTTTTTGTCGCAAAAAAATGGAGTTGTACCAACCGGCCCTAATTTTTCTGTTGAGAAAGACACCGGCTGTCACACACACAGACATCACGAAGGCTATGCCCATCTTTGTTGATGCACCCACGAATCCACAGGAAGACTGCCGAAGCTCTCCCACTCGTATTAAGTACCTGTAGCTTGAACTACAAACAGTTTAGTGCGCACTCCACAAAACGAGAACAGCTGATTGCTGATTTCATGGGTGCGGCCATGCGAGCCGAGAAGGACAGTTCAACAGAGGAGCAATTTTAGGTAAGTTCGAACGTGGCGCCAGTCATCGGTGCAACAATTTCCAGAGTGAGCCGAGCTCGATCAGCTCAGATAACGCTTTTTTCATTCTTTTTCTTTTTAGTATTATTTATAATTAATTTTTATTCATCTCCAATTCTAATTCCAATTCCAGCTCAACCACTCAGCGCGCTGACACTAGTGCAAAGTAGAGTAAATAAATATTTCGCTTCCTGGCTGTACTTGAAGTCTATTCGTGTTCTGTGATTCCTTTTTCCCTCTCTACGTTCCAGAAACATACGGTTTCTGACCCAAGACAATATAGTTGCGAGCGCAATTGACATACAAAAGTAACCCGTACCGTGAAGACCACCACCGCAAACGTGGTTGCCACGGTTACGGTTTTGGCCCATTTGCATGTCAAAATTCAGGGATTGATATTTTAATACACGTACGTGTTTCAAAATTTTTAAACGTGGATTTTAACTAGGGCAGTCTCTCATATCGGTATCTGGCTTTTGTTCAAGACGTCCTTATTAGAGTTAATTAATGAATTTAATTGATTAGTCATCCTTATTGGTCATTATAGTCTGTCTTGGAAAAGATACGCGCCCGTAGGACTCAACTGTGAAAATGACGTGCTCTCGTCACTTTTTTTATAAAAGTTTGTCCAAGCTGAAACACACACACACACACACAAAATAAACGGGGTGCCACAAACGCATACTTCGTGGTCGTAGCCATTTTTAATAGAGATTTTTTTAAAATAAAACAACTAGGACTACGTGTACATTAGTTTCGCACTTACGCATACGCGAGTGGAGGAAAACCTTATCTGCAAGGTATTTTGGCAATCTAATTTGCATAATTCAGTAAGATGTATTTTTTTTATGAAGCTGTTTTTCTTTCTTTCGAGAAACGGAAAGAGCAGAATTATTGGGAATCGGTTTAGATATGAGATGAATCCTTCATCTATATGCTTCAAATTATTATCCACAGAGGTGACACTTGTTTTTAGTGCACCGTTTCTGATTTTTCATTATGGAGATACCTCGCTCGCACTAACTCGGAAGTCGGCAAGGGCGGACGAGTCCTAACCTAACCTAACCTAACCTAACCCAACCTAACCTAACCTGAAGGAGAGCACTGCTGGACATGGAGTTAGAGGTTGAGAAGTACGGCATTTTCAAAGAGGTCCTCGGAGGGAAAATTCGGGGGGGGGGGGGGGGGGGCAGAGCCAGCACCGTGAAAACTCGAGTAGCGGTGGACTGTTCCCCCTGCCCCCACATTCCGATTTATACCGAAATTAAACAGGAGCAGCTTTCCAAGCTAGGGCTCCGGAACGAACCGACAACAGTTAAAAACAGTAAAGAAAAAAGAAAAACAAGAAAGAAAAAAAGAGGAATGAAGCACAAACAAGGTATATTCGCTTGAACCTCAAAGGGTCAAAAAACATTGCAGACTCGTTTTTCTTGTGCCGGTCATCGGCATTTTTAGCAGCCTTTCTGAACCGTGATGTGGATTACAGGCCCAAATAATGACAAATGAGCAAGCAAGCATCCTCGCTGCTCAGTTTTTGGTCACTTTACGTCGTTTGAAGTGCAAATTGTTGCGCCTACCACTAGCGCCACATTCGCGTTCAAATTGCTCCTCTGTTGAACTGTCCTTGTCGGCTCGCGTGGCCGCGCCCATGAAATCGGCAATCAGCTGTTCTCGTGTTCTGGAGTGTACACCGAACTGTTCACAGTTCAAGATACATATACTTAATCCGAGTGGGAAAGCCTCGGCGGTCTTCCTGTGGATCCGTGGGTGCATCAACGAACATGGGCATAGTTTTCGGGAGGGCTGTGTGTACGACAGCTGATATCAGTGCGCTGAACTAACTTCTATTTTTTAAAAACAACTTCAATATATTGCAGTTGTAGCGTGATAGTTTCCTTGGTTTTGTCGCATATTGCGTTCATTTCATCTGCTTTTTCTTTTCGCCAAATGGTGTAACCCGCGCTTTGACTATTGCGGCCTCCCTAAGGTTTATGTGTCAGTTTTGGAAACACTGATATTGTTACATGTGACACATTGTAGTGTACTGCAGCCAGCTTCGCTGTTTGACCGATAATTTGCACGGTTACTTCTTTAATATTATTTGAACTACTTTCATCTGATACTGTACCGTTAAATAGGATAGCAATCCATTATGGTTTAGAATTATTTTTCCTTTGCAATGTTCCCACACTGACCTTGGTGACAAGTTGTCTCTCATTAAATTCCTTTTGGGTTGTATTTCACACTGCTTACAGCATAATGTGAGAATGAGAAAATGTATGCTTCACATGTTCTCAGCATCCTCTACAGCAACTGCTCCTGGGCTTAAATCCAGAAACTACACACGAAGAAACAAAAAACTGTAGAACAGACGACACATCAAAAAGCACACGACAAAATGATTGGGACTGTGTTATGCTATACTTTTTTCTTTGTGTGTGTGTGTGTCTCTCTGGTTCTGCATTTTTGTGAACGTGTGCCATGTTGCCGGCACCCTTGCCCTCTTGTCACAAAAACACCCTCAGACATAAAAATACAGACAAAAAAGTAGGGAACTCCAACTTAACATAACAAGAGAAAACAAAGATGGGGACACAGGAAGCTTCTAGAGTCTTGGCACATGCGCAGTGACCCCTCAGTTTTTAACAAAGACCGTGGCCCCTCTCCGAACAATACTCCCATCTGCTTAAATAGTGACCGGTTGTGCAATTGCTCATTCAGTTTGGCACGATGATGTCCGTCGCATGACGGATGAAACGTCTGAGTAAACCTTGTTATTTTGTTACGTTAAGTTGGAGTTCTCTACTTCATTGTCTAGTTATGTCGTCTCAGGGCTTTTGGAGTATTTTTGCATAAAGATGCAGGTTGTGAGAGGCACATAAACACTGCTTACATTGCTAACCTGTCTATCACAAGACATGTGAAAGGATTGCCAAATTAAAATTCAATAATACAAAAATGATTCTGAAATACATAATTCCAATAGAAGGGAGAGTAAACATTGGAATAACAGGTAAAGGTAAAGCACTGAAGTGTTGGCATTCTTCTGATGTGTATGATATACTGCTCTATTTAACCCATGACATATATGTTGTCAAACATTAACTTCTTGCATTCAACATCAAGATGCTGTACCTGTACCTGTTGATGCTGTACCTGTTCCATCTAAGCGACTCGTCTTTACACGGACACATGGCACACCATTTTGGCAAGATTTGATATCTCTACTTGTTGGACATATCAAGCAAATACTGTGCCAAAATTGTGTTACCTACATGACATACTGCATCTGCTGAGATATGTTACGGGAGAAATACTCCTGAAGCGATTAAAGGAAGTGCATACGAGTACATATGCTTTGCAAGGTTGTTGCAAAGTTCCAAGTAGTTGTTACAAAGTATGTTCGTGTTGAATTGGCAAAGCATTAGTCATCTCATAAAAGAAACTAGTGAGAAATGCGAAGCCGCAAGCAGTGTTGCATGGCCATGTTCACAATGGGCAATGACGCTTTTGACTTTGCGTACCGCGGACTGACTATGCTCAATGAGTGGTTTGCAGTGTCTATGATTGATGTAGGCAATGGCAATTACCGATGAACATTGCAGAGTGTGCAATGACATCATATGTGAACGAGACAAACGTCAATATATTCCCACGTAATTTTGATCCTACCATTGAGTTGAGGGTTTCGGGTATTTAGGTGTGCACTTCTCTTCTGATATTTAGTGGAAATCACACAGTAGATACGCATCCTCTAAGCCACTTAAAAAATTTGTCTTCTTGAAGTGGACACGAAAACTACCTTTCGCAGACAGTACGCTGCTGGCATACAAAACTCTCGTACAAAGTGCCTTAGAAACGGTACAAATGACATCATACTGTTCATCATAAAAACAAATGACATCGTACTGTTCAACCGAGCCACAAATTTGGTACAGTTGAGCTATGCTCAAAGCTAGGGGGGACGAGTTCGCGTCAAAAAGGCACGGTCTTGAGGGGATTACGGTGGTCTCTGAGAGAGCACGCGACTTTCGGTCCTACTTTTCTTTCAAGAGGAGGCAGCGAACAAGTGCCCATTCGTGGAACCCAGCCCACCCCTTCCGATTTGTTTCGGTATCAGTCTGTCTATCAATGTCATGATGACATTTATATTCTGTTGAGTTTCTTACGTGCTGTCCGGGACATGTATGTAGGTAGGTATGCCGAGAATTTTTTTTTTATTATTAACCTTTTTTGTAGTTTGAATCCCTCGAAAAACCATTGCCCAGCATCAGAACACAAAGGCTACATAATGACCCAGTTTCACCAACCTTTTCAGCATCTGAACTAAGATGAACGGTCATTAAACTATCTGCTTCACTAAAGGAGTTATTACTGAAATATTCCCTACATCACCGATGGAAAAAAAGAAGTGTCTGTTAAGTTCAAGAATTGGCAACCCTTGATATTGGTTCAGTTAACCAGAGTTGGTGCCTATGGAAGTCACCGAAACATTCATCACATCACAAACCAAAGTTTGTAAAAACCATTGAGTGCTAGTATGAAGTTTTGTCAATTGTGAGTAGCATTTTAACTGATGCCTATGTAGCTGCAGCATAATTACAAGTAATTCAGAAAAAGGAGTACAAAATTTGAGGGTACTCTACTCTATCTTCCTCTGCATGGTACTAAAAACTGTGATGATTCCAAGTGCTCATCGTATTGGCCCAGATTCTGTAGAAGATTTACCAGCCATTTGTGCTCCTATTTGTGGTACTGTGGCAAACTAGCCACTCCATTCACATAACGGCATTCTTAGGTTACACATAACATGTAGTTCAAGTGTATGCGAAGAGGGGAGTCAAGTCCTGTAGATCCCATAAACAAAATACAGAAACCGACACTGAAGATTTTTGTTTAAGTTTAATTTGTACAAGCTTTCGCGTGGTACAAGCACCTCCACGCGAAAGCTTCTCCAAATTAAACTTAAACAAAAATCTTCAGTGTCGATTTGTGTATTTTGTTTATATAACATGTAGTTATAAGAGTGGTTTAAACCACCTCGCAGAAGTTGCAGATGTTGTTCATCAACTTTATTTTGAGATGGACAGGGAGTTTCATTGCCTGGGGCGATACTCTACCCCATAGCTGATTGTCCTGTGAGGAAGGAAATAATGTCCCGTGGAGTCCAAAATTGCCAAAAGAGCTTTGAGAGCAGGCATTCGTGGGCTCGATTTAGCCATAAGCCACACAATTTTATCTGAAAATGGCGGTTTGGAAAGCTTGGTAGTGTGTGCAATGACACAGAATATACTCTGGGTGTTCTACAGCACTGCAGACAGTATCTGAGAGAGTCAACTTGCCTCAGATGGTAATGACACTGAGCTGTAAATGCCCCATTGAGTCACAGTCTATGAGTCACAGTGCAGTATCTTGGCGAGAAGTGGTTTGTGGCATCCAAAAACCGAGCTCTGGGTCAATATTGCTCAGTTTAGACGGGAAGAAAATGTCAGTTGTCCATTGACAGGAAGACTATTTATACAATCCATTGATGTGTTGGTGAACGAGATCTGCTGTCTACATGACCAGTAACAGTCCTTTGTTATCTTTCACTGTGATTTAATTAAACACCTCCCTCATGTGACGGTGTCCCCGACACAGTTTTACCTTGCTGAACCACTTTTCGCGGCTCTTATCAAACGTAATATTACCGGTTCTTCGTAGGCTGCGGCGGAACGCAAGAGACGTTTACATGATGTTTACGTGGTTACCGTCGTGACAAATGGTCGACACAGCAGTTTTGCCGTACGTTTTATGTGTTGCTCATCCTGGACATTTTTCGCTACTCGATTTCCTGTCCGAAACAGCTACGACTGCAATGTCACTTCACCCATGAGTTGCACGCGCGTGTTAGCACACTAAGTCGTTACACGTCTGAAAAATAAATACCTGACGAAATCGGCAGAAGAAACATATGCTTTATTAGAGCTTGCAGTGATTATCCTTTTTATGCAGCACATCGCGCAACACCATACGGCTCCATCGTTGCTCCATTTTCTCAAATAGCCTCGTCCTCAATGGTAGCCGAACGGCCGAACCGCTGAAGCGTTGCTTTCCTAGTATTCATACGCGTGGTTATTTACGCCTATAACTTAATTAAATTAATGAATAATTAAGAGATACATGCTGAATACGACACAGAATTGCATAAAGGCTCGTTATTCTGGAGTGTGACCCTCTTAAACACTGATTTTCTCACGTAAAGCCATGCTTAACCCTGGACTGCATAGACCCATTGTGATTTATTTTGACAGCTTGGATTTCAAAGGATTGGAATTTCAAAAGTTTTATTATTAGGAGTGGGTAACAGTGTACAGCCGCCACAGCTGAAGAATGCCTTTACCCCATGTGAAGTTTCTAGAATCTGAATGGACCTTCCGGATAATGACATGGTTTCTTGCAGCAGTAGAATATCAACGTGGGCCAATTTCGCCCAGCTGACAACTTCCAACGGTTTGGCCTGTTTGCAAAACCCACGCACATTTAAGGTGGCGACACGAAGCTGGGACATAAAAAAGAGGGATACTAAGAATACAACCATAGTATTGACAGAGAATCTAGCAAGGGACGTCCGGATCATCGGGCTTGCGCTTGGAATCAGGAGCAGATATTTCGTCAGCAACGGTGGCGGCGTCGCCCACTACATCAGGAGGCTCGTCCCAGGAGTCATGCTTCCGTTTACAGCCAGGCGTGCCAGGCATCACAGCACCTGCCTCCAGGTCGATTAGTCGATTACTAACCTATCGGAGTCGGAAGACGCGACACTTACGCTGTCCTCATCTACAGTGTCTACCTGCTCGACCGCAGGAGCAGGATCGAAGGAATCACCCACGGGGGCGGTACCACAGTTGCCGCGCTCCGCACCCCGAACAGATGCACAAGCTACTACAGCGGGACAACCGCTGGCACCCTCTTGAACTGCCTCACCGACAGTTACTGCGTCTGCTGTAGTAGCTACTGAGGGTGCGTTAGTGGTACACTCCAACTCTACGGAGCGCACAGGCTCCCCCACAACCACCGGAACAGGCAACACGGGAGCGCCCTCGACACACTATCACCGACTACACGTGAAGCCCACGTCTTGACTATGCAAGAAGGTATGGCGTGGTCACCGCCGCACCGCTTGCACAAAGCATCACACGACCCATGCCCAACCTCGGAACAACGGGAGCATACTGGTGCGATACAATCTTTTTTAACGTGCCCTTCGCAATTGCATCGTAGGACACGCGCTTGAAGCCATCGTAGCTGCACGCAACCCGCCTACCGCGAAGGTAGAGGAGATTGGGTACGGGGCACTTCATTTCCATCAAAACTCGACGGTTACCCGTTTCGATGCCCTCTAACTCTTTCTGCGGGAAGGTTTCCCTTGTAACCTTAGTCGCAGGCCCAAAGGCAGTAAGCGCCGCCTCCACCACCTGATCTCGGACCGGATCCGGTACGGACACTACCGTCACTGTGATGAAGTTGGATTCCATGGAAACCATCTCAATCTCCTGCCCACACACAAGCTTACCAAAAGTAGAATCTAGCAGAGGTGCGCGGAAGGAACACGTCCAGCTCTCTGTATATATGTATTGGCATCATCGTGGATGACCAACCATATTGGCTGGCTCCCTTTAACGCAACAAACGCACTAGTCTACAACCATCGCAACGCCAACACCTGAAGACGAGCTCACGGCAGGTCTGGGATTGATGTACGTGCTAAATGCCACCTCGCAACAAACCAAAACTCACGGAGAGTTGCTCATGGGACAGCAGCACGAAGGATATTAGAAGCGGATGATATACCATTCCTTTCTTCGAAGAGGGTCGCTGATGTTTGCCACCGCCTACCAAACTGGACGGCCCCAAGGACTGCTCTCTCCCTGTATAGCACTCTACGGATGCCCGCTCTGACCCTGTTCAGTACCTCAACGGCGATGCGAGAACGGCCACCTTGCACAGCTATGCAGCGTGCTATCCAGACCTGGGGCGCGTTACCGAACACTGCGCGAGCTTGCGAGCTCGCGATGCCTCCGCCTTCCGCGTCGTCTTCACCATAGCAACAGGGCATTCACGTGACGGTCACGTAGTACTCTTCGCGGGTGGCCTAAAAAACCCCGTTTTTCGAGAACGGCGCAGCTACTGCGCGTGGCAGAGGGTAATCGCCCGCGCAGAGAAGGAAGAACAACGCAAAGCTCCTCGACGTTCGCGTTGCAAATGGCGGACCCGGTGGACTTGTATCTGCTTTTCCTCGAAGAAGGTGTTGCTGAGGAAGAGCCGGTACGCAGCTTCCGCAGTCATCGAGATGCTTTCGAAGCGTTATCGGAAGACGAGTTCATTGCTACCTTCCGATTGTCGAAGGAAGCTGCCAGGGAGGTGTGCGAAGCTGTTAGGCCGGACTTGCAGCGCAGTAAGTACACGATCATAATGTGGTTCATTCTTTGCGCACGTAACAGCACCCCATTTTTAAAATATACATTTCAGCCCGAGAATCCCGTCGGACAACTCTGAGCGTAGAGCGGAGAGTCCTCACAGCCCTTCGTTTCTACGCTACTGGAGCTTTCCTTGGAAACATTGGAAATGAGGAAACGATCGCCTGCAGCAAGCGTGCAGTGTCACAGGCTGTCCATGAAGTTAGCGAAGCCATCTTAAAGTACCTTGCACCCAAGTACCTGAGGTTCCCCACAACTCCTGAGGCGAAGCTAGAAGTGAAACGTGGCTTTCATGAGCTGGCAGGCTTCCCAGGCTGTGTCGGTATGTGACCACACATGATATGTACGCATGAAAAGGCTAATGCACAGAGCGAATCCTGTGTTATCTTACGTGTTTTCAATACACTGATTTTCGGTGCAGAGGCGTTTCGTGCGAGACAGGGGTCTATGTCAGTCACTATGTGCACTGTGACTCATAATGTAGTACAGTATACATGCTGTACTGATAAGTTACGAGTGATCACACATGGTTCGAGTTGACTGTCTGTTGAAATGTGCTGCCTGCGACATATCCCAAAAAGTGTGTTCATGATTCCAGGGGCTATCGACGGTACGCAGGTAGCAATTTTGCAGCCGAGCATTTTCGACCCGAGATTTGTGGATGGCAATTACTATTGCCATAAAGGCTACCATTCCATCAACGTCTTAATGGTATGTGCCTTTTCTGCTCAGAATTTCAGTACCATGCATGTCTCAAACCAGTACGAGGCACAATTGCCCCATGTCTTTTTCTCTTCTCCAATAATGCTTTCTTCCATTTTGCTGTTCGCGAAGGGCACCTACAACAAGGTTCTCATTAAACATGTTTTCATATACCCAGGTTTGCGATGCCTCCATGCGGATACTCTTCCTGAATGCCAGGTTCACTGGTTCATGCCATGACGCAGCTGTATGGGCTGCCTGCAACCTCCGTCAAGCCGCCTCAACCGTATTTGAAGAAGGAGAGTGGCTAGTTGGTAGGATGCGTTTATCTGTTTATAATGCAATTTGTACTCTTACAGTACACAGTGCATTACACTTCACATTCAGTTCATTTCAGCAACCCATACTTGAACTAAGCAGCTGTATTCCATTAATTAATATACATTAAGTAGTGGGTTAATTAACATGGATGCATTACACTGTTGCAAGTTGTATAAAAGAACATCTGCCTTGCTAACTATCAGTTGTGTGAGCACTTTATTGTGTTATTGGATGAAGGGATAAATTATTGTGCCAGATACATTTATTACAGATACATTACATTACATATACATACATACATTATTACATGCCAGGTACATTACAACAACATTTATTTTCATACACTTTCATTTACATTATCTACAGCAGCATAACACATTGTCAACATGAATATATAAACACGCACAAACTCCTCCCACTTCTTCCTGCTCTCCCTTCTCTATCCATTTGTCTGAATTTGTGGATTTTCAAGAGAATAAATATAACTTTACAACTATTTACAGGTGACAGTGGCTACCCCCTCCAACCTTGGCTGATGACACCGGTTCGTACACCCACGACATCGGAAGAAAAAGATTGCAACGATGCACACAGCAGGACCCGCGTGTGCATTGAACAATGTTTTGGGCTGTGGAAAATGCGGTTTCGATGCCTCCAAAGGTACCGTACGCTGCACTTTGCTCCTGATCGAAGCTGCAGAATTATCAACGCCTGTGCTGTGCTTCACAATATGTGCTTGGCGTACAACACCCGTGAACCTCTTGATAATACAGATGAAGGTGATGGGCCAAGTGGGGAAGGGGCAGAAGCTGGTGCAGCAGGGGAGACACAGGAGGATGGAGCACAGGAAGAGGAGGACCATGACTCTCAGCCTATGAGAAATCGTGCAGCACAACTTAGAAGCCAGCTCATTACGCATGGTTTTAGGCGAAGAAGATAACCTACCTCATTGACTGTCATTTCGTCTGTCTCTTTCCAGGTGATAAGCGAAATATTCGCTCATAGGAGTGAGCAGCTGCAAGTGATAAGCAAGCTGTGATATGTGCAGAGACTGTATATTTTGTCATTCACGAAAAACAACTGAGGCTGAGCTGTGCTTGAGATATTTTAAAATGTAATTATCTAGCCAAGTCAACCCCTATTTATCCAGACTTCACAGATGTGGATCCAGCACCACACTGACAAACAGCATGGTGATAGATTCTAGTCCATTCAATGTTCCTTCATTCATCCGGGCCAGAGTTCCTGGATCAGACCAACGATTTTCTGAAAATGCTTAGGAGATTGCCCAACAGCTGCCTTCACTTATCCGGATTGGAGGGCTCAGTACAAAGTGTGCTACATTTGTGTGCGGTATTGAGTGAGAGACAGTGTGCGACCTATATTTCATCAAGGCAGTGTGACAACCTTGAAGAATTTCCCCTCGGACCTGTGTAACATGCATTGACCAAGTCATTTGAAGCCCTGGAGAATGGCGACTGTAAAACTTTCAACAACACCTTCAGCCATGCACATCACTTTGTCAGCTAATGTGTACAGTAATTTTATGCAAGTGTGCATTGTACCGTTGTTGTACTGTAGTGTACTGTTTCATACCTTCTGAAATCAACATCTTCTTTACTATCATCTAGTGACTGATCCCCTCTTGAGTTCTATTCATCAGGATACTTCACTTTCGATGCAATTTTTGTTGTAAACTACAAGATGAAGATAAAAAAGGGTTGACTGTAAAGAAGGCAGTCAAAGACTACCCGTACCTGTTTTTTCATTACATTTTCTTAGTCCTCTGCACAGCTGTCGTCATGAACTCAAGTGAGAAATACAGTGTGCACAATCAGTACTACCACTGCTCAACTGATCAAGTCAGCTGACATGCTACTTTAATGTGCTATGACTACTATTATTCACAATCATTCAATCCTGTTTCTCTTACTGACAACATTGTCCCATATCTGCCTTTGTATACAACGGTTCAACTCTACCTGACAAATTGTGGTCAAACAGTTGAATGTCTTCTTCTGCTCTTCCAGGAGAGCCTTTTGCTCGCTGAGCAACTCTTGCTGGCGCTGCATGAGTTGCCCAGCAATAGAGGGAGGAACTCTTCTCCTCCGTCGTCGGCATGCACCACCTGTGCCCTGGCGCCTGCTGTCAGACGGAGGAGGTGCTTGGTCCTGTAAGCCATGGAATCAGATGTTTTTAGAATAGTGGCTGGACAGTTTTCACCATATTGACATTACCGTCTCGGTTGGCTCAGCACCAGCAGGACCGGCCGAGGTCGATGGTACAGGCTCTTCCGCGTCCTGAAAAAAAAAAAATATGTACAACACATCACTCTTTTTGAAGGAAGGAGGACTCTATATAAAAAGGATGGAATGTGAAATGTTCTCCATTTGGGTGTACTGTTTCATAATTGCTTCAAAATCGTGTTATTCTAAGATTACTGTACATGTCTTACAGCAGAGACAGGAAGTCTCACTTCCATGGCTCCGGTTTCCACAGATGGCTCCACTCCTCTGGGAAATCCTGAGGCGGAGTCCCATCCAACAAGGGCCATCACCCTCTGGTCGATTCCAGACAGGTGGGCAGCGATGTCCACAGGAGTGGCCCCCTGACTGGACACACGTACCCACTGCCTCCACCCGTGGCCTGCATTTTCCGCGTCATCTCCCGTGCGCGGCTGCGCACACGGTACCTCCAGTCTTTCCAGAGCTGCTGCCACCCCTTAGCATCTTTATTAAATGCCCCAACAGCATTAAGGGTGGCAGCGATCCGGTCCCATTTGGCACGGCGACCAGCTGCTGTCTCACCCCGGAGGAAGGTCCGGTTATTGCAGAGTTCTGGAGCTTCCTCCAGTAGTGACAACAGCAGCATCCGTTGTGCCTCGGTTGCCATTGCTGTAAAGGGAGGAAAACCATTTACATTGATCACATTTACACTTACATTGATATGACGCATGTCAAACTTGAAATACTGCATGGTTAATAAACTCCCCTCAGGTTTATTCATTTGCATGCAACTGTACAATACGCTTTGAACATGTGAATGGAGGCAGTGGGTCATGTACAGCTCTTGGTGCAGCTGAAATTGCATGTATTCATGCACTAGCTTTAGTAATGTTTAGGTGAGTCTGAATAGGTAGCTGTACAATTCCAGCATGAACAGCATTTACACGAAGGATGGTGCAAGCCTTTCGCCTTTTTCTTTTCTTTGTTTCAGATGTTACTTCATGTAGATGGCTACTTACTTTATCAATTGCACTAGAGAGGGAGGGATCGCTATTGTCGCTACATCTCCCTATTTTTCACCATACTGCTGTTTTTTTTTTGTTTTCTTTATTCAAAATAATCATGGTAAGTTACTAACTACACCCCTACAGTAGCGCGCCAAGACAGACTGTGTGAAATGTTGCTTAAATTATACGCCGGCGCTAAAGGAAGGCACATCAAAATGAAATGAGAACTTAACGACCCACATCATGTATCGTGTGTACCGAGAGTGTTAAACTGCGTCGCCACGCACGTAAAAGTGTGGTTGGCGCCTGCTGCAAGCGTATTGTACAGTGTAATATAACTCGCGTCAGTGGAAGAAGTTCAATACGAAAAGCTCGTCATGGCAACAAAGTGCAGCATGCGAACTTGCGACGCAATACGGGAATGTAGCTACACGATTTCATTTCGTTGACTTACATATTCATGGCTTATACTAAGTCCTGTTGGGATATAAACTTTCAAAAGGTGGTATACGACTGTGCGATAGCACAGGCAATTAATTCTGAGAATACTTTTATACTTACCGGTAAATATTTGGGTTGTTCACTTTCGCGAGATGAATTTGGCGGTTTTCGTAGCAGACGACGAAGAGGTGTTCCCCCATTGGTCAAGTTGAAGAATAAGACAAACCACTCAAATGAATTGCAGTTTCGAGGCGTACTCACAATTCTTTTATTCATAAGAACAAAAGTATATATTGCACTTCAAGTTTATTTCAACCTGTTGTTATTGTATTGCTGTTACGAGACGCACGTGTTCTCGAGAGTTTCTTCGCTCCGCCACGGCTCGCGATGCGATGGCGCAACGGTAGTCTTACTGATCGTGCGACTGCCACCTGCGCAGCCCCGACGATGGGCGGAGCGTCGCGAGCTTGCGATGCCTCCGCCTTCCGCGTCGTCGTCACCATAGCAACAGGGCGTTCACGTGGCGCTCACATGGTACTCTTCGCGGGTGGCAAAAAAAAAAAAAAAAAACGTTTTTCGAGAACGGCGCAGCTACTGCGCGTGGCAGAGGGTAGTCGCCAGCGCAGAGAGGGAAGAACAACGCAAAGCTCTACGACGTTCGCGTTGCAAATGGCGTACCCGGTGGACTTGTATCTGCTTTTCCTCGAAGAAGGTGTTGCTGAGGAAGAGCCGGTGCGCAACTTCCGCAGTCATCGAGATGCTTTCGAAGCGTTATCGGAAGACGAATTAATCGCTACCTTCCGCTTGTCGAAGGAAGCTTCCAGGGAAGTGTGCGAAGCATTACGGGTGGCAGCAATCCGGTCCCATTTGGCACGGCTAGTGTTGTCTCACCCTGGAGGAAGGTCCGGTTATTGCAGAGTTCTGGAGCTTCCTCCAGCAGCGACAACAGCAGCATCCGTTGTGTCTCGGTTGCCATGGCTGTAAAGGGAGGAAAAGCATTTACATTGACCACATTTACACTTACACTGATATGCTGAAACATGAAATACTGCATGATTAATAAACTCTCCTCAGGTTTATTCATTTGCATGCAACTGTACAATACGCTTTGAACATGTGAATGGGGGCAGTGGGTCATGTACAGCTCTTGGTGCAGCTGAAATTGCATGTATTCATGCACTAGCTTTAGTAATGTTTAGGTGAGACTGAATAGGTAGCTGTACAATTCCAGCATGAACAACATTTACACCAAGGATGGTGCAAGCCTTTCGCCTTTTTCTTTTCTTTGTTTCAGATGTTACTTCATATAGATGGCTACTTACTTTATCAATTGCACTAGAGAGGAGGGATCGCTATTGTCGCTACATCTCCCTATTTTTCACTATACTGCTGTTTTTTTTTGTTTTCTTTATTCAAAATAATCATGGTAAGTTACTAACTACACCCCTACAGTAGCGCGCCAAGACAGACTGTGTGAAATGTTGCTTAAATTTTACGCCGGCGCTAAATGAAGGCACATCAAAATGAAATGAGAACTTAACGACCAACATCATGTATAGTGTGTACCGAGAGTGTTAAACTGCGTAGCCAAGCAACTAAAAAATGTGGTCGGCGCCTGCTGCAAGCGTATTGTACAGTGTGATATAACTCGCGTCAGTGGAAGAAGTTCAATACGAAAAGCTCGTCATGACAACAAAGTGCAGCATGCGAACTCGCGAAGCAATACGGGAATGTAGCTACACGATTTCATTTTGTTGATTTACATATTCATGGCTTATACTAATTGTTGTTGGGATATAAACTTGCAAAAGGTGGTATACGACTGTGCGATAGCACAGGCAAATAATTCTGAGAATACTTTTATACTTACCGGTAAATATTTGGGTCGATCACTTTCGCGAGATGAATTTGGCGGTTTTCTTAGCAGACGACGAAGAGGTGTTCCCCCATTGGTCAAGTTGAAGAATAAGACAAACCACTCAAATGAATGGCTGTTTCGAGGCGTACTCACAATTCATTTATTCATATGAACAAAAGTATACATTGCACTTCAAGTTTATTTCAACCTGTTGTTATTTTATTGCTGTTACGAGACGCACGTGTTGTCGAGAGTTTCTTCGCTCCGCCACGGCTCGCGATGCGATGGCGCAACGGTAGTGTTACTGATCGTGCGACTGCCACCTGCGCAGCCCCGACGATGGGCGGTGCGTCGCGAGCTCGCAAGCTCGCGCAGTGTTCGGTAACGCGCCCCTGGTAGTTGATTTATACCGCCAGGAGTACAAACTGGCGTCTATCGCAGACCGGAACTGGGAGCGAGCTCAGTAACTGGACCGTGCCCCACCGAATGAACGGAATGCCGTAAAGCACTTCAGCCTTGTGCCATAAAAAATCCGGGAGCAGACAATTGCGAAAAGCGTGCGTATGTATTGTCATCAAGCAGGAGAGCTACCTATGCGTATGCGTATAAATGTATCAACTGTTACCGCGGCGATCACCGCAAACGTGAAATTCGGGTCTGTTACATGTCATCGGCGTCAGTGATCCAACTTTGCTGGTGTGGCGGATGCGTTTATAACAAATATGTTCGTCACTGCTGCTCCCCTAGCGCAACGCGATGACGACGACGACGTCTGAGTTAACTATTGGTGGTGGCACTATTCTACAAAACATTCCTTCGAAGGCTTCCTTTGCCACAAAGTTGTTAATCAAACTGTTGGGATGATAAGATGCGAATAACATAAATTACCAATAACAGTGATTTATTATAATCACGCGCCTATTTTAAACATGGCGACTGTCAACATTCTCGAAGAGATCTAAGAAGCAGATCTTAGAAAGAATCTTCCCGGGAACAGCACCGCACGCGACACTTCCCCGACGACCTCTTTATCGGCCGCGTATTCAGAGACACGGCCCACCCGAGGCCGGACCGCGTTACCTGGGGGACCCTTCTAAGATATACGAAGAACCCGCTCGCCTTTACCTCCCTCCACCGCTGACACGCTTTGAAGGAAGACCAGATTTCAGAAAAATATCTTCCCGGGAACAGCATCGTAAAAGATGCTGCCTCGACGACCGTGTTATTGGAAGCGCGCTCAAGAGCACGGCCCACCCGAAGCCGGACCGCGTTATCAGAGACATTATGCATCAGAGTTAGCGACGGAGGTAGTCACATCTGGACAGACAATAACTTCACGTTACAACCCTACAAGCTACATAACAACGCCAGGAGAGTTTGCTTTTCATACTGGCCATACCAAGCGAACGATCCAAACACGGGAGGGTCGCTGGGGAGCGCAGTACAGTCCTAGCGAGCTTACTAGAACATGCTTTGCGGCTCACCCTGAACGTGACGGAAAAGTCGAGTAGACACTGGTCAGCGGCGAGAGCATTCCACAAGACCGTAGAGTGTTTCCTCACGGGCAGTGTGGCTACGAAAGCCTGCCCTGACAGCCTGAAACATAACTGCGTCTCCGAAGTCTGGGCCACCGAAACCCAGCCGCAACGACGAATCCATATTTGGTAATTAATAAAGCCAATTGTTTACGATGAGTGCGAGGAACCGGCAAGGGTTCTAGGAACTGGACGGTGGCCCAGGCGAGTTTCCACAGCTGAAATATTTGCGTTAATCTCCGCCACATCAAAGGAGAAAAGTGACAATGTCTGAAACAAAACTCTGCGGTTTCACACATTCAGCAAGACGGGCAACCGTGAGAGCGAGAGATGTGAAAATGCGCCTTATTCATAAGTACTACCCTCTGGTGGCCGCGGCGTCATGTTTGAGTATTCGGGCGGTCTTGCTATGTGCGATCCCATGTAATGGGACCAGCTGAAGAGTCGCCATCCTTGATGTTCGAGAGTTCTAGCATGGCAGGCGAGCAGGAAGAATGCAGAGCCGAGCTCACGAAGCTGACGCTTCTTTCGGAAAGCTTCGTTATTGTCTTCTACAACGAGCAAACAGCAAGCACGCTGGGTGTAGCTGCAACTTCGTGACTGAATCTGAACGACGAGTTGCGCGCCTTTCAGACTCTGTCGCTTTTGTACATCTGGGTACTCAACTGCTTGCCCGAAGATTACAGCAGAGTATTGTGATGCCAATTGTGCTGGGAATTGTGCCAATTGTGATGCCAATCAGGTGAAGGAGAACAACCCAGCCGAAATACCTTCACGACCTGTAACAGAAGAAACACAAGAGAGTTCATGTTAAGGAAACATACATTTATTCATTACTTAATATTTCATTCAATGTATTAATTATTGTACTCCTTATTAGTTCCATCATTTCCGACCCTGTAAAAACATAAAATTAACATCATAACATTGCTTACCACACGATAACTCACGTTGGGCACAATAGTGACCTGCAGAAGCGGTTATTATTATTACATGAAACCACATTTACATTATAATAATACATACATTGCGGTGGCGGCGGACTCCAGTAATCTGTAAGTGAATCTGAATAAATATCGACTTATACATTTCAATAATACATACATTGTGGTGGCGGTGGACCCCAATAACCTGTAAGTGAATCTAAAGTAATACCAACTTATTCATTTCAATAATACATACAGTTCACTGGATCCAACGTTGGGTAATCTGAAAAGATAGTCACATTATCAACATCCATACTCGTTTTATAATAATACGTACATTGCGGTGGCGGCGAAGTCCAATGATCTGAAAGAGAATCTCATTTATTATTGTAATCGTGTCCTATAACTTTTACTCACATTCGGGGGTTGGCTGTGCTACAGGTGTGTAAGATGAAGAAGATAACTAAACATGCACAACCATATTCCAACAATACATACATAACGGGGCAGGCGACTCCGGATCTGGAACAAGAAATACAATTTTAACACTCCTTTCATATCCATTATAATTCCTTACCATTTTCAAAAAAATATTGGGCTTGTAGTAAATACTGAAAAAGACAATATTCATAAGAAAACAGAACTACGTTGCGAATCAAAAACTTACTGCTTTCGTCGGACACAGGTGTGTACGTTGAAAAGATTCAAACAATTATATTAACTATTCATTCAATCCAGCAAAGTCATCAGACTCATATATTAACGTCAAATTAAATTTCGATAATAGACACATATTGGCGGCGGCGACTTGGAGCTGAAACAAAAAATCAAATTTAAACACCTTTTTCATATTCAGTATAATTTCTTGATTCTTCAAATAGTACTGAACTGGGAGTAAATACCGAAAAAGACAACAGTCATGAGGAAAAAAGAACTACATTGCGAAGCAAAAACTTACCGCTATCGTCAGACATTTTTGGAATATGAGTCAGTCAAGTGAGGAAGAAACTTCTAAACATGCAGCATCCTCATTATAATACAACCTCCTCTCCACTCTTTCCCGTTTATTACCTTTTGGACGAGCCCACCTCCTAATTTTCCTATTCGTTCCCAAGACCAGGAGCTCACTGCCAAAATAATTATGCGGAAACTCTTTCGTCGCTGTTTTGGAAAGAAATGTGAAGAGGAGGAGGAAGTTGAGTCTCCCAAAGATAGGAAATGGCGTCTGAAACAAGAAATTCATGAAGCAAAAACTGAAGCTATCAGACGCGTTTTGTCTCACAAACGTCTCCTCAGGGCCAAACGAGTCTGCTAAAAGTCAATTTGATCAAATCGATGGCTGGGGAAGCACTGGATGGTAATAAATCTAGTTTTATACATGTCTTATTATCAGTTTCATTTCTACCTCTGCAACACAATGTCCGACGTAACACTGTTTTTTTTCATCCACCCTGCACGAATTATTATATGTGGACCTTCCATGTCACGAAAAACTTCGTAACATCCTCAGAAATCTATCAGTATTCAGTGCAGTCTCAGATCAAATATTTTATATTGGTAAATATGATGCTAGCTGGTAGAATGAATTCACTAAGATTACATTTAGTAAAGAATTACCAACGACATGGGATAAGAACATACCAACACTGATTATAGTTGATGATCTCATGACTGAAAATAATGTTATGCAAGATATGGTTCATCCCTATACGAGAGCATCCCATCACAAGAATGCATCAATTATTTTTCTTTGTCAATACTTATTTCATAACGATGTAAACTACCGCACTCTATCCCACAACAGCACATATATAATATTATTCAATAATTTAAGATCTCGTGCGCAACCCGAACTTCTAGGACGACAAATCTATGGGAAATCACGGCTACCATACTTTCTGAATGCATTCGAACAAGCAACAGAGAGACCATTTGGTTATCTAGTGATTGACCTACATCCACTTACCCAGTCTGATAAAAGATTGCGAACAGGTACAACCAAGCTCGAGTCGCAATACGTTCTCGTATCAAAATGAAAAATCTACGTCACCATTTAACTTTTTTTAAAGTGCTTGCAACATGCACTCCAAGAGAATGGGACAACATATTGAAGGAGGCTCCTTCACACAGCATTGAAGCTCTTTCCGAAGTTTGCAAGAATATATTGAATGGTAACGTTAAACTGTCACCAAAAATATACAAAGATTTAAAGAAATAAATATAAAGCCACAATTCGATACATCGCATATAAAACATTGCACAAATCACCAAAGAAACTACAAAAGTTTTTATGTCGACAACGAGGAGGTTTGGTCCCATTACTCCCGCTATTACTGACAGCCTTGACTAGTATATTAGGTGGTGTAGCAGGGCGGGCTATAGCTAAGGTAGCCGGTAAAGCCAACAAAATCTAGGTATTAAATCCAGTGGACACCATTTTGGAATCTAATGAAAGCGAAGACATTGAGGTAAAATGTATGCTAACAGTTATGTACTACACCATAAAAAATAAATTGAAGCCGACAAGAAAATCAGATCCGCCAATAATAAAACCATCACAAATGGAGGAAAGTATTAGCAGAAAATTCGATTATGATGATCTACCAGATAATATAAATATTAAAAAAGTGAAATGGATAGTGTCAGCGCTACCAAGGAGTTTGTCATGGAATGAAAAAGGAGAAATCATTCATAACAACAAAACCATTCATAGCTCTAGTATAATGGAATTGGTGTTGTACCTATCCGGTCATAAACGAGTGAGGCCCGTTTGATTTCTAAAAATGTCGAAGCTTCTACCATCACACAAAATCAGACAGAAAAGAAAATCAAAGAAGAAAATATTGTGGGAGACCTACAAGTCGCCGCAAAGAACACAGTTGATTTCATCTTCGGACGAAGAATATTTCTCAGAAGAAGAATGAGATACAGGTCACCTGACGGTGGGCTTGGAGGGGTTAAACTTTACGAAAAGGCACGAAAAATCACAAGGAAAGAAGGACTACAAGAATTACAACGCCGACGACGTCTATACTCTCCACAAAAACCCAGATTTAAGAGAAGGAAAGTCATCTCACTCCACCTGAACGACCTCCATCAAGCAGACCTCATTTCATTCATTCAATACAAGAAATACAATAAAGGATTCTCCTACATACTGCTTGTGATCGACTGTTTGTCGAGGCAAATCATGGCCACACCTCTCAAGACCAAGCGAGGTGAAGACGTGAAGAAAGGATTTATGAAGGTATACAGAAATAGGGGGGAAAAAACCCGCCCAATCCAGGTGGATCAGGGGCGTGAATTCTTCAACAAACATGTGCAGGCTTGGTGTAGGCGTCACAGTATAATTATTTATCATTCGTTTTCTCTTATAAAATCGTGTTTGGCAGAACGCGCAATTGGAACAATTAAAGGGCGCCTATTCCGCTATTTCCGTAGTAAAGGACATCACAAATACCTTAAAATTCTTCCAAAGATTATAGAGGATTATAACAATTCTTACCATAGAACTATTAAAATGGCACCGAATGAAGTGAATGAAAGTAACGAGGTTCAACTCTTCAGTAGATTCAATAGTAAAAAAAGATGATAATGACATCACAATACCATTCAAAATTGGCCAGCAAGTTCGTGTTCTATTGAATCGATCAGTCTTTGACAAGGGGTACACAGGACACTGGTCTCACGTTATCTACACAATTGCGAGGTATAAGAAAACAGATCCCCCAGTCTTTTACATTGCAGGCCCAGATGGTGTAGAAGAAGAGGGCACATATTATGCAAATAAATTGGACCGTGTGATCAAAGAGGATGATGACCCATATCCAATTGAAAAAAATTATATCCAGCAAGAAAATTGATGGAGTCAGTCATTATCAAGTGAAGTGGACTGGTTATGACGATTCATTTAATTAGTGGGTTCCAGTGCATGATGTTGCCAAGCTCTGAGTTTTATATGTACCTCCTATCCAATTACTGTACTGAATTATATAAAACAAATACACTGGAAAGCTTTACAGTTGCTTTGAATGCACCCCTACAACTGAGTGGAATGTATGACGTTGGATTACAAGAACTATCCATCTGTAATCTATTCTACTATATACCGCAGAGCGATGACGGTGTCGTGCAGGTTGATTACAAAGACTTTGCAGAGGTTCGCAAGACTATTGTCGTTAAAAGAACCTTGGAAATGACCCTTCTAGAGCTTTTTGAAGACTTGAACATTTCTTTCAATTATAATGACGGGAGATATGTATTCCATTTGCCACATTCTATTCGGTCAATTAAATTTATAGATGAAAACTTACAAGACGCTATTGGAGTGCCATTCATTCAAGGCATTACTATAATAGGTTCTAAGGTGCCTCATCAGGACACATTCCTTCGTGAGGAATTTGCTTCGCAGCTATGCATACTTGAAGAAATTTCTATCCTTACTTCAACTGGCTTGATCACATTCATTCCAGGTTGTTCCATCAAGACCACATTAAATCGTTTTTTTTTAGAACACATAATATTGAAGCAAGTGTAACGTTCCGAGAGAATAGTTATAGATTGTCACAGTCATTACACAGTCTTACACAGTCTCTTTGCTATTCCAGAACAGCTGAAGAATCTCCTCAGATTAAATAATTTTAATATAAAAGGTAACACTGCCTACTACTATGGAGATCTATTTAAACACACTTATGAGTTGATTTTAAAGAAATAAGTACTTGTTACAAAAAAAATAACTATTCCACCAGATCATTACGAAACTCCAAAATTACTGCTACGTACAATCAACAATCAATTAGAGGCCAAAGCTCTACTCCAGTATAGTAATGACACAAAGCTCTGCAATATCAACCCAATTGATCGTGTTACCATTCATCTATCAGAATACCTCTCTAATATGTTGGGTTTTGCACCACATACAACTTTTGCAAGCAGTTTAAGTGGAAACATGCACCTCAGACTTAAACACCATTATTCCATCATTTTATAGTTTATTGTGACATTATCGAATCATCGCACTTGGGTGCAAAGAAGTTTCGAATATTAAAATTAGTCCCATACTCTGCGAAGGAACACAATATCATTCATTACGCGTTCCAAAACATGCAATATTTTAAGCTATTGCATAATGCAATAAATTTCAGTTCAATTAAGTTGTGTGAGGACTCTGGTCGACCTCTCCACTTCAAAGGACCAGGCAAAACAGCTCTAGCTCTACACTTTAGTCATGTATCTTAAAGAAATCCCAGAAATCCACTACGGTAATGAACTTGGCAAGCTTACACCATACTCGGGACCAGTGTTTCAGAGGGGCAGTGGATTCTTTGAATTATTGCACAAGTTTGCATTACCACTCCTGCGACGAGCACATCCATACATTACTAAGACCACAATGAATGCAGCAAAAAACCTGGCACGAAAACTATCAGATGGACGACATTTGAAAGAAGCCATTAGAAGCAGTGCATCCGAGCTTAAGGCGCAAGTGTTAAAAGATTTCACTGGCAGCGGTGGCAGACGGAGGAAAATAACAAGAAAAGACGTCTTTGACAAGCACCCCGACTGGAGTCAGGTATGAATATTTTCGTCAACGCAGGTGTCCGTTTGTCTGATTGAGTAGAAAAAAGGAGTCTACAAAATGGAAAATAACCTATTAAGTCAAAGCGTTCGCGACACAGGACCGTCCACTTTAAAAAAAGCCATTAGAAGCGGTGCATCGGTGCCGGAGGTCGCGACACGGGTTGTCCACTTTGAAAGAAACAGCGATTAAGGCGTCGGAGGTCGCGACACATAGTCTTCCACCTTGAAAGAAGTGCCGGAGGCGGCGAGGGGGGGGGGACGGAAATAAGTGGCGACATCTAAATGGTCTGTCAAGTCCTAAAAATAAAACAAGGGAGAGGGTTATATTTGTATTCAGTCGCAAAAATGTCAATGGTCAACGTAGTCCACACCCAGTCCGAATTGGTTTTGAAGGGGGAGTGTGAGCTTTTTCAAATCCCGCCCACTCAAATTTCTATAGAATCATGCGAGAACCAATTGTTCTACCCTGTATCGACAATTACAGGTGGCGGATCTACGATTGAATGGAATATAAGCAACTTATCTGATCTCTATCTTGGTGTTTCTAGTATGTACATTAAACGAACTATGCAGATATTGAGAAGCGACGGGAGTGATCCGTATACAAGAACGGCGGATGGTGTAGTCGACGATGTTGTATTCCCAGTGAATAACTTGGGAGCTGCAATGTTGAAGTATATTAATGTGTATATCAATCAGCGATTAGTATCGTCAAATTGTCTGAATTGCTACCAATTTATGCTTGATACTTTGCTCCACACCAACACGCATCTTCACAAAACACTAGATGATTGTGGTGTGTATATTTATGATTAAGGTGAACATGCTGCAAATGATCCAAATTCAAATGTTGCTAAAGCGCTCATTTCTAGAACAAATCGTGGCAAACTATTTGAAGTTGTCATGCGTGTTAATACAGATTTGACAGATCAAATTAAGCTATTATTACCGTGATTGGATGTTAGGGTGTCTGCTGTGCACCCCAGCGACGTGAATTGCTTATAGACTGGTCCAGGAGAAACGCATCAATATCAAATGAAGATACACAATGCAGTATTGTCATTACGTAAAGTCAAAGTCAGTAACTCAACATTCCTCTCTCACCAGTCTATACTGAAGAAACATCCAGCATGTTATACTATGCGAGGTTTAGAGAGCAAAATTAAGACATTAACTGCTGGCTCAGTGGATGGAATTTTCGACAATCTATACACCGATCGCATTCCAGTCGGATCTCAATGGTTATGACACGGACCGACGCCTATCGGGGTGACTTCAAGCTGAGTCCATTCAATTTTGAGCATTTCAATGTGAGTTCAGTAACACTACCAATTGATGGACATCGAAAACAACTCTCATACGATTGGGACAATGACCTATGCAGAGGAAGCTATTATGATTTAATATCTCAACTGAATGATAGAAGCATCAAGCTACGTTATCAGAATTATAAAACTAATTCATTGATATTGCATTGGAATCTCAGTGCAGACGAGTCCATTGGTGGCTACTTTAATCCGATACGTAAGAGAAATTGTAGAATTGAACTTAAATTTGCAAAGCCATTGCCTCACGCCGTGTCGGTTATATTTATAAGTGAGAGCCCCAAGATATTGACAGTCAGTGCTGACCTTGCAGTTCATTTGGATTAAATCATGGATGTTCTAGATCTCGAATTACTGTTTTCAATGAATCCTCAAACTGTGAGAATATATCGAGGAAGCTACGCTGTCGACAGAGTTTCGCCACTTCAAGAAGAAGGCTTCATTGTCATTAATATGCATCCACACGACGGCCCGGGAGAGCATTGGTTGTTGTACATGATGGATCCAAATGATAGATTCATCTACGTGGACAGCTTTGGTCTACCACCAATTGAAGTGGAACTGCTAGATCTACCTATTGACGAATATTGTGACAAGTGTATACAGAGTCTCTACATCTCCCATTGTGGCCTCTTTGTTTCCCTATTTGCTTCTTGTCTTTGCAATAATTATTCACTCAAAAGTATTATGTCATTATTTGACAATAACCTTGTACACAACGATCTCAATGTAATAAGAATGACTGAAGAGGAATACGTCATTTAAAAAATTATCTCATTTATTCAATTTCCAAGCTGTTTGAAGATAATCCTCCAGGCTCACTATCTTGCGAGAGCCGTCTTCTTTTCGCTGGACGATGTAATGCGAATACTGAATGTAATAATTCATATAATAAGCATTGATAAGGGTCGGTGAAATCTGTTCGCCATCACGATAGCGTCTTAACAAGTCACATTTCAAGGCGACAAACTTTTATAGTCTCTTCCTTAGTTGTCCGCGTCTTGTTTTGAGTTGATACGGTAAACTTTGCAAGATGAGTGTGAAATCACTCTCAGGTCCGTCGCAATTCAAGTACGAGTTTAATTTCATCAGGTCTTTTTACATTATCCACTGTATAGTCAAGTGAAATATCTCAGCCGAGTTCATACACAATCCGAGTTGGGATGGCATCCGAGATATGGCCTGATGACTTGGATCTAGCCAGTCTGACGATTTCGTTGAAATCAATCCCCCGCAGCGACATTGTCTCAGATGGTCGCCATTTTGTATAGATAAACTTCTGCGTGGTGTCCTCAATGTTTGCACAATGCGCAAGTCTCATATCAGAAGGCACTCGTAATCTAAAACAAAAATCTCCTTAAAGTTACTGGAAAGAGAGGAGAAAAGCTCTAAAACTCACAGTCCTCCAGGGAGAGTGAATAGCACTCATCTGTTTCCATCGATGATTTGGGAGAGAATGAGATGGAAAGAATGCCTATTGGTTTTATCAGTATGCCATTGGGTAACGATTGTCTATATACAATTTTCGGGTCCGCCCACATTTACTATAAAATAGTGGCCGATGGGTTGTTTTTGCCACCAAGTTCTGTTGCCCCGGTTGCAGTGCTTGTTTCCTTTTCCAAAAATTTGTTTTGAGGTGGTGCCGAGATCTTTGAAGAGTAAGTCTGTATCTTGCTTATTGTTCTTATTTTAATTTACAGAATGTCTGTTCTAGTCTCTCGCTGTGGAATCTGTGGGTACAATTGCGTTGAGGAGGTAATTCGTCGTATGGAGGAGGAAGCTAACGTTCCAAATTTAGATCCTGCTTTGTTTGATGAAGAGTGGGGCTTAGAATTTGATCAGGTTTTGATGGATAGAGTCTTGGTGATAATACGCCGGCAGATGCCGTGCAAAATCTAGATAGCCCAGAGCCTGTTCTGAACGATCTCGCGGAACATGTTTCGGTGGTTCATCCTGGTGTTAGCGTACTATACTTTCCGTTCATTGAATCCGCTGTGGCCTTTGAAGGATACGTTGGACGTTACGTCCTGTTGGCGTCACCGTAGGACGACTTTGTTGAGGATTCGTTCGAATACCTGATACATTGCCGGCACGATATAGTTTTCATATTACAACAGTACCCCATACCATTTAAATTTTTTATGCGCATGAAAATATTGATGGTGAAGCAAGTTGGCGATTCGATGAGCAGCCACTTTGCTTTTCTAAGTTCCGTGCAGCGTGAAACTCATAGTCTCGGAGATATAATGGTTGTGCTAAATAAAATGATTAGTGAGTTATCCCGCAACCTGGAAAATTATCAGGGTGAAGGTAGCGGTTATGTCTCTTGGGACATGTCCGAAATCGAATTGAACATAAGCAGGATCGAAAAAAAGAAGATTGGCTGTGGCACTGTAATTCCTATCGAATTGAAAAAAAGAAAGAGAACACTCACAAAGGTAAAATGCCCCGACAATGAGTGTTTCAAGTACAATACTTTAGCACTGTTGCATCCTCAAAGAAAAAAAGCAAGTGAATGCAAAACATATTGCAAGTATGTGGTTGATATCGATTCGAATCCATTGGCTAGAGTCAAATGGTGGCCCGACGGTCCGGTATCGTATTCGGAGATTGCAGGATTTGAAGAACGGAACCAAATTGAAGTGTATGTGTACTCCTATCAGGATGGAAGTATTCACAATTCCCGTGTTCTGCGTCTCGCGTTTAACGATAAAGTGCAATTATGGGAATTTGATAATCACTTTTTTTGGTATAAAGAATTTCAGTACCTTGTTTGGTAAGAAATGTAGATTTTTTGTGAAAAGTGTACAAGGGGTTACAAATTCCAGTGCTCATCCACAACCTTCAGTATGACATCAGTTTCCTACTGCATTGCTTCCATGCTTTGAAGTGGAAGCGACCGCCAAAGCTCATCGCGACGAGTTCTGAGAAGATTCGGAATTTTGAACATGGGAATCTCATATTCAGAGACATCACACCCTTTCTTGCTTGGTAGATAGTTTAAAAGTGTCGGAAGGAATTGATGCATTTAAGTGCCTACAGCAGGTGTATGGTAATGACTTTGCACATTTAACTTGAAAAGGTGTGTACCTTTATTCCTGGATCAAAAGCTTTCAAGTCTAGAATGAAGAATACCTGCCGACCAAGGAGGGTTTTTATGATGATTTGAATGGTACACACATCAGCAACGATGACTATGCTTTTCCTCGGGAAACATACAATCATTTTGATTGCAAGACATTGACAGATTATACTTTGATCTATCTGGAATGTGACGTCCTGCTCCTGTTAGTTGTTATGCAGCATTTTAAACAGCTTTCTATGAAGACATATGGCTTAGAAGTGCTGCATTTTGTCAGTCTACCCGGATTCAGTTGGCAGGCTGCCCTCAAGTATACAAAGGCCGAGATCGAGTTGCTTACAGATGAATATATGTATAGAACCATTGAGTCATCTATTAGAGGCGGTATTTGCCAGCAAGGATTGAGGTATGCTGCTGCCAGTAAGAAATATTATGCAAACTTTGACCCTCAGAAACCACACAGTTACATCTCCTATTGGGATGCAAACAGTCTTTATGCCAGTTGCCAAACATTGCCATTGCCTATTGGAAGATTCCAGTGGGTGCCCGAATCCGAATTTTCGAGCTTGGACACATATTAACCATCCTCAGGATGCAGAGTATGGCTACATTTACTTGTGCGACCTCGTTTACGAGCCGAACCTACACCAGAAGACCAGGTATTTCCCACTAGCGCCAGTGAAGCATATGGGTGACGAGAGCTGGTTGTGAGAGTACCAGTTGTCTCTAAAAGATCAGTTGAATTCCAAACCTGCAGCAGAAGGTAAGTTACTTCTCACTTGTAATGATAAGACAGAGTAAGTTGTGCATTATCATTTGCTGAGTCTATATTGCAAGTTAGGTATGCGTGTGAGCAAAATTCATAGAGTGTTGAAATTTCTTCAGGGTAGGGTCTTTGGTCCGTACATTAAAATGAACATTCAGCGACGCATTGCAGCACAAACGGATTTGAGAAGGAAACATATAAAATGAACTGTAACTCTTTGTACGGTCGATGTTTGCTTTCCCCCAGGCGATTTAGATCAATTAAGATAGCATTCACCAAAGAAGATCCTGAAGATATAGTTCCTCGAACGACTGCATTCGATTTGAAATTTTGTCAGAGAATTGTGTGTTGTATGAGATGAAGAAAAGGAAGGTAAAATGTAGCTTTCTATTGCAGATTTCTTTTTGTATTTTAGATTACAGTAAGTTGATAATGTACGAACTTGTCTATTGCACTCTCTTGCAAAAGTTGAACTGTCCCATTACCATCATGTATTCGGATACCGATTCTATCATTGGTGTGTTTCATATGTCAGAGTATGAAGAGGAAATCAAAAAGATTGCAGATGATCACCTTGATCTTTCATCCTATCCCACTGATCATCCACTCTATAGTAATAAGAATAATGGGGCATTGTTCCGCTTCAAGGATGAGACTGGAGGTAGGATAATTGAAGAGGTGGTTGCTTTGAAAGCAAAAATGTATTCTATCCGATTGAGTGACGATAGTCAAATTGCTAGACCAAAACGTGTTAAGAAAAGTATTGCTCGTAAGGAATTGCATCACGATGTATATAAAGATGTTTTGTTTAATAGGGTGAAGGTAAGTCATCCACAAAGGACCATATGTAGTAAGCGCCAACGCATGTATACAGTGGAAACAACTAAGCTTGCACTCACGCCCTATGATCATAAGAGATACCTCTTTAATGTCATTGACTCATACCCATATGGAAGCTGTGAAATTGGTAATGAGTAAGTATATTCTTTATTATGTGCATTGTGTTTCTTCTGTTACAGGTCGTGAAGGTTTTTCATCTGGGTTTTTCTCTTTTACGTGATTGGCATCACAACTGGCACGATTCCCAGCACGATTGGCTTTAATAAATATATTTCAACTTGATTGGCATTACAATTGACATTAATAATATATCATATACTCAAATATTATATATTTATATGTTATAAATATAATATATTTTCACTTGTACTTTTTGTGCATGACCCTTCTTTGCATGTCTATGCATGTTATAAGCGCGCGGACAACCCTCCGCACACGTGCTGCCCGCCGCGCGCTGGAAAAAAAATACGCGAGTGAAGTCGGCCCAGACGCTGTGGGGGTTCAAACCAGGCACCTAGGGTCCGTATTGGACACCCACTTATACTACTTTCTAATCCGGGTATCAGCTATACTGTGTGAGGTTTTCCCTCGCTTTTCAGGCACACCTTCCTGACGAGTGACGACGCGGTTCCCCTAGAAGTCGACCGAGGACTCCTACTAACTCCCAGTCTCTTACTACCTTCCTGCTGTCGTCTCTCCATCTGCCCATGTCTGTACCTCATTCATAGCCACAGTCGCTTCGCGGCGCTAACACGGAATTCAAAAAACGCCCTCCCTGGACCCTTCCACTCTGGTCACGGCGTTTTGCGTACCTTCTATGTCCTGATATTCGACACTTCACGGCTTTCTTGTATAGCGGGACTCCATGCGAGTGTGAAAACTCCACGTGGCGGGTATGGTTCTGTCGTTCGTCGCCTGCTTCACTCCTGTCGTGGGGAAGACAGTTCTAACAAGATAATATTTGGGCTGGTTGGTAGGTTTCCTTTGTGAGCGACGAGAGGTTGACGTACACGAAAGATGAAACAAATGTCAATAATCCTTTGATAGTGCGACTGTATTTTTTCGTCCTCCGTCTTTGTCTACCTTCTGTCGCTTCACAACGAAACAATAACAACACAAAATATTTTATTGTGAGATGATGAATGGGGAGTTTCATCGCCAGGATCGATACTCTATCCCATTGGGGGTGATGATGCGGGGAATGAAATAATCAGCCCCTTCAGAAATAAGGATCGAAGTCCAAAAAAGGCCAAAAGAGCTTTGAGGGTATATAGCGTTGGTCATCTCTTACGAGCTGGTCATGAGATTGAATCACTGGAATACCCGCAGGTACCTTGTTAATGCACTTTGTACTTCACAAACTAATCTAATGTACACGACTACTTTTCTTGTTTTATTGCCTTTTAAAGCGTCAGTACAGGTTCTGCCTTCAGTACTCGACACTCTTTAAAAAAGACTGTACTAAACTACTACTGTACTACTGTAAAACTGGGTGTACTTTAGCTCATTTTTCTTGTCACATATATCACTCCCTTTTGGAGAGTGCAATTAATCTCAAAAAGGAGTCTCCTCACTCCCTGAAGGGAGTAACATTACTCCCTACCGGGGAGCAGTAATGCACTCCAGCAGGGAGTTAAACCGTAGCCCCACTCCCTAAAGGGAGTGATGAGACTACTTTTTTTAGAGTAACTGCACTATCCAAAAGGAA
Organism: Ornithodoros turicata; assembly: GCF_037126465.1. Classification (NCBI taxonomy): domain Eukaryota; kingdom Metazoa; phylum Arthropoda; class Arachnida; order Ixodida; family Argasidae; genus Ornithodoros; species Ornithodoros turicata. The sequence goes on along the minus strand of NC_088201.1, from coordinate 197,607,163 downwards.
GTGACACATGTGGCGAGAAAAATGAGTTAAAGTACACCTTTTTTTTAAAGAGTGTAGGCGTAAGATTTTTTTAGTATATAGTGGTCGTCAAGAAATTAAATAAGTTTCATAGCTTCGCGTTACTTGTCTTACCATTTGGATGCAATGTCAGCGCAAAGTACACTATAATGAGCGCACGAAATTTAACCAGATATTTCGTGGTGCGCTCCAATAACCGAATAATAACGGAAAAATGTTAAGCTGGTGTGTGTGTGGTGGGGGTGGGAGAGGGCGGGAGCATGATTCTGTGAAATATTGCGTCGAGCCAGGAAGGCTTCCTTTGCCACAGACCCGTTAACAAGACTGTTGGGAGCAGAGATAAACCCTAAAAGGTACACGTGACAGTAATGTCCTATAATTGCGCGCTTATGTTACACCTGGCGGCTCGTTGCATAATAAATTTCGGGCATTTTTAACAGTGAAATCTTCCCAGAAGCAGCGCCATAAAGCCAAGTTTTTAAGAACAAATTTGCTGGAACATCACCACAAGCGATACCGCGCCGTCGACCTTGCCAGGTAATGTACTGTATTGCCAGCAGTGGGCAAATAATATACTGACATCAAGATTGGGCGCATCCGTCTGCAAGATGGCAAGTGTATTGTCATCAAGCAGGATAACTACCTGTGGAAGACGTCCTTTAACCCTAATTTTAATATTGCAGCCTCTGAGCTCCAGCCCCAGTAGCAGGATTACAGTCCTTGCAGGAGACCGTCCCACGTCGTCAGGCTTCTTCGAGCAAATTCCGGAGCAATACTAATGCCATGTCGTTTGCGTTACTGCAAGAAAGCTGTGTGTGTGTGTTGCTTACGTAAATGTATACTTCCCAAATCAAAATATTTAAAGTGACAAAAACAGCCGAGGATCCGTCGCCTTCTCTGCAGCTCCCACTGCATTTGAACAAACGCGAAACGAAAAGCAACGAAAGAGAGAAACGGGAAAACGATAAAAGCAAAGCGGAAAGAAGGAGAGTAGAGCAAGAGAAACGCGCTACGTAATTCAACGTCCTTGGCTATATAATCAGAAGAAGGAAAAAAAAGAAAGAAAGAGAACGGGTGGCAAGTCCTAAGTCATTGGCCAACGCCGGAGGTCACGTGAGTTTTCCGCTACAATAGACTTTTATTGTAGCTTCGTTAAGCTGCCGCCAGCAAGCTGCATCTAAGGAAGCCCGAAAGGATTGTTTGGCTGCAAATGCTGTCTTGAGTTAGCATTGTGTAAGGTCGTTATGAAGGGTTGTGTAGCGTTTGCGAAGGGTGCACGCTTCCCAAAGCGGTTTTCAAGTGTGTGTGGGGGACAGGGGGAAGGGTCGAGGTAGCTTGCCGTTGTAGGCCGCACTCAAGTGGACATCGTCACGACTACACTCTAAATCTGGTACCTTTTAGTAAAGGAAAAAAAATCAAAATATTTACCGTCTATGTCAGAAGTTACCCTGTAACCTATGGACAATGCCCTCTACACACGTTACACAGATCACCTATAAATAGAGGTTACTGTCTCCTAACCGCCACACCGACGTAAAAGTTACAGTTTGGCCAGCCATGGCTGTCTCTAAGATGCCCGCCTATTCACAGACTCTACAGAACAAATGGTGCTCAAAATGAGCTCGCATCAGTGCACAACGCATACTCGCAACATAGAGCTACAATATACGTAATCCATCTAAATGCATCCAGTGTCGAAAAGCGCGTGATCACTATATTTACAGATTCACATGCACAACAAATGAAAGAAACAAATAATTGCCACTGGAACATATGTGTTATTTAATTGGCAAACCTGGAACTACAGCTGAGGCAAGACCACGTCACTGTACCAACACTTCAGCTGTGGTGAACGACATTCAGTTTCAAGGAGGCGTACTCCTTACAGTCGTCACGTTGTTGCAACTCCCTCTCCAGTACGCCGAAAGCATTTCCATTCCTTTCTGGTATGTCAGAATGGAATTTCCGACGCGGCTATGGTTAATATGAAGCACACGAAGAAGTAAACACAAGGATGACAAAGGACTAAGCAAATAACGGACGAACACACACACGTACACACTGTGTTGAACCCTTAAACCGTGTTGAAGAGACAGACAGAAACGGACTGCGATTAGTGTTCCTAGACTGTCCAGCAAAAGCGTAACTACGTAAACTTTGTAGTGAGCATACCGTAGGAATACCCTGATAAAGTTCCATCACTTCAACCTTGCGCTTTCTTCACAATTCTGAACACGATCCGCAGTTCGTACTGAATTGTGTTATTTAATTAATTTATTAATATTTATAGATTTAATATTACTTAATTATTATTAAACCATTAAATTTATTTATTATGTAATATATAATATTTATTATTATTTATTATTATTATTTATTAAGTATTTATCGTTTAATTAATTACTAGACTCCTCCCTGGGACTCATCTTGAGCAGTTGCGAGTTCCTGAACGCTGGTGGTGGTGATGGTGAAAGGGCTTGCCGTTGTCAGCCTCACGTAGGTGGGCAACGTCACGACTGACGCCCTTTAGGAATGTCCGTCCTGGGCCGACTTCTAAGGGAACTGTGCCCACATATGTCTGAAAGCGTGTGAGGAAAACCCAGGAAAAACCACAGAGAGCACAGCCGGCACCCTTCGTGCAAACTTCGTGAACGCGGTTTTCAAGTTGCTAACGCATTTCCGTCGGACGCAGAAATGGATCGACTGTGTTTCTTTTCCTCTTTGCATCTGAGACGCGACGATTTTTTCCCCTGAGATACTGTTCCCCAGTGGTGACCAATGATCATGTAAAAAGTTGTGGCTGTGTGGCCTTCTTATAAGGATCGGTGTGAAGATGTGTATAGAACAAAAGGTTCCCTGTAAAGAGTGCTTATAGGAGTGACACATGTTGGACAGAAGGTAAATATTTGCATCAGCACAGCTCGCATAGGGACGATGCGTTTCACAGCCGGCACTTCCGCTCCTTGGCCTTCAGCGCCTCTTGCGAGAATTATGTGCAAACATTTCCTGTAGCATGCCGTTTCGTTGGTATGGTTCACATATGTTTGCGCGTTGTTAGGCGCGTTGCAGGGTGTTCGTAAGTTATTGCAACTTTTCAAGCAGCGATATCGAAAAGGGAATGATATTACTGGCATCCGGGGACGTTTATAATGCGGAAGAACAAATCTTCGGGTCAGACGTAGCGATCTCAGGCAAAAGCGTGGCACAGACAAGCAGCTATAAATGCCAGCTACACAAACTGCAGCTGCTACAGTATATTAACACTCACTATGCCCACTCAGCTAAACAGCAGGTGGACATTGTGCTAGGAAAAGACGAACATTTGCTCGTCAAACTTGTGCACAGACTATTTGCATCGGCTTGTCTAAATTAAGCAGCATACATATTGTTATGTTAGATGCTTTAGCTTTATTTAACTCGAAAACATAATTATGATGCGAGTGTTGCGTGCAGGAAATAGTCTCATCTGCATCACCATCGTTATCGCTTTCGCAACTTTCATCCCTGCCTGCGTCCCTCGTGAATACTTTTCTTGACGAGCCTTTAAAGCCTTGAATCTCAATGTCAACCTAACAATACTGCTATTATATGTTGCAAATTGCATTGTATTGTAGCTTGGAATCATCTGCCATCGTTATCTGCACTTTATTCTCGATAAGTAGAGTCTGGATGTGTAAGCATCTATGGCTTCACACTGATCGACCACATGGAACACAATCCATGTCGTACATGCCGTTTCCAATTTTCCTTCTTCCCCAAAACCATCATTGCTTGGAACAACCTTCCTCAGCCTATCGTAGCCGACTTTTGAATTTTTCGCAGCCAGGTAGCTGACAGTATTGGTATATAATTTCCTTGTCGTCATCTCATATTTCGACTCAAAATGATTTTGCAATGTTTTTTTTTTTCGTTTGCTTCTCCTGTGGTGTATATTTGTTCATGTTCCCTTCCCCACACACACAACTCCCCCTTGAGGGCACGTGAGGTATCAACATAAATAAAAAAATAGACCTCTACCCGAGGAACGTCATCATGACGTTGACAAACACACTGAAACCGAAACAAATCGGAATGGGAAGGGCTGGGCTCCACTAATGTGCACTTGTTCACTGCTTCCAATTGAAAGACAAGTAGGACCGGAGGTCGCGTCCCCTTTGGGGATCATTGTAATCTTCTGGACACCATGGCTTTCGAGCGCGACCTTGTTCGCCCTTGGCTTGCAGCGTAGTTCAACTCTACCAAATTGGTGGCGCTGTCAACCACGATGACGTCATTTGTTTACAAGCAGGGAGAAGTCCATTGGGATAATTTACCAGGGGTTAATGATTTCATTTCATACTCAGTCAATTTTAATAGTTGATAATGTACAGCTTCCGTCAGCCTTTCCGAGCGCGACAACAGCCACCCTTGGAGCACTGGGGAGAATGTTAAGTGAGGAAAATCCACGCGTTATAAACTAACAGAATATTTTTTCTTAAATTCTCATGGTCGCAATGGTTGCTGTAATCACGCTTGGAAACAAGACGATATTTTATTTGTTTTATATTTTATTATTACTTTCCAGTGTTATTGGTTTGCTTTTTGAGTCTAAAGTTTGGCCCCATATTATCATTGACGCTAATTTACTTGTTGTTGTTGTCGTCGTTGGTTTACTTTATGTCGTTGTGCAAACTTGAACGTTGGTGTCCATTATAAAGGATTCAACGAGACGACCACTTTCGAGTGGAATTGCACGTGGTAGCTCCGTGCGTTCTTATCGCCTTATCAGTTGTTTTCGAGCCGACGGCATACAAGAGGAGACTTTATCTTGCCACAAGGCCGTTCATGAAATATAACGTTTGCAACAGGTCCTGAGAATAGAGAATCACGATCATTGCATTGAGCGCTTTACAAGCTGCCGTCTTATTTTTGTATTATTTCTTGACAACTCCAAAGACAATCCTTGTCATTACGGGGAATAGACCCCGACAACTAGATAGGAGGACTGCACAGTTTATCAGGTTTTAACTAGAGAGAGGACAGTAGGACTGGCTAGAATGTCTGCTTTGTTTATCAATATATCTGCATCGTCGAAGACTTCAGACCAGGGAGGAAGATATTTACGAAACAAAAGGGAACACATCTTACACGCACATGACATGAGTGCATACAGATATAAATGGATGCAGGTAAACAAACACCAGTCGTACCACAGCATTCCTTCGCAGAAAAGAGAGCGCTATTCGAATCACAGACAACATTCTTTGACAAACTCTTCCACCGTGACGTAGTCTAGTTGAACGAAGACATCTCTTCTGCACACTCTAAATCATGTGACGGACATGTGCCAGTTAAAAAAGATCCCTCAGAAAGTGCAGCCGTTACACAGCCGTAACCGTCTGGAAGCAGCCGTAACGGTTATCAAATAGCAAGCACAGCGATCCTCATCGCCGAATTTCAGCAGGTACAAAGCCGGGGATCACTCTGGTTTACACTTCGCAAAATAAACTTCGAGAATAAACACCTCGAAATAAATCACGAAAGATCCAACGGCGTTAAGATAAAGCCGTAAAAATCAACTTTTGCGATACAAACGCTTGAGATTCACCCTATCAAAAAAAGTCTGAGGTTACCCCAGAAAATCCTGGGGTTTCTGAGGTTCTTCTGGGGTTACCCCAGAAAACCCTAGGGTTTCTGAGGTTTTTCTGGGGTTTACCCCAGACTCTCTGGGGTTACCCCAGACACTTCTGGGGGTTACCCCAGACACTTCTGGGGTTACCCTAGCCAGTCCTGGGGTTACCCCAGAAATGTCTGGGGCAACCCCAGAAGTGCTTGGGGTAGCACAGAAAATCCTGGGGTGAGCTCAGTGGGTCCCTGGGGGTTGGTCTAATCTCGTGATGTCATACTGGTGTGAATAATATGGGATAAGTTACCAGAAAAGTGACTTAGTTGTAATTACCACATGCTGGAATGTAATTAACACTTGGATTATATTCGAAAAATGGTTAAAGCGCACACACCTGTTTGAACATGCAATGCTTGGCCTCTCATTCACATAATGAATTTCTAAGCAGGCCATAAAGCAATGTTGCTTTGATATCCGAAACAAAGCGGTAATGAAACAAAATCTCATTGTTTATAATATTATAGCAATTCCTTTATTATTGAAGCCTCTGATGCTATGACAGAAAGCCTGCAAAGTATGAAAAATTGGGTGAGACGGACTGGTAGTAGCATAAAGGCACAAACACATTCCAAAGGAATAAAGGAAATATAAAGGTATCGGTCGCCACTGCACAGCATGAACTGCGTGGTGATACTGGTGCACTCTAATGACACTCCGAGTTAATTCACAAAATGAGCAATGCAAAAACTAAAATACAGGAAGCTATGCAGTGAGAAAAGCAACACATGGGAAAGCACAAAATGCAAGAAGGTCCGCACACCTCAAACTAACATACATTCTCAAAATACGAAGCATTCTTTAAAGCAAAGTTGCACGCACTGATATTCGTCATGTTCTGACTCAGTATACAGTGAACCTTCGTTATTATGACCATGGCCCTTCCCGAAGATTCTGATCATAATGCGAAGCTGTCATATTAACGGAAGGAATTTGCAGAGAATTGTACTACATGGTTCCCGAGGAATTCGGTCATAAAGCGTGCAAGTCAGATTATCAGGGTCATACTAACAAGGCTTCACTGCACTTAATTAGTTTCTAGGGTGTTTGGTGGCACGCTCAAAAACTGCGACGTACCTACATCAATAAAAATGGCTGCGCATTCTATGTCACTATAGGGACCGTGCGACACCTAAAGGGGGCGCGCTGCTCCGTCGCGACAGCGCCGCCAGTGGCGGTCTTGGACGTATCCGACGTGATACCACGCCGCCCGTTCTATGCATTCTCAAGTGGAACCGTAGTTTACGTGGCGACCGCCGTAATTAGAAGGGCTAATTTTCGAAGTGCAAATAATGTGGAACCTTTCTGGGGCGCGAACGAAGAGAATGGAGACAAACTGCACAGAAGCAACCACCCTATTTATAATGCATCTAACAGTACGGAAGGAGAACAGCCACTCGCGTCTGTCCGGTCAAAACACCTGTAAGTGATACGTCGAGAGGATGGTTATTTGACTCCTCACAAAATCCCGGCTTGCTAGCGAAGGCTATATACGTGTATTTCCCTGACTCCAGCCATTTGTAATATCATGTTTTTGACTGAGTCCTGTATTCCTTTCGTCGTCTTTGCACACACATAGCTTCGTCACTGAAATTTACATCGTGCGTCCGTTTTATCCATACAAATAAACACGTGGGGTCACAACTTATTGCCTGAACTTGTACTGCAGTAGGTCCTCAAAGAAGAAAGTATATGAGTTTTTACCTCGGCTACCGCCGTAGGCTTGGGGGCCGATGCTGTGAAATGGTCGGTGCGTAAATACTAAACCTTTTGGACAACGTAGAACTTCTGTTCTCACTGTGAGACTCGTCATACCGGGAGCAATATCGGCTCTGGGCACTGGCGATGAAACACCTCAATCATTATCTCGAAATAGGTTGCCGTTTGGTCGGTGCATTTGACGGTGATACAGTATCCGGTGGCGTTTCACCGTCACGAAAGTGGCAACTGTAAATCATTGATCATTTTGCAGATCCTCATTCAGTTTAATTGAAACTAGAACAAAAGAAATAGAATATATTCGCTCATGTTGTGCACACCTCATGCAATGGCCGAACGCGCGTCACAAACGCTATTCGCTGCGAGTCTAGTGACCTCGGTGGTATTGGAAGCCTAGAAATCACGAGAAATGAAGAATCTGGTCCCTAATGAAGAGTTCTTTTAGGTGCTGGCACAGTTAGCGATGCTGTGGCAAAAAAAGATACCCGCACTTCACATGTAAACAAAGGCGGCTATCACGCAAGGTACTTTCTCCGGAGGCCGCATCGCGGCCCCACCAGTTTGTCGCACAGTCCCTATCTGCCACAACACAGATATCTTGTCCGTCAGGTGGCAATTCACACCTCCTAATGTGGCTTGCTTCAGCTATCGCAGAATCCACAATGGATTCTTTGCAAACGAACTGAATCTGCTCCTCCCGTTTGACTTTGAGTATCACAAGCACTTCACAAAAGGAGCCTTGCCTAGCCTTGATCAAACGTGAGCATGTCTTTGTTGGCCTTGTGTGTTGAGCACTATGCACCGTAATGCCATTAACAGCCCTGAGATAACGCTGACGCTCTGGTAAGTGGCCAAGACGCTGCTGAATTAGTTGTTGGATCCTCTGCGAGATACTAAGTGGGGTTTGCTCGGAGCCAAGAACACTGCTGCAACACCTTGATGGGCGGGAAAAAATGTTGAATCCTTCAGAAAGGTGCACAAACTGAGCAAGGTCGTGTAATTTTTGCTTCATCACGCACCGCTCTGCTATTTTTAAGGGTACAGAGTTTGCAGCAGTGACAAGGCGCAGGATGACCCTGTTATTACTCTCAAATGGAAACATCGATGTTGCCCACAGTGGGCCGAGGTTCCGTACTGTATGAGGAAGGTGCAGGAGCTGGTGGACATTATAGGTTGACATAGCTTCATTGTAAAGTCCTTCTGTTTGCTTCACGAACTGCTTGATAAGTCTTTCTGCCCTGGATAATTCTTCGGGTGAAATAGTTGACTTCAGCAACAAAAAAATCGCCTCCGAGAGAAGGCCAAAGTGATACAGAAACTGCTGTGGAAGCAGTCCTTCAACACAAGGAAGGCAATAAAACAACAGCCAAAATTTCCACTCTGTAGCCTTCCATGATGCCCTTTCGTCGATAGACCTTGGGAGACGTGTAGACGCTATTGGTGGATGAATATGACCCAGTCTTTCGTTCACAGTATTCACCTTGCCACCGATGTATGCCTCACTTGTGCATTTGGTTAGCCAGAATCCAGTGAATTGTTTTGTCACACCCTCTAAAACACAGTGCATGTAGTCAGGTGAGATGCCACGCACCACATCAAATCCTTCCAGCTGCACTACTGCACTCAGACCTTTAATGCCATTGACAACCTCTCCCTGGTTCGTTGCTTTCTTCATGTCTCTGACCACTTCATTGTGGGTACGCATCCTCAACTGCTCACGGTATGGGTATCGGACGCTTCCTACACAAGAAAAGGAATCAATAATGGAGATCAATCACTGATATGTTGGAAAAAGGAACAGCAAAGCCACGTCCAGCCCTTCATCCAGGCCACGTACTTCGCGGAGATAGGAGGTGTGGAGTCAAATAGAAATATTGGATACGCTCGGACCCAGAACTCCATCGAAAGAATAATTTTTTACGGGCAATTAAACTACTGAGTAGAAGGTCCTCGAAAAGGTATTTCAGCAAGATTATAAGCAGCAATACAGCAAAATACAGCCAAAGCAAGTATTACAGTTACTTGCTTTTGAATGTATTTGTAAGATACCCACTTACTCCACTGAAAGAAACATTTTTGACAGGCAACTTAAATACTGAGTACAAGTTACTCGAAAAGGCACTTCCGTAACAGTAAAGATACTTGCTTTTCAAAGTATTTGTAAGATAGCATGCTGCGCGTATGTGGGGCAATACGGCAATCATCAGCTGACAAAGTAGCAACTCACCGTCAATGTATTTTCCAGGGTGGTAGCACCAGGGACACCCGTCATAACCATTGTATTGTTTCCTGTTTAGGACCATAGCCCTGGCTGGGGCATCAACAGAGCATGCAAGGACATGGACGTGCGATGATATTTGTCTTGTCGTACTTGCGTCTTCCCACATGACAGTTCCAAGCTTTCTCAACTTATCGATGAACACCTTCAGGTACATAAACATGTTGGGGTGGTGGCTTGAGAACCATAGTCCACCTATTATGATGTCGTGCCACCTGGCAGGCAAAGGCACCTCGTTGATAATCAGCTGCAGGGGCCACACTGATGCTGGACGCGATTTGAAGACATTGGCCCCGTCAGTACTAAAAGTGACAGTGACGTCTGTGTCCTCCCACCATGATTGCAGCCTCATGTTTCTGTACAGTGCTCCGTCAGTGATATCACTGAGGAACCTTGATGATGCCCAAGATCTAATTTGTTGTATGTTTTCCAGAATGGATCTTGAAAACAGCTTCAATACTGACTGCAGCTGGCGTTTGATGTCAAAAATTATGAAAAACTTTCCTCTTGCCACAAGTTTTGTTTTATCATATTTTGTCCGGCAAGAATTACATTTCACAGACCCAGTACTGATAGGATGTATTGAGTGTCCAAGGTGCATATCACAGTCTTCACAAAAAAAAGTGAAGCTCTATTGTGCCCTTTTTTGCATGTTTCCAAATTTTCCGAAACACGTAATTGCTGTTCGGTAGCACCTTACTGCCAAGGAGGGCATTAATTAACTTCAGCAGCCCATCCACATGTGTCCAAGATAGGCCTGCTGTCACAGCATACATCAATATCAGCAGTAAAGCTTGCGCTTTCGTCGTAGTCTGGCTCTGAGTATTCCTTCAGGAAGTTGGTTATGTCCGTGTCATCCATGTTGCATGCCTCGGCATCATCAGCCTCTGTGTCACTTGATTCACTGGAGTCCGAATTGCACTCGTGTAGGCTTCCGTCACTTTCGTTGTGTTCCAAGTGGCATTCAGGCTGCATGTTACCAACATCTGACTCTGGACCCGCAGGTGGACATTCTTCGTCACCTGTAGCATTTGGCACGGTATTGCAATTGTATGTTTCCTCTTCAGGTGCCAGTGATAATGATTCTGGACTTGACATAACTTGCTCGTTGTGAGTTTCTGCAGAGACTTGCAGGCAACCTGCAGGAGAGAATTTTAGGATGTTTGGTACCTAGTGGAGCAACACACTGCTTATGTGATGGCACAGTGATGGGGGGAGGCTTTGGGCCAAGAGAAACAAGATCGGCACGTCATACTACAAATACACATTTTCGTTCGTTGTGGCATTGATAGCACTGTTAGTAGCCGCAGTAGCAGCTATTTCGTAAGCGTTACTTAATGGTGGGCATAATTACTTCATTGCCTGACACGTTTTACTATGGTAGTACTATGGAGTCGAGTAATTTTGTTGCTCGGAAGATACACGAACCTTTCTTCCTTCGGTGGTACAGTCTTTGTCTTGGTACCACATATGGACTGTTGGGTTCCAAATACCGCTTGCGCCGAATTCTAGCAGCTGGAGGTGAAGCCGTAGACGTTACGCCACCACAGGAGTCGTTCTCTCGCAAAGACTGCGGAGGTCTTGCTTCAGATGTCACATTCGTAGATGCTATGCTGCACAAAGTATCATGTCCACCGTTGTAGTGATGCACGGCGTAGGGCCCGACCACGGCGGCTCTGACTTGTGCGCTTGCAACTCCGCCGCTGTTTTCTCTTTGAAGCTCTTCCATTGTTGACCTTGTTTTCTTAAGGCACGTTCAAGGAATAGCACGGCATCACAACTTCTTCCAACTAAAACCTAAAAACTGCTAAAACCCTTCGCGCCTTCGCCTTAACCGACCTTTTTTTCTTTTTTTGTTTTGTTTTCATGACGATGACTTTTCTTTTCTTTTCCGAACTGGTGGAGCGTAAGGCACGTCGGAAAGAAACCTGACGTGCGGACGGAGGATCGCGGCGCGACTTTCAAAAGGTTAGTGAGATTTCACTTATAGCGCATCGAAAATGCCGAAAAAAAAAGCGGACCAGCGAATGCTACAGTGCGACGAGTGTAGGCGCTGGATGTATATAGAGGAGACGGACTTCGGGACTTACGAACAAGCCGAAGAACCGACGGGCAGATTCGAATGCAAGATATGCGAAAAGTTCCAGATGTACGATCAGAAATTGAGCAACCAACGCGAAACCCTCACGCGGATGGAAGAGAGAAACCAGACCCTCGGCAAAATAGTAGAAAATCTGACAACACAACTCGGGACCCTTTCGGAAAAGGTCACCACGCTGCAAAACGACAACGACAAACTTAGAGAACGAAGTTGCGCAACCCAACAGGCCAGTCACGGAAATAAAAGGCCAGTCGTAAAATCTGCAGAATGCGACACAAAATGGAGATCATCGAATCCTGAATCAACAGAGTGGAGATGCTCGAGAAAGAAAACGGGGAACTTCAAGCAGAAAAACAAATGGCGGAAGGCAGAGCTAGCATGGCGACCAGGGATCGAGGTCAAAAGAAGGATTAAGCCCCCCACGTGAACACCCTCAGAAACCATCAATGGCAAATGAGGTCGCCTCAAACAGTCAAGCGAAAGAAAAGAACGCTGTGGAAGGAGATCGACGCCCAGGGACAAGTACAACCCAAAAGCGTGTCACCATAATGGGGGACTCGAATGTAAACAGAGTTAAGAGGCCATTACTCAGAGAGATAAACAGGGACAGACGCGTTAACATAATCGGAATACCAGGAGCGAAAACTAACGAAATCCTCGATGAAATGTCCAAGATGCCGCAGAACGAAGGTGAAGAGAACCTCGTAATCATCATGGCAGGACTAAATGACGTTCTGAGTGGCCAGGAACCAGAGCAAATAACATCAGCGTTGACCGACATAGGGAACCAGTGGCTGAAAGACTACCCAAACGGGACCATAGGAATCTGTTCCATCCCATTTACGAAAGAAAGAGGACAAGAAGTACAAGCAAAAATCCGACAGGTGAACAAGAAAATGCAAACCGTGTGCCACTCAGCGCCCCGGATGCTCTTCTTGAATAATTACCATATCCTGAGGACAGCAGAATCGTCAGGAATAGTGGATATACACTTTTCGCCGGAGGGGAGTGAAAGGGTGGCGCAACTAATTGCGCAAAAGGTTGATGATTTTTTAGAAGTAGAAATCCCCAACGTAAGAAGCAGACGGCGCGAGTACTACCAGCCACCTCATATGCCAATGCAGCGAACCAGCTGGACCCCATACCACGCGAGGAGGTGAGGACCCCAACAGTGGCACCCAAGGAGAACAATCATGGACGCACGATATCGCCAACCCCCACGACCATACTAACAAGCCACAAAAACAGAAAGAGAAGAACTCGGATACCCCCTAACTGCATCCACATCGCAACGCTGAATCTACAAGGAGGGAGCAGATTAAAATGGACAGAATTAGAGCCCAATGCCGGGAAAGAAGATATAGCAATATACACCGTAACAGAAACTCATCTCCGAAACCAGGACGAACCACTCCTCGACCCTAAATGGGGCTGGATAGGAGTCAACAGGCAACAAACAGAAAAGAAGGGTGGAGGAATCGGGATCATGTATAGCAAGGACATCGCCGAAGTAACATCCAGGCAGAACTGTTTCGAGCACATGTGAGCAGAATTTAAGATATCTCAAAAGCATACAATCTACATCGGAGTGGTGTATATGTCGACGGCCAATGAAGATTCAGAATGGAATCAGCATATCTGTAAGTGTCTCATACAAGACATAGCAACATTCAAACAGGTGCGCCCTAATGCTCCAATAATGCTACTTGGCGACTTCAACTGCCACATCACGGAATTAGATGGTAAAGAAACCAGAGCAGAGCATCTCCGGGCGATAGTAACGAAGCACGGCTTGGAAATATTGAACCTCCATGAAAAATGCCAAGGACGAATAACGTGGAGTAGGGGCCTCCAGGAAACAAGCATTGACTACGCATTGGCCTGCGATCGGTGCCAACAATCTCTTTTACCCATCCATACAATTCACATAGACGAAGAAAAACAACATAGCTGTGCAAGCGACCATAACCGGATCAAAATAACCCTGCGAACACCCAAGCAGCCCACATAAAGTCGAACGCCGACACGAAAAAGCGAATCAAGATGGTAGACAGGGAATGAGGAAAAAATGCTAATGTTCACCAAAAAACTAGAGGCGACACTCGAAGCACAAGGACCCGCAGATTACACCGATTTTATTCGGCTCATTGAGAGCGCCGCCGAAGACACGTTAGGGAGGACACGTGGAGGACTAAAGGGGACTAAAAGAAAACGGACCCAACCGTGGTGCGACAAGGAAATGTTAGAAGCCATACGGGAAAGGAAACGGCTATGCCGACTATGGCGAAGAGCAGCCAAACTGAAGGGCAATACTCAAACCGAACAGGAAGCGTATGCAAGTCAACAGGCAAAAACCAAACACTTGATAGCATCAAAGATAGAACATCACTATAAATCAGTAGAAACTGAAATCAAATCATCGGGAAGAAAGAATGGGAAAATGTTTTGGAGATATATCGAAAAATTAAACCCCCAACACGAAGAAAACGCAGACGTCACCCTGCGAAACAGTCAAAGTGGACATACCCTGACACAAAAAGAAGACATGGAAGACACATATTTCACGCAAGAGCAAGAGGAAATGCATAAAAGGACTATCGACCAAGACAGCCACGCAGTAGACCAACCACACCAACTAGACTACAGCGAAGACATATTAAGGCCAATAGGGGAACAGGAACTATCAAGACACATCGGCAAGTTAACACAAGGGAAAGCTCTCGGCCCCGACGGAATACCGAATGAAATGTTGAAGGCTATGGACCGCAACGCTAGGGAAAACTTAAGGAAGATATTCAACAATATATTAGAAACTCAACTCATTCCAGAAGAATGGAAGCACAGCACCGTGAAGCTGCTGCACAAACGGCAAGGTAAACCAAAAGAAGACTTGAACTCCTATCGCCCCATCACACTCCAAAGGAATGTCGCAAAGCTATTTGCAGCCATCATAAACGAAAGACTAGCAAATGTATGTGGTGACAGCAAATTAAGCGAATCGCAAAACGGATTCCGGAACGGCAGAAGGGGGAGTGATAACTTGTTTATCCTGACCCAACTCATGGAGCTCTACCAGAAATCGGGCGACGAACTATATCTGGCCTTTCTTGACCTAGAAAAGGCGTATGACGCGATCCCTCACCAAAACCTTTGGAAAAAGTTACGAAAGATCGGACTCCCGGACAGTGCAGTATCACTACTCAGGGATATGTACACAGGCTGCTTCTGTTCGTATAAATTAGAGAATATTCAATCACAGAAAATACAGCAAACCGTGGGCCTCAAGCAAGGATGTCCTCTATCCCCAACGCTCTTCAACATCTTCCTTGATGAACTCCTGAAAGAACTTCAGAACAGTAACAAAGGCATCAAGATATTCACTATGAATACGACAAATCAACTGATCGAAACTAACATCCCAGTACTTGCTTTCGCGGACGATATCCAACTCATAACAAAATCATCAGAAGATTTACAACACCTCCTAGACATCTGTACAAAGGAAGCACGGCCCACAGGAATCAAATATAGTCAAGCAAAGACGCAATGGATGAAGATTGGAGGAGAGAGTGAGGCTAGCGAATCCTTCTCACTCCAGGGTTTCAAAATCTCGAAAAAGAAGCAATATAAATACCTGGGAATAACTCTACAGAATCAAGCAAACTACCTAGAGGAACATGAAAAAAGGATATTAACAACGAGCAACAGAAGGAAAGGCCATGTCTGGCACCTTACTCGACACTCGTATAATCTGTACAGCGTAGGGACTCTACTTTGGAAAACGGTCGCCGTCCCGAACGCAACTTACGCCAATGAAGTGTTGTGTTACCGTAACGACACGATCAACTCATTGGAACGACAGCAAAGGGAAATTGGAAGGTGGATCCTGGGAGGAAACATGGCAACAGCGAATGCTGCGATTGAAGGAGAAACGGGATGGTCCAGCTTTGAATTTCGAGAAGCGCGCTCAAAGACCAGATACCTTGGACGCCTCATCCACCTACCAGAGACCAACTACGCCAAACGTAAATTCCACCACGGTGCGATACAAAGGAACAAAAACAGAATGGATTAAAATATGAACCGTATCGACTCAAAATATAGCCAGGGCACCAATCGGCATAAATCCAATACCATCATATCGTGGCATAGACAAGTAAACGAAGAAATGCGGAAAACAAAAAACGAACATTGGAAAAGACAAACCCAGAAAAAGCAAAGTATGGATCAATACGGCAAGTACAAAGAAGAACCGGCCCCATATAACCAGTATAGAGGCGATCATCAAAGTGGCCTCCTGTTTCAGGCACGAACAGGCGCTCTCGTAACCCGCTCAAGGCTATCAAAATTATTCGGCCACCAAGACGACACTTGTATCTTATGTGGGGAAGAGCGCGAAGGCCTCGAACATGTAATGCAACGATGCCCAGCGACAGTGTCAACCCGCCTAAACCAAGAGACACCAACGGCACTTGGACTAAAAGCCCCACCAAATACAGAAGAAGCCAGCGACATCGCTCAAAGATGCAAGCGCCACCTGGCAAACTGGGAAAGGCGATCAAGGAGCGCCCTGCGCAATCGAATCGACCCCAGGCAACAAGCACAGCAAGCCTCCCCTTCGGATGGACGAACGGAAGCGGAAGCGGACCCGACGGATTCCAAAACCCGGAGAGCCCCGAAACATCACAGAGCAGACCTGACTCCAGTCTGGACCGTTCCTGACGGCCCTGACCCAGCCTGTGGTATCCTAAGATACCTGCCCTGACTCAAAAGGGAATAGGCAACCCTAAACCTAAACCTAAACCTATGACACTGCTGGCTACCGTTTTGTAGCTAATGGCCTGCTCAGATAATATCTGCATGTCCCGATGGTGATCACCATAATGCCTTACCCGTGTCAATTGTGAATTCAGCTTTGAGAGGCAGTTTTCTTTTCTTTTTTTTTTTACAGTTTGAATAAAGCAACGTAGCCGAATCTCATCTAAAAGCATAGTATGGCCACGATGATTTCAAGTATCGCTCACCGGGAAACACGCTGACTATGAGATATTTTCTGGGATGTCGTTACCGTTATAATCATATGGTGAACTTAACTGTAGCAATAATTTTTCAATTATTCAAAACCTACAACCGCTTTTTTCTGCTTTCCAGTGGCGCCACCCCGCCATTACAACTCCTAGACGAAGGCTGTGGACGACTGGAGCCTTTCGTTGTTTGCTTTTTGGCATTTGTTTGCATGTTTGTTTTGACATCCGCTATGTTTGCGTATGTCAGTTATTTGTTTGATGACGTACGGGTGGTTGTGCCTGTGACGGATATTAAGAACTTTCCGGGTGATGTGGACACAACAGACCTCAACGGCAACGCGGAGTTTTCTGTGTTCATCGTGTATTGGGCAGGGGACAGGAAAACGCGTGGGGGATACTACGGCGCGCAAGTCATCTACCTTGCAGGTGAGTTAGACGACATTTATCACGTATTTCACTACTTTCGTTCACGGAAACGTCTTTCTTTTTGTCAGACAATGAAGCCGATGCAAAATGTGGCGGTGAGAGGAAACGGTTGGGAAAGGCGCCACGCATTGAAGCCGTATCACAGCCGTCGAAACGCAACGTAGGTGCACTCTACCAAAGCAATGCATCAGCAAAATCACGCAATATTCGTATTATCAGAGCTCTTTGTTACAATTCGCTCACCTGCTGGTGTCTTTGTGTCTGCAGAAGGACAATACTGTTAGGAGGAAAAAATCAAAAAGATCAAAAAGGGACATGGAGACTGCGCTACTTCGGGAGCTGAGCTCCGATTCTGAAGACGACTGTGTCATACTATCCTCAGAATAGAAAGAGTTGGAAGTGAGGGTGGCCAGGTGTCAAAAGGAACTACGCCGAGCAAGAGAGGAAAACCTCCGTCTGCAACAAGCACTTGTGGCAAAGGTCCTGGAAGCAGGTTAGGATTTGCGTACACTTTGAATTTTTAGCTATCTTGGCATCGGCGTCAACAAGTGGGAGCTGACCCTTACTGGCTGCAAAATAGCCCGACGCGACGTGCAGGGGGTGTCATAACAGTGTCTATGTGAATCCCAACTCCCGTAATATATCCCTCTGAGTGACAACACGATTTATTTTTGCACAGACGTTTGCAATGGTCGAGCTATCCAATTGGGATGTTTGGGGCTGAGATGACTCACCTACTTTGTTCTTGTAGATACAATCATTGAGAGATATCACTGCAAGTGCTGCAGCAGAGGGATTGAGCAGCACGTCTCTTCAGTGAGCACTGATGACATCGGCGCAATGACAGGTAACAAATCACCTCTTGTTTGCAGAGCTATTGAAGGCAGCACTTGTATATTAGAAATGTAATTGTCATCTCCAATGCCAAAATTTTAAAAATTTTCCATCGCAAGTTTAGTTCCCTTTTGACATGGTATTTTAGAACGCAAGATTGTATGCAGATATTGTTAGCTATCGTAATTTTCTGGTGTATCCTGCCCATGGAAAGTGCACGGTCTGCTGAAAGAGGCAGATGCATTTTTTGTTAGAAATTTTTGCCACGTTAGGCTGACAGCCTGTATACAGCGTGTCAACGTAACCCCGCAGTGATTTTCTTTCTAAGGATAGTGATAAAAGAAAAACGAGTTCTATCCTTCTTTCACTTGAGTAAGAAACAGGTACTATGCCAAAAATAGAACTTGTTTCCAACTCAAGTAGAAGAAAAATATCACTCGTTTTTCTTTTGTCAAGCTCATTCACAAAAGAATCGTTGCAGGGTTACTGGGACACCGTGTATTTCTTCATGGCAATAAGCAATGGTTGAGCAGCGTACACCCAGAGGTTTGAACTGAAACGACCCTCTACATGCACCTACAAGTGGTGTCTACACGGATTCAAAGTTTCGGAACTAAGTGCACATTACGATTCATTGTAACTTTCCGAAAGAGATTTCTGAAGACTTGTCTTCGAAAAAACGGCTGGTGTTCAGATAAGAGAGTGCTCTGGTTGTTTCTTTTCTTTCCTTTTTTTTTCTTTTTTGTTGTTGTTGCACAATGTAAACCCTGGCTTAGTATTGGTAACGCGAGGCCAATCTTATAATTTACCTTCCTAACAGTGCACGAGGCACCTGCAGTTATCGGCAGTGAAAGGAGGGTTGTCGCCAGCACTGCTGCAGCAGCTTCAACTGTTTCTGGCAGCCAGCAGAACAGCAGTGTCAGGCCTGCTCCAGTAGCTACAGCAGTTACTGGCAGCCAAGGAAGCAGTGTTGTCTGCTCTCATGTTGTGCCTTCAGCTGTTGCTGCCAGCCAGAGTAGCAGCAGCATGATACCTAGTCTGGCATCTTCAGTTGCTGCTGGCAGCCAAAGAAGTGGTGTCACCTGCCCCACTCCACTAGATGTTGATTGGCTCGTGGAGGAGCCTATAGCAGGTAATGAGCTGAAGCACGTTGAACATTGTAATAATCCAAGCCTTGTTGTTGATTCTCAGTCGGGGCCAACGTTCTTCGATAACATCAGCTGAGAAACTTTATATCTGAGACGGGTCCTTGCCAATGGCCACCGCACTGTGTTGCATCGTCGGTTTAGGATAGAAATGATTCGGCTTTTACATCGTGTAAATGCGTAATAATCACTTATGTGGAATGTTTGATTAAAAACACAAGCACCCACTGCTTCAAATTTCGTCATACTGTCGTCACCCCAGTGTTGATTCGTTTGTAGTATTAGTGAGTTTTAGTATACCGTTGATAAGGTTATCGTGCCTCTCGGAACCAATCGCAGTCCTACGTGACTTAGAATCTTATCCACTGATTGGTTCCGGTTGATACGGTTCGACGCAAGCCACGTAATAAACGGTCTGCTAAAACTCTCTATTTTGCGCCGAAATGACTGATGATGGTACTGACGCGCAGACTATCCTTGACTTTGCTGACCAAGAGCGAGGGAGGCTCCGCCCCCAAATGGTGCGCCAATAGGAGGACTCGGGAGGCGGAGCGCTGCGGCCTCTGCTCTTGCCTAACAGATGGCGAACCGTTAGCGCTCGGCTTGGGATATGTGGGCCGCTGTCGTCTGCTTCTTCCGGTAGAGCTACGACCTTGAAGCCTCTGCTCTCGCGTAAGAGATGGCGCTACATTGGCGCTCGGTAAGGGCAGTAAGGGCACGTGTGGTCGCCATAACTTTGAGCCTCGACCTTGAGACTGGCCGGTAACCTAAATTCCGATGACGCGGCGATTGCAAACTATAGTGCGTAGTTTTGACGATTATGCTTCACGGATGTATTATTTTCGCCAGTTCGACGTTTACGAAAAAGGAAAGAAATGTTGCTGCTTTTCTTTTACTCCTCGCACTGAAATAAATCATGAGAATTGTTGTACTGTGTTTTTTTCTTCTTCTTTTCGTAAGTAGTTACGAAAGCATACTGCGTAGTTTTGACGATTATGCTTCATGGATGTGTCATTACATTACCAAATTTTTGGCGAGTTCGACGTTTCGCTCCGCTCGTATGCGTGAACATTCTCTCAGCTCATGAAAAAGGAAAGAAATGTTGCTGCTTTTGTCCTACTCCTCGCACTGAAATACATCATTTAAAATAATTGTACTGTATGTTTCTTTTTTTTTTTTGTAAGTAGTTACGCAAGTATACTGCGTAGTTTTGACGACTATGCTTCATGGATGTGTCATTACATTACCAAATTTTTGGCCAGTTCGACGTTACGCTCCGCTCTTATGTGTGAACATTGTCTCAACTCGTGAAAAAGGAAAGAAATGTTGCTGCTTTTGTTCTGCTCGTCGCACTGAAATAAATCATTTAAAATGATTGTACTGTGTGTTCTTTTTTTTCTTTTTTGTAGTAGTTACGCAAGTGCACTGCGTAGTTTTGACGATTATGCTTCATGGATGTGTCATTACATTACCAAATTTTTGGCCAGTTCGACGTTTCGCTCCGCTCTTCATTTAAAATAATTGCACTGTGTGTTTCTTTTTTTTTCTTTTTTGTAGTAGTTACGCAAGTGTACTGCGTAGTTTTGACGATTATGCTTCATGGATGTGTCATTACATTACCAAATTTTTGGCCAGTTCGACGTTTCGCTCCGCTCTTCATTTAAAATAATTGCACTGTGTGTTTCTTTTTTTTTCTTTTTGTAAGTAGTTACGCAAGTATACTGCGTAGTTTTGACGATTATGCTTCATGGATGTGTCACTACATTACCAAATTTTTGGCCACTTCGACGTTTCGCTCCGCTCTTATGCATGAACATTGTCTCAGCTTTTGAAAAGGGAAAGAAATGTTGCTGCTTTTGTTCTACTCCTCGCACTGAAATAAATCATTTAAAATAATTGTACTGTGTGTGTGTGTGTGTTTCGTTTTTGTAAGTTGTTACGGAAGTATGTAAACAGGGAAGGAATGTTGCTGCTTGTTCTACTCCTCGTACAGAAATAAATAATTGTATTGTGTCTGTTTCCTTTTTTTTGTAAGTAGTTACGGAAGTACGCCAAGTTAACAACGCCCTTTTTCTCTTTTCCTTCCCTGTTGCGCGCGCACCGACATGTTATTGCACCGAAATGTCCGTGCACCGTAATGTTCTTGCACCGAGATGTCTTGCACCGAGATGTCTTGCACCGAGATGTCTTGCACCGAAATGTCCGTGCACCAAAATGTCGGTACACCAATATGTCCGTCGCCCGGTTGTAATGAAAATGCTGCTCTTGCCCTCCGGGTATGATGATCGATAAAATTGAAGCGAAAAGAAACAAACCACAAAAAGTAGGTAGTTAAGCGTCCGTTTATTGACTAGCAGCTTCGGCACATCCATTCCATGCCTCAATGTTGTTACTTGCTACTGTACAATGAAACTGGTGTTTTGCAGGGGGAAAGCCACACCGCCATGAGGGAGGTTAAAACCCAGGGGTAGTGGGTCTTGGTATCCGAACCCGGGATGCAAGAGAATTATGGGCGTCGGTATTACCTGCACTGGGAAAGGTGCGGTGGCCAAACTTATAATGACGATAACGTTGTTTGTATTGCTTAGCGTCGCCGTAACAGCTGGAGCCGCGCTTGACGCGTTTGGTCGCGAGTAAGGTGAGACCTGCTGCATCCGATGTCTTCGTGCTGTTTGTACACGTCGAACTGCCTGCGCGTTCGAACCTGGGCGTGCAGAAACAGTTACAGCTGTAGTCGCGGCGTTGGTCTGTGGCACAGAAGGACCCGCCCGCTCTGATGGTTGAAAAAGAGGAATGATGTGAGATGCCGGCGGACACATTTCCTTACTGAACAACTGAACAAACAAATAGCGACGAAAATGAAAAACATACCTGTAGGACCGACGACGCCTGCCATGGAAGTTGGCACACGTGGTATGACAGCCGTAGTAGTACGCCTGTGGCTAGGTACAGCACTCTGTCGTCGTTGAGAGCGTGCTGGATGATGGCCCAAGTTCTGGTTGCGAGAGACGGGACGTGTTTGGTATCGGAGCCCCTCTGTTCCCGAGAAGACGCGACTTTTTGCTGTACCAACACACTTCAAGAAGTTGATGAACGGGTCAAGTCCCATCCTCTGAACATGCCTCCGCCACAGCTGTTCGTCCAAATAGCGTTGAATGTCTTTCCTTTGAGGGCCTCCACGATGAAGCGACCGTTTAAGTACGCGCCAGGTGGACTCTATGGTCTGCGTATGAACCTCACGATTCGGTCCTGTAACGAACTCAACCCGGTGATTGACAACTTTGTGGATGTAGTACTTCCGTCTCCCACGTCGTCTCCATTGCTCAGGGTTTTCACCTAGAGTTTCAAGGTTTCTGTAGCCACCCCACCAGTCCGTGATTATGGTCGTCCCTCTCTTGATGTAGCGTCTGATAAGCGGTATGAGGGTGGCTTTGTCCCGCTTGTTGTTAGGACAAACTACAACCCTCAGCTTGCCTCCTTTGCGCTTGGCGTTTGGGTTGACTTCCCTTTCTACCATGCCCAGAACCCAATGACCTTTCCTGACACGACCTCTGTGGTACTTTCGCTTGCCGAAGAGACTTTCGACGATCTCTACGATCTTTCCCCTTCCACCAATTTTACCTTCTGCTGCAATCTGTCTTTGAATGGCCACGGACACGACGGATCGGCACAAGGACAGCCAGCGAACGATCGTCCGATCCGCTATTTTTCTAGCAGTTCTCGAACACTCCAGGGTTAAATACTTGTACGTGTGCCGGTCATGAGCGAAGATATGCATCAGCTTCAGGGCGAGTCTCAGTGGAATCTTATACTTCCTGAACATGGAATCATGAAAGACACGTCTGAGCTGATCTCCATGACAGTTAAGCAGCAACGAGACCCTTCGGATGAAACATCTTCCAAGACAAGAGTGACACTCTATGCGGTCACGTACGGTCTTTATAGTGCATACCCAGACGGAGTCTTCGACCTCTTCGGGAAGACGCTTGAAAGAAAGCATCCTCCCGAAGGGGTCGAAGGCTCCGGAGAAGACACCGAAGACATTCGGTTGGCTTGTGCACAATGGTCAATGTCGGCATGTAGTCCAGACAGTATACAAATGGGTGAAAGAAAAATAGAGCAGTGGAGGAAGGTTCCTAAACGGTCTTACCCCTTTAGGAACCTACTGTCTGGACCTGTATACTGTCTGGACTACATGCCCACATTGACCATTGTGCACAAGGAAACCAAGTACGAAGGAAGTCGTCGGCATACGAAGAACTAGGGCGTAAGCTAAAAAGAAAGAAGGAAAAAATATACCGTATTTTCCGGTGTATAACGCACGCGTAGTACAGTAAAAAAAAGTGCTCGGAAGAAGTCCTGCGCGTTCTCTAACGGTGCGCGTAATACGCGGAAATATTTTCCTGCAGAGTTCTTTTTCAGGACGGTGCCGTACTAGCGTCTTGAAGGGTGTGCTGTGAGTTTCTCACAAATCTCTTACGGTCAGTTGACAAAACCGGCGAAAGGGCACTGGACTTCATAAACGGTTAAAAGTGTGTGAGATCTGGTTGAACTGTACTCACAAACAAAGAATATAAAACGCTGCTCAGTTTGCTGCAACGCTGCGCATTGGCCGCATTTGTTTTTGAATCGGGTTTTTCATGTTCTTGGACTTCGCGCCTGGCATGATTGAGAAGTGACGCGAAACGGAAAGCGGAGAGAAGACTGAAGAATACTATGACACCGACTCTGTTGCTTCGGTGTGTTTCAAATAAAACATATCCATCAATGATACACCGCCTTCTTTTATTGTGCATGCTGGTGGCAGTAAACTTGTAGCAGTATTTCGGTGCGCGTCATGCAGTCGTGCGCGTTATACATCGAACGTTTTCCAAATTCGGCCCATTGCAACCGGTAAGCATTGTTGCTTGAACTTATATTGTTGGAAACCAACTCAGAAAACAAAGTGTTTTCTTTTACTTTTTCCGGTTTCAACTCCGATGTCAACTGCGTATTTAGAAAGCTTCGGCCGTGAGATATGGATCGGAGCGGTTTTTATTGCGTCTTGTCAGAGGATAACAAATATATGCGGTCATAAGAACATTTTTAAAATCGAACCTTGTACTGCTTCTTGAAGCTGCTTCTTCTCGGTAAAGTAACCGAAATAGCTTTAGGATTATAGACAAGACAAGAGTATGGACTTTGCGACAGGTCATTACCACATGGCTATCGCGCGTAGTTACTTTTCCGAAAAAATTTTAAAGTGCATACAGGGAAACACGCAAACACACACACACACAAATATATATACAGAACAACACAAAGTTTAATTAGCGTATCTTAGTAACTCTTCGTCCCAGAATGGTGAGGACGCTGTCGTTCGATAGTACGAAAAAGACCTTTCATGTGGCAATACCCAATATTGCAGATGTGCCTCGTTTCTTTCTAAGCGTTAGATCGTGCAGAGTAAACAAAATTTCAACATATGTATGACAACACTAATCTTATAAATACGACTTAATTTACACAAAAAATGGATGAAACAAAGTCCACTTGAATCAGAAGCAGACAAAAGGGGGGGGGGGGGGAAACTGCAGCAGCGGCGGTTTCCGAAAAAAAATGATCCCGCGTCCGGAGTTTTTCTTACTTGCCACATAACAAGTGGAAAGAGAGGCTCGATAGCTAAACGGTACTTAATTAAGTATCTTTGCTTGAACTGATTTTACTTTAAGTACTGACGGAAGAAAACAGGTTTGTGTCCTTTAACTCAGACAACAGTCAGTGCCACAGGCTGCTCTGCAAGGGTTCCGGAAATAATGCAGAAGCACCGGGCTTAGCCTATGGCCCCTGGTTTTAGAGGGCTCAAATAATGGTTCGGCGGGGTTCTATGCTTCCAAAAATACAGGAGCGGCATTGTGGATTGCTCATGAAGCAGAACACCAGGGATGGGAAGTATTTAAATACCTTGTTTTAAAATATAAATACATGTATTTAAAAAAACGTATTTAAATACAGGCAAGAAAAATGTTAAAATACACTTAAGTACACATATCTCATCCTCCCATATTTGTGGGCTTCTCTCGAGTTCCACATTGTAGCCTCCAGCGGTGGAGGGTGTCACGGTTAGAGGCTACAGGTCGCTCATCCCGTGTGTTCAGTGATTTCCGCCCGTCTAGAAAACAGCACAATGTGCGAATGAGGGCATCGCCACCCCCGTTGCTTCAGTCTTGGAAGCGAGAAGAGAAATAAGAACTCCAATTTGGGAAAGTCTGTATGATTGTCTGTGTGTGTTCTGAGAACGCACAGACAACGTGACAAGGTTAAGAAGCAATTCTCCAAGGCCCTGATACCTTCTGCATATTTCCGGCAGATAGGATAGAAAAATGCAGCGAACAACATGTCTCACGTTAGCGTGTGCGTAGGAATAAATTGTCCCAGGTTGCGGAGCATTTTGGCAAATGAAATGTTTGGGCGTACTTTTAGCAATGCGCTCATGCAGTATCAGCCACGAGGAGGAGAGTGGAGTTAAAGGTTTAACTTTCCTTCCAAAGCTCGTGCAAACGCAGTTTGCACGAGCGAGAGATTGGTTTCAGCACTTAATGCAAATAAACAGCTATTCCTCAATCTAGCTAGATATCAGCTAAATAAATCCTAATCCACTTTTTCGCACCCAGAAAGCGATCTGATGGTGTTCTTTTTCTTTCTTTCTTTCTTTTTTTTTGGCTGTTTATTTGCATTAAGTGCTGAAACTGCGTTTGCACGAGCTTTGAAAGTAAAGTTAAACCTTTAACTCCACTCTCCTCCTCGTGGCTGATACTGCACGAGCGCATTGCTAAAAGTACGCGGAAGCCTATCAGAAGGCCGAAAATCATAACGACGAACTATTAGAAGGCCGAAAGCCAAAAGGCCGAAAAATTGTAACGCCGAACTATCATAAAGCCGAAAGCCAGGAGGCCGAAAAATCATAATGCCGAACTGTCAGAAGGCCGAAAAACCATAAGGCCCAAAGTCAAAAGGCCGAAAATCAGAAGGCGGAAAATGGAAAGGCCAAAGAGACAGAAGATCCTGAATGGGACTGTTTTTGTCATAAGATTATAAAGTTTCATGGCTCTTGTATCAGGAATCGAATAATTGGAATGCGTAGCATTTGGTGCTCGGAAATAGACTGGCTAGAGAGAGAGAAGAAAAAAACAGACAGACAACATGCATGATGCAAAACCCCAGCTCGCTTGCTTTCCTAGCCATTTTTTCATTGACACACAACATGTTTACTACAAAAAGGAAGTGTCTCGTGGATAAATACCAGTGAATGACTTGTATCACCCACCGAATAAATTTCAGAGGAGGTTTCAGGTGTTTATCTACATTTGGTGACCCGAACGTAATTTGAACAAGCAACCGTCTGAATCGCTTGCTCTACAAAATAAACTTAAACCCAGTTAATGACCATCGTTGATTTACCCCTATATAAGATCTCTATGGCAAGATCTGTAGGTTTTTTTTTCTTTATTGCTTCGCCTGCAATTTTCTGTACCATTCTCTTTCAAGAACTCTATAATGACCCCGCTTGTCCCCTGACACAGGAGCACATGCATGATTACTTCCAGAATGGTCATCAGTTGTCCCAGTGTTATTCATTCGGCTACTCACCCTAATTATCGAAAGGCCGAACAATTAGGTACGGTTTTGAGTCCGAGCTGATGATAGGGAACTGGTTTTAGGAATGACTTAGATGGAAGTCGTTGTTGAAAATGGGATGAGAATGGGAAATGTCATCGCATAGCTCGTAATTTTTCATTTTAACTTATTGCCATTGTGTACAATAAACACATACAATAACGCAGTGCTTCATATGTCTACTTTTCCTTTTTGTTTACCCTAGGTGATCGAGTGTATGTTATTAACACGAAGTTCAGTGAAATAATTTATTTGCTGTATTAATTCACAACAACTCTACCTAACTTAACTTGTACTACAAACCTACTTAATTTGTAGAGCTAATTTTTTATCGCAGTTGGAAAAACAGTTTTCGTATCTTGGGTTCCTTATTTTTCGGCCTTTCGATAATTCGGTTTTCTCATTTTCCGGCCTTCTGATTGTTCGATGTTTTGATTTTTCGGCCTTCTGGTTTTCGCCTTGTGATTGTTCGGTGTTTTGATTTTTCGGCCTTTTGATTTTCGGCCTTCTGATAATTCTGCCTTATGAGTTTCGGCCTTATGATTGCCACCCGGATGAGGAATGTGTTTATGGGCGAGCGGATTACACAGAGTGAAATATTCCTTGGGATAACAGCATTTCGAACTCAAGCTTTCTTTTGTTGTTTTCTTCTGTTTTGTTTCATCAACGCTCCAAGCGAACGAATAAAAGTATCGATCAAACGACCGCTGCCGTCTCGATCAAACGGTGTTCGATCAAATGTCTTTCGACCAAATGTCCCGCGTTCGATCAAACGGCTTTCGACCAAACGACGTTCGATCAAATGTCCCGGAACCCACACACACAGTACAATTATTTTCTTCCGTAACTACTTACAAAAAGGGGAAGAAACAAGAAACACAGAGTATAATTATTTCAAAGGATTTAGTTCAGTGTGAGGAGTAGAACAAGCAGAAACATTTCTTTCCTTTTTACATACTTCGTAGCTACTTACAAAAAAAAGAACACAGTACAATCATTTTAAATTATGTATTTCAGTGCGAGGAGTAGAACAAAAGCAGCAACATTTCTTTCCTTTTTCATGAGCTGAGACAATGTTCACGCATAAGAGCGGAGCGAAACGTCGAACTGGCCAAAAATTTGGTAATGTAATGACACATCCATGAAGCATAATCGTCAAAACTACGCAGTATACTTGTGTAACTACTTACAAAAAGAAAAAAAAAGTTAAAGAAACACACAGTACAATTATTTTAAATGAAGAGCGTTGCGAAACGTCGAACTGGCCAAAAATTTGGTAATGTATTGACACATCCATGAAGCATAATCGTCAAAACTACGTAGTATACTTGCGTAACTACTTACAAAAAGAAAAAAAAAGGAAACACACAGTACAATTATTTTAAATGATCTATTTCAGTGCGAGGAGTAGAACAAAAGCAGCAACATTTCTTTCCTTTTCATGAGCTGAGACAATGTTCACGCATACGAGCGGAGCGAAACATCGAACTGGCCAAAAATTTGGTAATGTAATGACGCATCTATGAAGCATAACCGTCAAAACTACGCAGTATGCTTGCGCAACTACTTACGAAACTACTTACGCAACTACTTACGGGCGGGTCCTTCTGTGCCACAGACCAACGCCGCGACTACAGCTGTAACTGTTTCTGCACGCCCAGGTTCGAACGCGCAGGCAGTTCGACGTGTACAAACAGCACGAAGACATCGGATGCAGCAGGTCTCACCTTACTCGCGACCAAACGCGTCAAGCGCGGCTCCAGCTGTTACGGCGACGCTAAGCAATGCAAACAACGTTATCGTCATTATAAGTTTGGCCACCGCACCTTTCCCAGTGCAGGTAATACCGACGCCCATAATTATCTTGCATCCCGGGTTCGGATACCAAGACCCACTACCCCTGGGTTTTAACCTCCCTCATGGCGGTGTGGCTTTCCCCCTGCAAAACACCAGTTTCATTGTACAGTAGCAAGTAACAACATTGAGACATGGAATGGATGTGCCGAAGCTGCTAGTCAATAAACGGACGCTTAACTACCTACTTTTTGTGGTTTGTTTCTTTTCGCTTCAATTTTATCGATCATCATACCCGGAGGGCAAGAGCAGCATTTTCATTACAACCGGGCGACGGACATATTGGTGTACGGACATTTTGGTGCACGGACATTTCGGTGCAAGACATCTCGGTGCAAGACATCTCGGTGCAAGACATCTCGGTGCAAGAACATTACGGTGCACGGACATTTCGATGCAATAACATGTCGGTGCGCGCGCAACAGGGAAGGAAAAGAGAAAAAGGGCGTTGTTAACTTGGCGTACTTCCGTAACTACTTACCAAAAAAAGGAAACAGACACAATACAATTATTTATTTCTGTACGAGGAGTAGAACAAGCAGCAACATTCCTTCCCTGTTTACATACTTCCGTAACAACTTACAAAAACGAAACACACACACACACACACAGTACAATTATTTTAAATGATTTATTTCAGTGCGAGGAGTAGAACAAAAGCAGCAACATTTCTTTCATTTTTCATGAGCTGAGACAATGTTCACGCATAAGAGCGGAGCGAAACGTCGAACTGGACAAAAATTTGGTAATGTAATGACACATCCATGAAGCATAATCGTCAAAACTACGCAGTATGCTTGCGTAACTACTTACAAAAAGAAAAAAAAGATAAAGAAACACACAGTACAAGCGGGGCGAAACGTCGAACTGGCCAAAAATTTGGTAATGTATTGACACATCCATGAAGCATAATCGTCAAAACTACGCAGTATACTTGCGTAACTACTTACAAAAAGAAAAAAAAGGAAACACACAGTACAATTATTTTAAATGATGTATTTCAGTGCGAGGAGTAGAACAAAAGCAGCAACATTTCTTTCCTTTTTCATGAGCCGAGACAATGTTCACGCATACGAGCGGAGCGAAACGTCGAACGGGCCAAAAATTTGGTAATGTAATGACGCATCTATGAAGCATAACCGTCAAAACTACGCAGTATGCTTGCGTAACTACTTACGAAAAAAAAAAAGGAAACACACAGTACAATCATTTTAAATGATGTATTTCAGTGCGAGGAGTAGAACAAAAGCAGCAACATTTCTTTCCTTTTTCATGAGCTGAGACAATGTTCACGCATACGAGCGGAGCGAAACGTCGAACTGGCCAAAAATTTGGTAATGTAATGACGCATCTATGAAGCATAACCGTCAAAACTACGCAGTGTGCTTGCGGAACTACTTACGAAAAGAAAAAAAAAACACACAGTACAACAATTTATATGATTTATTTCAGTGCGAGGAGTAAAAGAAAAGCAGCAACATTTCTTTCCTTTTTCGTAAACGTCGAACTGGCGAAAATAATACATCCGTGAAGCATAATCGTCAAAACTACGCACTATAGTTTGCAATCGCCGCGTCATCGGAATTTAGGTTACCGGCCAGTCTCAAGGTCGAGGCTCAAAGTTATGGCGACCACACGTGCCCTTACTGCCCTTACCGAGCGCCAATGTAGCGCCATCTCTTACGCGAGAGCAGAGGCTTCAAGGTCGTAGCTCTACCGGAAGAAGCAGACGACAGCCGCTCACATATCCCGAGCCGAGTGCTACCGGTGCGCCATCTGTTAGGCAAGAGCAGAGGCCGCAGCGCTCCGCCTTCCGAGTCCTCCTATTGGCGCGCCATTTGGGGGCGGAGCCTCCCTCGCTCTTGGTCAGCAAAGTCAAGGATAGTCGACGCGCAATAACTAATTTTGTGGCTCCTAGAAGTCCGAATTATCAGTCGGCAACTGTACGTTTCCGTTTGGACTGTTTTATAATTCAGTTTTATTCGGTGCAGACCATGAAGTCCTTTTGCGGACTCCACCATCATTGGCTCGTGAAATGCAAGTGCAACCCTCGGAACACTTCGTACACGAAGGTAGGTTGTATTTTTGTGTTCATGTTCTTGCCACATCACATAATTTGCAGTATCCTGTTTGATACTCTATACGGAGTGTTTTGCAATGAGGGCAACTGAAAGGTATGGTGCACAATCAGTTTTAACCTTGTGTGCTTTTCTCAATAAATTTTCTTTTATATTATTTTTATTAGCACTTTGAGGATATGAGATGAGGGTAGAACAGGGCGTACCGCATAAGAACTGATATGGCTGGGCAATATTTCGACTAGAGTTGGGATCCTGGAAAAAATAGTATGTCATTGCCTTGAAGTGCTGTGGAAAACTACCCCCGATTGGTAGGTAGCTCCCACTCTCGGGCCGTAACCCGTACGCTCAGACGAAGAAGAAAGCAAGGCGGCCAACGAAGGAACAGCAAAACATACCAGAGTTTATTCGCAAGCAACCTCCGGCCGCAACAAATGATAAACCAAAAAGGCCCTGTCACATGAGCCGTCCCCGCATAAATAGTCACAAAATTGGCTAACACGCCCTCAGGCGGTGCCGACAACCCCACAAACATGTCCTTCAGGATACCCGATAAGAAAGATGATAAGGGCGAAGCCCACAGTGCCTAGCTTAACAGCAGTTTGGAGCAGGGTGGAGTGAACTGGAGAGGGTGTTACAAAACACTGTATGGTCGATAATAGTTGCGAGAGATGATGGGAGGTTGTTCCATTCGATGGCAGTTGAACAAAAGAATGATCTAGATAATGCATTGCTATTACAATGAAAGTGTGCGACCTTATTAGTGTGGTCGATGCAAAGAAAAATGACACTCGAGCGGGTGATGGGCGGTTGGTGCGGTGGCAAGATGACAAAGAACACATGGAAGAGGGCTAACTTGGCAAGACGGCGACGATGTACGAGTGAGTCGAGAATAAGATTCGATTTTAATGCGGTTACAGATGTATTGAAAAAGTAGTCGTTAGAAATGAAACGGGCAGCCGATTCTGGATGGCTTCTATGGCGTCGCAGAAATACTTTTGGGGAGGGTCCCAAATAGGTGATGCATATTCCAGCTTGCGTCGTACAAGAGCCGTGAAGGTTAGGAGCTTAAGATGGAGGGCGCCAACCTGAGGGTGCGTCTAATAAAGCCTAGGGAGCGAGAAGCGTTAGTTATTATGTGGTTGATGTGCTCGTTCCAAGTTAGTTTGGAGGAAAGGTGGATTCCAAGGTATTTGTAAGAATCTGCTCGGGTTAATGTGATACCACTTGGAGTGTAGGGGAAGGGAGGAAGACAGGAGACCTGTCTTCAAGAAAACGACAAAATGCGACATTTTGCAATATTCAGACGCATTTGCCGCTCATTGCACCAACGCCGGGTTAGTGAAAGGCAGAGTTCGAGGTAACTCGTTACAAGTAACTCGTTACTGTAACTAAGTTCCTTTTTTTGGTAACTTGTAACTTAACTCGGTACTTTTGCGCCGTGGTAACTTTCAGAGGAACTCGTTCCTTTTTCAGGTAACTTTGCCAAAGTAACTTAGGTGAAGTTCCAAGTTACTTTTAACTCGCTTATCACTCACGTCCACATATTTTCTTGATTTCTCTCCTGTTCCTTAATGGCATTTTTTTTTGCCAGAAAACGTGATATTCAATCAACGACAGTATTTTATTGAGGAAGTAAGAACCGCTGCCATTGAAATGAAGCTGAACCATTGTGCGCCCACAGGGAGTAAGATGCAAAGCGTTCGAATATATCTCTACCAGAGAAACGTCATCATGACAATGACTGAAACCGAAACAAATCGGAAGGGCCAGAGGGTTGTGTTCCACGAACGGGCACTTGTTCGCCGCCTCCTATTGAAAGAAAAGTAGGACCGAGGGTCGCGTCCCTTTAAGGAACCATATCTTAATCCCCTCAAGACCGTGGCTTTTGGGCGCGACCTTGTTCACCTCTAGCTTCGAGCGTAGTTGAATTCTACCAAATGTTGACGCTGTCCAACACTATGACATCATTTGCTTGCAAACAGGGAGTGGTCTATTTTGGACATAAACGAAAACGATCTACGCGTGTTGCACTCCTCCCTTTCATTTCTTCTTCTTCTTTTTCTCTGCCAATAACCCCCCCCCCTCTCCAGGCAACTCAAGGTCTATCTCAGCTGCTCGCGCGCGTTGCACCTGCATAATGTTATTTTGTGTCCGAAGTAACTTGGAAGTAACTCGTTCTTTTTTTAAGTAACTGAGTAACTGCGAGTTACATTTCAGGCTGAAGAACTTCGTTATTAACTTAGTTACATTTTGCACAGGGTAACTTAACTTGTAACGTGTTCTTTTTGAGGGGTAGCCTCTCAATCTATGGTGAAAGGTCGCTCTGTAAGGTTAGTTGGTCAGAAGGAGGGAGGATTTGCCTGTACACTACACAGTCATCAGCAAAGAGACGAATCGTGGAAGATATGCCTGAAGGAAGGTCATTTATATAGATAAGGAAAAGGAGAGGGCCGAGGACTGAACCCTAAGGGACACCAGAAAGCACAGGTACATTTAGGGATAGGTGGTTGTTGCAAGTAACAAATAACGTACGATTAGTGAGAAATTCAGCTATCCAACGGACGACATATGGGTCGAGGTTAAGCAGAGAGAGTTTGTATAGAAGCTTAGAGTGCGGCACCATATCGAAGGCCTTGCGAAAGTCTAAGAAAGCGGCGCCAGTCTGATGATTATTGTCCGCGTGGAGAAAGATGTCGTGAACAAAACTGGCTACTTGAGTTTCACACGAAAACAGCTTTCGAAACCCGTGCTGCAAGAGATAGAAGAAGCAATTTTTTTCAAGGTACTTAACTACATTGGAGAAGATTACGTGTTCGATAATTTTACATACTATAGAACTGAGTGAAATGGGGCGGTAGTTATTAACGATGTGGCAGCTCCCTGATTTGTGAATAGGGACAATCTTCGCCGCCTTCCAGTCCTGCGGTAAAGCAGAATCTTGGAGTGACTGAGTAACTATGCAACACAGAATCTTGCTGGAAATAGATCTCGTGTTGTATAGAACCTTTGGGGTTATAGAGTCCGGACCAGCACTTGACGACAGCTTAAGTGACTCAAGGTTTTACAAATGCCATGAGTGCTGATATGAATGGGGACCATAGGTGAGGAGGCGATTACTGATAATGGAGTTTGGGTGTATACCCGTTATCGGTGTTGAAAACGGACGAAAAGAAGGAAGCGAAAGCGTTGGCGCAGTCGTTGTCGGCGATAGTATCGCCGTTGGTGTCAGTTAGACTGATAAGGTGGGATTTTGGCGGAGATAAAATTTTCCAAAATTGTTTTGGTTTATTCGTTAAGAGTGACGGGAGGCCGATGGTAAAGAACTTATGTTTCACTTCCTTGATCGAGCGCCTGTATTCCCGTTCACAGTACTGAAATTTCGCCCATGATACGTCGTCGCCAAGACGCTTTGCCTTCCTGAATAAACGCTTTTTCTTGGTTAGCAAGATTTTGAGACTTTTCGTGAACCAAGGATTGTGATAATAAGATTTCACTCTTATCTTTGGAACATGGTACTCGGTAAGGTAGTTTCTGTTGTCACGAAAGAGGGACCAGTTATCTTGATTGGAGTGAGGCGAGGTGCCATGAAAGGAATTTTCATACAGAGCTTCAAGACCCTCGTTGATGGCTTGGAAGTTAGCTCGACCGTAGTCGTATATGGTTTGATCGTTGAATTTACGAACATTTGGACGACTTGAAGATATATCGAAGAAAATGGCCTTGTGGTTACTGAGACCATCAGTGACATGCAAAGAAGATATGTGCTGATATGTGTTGAGGATGGGAGGTTAAAACCAAGTCAAGGGTTGACTGTGTGGCATGAGTTATTCGGGTAGGTTGTGGAACGACCTGCGATAGATTAAATGCAAGGCATAATTCCACAAAGAATGTCTCTCGTGAACTCCGGGAAAGATTGCAGTGGAGCAAGTCCCAATTTATTGACCGTATATGTATCAGCGTATATTGAAGGTATATGTTACTGTATATCTATCAGGGCAGATTTCAAGCTTCCTGAGCGCGCACAGATGGTGATCTCAGTTGTCTCGCGACGTAACAGACGGAGAAAGACAGCGGCTGTCCCACAGAGCCATCCCGAAAGCTACGCCCATCTTTGTTGATGCACCCGCGAATCCACAGGAAGACTGCCGAAGCTCCCCCACTCGTATTAAGTACCTGTAGCTTGAACTACAAACAGTTTGCTGCACACCCCACAAAACGAGAACAGCTGATTGCTGATTTCATGGGTGCGGCCATGCGAGCCGAGAAGGACAGTTCATCAGAGGAGCAATTTTAGGTAAGTTCGGACTTGGAAAGTCGTCGGTGCAACAATTTCCAGAGTAAACCGACCTCGACCAGCTAAGATAACGCTTTTTCACTCTTTTTCTTTTTAGTGTTATTTATTGTTATTTTTGATTCATTTGCAATGCTAATTCCAATTCCAGCTCAACCGCTCAGCGCGCTGACACTAGTGCAACGAGTGCAACGTAGAGTCAATAGATCTCTCGCTTCCCTAGGAAGAAGAGTACTTGAAGTATGATTCCTTTTTCCTATGAAAAAAGGGCTAGGAAGCAAGCGAGCTGGTGAAGATGATGCTTATTGTAAAAAACCCAAGACTAGGGAACACGAAAGGACAGACACAACACGAAGTCTCATGAGACTTCGTGTTGTGTCTGTCCTTTCGTGTTCCCTAGTCTCGGGATTTTTACGTTATGCATCCTCTTTCCTCTCTCTAAGATCCAAAAACATACGGTTTCCGAGCCAAGACAATATAGTTACAAGCGCAGTTGACATACAGAAGTATATACAGATCCCGTACCGTGAAGATCACCACCCGAAACGTGGTTGGCACGGTTTCGGTTTTGTCCCATTGGCATGTCAAAATTCAGAGATGGATATTTTAATACACGTACGTGTTTCAAAATTTTTAAACCTGGTGTGGATTTTAACTAGGACAGTCTCCCATATCGGTATCCGGTTTTTGTTCAAGACGTCCTCATTAGAATTAATTAATGAATTTAATTGATTAGTCATCCTTATTAGTCATTACAGTCTTTCTTGGAAGAGATACCCGCTCGCAGAACTCAACTGTGAAAATAACGTGCTCTCGTGACTTTTTTATAAAAATTTGTCCAAGCTCAAACACGCACACAGACAATAAACGGGAACGTGCCACAAAGGCATACTTGGTGGTCGTAGCCATTTTTAATATAGATTTCTTCACATAAAACAACTAGGACTATGTGTACATTAGTATCGCGTTTACGCGTACGCGAGTGGAGGAAAACCTTATCTGCAAGGTATTTTGGCATTCTAATTTCCATAATTCACTAAGATGTATTTTTTTATGAAAGTGTTTTTCTTTCTTTCGAGAAACTGAAAGGGCAGAATTGCTCGCAATCGTATTAGATATGAGATGAATCCTTCATCTGTATGCTTCAAATTATTATCCACAGAGGTGACATTTGTTTGTAGTGCACTGTTTGAGGTTTACCATTACGGAGACACCTCACTCGCACTAACTCGGAAGTCCATCACGGCAAGGGGGGGGGGCGAGCCCTAACCTAACCTAACCTAACCTAACCTCAAGGAGAGCACTGCGGGACATGGAGTTAGTGATTGAGAAGTGCGGCATATACAAAGAGGTCCTGAGAGCGAAAATTCGGGGAAGGGGGGCAGAGCCACCGTGAAAACTCGAGGAGCGGTGGACTGTTCCCCGTGCCCCCACATTCCGATTTATACCGAAACTAGACAAAGGCAGCTTTCCAAGCTACGGCTCCGGAACGAACCGACAACAGTAAAACACGATAAAGAAAAAAAGAAAGAAAAGAGAGGAGCAGCAAAAAAGTGCTTTCGCTTGAACCGCAACGGGACAAAAACCATTGCAAACACGTTTTTCTAATGCCAGCCATCGGTATTTAGCAGCCTTTCTGGACCCTGATGTGGATTACAGGCCCAAATAATGACAAATGAGCAAGCAAGCATCCTCGCTGCTCACTTTTTGGTGTTTTACGTCGTTTGAAGTGCAAATTGTTGCGCCCCACCACTAGCGCCACATTCGCGTTGACCTAAAATTGCTCCTCAGCTGAACTGTCCTTGTCGGCTCGCATGGCCGCGCCCATGAAATCGGCAATCAGCTTTTTTCGTCTTCTGGAGTGTACACCAAACTGTTTACAGGTCAAGGTACAGGTACTTAATCCGAGTGGGAAAGCCTCGGCGGTCTTCCTGCGGATTCGTGGGTGCATCAACGAAGATGGGCATAGTTTTCGGGATCGCTGTGTGTGCGACAGCTGATATCTTTCCTCTTCTGTGCCTGTGTACACCCTGACACATATACAATAATATAAATGTTATACTACTGTGCGCAAGTGACGTATGCTGTAGGTTGGGGGTCCGTCATGACACAGTGAGAAATAATGCGACGGACCTGGCGGAAAGCACGTTAGCTTATTGGAGTTATAGCGAGATAGTTTCCTTGGTTTTGTCGCATATTGCGTTCACTCCATCTACTTTTTCTTTTCGCCAAATGGTGTAACCCGCTTTGACTATTGCGGCCTCCCTAAGGTTTATGTGTCAGTTTTGGAAACACTGATATCGTTCCGAGTGACACATTATAGTGTACTGCAGCCAGCTTCACTGTGTGACTGATAATTTGCATGGTTACTTCTTTAATATTATTTGAATAACTTTCATCTAATACTGTACCATTAAATATAATCCATTATAGTTTAGAATTATTTTTCCTTTGCAATATTCCCACACTAATCTTGGTGACAAGTTGTCTCTCATTAAATTCCTTTTGAGTTGTATTTCACACTGCTTACAGCATAATGTGAGAATGAGAAAATGTATGCTTCACGTGTTCTCAGCATCCTCTACAGCAACAGCTCTTGGGCTTAAAATCCAGAAACTACACACACAAAAAAACAAAAACAAACAGACGACACAGCAAAAAGGACACGACAAAATGATTGAGACTGTGTTATGCTATAACTTGTGTGTGTGTGTGTCTCTCTCTGGTTGTGTATTTTTGTGAATATGTGTCATGTTGCCGGCACCCTTGCCCTCTTGTGACAAAAACAAGAGAGAACAAAGATGGGGACACATGAAGCTTCTAGAGTCTTGGCACATACGCGGTGACCCCTCGGTTTGTAACAAAAACCGTGGCCCCTCCCCGAACAATACTCCCATCTCCTTTAATAGCGACCGGTTGTGCAATCTCTCATTCAGTTTGGCACTGATGATGTCCTTCGCATTGTGGCGGCCCGGTGACGACTGTAGTGCTACTAAACACTAACGAGACCAGGCAACAACATGGCGGTGGAATTGTCAGGTCAGAGCAAGAGCTCGGGCTGACCGAGGCAAGGCTATTTATTATCCGCGCCTTGATGTGGTGGCGCTGGCAATGCTGCCACAGGGCCTCCCCCCTAGCCAAGCGCTGGAAGCTGGCGAATAGAAACGAGCTTGGGAGCCCAGGTGACTTGTCGGGGCGGGCTGAGTCGGGGAGACGGCGATGGGGGAAGAGTATTTGGAGTAGTGAGCGGACATCTTGCCGTGGAGGGTGAGTCATGGAGTAGCTCCACAGAGAAGGAGGTCGGCAACGGTGGTACAGCGTCGATGTATGCCGGTTTAAGCCGTTCTAAGGCAACAGTGTCCTCGTGGCCGTTCAGCTGAATGGTGTAAAAGTTGGGTGAACGGCGCAGCACGAGGTGAGGGCCCGTTTAGGGCGGTTGCAGGGGCTTCCGCACAGCGTCGCAGCGCACACAAACGTGTGTGCAGGAGGCAAGGTCGGGATGCTGGAAGGCCGATGGCACACGCGAGGACCGAGATGTTGCTGGACGAAGGGCGGCCATAGTACGGCGGAGCCGCGAAACGTAGTCAGCTGGTGAGTGAGCAGTGCTGCCTGGCAAGGGGCAAATGAGCTCTCCGGGGAGGCGTAGGGACGTGCCGTATACCACCTCGGCGACGGCGCAGCCCATGTCAGGTTTGAAGGTGGAACGGATCCCCAGGAGCGCGAGCGGTATTACTTCTGGCTAGGGTGTTTCAGGAGCAGCCCGGAGGGCAACCTTGAGCTGTCTGTGGAAGCGCTCAACGAGGCCGTTTGACGCCGGGTGGTAGGCAGTCGTTCGAATCCGCTTGCAGCCCAGTGTGTTGAGGAGTCTAGAGAAGAGGGCGGACTCGAACTGGGGACCTCGGTCTGACGTGATGATAGAGGGTACACCGAAGCGCGACACCCAGGTGTTCAAGAGGGCGGCTGCAACTCTGGATGCAGTGGCGTCGGGTACCGGTACAGCCTCAGGCCAATGCGTGAAGCGGTCAATGATGGTGAAGATGTAACGACAGCCGGATGATATTGGGAGTGGTCCCACCAAGTCGATGTGGATATGAGCGAAGCGGCTGTCTGGCGCGGGAAACTGAGAAGGATGCAGGCGGGTGTGCCTGTGAACCTTAGTCCGCTGACACGGAATGCAGGCTTGAACCCAGCGCTTGATGTCCTTGTTCATGAAGGGCCAGACGTAGCGCCGATAAATGAGTTCTTGAGTTCCACGTATGCCAGGATGGGACAATGAATGATAGGTCGAGAAGACTTCTCGTCGAAGTGCCGCCGGAACAAATGGGCGGGGTCGACCTTGTGACGTGTCGCACGCGACAGGATGTGTAGCGCCTGGCAGGTCGACATCGTCTGTGGTTAAGGAAGAGGACGGGTCACATCTGAAAGATGCGAGTTCTTGATCGGATGATTGGGCCTGGGCCAGTGCGTCGAGGAGTGAAGTCTGACATGTTGTCCCAATGAAGTTGACGCGACTGAGAGCGTCCGCTACCACATTATCTGCACCACTGTCGTGCTGAACGTCTATGGTGAACTCCTAGATGAATGCGAGGTGGCGGGTCTCACGAGGGGTGTAGCTTGTGCTGCATGAAGAAAATGCGTAGACGAGGGGCTTATGATCGGTGAATACAGTGAATTGTCGGCCGTCCAAGAAATGGCGAATGTGCTTGACGATGAGATATATGGCCAGGAGCTCGCGACCGAAGGCACTGTAGCGAGTCTCCTGGGGCTTCATCTTGCGTGAAAAGAATGCTAGAGGACGCCAAGGACCAGAGATACGTTGTTGGAGGACGGCGCCGACAGCTGTGCTGGATGCATCGACCATGATGGACGTTGAGGCGTCGTGTTGAGGATGAAATAGAAGGGATGACGAAGCGATTTCCTGTTTGATTGCCTGGAAGGCAGCTGGCGCTTCACGGGTCCAAACCAGCACAGAATGTTTCGAGCGCTTGGTGGCGAGCAGAGCTTCGAGGGGACTCAGTTTGGCTGCGCATGA
The DNA here is from genome assembly GCF_037126465.1 of Ornithodoros turicata. Taxonomy (NCBI): domain Eukaryota; kingdom Metazoa; phylum Arthropoda; class Arachnida; order Ixodida; family Argasidae; genus Ornithodoros; species Ornithodoros turicata. The sequence continues at coordinate 197,567,039 of NC_088201.1, read as the reverse complement.
TGGCACAAAGCGTCTATAAAAATTCACCAGCCCCAAGAATTGTCATAGTTTGGTCACAGAAGCGGGCTGCGGGAAGTCTTGAATGGCGGCGACTCGGTATGGTAAAGGCATGATGTCCTGGCTGCTGACATGGTGTCCAAGGAAGTCGAGTTCTCCGACTCCGAATTCGCTCTTAGCGGCGTTGATAATGATGCCGCTCTGTTGCAAGCGGGTAAAGAGCGCCGGAAGATGTTGTTCGTGCTCTGTTGGGGAGCGGCTTGCGACGAGGAGGTCAGCCATGTACGCGTAGACAAATGGTAATCCGCGAATGATGTTGTCGATGAACCTCTGAAAAGTCTGGGCAGCGTTCCGCAAGCCGAAGGGCATTCGAAGGAACTCAAACAGGCCAAATGGGATCGTGATGGGGTTTTTTGTATGTCCTCCTCTGCCATAGGAATCTGACGGTAAGCACGGACGAGATGTAGAGCATGACGAGAAGTAATGTAGAGGAGGTGGTGTCCCTCTACAGCATAACGGATGAAGCGTCTGAGTAAACCTTGTTATTTTGTTATGTTAAGTCTGAGTTCTTTACTTTTTTGTCTAGTTATGTCGTCTCCCGGCTTTTGGAGTATTTTTGCATAAAGATGCAGGTTGTGAGAGGCACATAAACACTCCTTACATTGCTAACCTGTCCATCAGAAGACATGCGAAAGGATTGCCAAATTAAAATTCAATAATAGAAAAATGATTCTGAAATACATAATTCCAATAGAAGGGAGAGTAAACATTGGAATAACAGTAAAGGTAAAGCACTGAAGTGTTGGCATTCTTCTGATGTGTATGATAGACTGTTCTATTTAACCCATGACATATATTTTGTCAAACATTAACTTCTTGCATTCAACATCAAGATGCTATACCTATTCCATCTAAGCGACTCGTCTTTACACGGATACGTGGCACACCATTTTGGCACAAAGATTTGATATCTCTGCTTGTTGGACATATCAAGCAAATACTGTGCCAAAATTGTGTTACTTACATGACATGCTGCATCTGCTGAGATATGTTACGGGAGAAATACTGCTGAAGCGATTGAAGGAAGTGCATACGAGTACATATGCTTTGCAAGGTTGTTCCAAAGTTCTAAGTAGTTGGTACAAAGTATGTTCGTGTTGAATTGGCAAAGCATTAGTCATCTCGTAACAAAGTGCATAACTGTTGCATGGCCATGTTCACAATGGGCAATGACGTTTTTCACTTTGCGTACCGCGGACTGACTATGGACAATAAGTGGTTTGCAGTGTTTGATTGATGTAGGCCATGGCAATTACCTATGAACTTTGCAGATTGTGCAATGATATATTTTGTGAACAAGACAAACCTATATATTCCCATGTAATTTTGATCCTACTGTTAATTGAGTTGAGTGTTTCAGGTATTTACGTGTGCACCTCTCCTCTGATATTTAGTGGAAATCACACAGTAGTTACGCATCCCTAAAGCCTCTTAAAAATTGCCTTCTTGAAGTGGACACGAAAACTACCTTTCGCAGACAGTACACTGCTGGCATACAAAACCCTTGTACAAAGTGCCTTGGAAATGGTACAAATGACATCATACTGTTCATCATAAAAACAAATGACATCATACAGTTCAAGAGAGACACCGATTTGGTACAGTTGAGCTACGCTGAAAGCTGGGGGGGGGGGACGAGTTCGCGTTTAAAAGGCAAGGTCTTGAGGGGACGATGGTCGTCTCTGAGAGAGCACGCGACCTTCGGTCTTACTTTTCTTTCAAGAGAAGGCAGTGAACAAGTGCCTATTCGTGGAACCCAGCCGTCCCCTCCCCTGTCTGCCAACGTCATGATGACATTTATATTCTGTTGAGTTTCTTACGTGCTGTCCGGGGCATGTATGGTATGCCAAGGATTTTTTTATTGGTAACCTTTTTTGTTGTTTGAATCCCTCGAAAAACCATTGCACAGCACCAGTACAGAAAGGCTACATAATGACCCAGTTTCACCAACCTTTTCAGCATCGGAACTAAGATGAACGGTCATTAAACTATCAGCTTCACTAGAGGAGTTATTACTACACAGTAAAACTTTTTACACCCTTAAGGGTGTTTTTTGAACTTTCCCATGGCGAACACCTTTAAGGGTGTTCCTGAACACTCTTTCAGTATGGAATAATAATAGATGATAGCCTAGTGCGTTACGCTGCATTTCGACCACCTGATGTTCTTTGACATGCATAGCCCATATCCGACACCGATGCTGGAAGAAATTTTACCTCGTGTCATACCCGGATCGAACCAGCGACCCTGAGAACGGCAAGCCAACACGTTACCGACTGAGCTACCGACGCTCGTGCGGGCGGTCCTGATTATAGGATACTCCTTCTACGGGTGAATTAGTACGAAATTTGCATGGAACAAGCATATAAGACAGTCAGCGCAGGTAAACTGGCATCGATAACGGAACCCTGATTTTGGGGGGGACGCATCACGTCACAAAACCCTCAGAGTCCACATATACTACATGACGGCAGCCTTAGCTATGAATATGTTCAAAAGCCTCAATCCTTTCCCTCCTCTTGTGTTTTTCCTTTTTTTTTTAGAACAAACTTATATTTCCCCCCTCAATCCCATTCCCGGTATCGAAATGCGGGTTGTAACAAACATGGGAATTCGGACATCCGCAGACAGTAACACAGTCATAAGGTGTTTTTAGGGTGTTACAAGGGTGTGTTTCTAATGTACACCCATTTTACACCCATGAAACACCCTTGTAGCTTGACAAGGGTGTAGCGAAGGGTGTAACTGAAAAACGTGGGGTGTTATCCGCAAATTACACCCCTTCTACACCCTAAAGGGTGCAAAAAGATTTACTGTGTACTGAAATATTCACCACATCACCGATGAAAAAAAAAGAAGTGTCTGTTAAGTTCAAGAATTTGCAACCCTTCATATTGGTTCAGTTAACCAGAGTTGGTGAAACCGGGCCTATGGAAGTCACCGAAACATTCATCACATCACAAACCAAAGTTTGTAAAAGGCATTGAGTGCTAGCATGAAGTTTTGTCAATTGTGAGTAGCATTTTAACTGCTGCCTATGTAGCTGCAGCATAATTACAAGTAATTCAGAAAAAGTAGTACAAAATTTGAGGGTACTCTACTCTATCTTCCTCTGCATGGTACTAAAAACTGTGATGATTCCAAGTGCTCATCGTCTTGGCCCAGATTCTGTAGAAGATTTACCAGCCATTTGTGTTCCTATTTGTGGTACTGTGGCAAACTAGCCACTCCATTCACATAACGGCATTCTTAGGTTACACATAACATGTAGTGCAAGTGTATGCGAAGAGGGGAGTGAAGTCCTGTAGATCCCATAAACAAAATACAGGTACTGACACTGAAGATTTTTGTTTAAAGCTCAGCTCCGCCGATTTTCGACTGCGACAGAATGGAGCCATGCTTGGGCTGTGCGTTCGTTTCCGCACAGGGAGCATACATGTGAAAAATTTTCACCCATTTGTTTGTAGTTTTTAAGAAAACCATTTTTTAAATTTCCCTGGCACGGCGGTCCTGTGGTCGGTAAACCCTGACCAATCCCGGCTTCGTCCTGGCTTAGCCGCGCTCGTGGCTTGGCTAACTCGAAATCGTCGATGCGATGGCGGAGATCTACGGGCGAAGGTGAATGTTTTGGGCAGGGTGTCGAACCGAACCCGAACCCGAACCGAAAACCGTACCCGAACCGTTATTTTTGCCGGAACCGAACCCGAACCCGAACCGAAATTTCCATGACACTGCTGAACCCGAACCGGAGCAGAACCGTAAAAAATAATAGCGGTAACCGGTTCGCTATAAAACGGTTCGGACATAAAAGAAGTCAGCATAAGAGTTCCTCTCTATCCCCGAACGAAGGCACATTGGTATCACCATCACGCGCCTATATCATGGATTTCAGAAATTTTCACCTAGCATTCAGACGACGACGTATAGTAAGTATACTTTCGGTGTCTTTTTAACACGTTGAAGCGCAGTTGTCCTTGTGAGCGCCGCGGCTAGCGCCCCACGCACGCGGTGATGCGGCGTGTACTCTTCAGAGACGAGGTGCCATCACTCTTAGAAATGAGCTTCACCGCATAGCACGCTCCTAGCCAACCACCATCTCGAATGATATCGTTATCTGCCCTGATTTGTTGAAAACGGGAGGCGTACGCCTTTTATGTGACAATTATGAACAGCATAAGTGTCACAAAAAGGCGTACGCCTCCCGTTTTCAACAAATCAGGGCAGATAACGATATCATTCGAGATGGTGGTTGGCTAGGAGCGTGCTATGCGGTGAAGTTCATTTTTAAGAGTGCACGCGGACGAATGAAACAGGAATGGAGTAGGCCACTTACGTAGCTCTACAGGACGAATATGTAATCAAATAAGCGCCCAAGATTTCCCTTTACACGTGAGCAGTACAAATTAAACAAGTCAGAAACATGAGAAGTGGAGAAGGAGCGTACGCAGAACGGTGCCTGTTTGATTGGTCGTGGTTTGAAAAGTAAATGTGGTTCTTCTTATTGGTAGTGCAGTTGTGTCGTGACACATTGCCTTTGTGTTGTGGAGAACTAGTACACTGCTGTGAGCTCGGACAGAGTAAGGCTGGCGGCTTATTTTCGACATGCTTCAGTACGGTTTCAGATCGATTCGCGCTGCAAAGGCAGTGTGCCGGCAAGTACTGTCGTCTATATGTTACGCTGTCCATCTTATTAGGCTTCTTTTAAGTGTATCTTGCTGGCACTGTGCGTGTGAAAAAAGAGATTTCGGGAACAGAAAGTAGCAGGACTACACCGCTTCAACAGCGTGGACTCTATTTTGAATAAGTGTTCATCCATTTCTCATTGCTCTCGCTAAAGGGCTACCTCACCTCTAGAGAGTTATTAGCCACGCATTTCCTGATAAATGCAGTTTTACGGAACATATAAAACGGAAGCGTTGAACCGGTTCGCGAACCGGTTCGGGGCTGCGAACCGGTTTGCGAACCGGTTCGGTTTTTGGCGTGGCCGAACCGGAACTGAACCGGAACGAAATCAAAACAGTGCGAACCCGAACCCGAACCGAACCCGTATTTGTTGCGGTTCGACACCCTGGTTTTGGGTGTGTTCCGTGATAATTGCTGTCGTTAATAGCCTCAAAGATAGTTTTGCCGGTCTTCTTTAACAAGCCTTACAGGATGGCCTCGTTGTGCAACGACCGCCGTCGTGAGCGGACATTCTGTGCCCGCACTGTGCTTCATGCTACCAACAAGACCTAACACCTAACGTGTGACGTGCTGCAGCCTTGTTGCTAATTTCTGGCCCTATTTCAGGCGGCAGCAAGCACGTCAGCGGAATCAACTGGATTTGGTATGTTTTGTCGAGCCACGAAAATATTGCAATTCTTTTTGCACGTCCCACAACATAATGGATATGTACGAGCCCTGAAAATTGTCGAATCCTGTGAAAGGAATCTTGTGTGATGTGGCTGCCAGCGTTTATGACGTAATGTCGACAGGAAAATAACCGTGCCAGTGAAACAGGGACCGCAAAGGGGAAGATTTATTTGCATAGTCATTTTTATGTTTGTTATTGTACCCGCTAGGCCCTCAACGTATTCTCTTCAGTGTTAACACTCAAGGTCATATTTCAGATGCGGAGGTCATGGCTGAAGCAAGTGCTGGGGACCCACTTCACGGCGCCTCACAAGGGGGTTGTTATCCCCTGATTCCAGGAAGAGGAAAACAAAGGACACACACTTGCATAGCGTATTAGTACCCCAGATATGGATCTGCCAACATGACCCCTCCTAACATCCCTGTGGCAGCATACCTGTAACCATCCAGACTTCACACCACATTAATTTAGAATCACAGCACAACATAATAAAATAGCTTAGGTTTATTTGCCTGCCATACATAATGGGAGGCTAATAAACCTAAGCTATTTTGTTATTCCCACTCCGTCATACTCCACTGTACAATAAATTGATACAATTATAGGGTCATTCTTTATTCCCGTCACTACACCGCACTGACAACCTGCACAGAGTTCGAAATATTCACACGTCGGCACTAACTTAGTGCAGTGCGGTCTGGATTTGATGCCAGAGCTAATACCGCCATGTGTAGTAGTTTTTGCTGTACAGACGGGTAGACAGTATGTTGACTGCAACCGGAGATACAGAGTGACAAGACAAAACATCCCCCACACTGCAATGACGAAAAAACGAAAATTGCTGCAAGACGAAAATTTTCCTGACATCGGCACACTTCGTGCAAGTGAGCCCTTGGTCATCCCCCTTGCCTCCTATCAGAGGTTTTCGAGAACACCACACACCCTAGTATTCTCGAAAACCTCTGATGGGAGGCAAGGGGGATGACCAAGGGCTCACTTGCACAAAGTATGCCTATGTCAGCAAAATTTTCCTCTTGCCACTACATGTCTCCAGTTCCAGCCATCAGCATGCACCAGCTTGTCTCTCTTGACAAGACACCCTTGTTTCGATGGTCCTAACGCTGATAGCCTTGATAAGATGTAGACGGGAACTCCCTCCTGATTGCTTGGACAACGCATCCAGGCCATCTTGTGAATGACGAGTATGCCGTGAACCTCAGGCAGCTAGAAAAGACAACTCCACATGGCATTTCTTTTTGTTTAGCATCATATCTTGTGGGCATTTGCACACCTGCCAAATCTCCCGCAGTGTTGGGAAGACAATGGCCAGAACAGACACTATCCCAACCTTGGAGTTCAGAGCCTGTGCATTCCTTCCTTAGTTCCAGGGTCTCCCGCATTTTGAATGTGGAAGGTTGGCAGATGTGCAACATAGTACAACAAAAAAATGTTCGCCTCTTTCAGGATGAGCCCGATTCCAACTGCTAACTCCCTCCCAAACCAGCTTCCCTCCAATTTCGGTAAAATCCAATTTCTCCCAAAATACGTTACTCTTACATGCTTCAGTAACATGCTTCCCCCCTTCATTGGCACCTAAAATGCTTCTGTTTCCAGACTTATAAGACCTTCCTTCAGAGTTTAAAATTCCCACTAGGTATCTGCCAATCAATCAGGGATTTGTGTTGACAATCAGGCCATGGCTAACTGGCATAATTGAGAGCATGTCGAGACTAGCTGAGGCGGCTGTGTTGCTTCACTTTTCCTAATGGAATTGTTGGACCAGGATTCTCTGGATTGTTCTACGGCTGTCGTCCACGCTTATGATTTATAAGGGACAAACTTGTGTAGGCCAAAAAGCTGCTGAGAATAGTCGCCCTTTTGTATACAGCCCTTGTCCACTGTAGGTGCGACAATTTGCATAACCAACAACACCCGACTAGCACCCGAGTTTACCCTTCCGAATCTTGATAAGGGGGGGGGGGGGGGGTCATTTAAACCGAAAAGTTCATTACGGTCGTAATCATATAGCAAACGGGAGAGCACTGCAGCAGGCTTACCTGTGGTCCTGGGGATTGAGTCGCCTAAAATGTTGATCATAGCGGCAGAATTGAGGCTAGAAGCTCTCTACGGAGGCAGATGTCCCTGAGTAATGGGTGTTGTGCAATGCACGGCACCGTTGCACATTTCTACCACCCTGGCAACAGAATGGCAACACAGGCTCTCGTCGGGCTCCTGTGGATCGCCGACTCCACAAAGAAACCTGCCAATTTCAACATTATAAACTGTTTTGCACATCCGACGGCAACCATGCAAAGAGATACGTCACCTAAAAATGTCATCCCGCGGGTTAGCCGCAGCCACATCTCGTGGATGGACGGCAAGTTCCAGTGGCATTGGGTCCGTAGAGTATGGGTCATCATCCAGCATTAACTCGTCGCCGCTACCGCTAGCATGTTCGTCAGAATCTCCCCCAGGCAGAGAAACATCACTCTCGTTTTCCGACTCCATGTTCCATGCTTGCTCCCTTCGCTTCGCGATCACCAAACGGGCGCGCGGCTCGCATTTGCCCAGAGCGCGCGCTGATTGGCCTTATCCGGGTGACGTTTCCTCCCACTTTTAGAGAGCGAGGGCGCAAGGATTCCCGCTTCTTTTTCATCGGATTGCGCGAAAAGTACGCCGCGGATCGAAATGGTATTTTCGGGCCCACTTCAGTGGTCGGCAAGGAATTAGAATTCGCATTAGTTTCGAAATTGACCTCGGAGAATGCGACTGTCCCTTTAAGGAGCCCATCAATTTGTGTCCATGACAACTTTGTAGTGACAACGTAGGCCAGAATTAGGAGTAGAGCCTGAGCCTTTGTTACTGTGCTGCTTGGTAACGTATCTCGGGAGCACTTGTGTAGATATGCATGCATGTCACTATCAACGTCGTCTTCTGCGACATATTGGTGCGCCTGCCCATCACCATCAGGAGTGTGAGCATTGCTGAATAAATTGTCCTCAATATCTCCGTCAGTCTGGCTAGAAAAAAAGCATTCTCCAGTGTCTCCTAGGTCGTTCCACAACAGTTCTGTTTCATCATTGTCAGAGTCTATATTGCCGATTCCTCCACTACGTTGTCCGGTAACCTCACAACGCAAATGAGGTATGCCCATCTCCGAGTCATCAGATATGGAATGTGCAGCAGCGGCATAAGCTTCGTTGTCGCATTCTGGTGTCGTCATGGCAGCTATATCACTTGACACGGAAGAGTCACATCTCCCACATTCATGCGAGGTGACAGCAGAGTCAGATTCCTTCGGTGCCTCTGGGCATGTGTTGCATTCTATCACTGGCAGTAAACCATGCTGTGTGCTCATAACAGCATGCTCGTGCACATCATTTTGACGGGAAAAGCTACCCCGGTTTTCTGTGGCTAATGAGACAATGTCCTGTACATTACGCCTTGAAGACGATGACAAGCACGGGTCCACTTCCAAGATCTGCTCTTCCTCTGTGTCTTGGCCTCTTTTCCTCTCAATTTTGCTTCTGTACCATCTTGTTTGTTTGGAAATATTTAGAGAGCGACCAGGTTCGAAAAACAGTTTCTTACGCCGAGGTTCGTCCATTCTTCATACACATGGCATGCCTCGACGCACCCTTTGATTAAATTCGTGTACGAGCAAAGCTCTAACATGTACGATGGACCTAAAATCGGCCTAGTATCGATGAGTATACACACAAGACGCTACACAAAGTAAGTATGCTCGGGCGGCTCGGGCACGAATCCGCCATGGATGGGTGGACAGATACGGCAGCAGGCTGTTAATAATAGCGCTTATATCGGTGATTTCAAACCCGTGTTCCAAACTGAGTTTACAAAGTGTTCTAATAATTAGTAAAAAAATAAAATCATGCAGAGCTGAATGAAAAGGAAAAAAAAACGGAACGAATACACAATGTTAGTAACGTCATTAACATCCATTTATGGTAACATCGTACTAGTTCTCCAAAATTAGTACGATGTTACCATACATTGATGGTAATGACGTTACTATAACATTATGTTATGTATTCGGTACGTTTTTGTCGTTTTTGTCGCCCAAAATTAGAGACTGTCTGCAACACCAGTAACAGCAGTCTACCAACAATGTGCATTTGCTTTCATGTTCTGGGTTGTTCAGCGTTGTGCTTCGGTACTTCTACTTTTGCGTGCGAAGATGTTCGCGTGTGTGAAATTTTTGCTTGACAGACAGCGTTTAGTTATACCGATCAGCCACATCAAGGATTTTGTCGTCCCAAGCGACATTACGGACTTCAACGGCAACGCCGACGTGCCGATACACGATGTTTTTTGGAGTGGCGATAACAAAATATGTGGCGGCTACTATGAGGCGGCAGTTATATATATTGCAGGTGAGGAAATTCTGTATGAGGTGACCACCGCGAAGTTGGGCTTTTATCATTCCGTACGTTGGGACTGTTTTGCTGCCACTCGCTACTGCTTTCGACCACGTTAAGTTGTAATTTGGTAACGAAGAGAAATGCCGCCGGGGCATGCCACCACCTGAAACCGTCTAGAATACCAGTCGTGAAATCCACTACGGAAATCATAAATTGTGAAATCAAACTTAGGGTCTTAAAGTGACAATGTTCAGAGCAGCGTATCACCGGGTACCTTGCAGGTTCATGTAGTTGTTTTGATGAAAATTTTAGTGATTTCGTTAGGCTTAGCAGAGCAGACGCGCTCGAACATGAAGGAGCGACCGCGGTTTTACCAACGCCGTTTAACATTTGAACCGAGATCAAGCGTTGCTAAAACTTGCTGAATTCGTTTTTGCAAAACGTTACTTGGTGACTTGATAAACGTTTCAGTAACAATAACTGCCTATAGTGATGCACGGTTAAGTGTTAAATTCAAGTCAAGGGACCGTTGATCTCGATTGAAATGTTAATCGGCGTTGTTGGAACGGGGCCTAATGGACCCCGCGTCTGTCCTAGCGGTGCAAGAATTAGGCTGTGCTTATTCGGGATGCTGAACATTGCGATTCTTAACTGCTGTGGGATATCAGGTTACCCCGGCGAGCTGTAACTGCTAGTAGCATATTAGTCGCACATGTGAAAAAAATAGGAGCACGGGACGCAGTTAATGTAGTGGATGGCGGAATTACAGATACAGAACGTGAAGCCAGAAAGGGCGGAGAGAAAAAGCGTGTGGGGAAAACTTACCGGCCACCTTCTGCTGATCATGATCAAGAAACAAAGAAACAAAAGACTGTAGGTGCAATTATTATACACTGTGAATGTGTTATTTATATGTAGCATGCCTGTAATTGGTCATGGGCTGTCAAGTGTTGCTACAGTGTACTGGTAGCTCCCTTGCATCATTTTGCTTCATAGATTTTTGCTGTGTCCAGTGTGCAGTTGGATGTGCGGGACAGTAATAAGCACAGACTGGCTTGTGTACCGTGCAGTACTTTTGTCAACATTGCATGCAACTCAGCTACTATTTGACGTGCTTCCAGGAATGAATCCCAACTAGTTGAAAAATATTTTCAAAATAATAAATTTTCAAACAAATTTAGTAGTCTTTAATGCATACTTTATAAACTTGTTTTCCTAGTATTTTACTCTATTCCCTTGTTGATTCAGTTGCTTAAATTTTATGCTTCTTCTGAGTTCCGTCTGAGTCTGCGTGCAGTAGACACAGCGGCATTGCGACATGTAGCTGCACCTTGTTGCATGACGTGCATTAAATGGCTTCGTAATATGTCTCATATGATATTGTGGTGTCATTTACATGCTATTCCTAATGTTACATCTTATGTTATGCAGCAAAAGATGAAAAAGGGAAATAAAGCACGCCGGGACCAAGAGCTGGAGTTTTCAGAGGATCTGAGCTCTGACGACGATGAGCTCACGGAAAAGAGGTTACTTGATGAGCGGGACAACCACATTGAGTTGATCGAAAAGGAGCTTGCTGAATTCAAGACACTTAACAAGACGCTTCGGAAAGCACTTTGTGCAAAGGGCCTAAATATTGGTAGGCTGCGCTGTGTAGCTAGCGGTACAGCGACTGTGCAGTAGAGCTTATATTTACTGGAACACTTCCTTGTTTTAGATGACAGTCAGCTGCATTGTCACTGCTTCAGTCCAGAACAAAGTACGTTGCTCCTCAATGTGCTTTGCAACCACGTGTTACCAATGTTTTAGATTACTCTGCATGTTTCACCCATCTATATTGGCTACAAAAAAGCAGTCTGCAACTAAACGTTATGCTTTCAGGTGTAAACCTCAGTCAGGAAACATCACATCCAGGAGACTTCAGTGAGTGATGATCCATAATAGCTTGTTTGCATCTACAGGAAGCTTACTTTGTAAACATCGTGTGTTTTGCTTGCAGTCTCAGCAGTTCACAGTGCCTCCAACGTGAGCAGCTCATTTCTCTTGGCAACCGCAGAAGACAAGAGCAATGCAATGCAAGGTATGTCTTACTTGTTGCACCAGGAAATGTTGTATGAGTGAGTAAGAGGCTTAGAAAACAGTGCACAGGTTGTACATGTGAGGTTGAGGTATTCGAGTATAGGGATATATTTTGCTGCACCAACCACCCGTAAACATGTCTCACAGGATGAATGCCATATTTGTTTATAGCTGCACCAGCTACTACAGTGACGTAGGTGACCTAGCCTCTAATACCTCCATGAGGTCAGCTGTAGTGACTTCCTATAATACAGATACATATTTCAGCTTTTTGTGGCGGAAGTAGACCATTATCAGGTTGTTTTATGTTTAACGTTCTTGTTTTGGCAATCTGCCAGTCCTGCTAGTAAATCAGGTTATTCTACCCTGCTCTCGTGTTCTATGCTAAAGCAAATATGACATGTCCTTTGTTTTGATCTACCAATACCCACTTCATGAGAGACAGCATGTTATATATTGAACCTCATCTGTATTGAAAAGATGAAAGAATGAAGTCACTGAAAGGGAAATCCAGCTGTAGGTCTGTAAGATCAATTCCCATCATGTTCAACTGATGCTGCTTGGATCACTCTGTCGTGTGAGTGAGTGGATGTGGTTTGTACCTTTACCTAACGCAACCTTAGAGGTCACTGCGGAGGCGTATTAGCTTAGCTCAATTTGTAGAGCCCTGGTCCGGTAATCCAGAGGTGGGTTCGAGTCTTGCAGCTGGTTAACCTCTTCGGTGACTCCCTTCTTTCATCGTTTCGTTGTTCTTCGGCACTTGAGGCTTTGTGTGTGATTGTCCTTTCTCTGTGTTCCAGCCTCAGAATGTCAATTCCCATTGTCATCATCTGTATTGTTTCTTTCCAGGTGAAGCAGCCAACAAGGAACAGTCAGCTGCTGGCAACCCCAACCATAGTGGCTCTGAGAATGACCATGCACCCGCGCAACACTCACCTCTAGTCACCAATCAATCTAGTGACCCACAACAAGGTATGTCCAGTTCGTTGTGTCACAGCATTGTGCCTTGTGCTTGTGAAGCGTTTACTGTTGAAAGCAAGCAGCAGAAAATATGCACTTTTCTGAAGTCACAACAGCAACACACGTTTCATGCATAGGATACGTAGTGCCGAGACTAGTGTGGGTTTCACCTGACATTGCTGGACAATATGTCGTACATCGACATCGTGAGAGTAATTGTGATAACAAAGCTTAGAAGTGCATACAACGTGTACATGTATAACAAGTATTTCATTTGTACAAGAGGGATGTACCAGACATAACTGAATACTGTACTGCATGATATGACTACCTACCACAATTGATTTGGTAGAGTGTGTTGGCATTATTATTATTTTTTTTCATATTTTCAGGATCGTCATCTGAGCACTGCAGCGGAGATGAGATCATGGTAATTCATTGCTCGTTTTTTTTTTCTCTGAGCGTGCTAGTGTGATAGACTGAGTACTCATGTAATTATAAAGTTTTAGATCTATGGTCATTTGTGTACAGAATATGAGCAGTTCTACAGCATCATATGGTCATTGAAGGAGTACAGTTGGCCATGCAAAATATTTTCAGTTTAGAATATCTGATGAAAGCATATGAGTCAATCTGCTGACTAACACATAAGGCTTTGATGTATGCAATTGTTTTCAGAAAAACAAACACTAGACAAGCGCACTTGGATGCGTTCGCACTCGACTTGCCCTGCGAAACGTAACGATGAGCGGAAGGACACTGTACATGAGCGGTCACAGCATAATGTCTGCGTGTTACTTGTTCACTTGCCAGTCGTACAGTCAAGATCAGCGGGTTTTTCCCTTGGGGGCATTTTGTGGTCAGTAAAGCTGTTCATTTGGGGGTGGGGTATCCCTGATTGAATGGGTGACTGTGCGCATGAATGAATTCGTTTTCTGTCCGAGGTTCCCTGGGGGCAGTGCTTCAGAAACGTGAACAGCTGACACTAGCAAACATTCTGTCAGTCAGTGCTGACAATATGACGCAAGTTCATGATCAGAGGGTAGTACTGCTATCTAGCACTGTTGCGTATTACTTTTTCCAGAGAGTTGCAGAGCAATTTAAATTCCATTTTCGTGATAATTATGACTGGGTCGAATTAGTTCTCATAGTATATTTTACAGGCCTGCTAAGCTTGAGTTTAAAATTTTAGTTTAGGAGACGTGCATCTCGAAAAAAGTTTTGTCGATGCATTGTTCAAAGTTTTTTAGTTTTGGCATATGTGACCAATGCTTTTTATTTGCCTACAGGTTGACCTTGGAAATGGAGTTCAACTCGCACAGAAGAAACTTGACTACCTGTGGCAGCACGACGAAGAATCACGCTTTGTCAAGGAACTCGCAGTGGCAGTTTGGGGGACGTCTGTTCTGGCACGGAAAACGTTCACCGGAGAGCCGTCTAACAACTCTAAGTCGAGAGGCAAAACGGAAGTCTTTCCCGCACTAACGCCTGAAAAAGTGGATGCTGTGCGCCGTAAGTGTTTTTTTTTTCTGTGCCTCATACTAAGCCCAGTCTCCTTAGCAAAAATTCCCATTTTGGCTAGACATTTAGTATTTTTGACAACATTTCAAAATGTAACACTAAAAGAGACACCTGCGTGTAAATTCTCAGCTGGTAGAATTAGAAAACAGGAAGAAGACAGTCAAAAGTACCAAATTGCAGCTTTACTTAACATCATTTGTTACGCTCCAGACCTTCGTAGCGGTAAAGTACTGACTTCTCTTCAGGAAGAAGTTCCTGAAATCCTGCACATTGTGTAGCTTTCTTCTCAGTTTCAAAGAGATTTTTGAAATAAGATTATTTTGGGGTATATTTAATTTACACTGTATATTGATGCTTTCACTCCGCCATTATGTTCACTGTGAGTTGACCTGCATATTTTCCTCTTTGCAGAGACCTACAGGAGGTATTTGACTGAAAAGAAACATCTTCCGGCAGAAGAGCTGAAGAAGAAGAGTGCTGCAATGCGCAAGTACATGAGTGAAAAAATGTGTGACTTGCGGCGCAGGCGAAAGGACGTTTAATTATTTTTCAGACTACTCAGTCTAGTCAGTTTTATGCACACTAAAAAACATGCCTTCACTGTACAGCACGCTGTGTGCCAGCCATTGCCACGGATGCTAGGGCTACCACTTCCGATTTGAAGAGAGAGGGGGGCGTATGCCTTTTTCTGTCGATTTTGATGTATCGGGATCGACATAGATAGGCGTGCACTACTCTCTATCGTCGAATCTGAAAAAATACCCTATAATCCGCGGCAATGGTTAGTGCAACAGCCTGCTTTGCAGTGAGGTTCTGTTATCCAAGTGCATACCTGAAGAAAAACGTCTAGTATCCTTCTCATTCCAAGCTCAGGGAAAACGGTACTAATTTTTTGTGCCTGAGAATTTTTTGCCCCAAGCAAGGGTCTTTTTCCCTTTTGTCAGGCCGGTAAAAGGTATGCCGCGCACACAACGAACAAGTGTAAAAACTGTGACTGGTGTACCCAAAGTGGGAAGTAAGCGGGAGGACGATAGTTAGGATACCTGACGTTTCGAGTGGACGCTCTTCTTGAGCAAAAGGGGAAACAGAAATCGAGTGTTCGAAGATGTTCAACAGACAGCCACGCCTGCTAGTGGGATCATGAAGCGCAGCAAGAGCCCACAAGCGGGTTGGGCAGCATCTTGTGCATCCTCTGTCCCCAGCTTTCTCTTTCCCCCTTTTGCTGAAGAAGAGCGTCCGCTCGAGACATCAAGTATCCTAATTATCGTCCTCCCATTTACTTCCCCCTTTCTGTACAGTAGTCCCGGTTTTTACTCTTCTTTTTGTTTGTATTGCGTCATGTACCTTGTTGTGCAATTTTTTCCACAGCTGAAAAGATGTGTTGTCACCTTACGCTCATTGTGAACACGTCCTGTGAGAAACAGGCCTAGTCAGTTCTGATGACTCTAAAAACATACCTTCACTGTACAGTGTGCTGTGTGCCAAACATTGTCATGGGTGCTAAGATTACCTCTTCTGATTCAAAGAGAGAGGCAGTGTATGCCTTTTTCTGTCATCTTTCTGATTCAAAATTGACACAAATAGGCGTACATTGATGTCTGTCGTTGAATTGGAAGCAGTGCCCTATCATTCGTGGCAGTGGTTGGCACAAAGCCTACTATGCAGTGAAGTTGTGTTTTTCAAGTGCGGACGTCAGAAAAGTGCAATTTCCTACTCATTGTAAGAGTTTCTCAGAGGAGTAGCACTCACTTTTGTAAAGTTATGGTATATCAGTTGTGATGCAAAAAAAGCCTTTTCACTTGTACTGTGCTGTCGTGAGCACGTCTAGTCAGTTATGTGCATTCCGCTAAGAACATGCCTTGCTCGGATTACCACTTCCGATTTCAAGAAAGAGGTGTGTATGGCTTTTCCTGTCAAAGCTATACTCTATCATTTGTGGCAGTAGTTGGTGCACAGCCTGCTATGCTATGAAGTTCTGTTTTTCACTTGTGTGTACCTGAGATATACCACATGCAGACAGTTTGGACCCAAGAAAGGGTCTTTTCCCTTGTATTGACTTTTGTATCGCTCTCTACATTGATATGATTTATACCATTAAAGGTCCAGCTTTTCAAGGCAGCGTTTGTGTGCTTACGTGAGGGGTAGCATGGATGCTAGCCAGGCCTCGTGAGTCGTCAGCCATCCATCAGGGCTGATGCACATTCAGCCATCAGGGCTGATGCAGCCAGCAGGCCTGATGCCGCCACCAGCCACCAGGGCTGATGCACCATCAGGGTCCAAAAACCTACCAGACATTAGGTTTGATGGTCCATCAGGGGAATTTTCAATAGGGAAGTGCTCGTTAAAGACATTGTTAATTCCTACCGAAGCAACACGGGAAGGTGCGTTGTGCTGCAACATAAAGGCACAGTTGTAACTGAATGTTATACCAATACTGTGTGCAATTATTCAGTGCAACGTGCAGTATGACGATCATGACCAGACTCCGGCCTAGTTCCATCTCATATCCAACTAGCCAACACATTTCATCTCTCAAAGCGGGAACAAAATTAAATTAACGGGGGGGGATATATATATGCAGAAGCCCCCGTTGATTTATGAGAAACAACGCTTTCGCTATTCTCTACACTGCGGGCACAAGAGGTTCCTGTGCAGTGCTGTTGTTTATCTGAAAAAAAATACCAAAGCCGACTCAGAGCACCAAAAATCACCGTAATCAGTGCAGTTTTTCGCCCAATGTACAAAACAGACAGGATTGAGCTTTGTGCCTTTTAAATTTTCATTCATATTGCTATGATATGGCTATCTGTTGATCAACTGGATCACGAATGTAAGCGATACGTCTTTCAGTAGTCCCACATCTTTAAAAAATTTGATACTTCGGGAGCCTTTATCTAACAAACCTCAACAAAAATTTGCCCAGTTACATCGACACACAGCATAGTGTTCTGATAAGCAGTCTTTTCCCCTCACCAATCCCCCAAACCACACAGTGGAGAGATTTCCTGAAACTGAATTTCCGAAAGCGTTTGTTTCTCCTAACTTACCGATGCCTTCAACACAATTTTGTTAGGCAATTTGAGACATGAAATGTACTGTCTCGTCTGATTCGAGATAGAACAAGCCTCCAGGAACAAATACCCAATGACACACAAAACAGTAGCCCACCTGCACAACACTGAAAACATCCCCCAAGAAAGAGAGAACACCACCCATTTTAAAGACAGCATATTCTTACCTCGTCCCCTGCGTCATTTGAAGCTGCGTCTGAACCCTCCTCTATTACGTCGGGAATCGCCATTCGCCTGCTAGCCATTTCCACAATGAGGTCTTTTTTTATTCTAAAAGGGAATATACAAACCTTACGTGAGAACAACAGAATGCGGACGCAATGTGTACCTGGAAATAAATATTTCGCACGCCCGAAGTTAAAAATAGACTACCTGAAATCCACAGTCGTGCGCCGAAAAAACTCATAACATAGCAAAAACTCGCGGACGTGGAACTTCGGCTACCCTGACACGAACTAACCAACATATGCTATTCCGGCGTCCAATGACCGCGAAAGTAATTTTGCTCGCTAAAACAATTTCGACAGACATGGGAAACTCGTACGCGAAATTGTTAATTCGTGATTTGGGATCTTAGAACCCTGAATGTCAACGTACTACGCGACTAAGAGCTTTCACTGTATCGACCTAATCTCGGACTAACCTAATTAACGAACTTATGAACATGTACGCGTCCGTCGTGTCCGCCCTGCTAGGCCTAACGGCAGCAAGAATGTCCGTCGTTGGTTGATACAGCAGCATCTCCCAGCAGTTATCTCCCATACAGCAGTTATCTCCCGGAGATAACTGTATTTGCATGCAAGTCACAAGAGTGAATGCATGTCATGGCACTTACCTCCCAGTAGCAAGACCCTCGCATTGTAATAATTCTTATCTTGGCCGCTCTTCGACTGCCAGAATGCCTTCTTCATACTCGTTGTGTCGTAGTCATCGCAACTCTTAGGGTGAAAATTTCTTATAAACGATACCGGTAAGATTGCCGGAACATCGTCTTCTATGTAGCGCACATATGCATACATAATGTCTTCCAAGATAGAAACTGATGAGACCACACAGTACACAGTCACTAACAAAAACCACGTGGGAAAAGCAGAACGCCAACTGCGGAGGGGACGTATTGCGGATAGTGGGGCCCAGTGTTGCCGGGCGCTGCCCATCGGAGTAATGCAAAGCAGTCAAATCTATACAAATCAGCTTCACAAATGGAACCCCTATGAAATGCTCAAACGAACTGGCTTTTTAGTCATGCCGTGCAAATGAAAATGAAAACTGCAGATGAGTAGGGCTACCGGGGATCGTGTGTTGTGTTAAAGTTTACGTTGTATCTGATAACTTCACCATGTGACGGGACGACTCTCACGGCACCGCGATCGTGATGCTCGTGGCTGCCACACCACATGCGTATCGAAACAATAGCTGCTGCTGGATATTGTGAACGCTTCTCACCGCAGTATAAAAAACTTTTTTTCAAGCAGTCTGCGCCGCTTGTAGGAGCTTATGAAACAGGCGATATGCCTCCAAAGCGAAGTAGCAAGGCATACTTGTACAAGGATGCAGACTTCAAAGTTCCGAGGACCAGAATCGTCGAAAACAGGCAGAGGGTGGGCTGTCTGAAACTGCTGTACAAAATGAGGCGTCCGTGGCGCACGTCGAAGAATCAACTGAATAGGCAACCGTGTGCTCTACGTGTGAATGTTACCCGCATCGAGATGAAGCAGACACAAGGAGTAGCGCGCTTCTTTGTGAAAATCTCCATTCCGCCGGTGAAGTCAATGCAGAAATGAGTGCTGTGGATGTTGAGTTGAGCACACCCGCGACATTTAGAGCGACATCTCAGGACAGCAGTGAAAGTCGTTGTTCCACACGAGTGATTGACATCAGAACTGAAAATAGTCGTAACTCCCATGCGGTTGAGACTGCACAATATGAGGCCACCGAAGAGGAAACGAGCCCTGCTGGCACCGAAGTAGAGACTGGTACAGCAGAGGATGACACAGATAACTCTTCCACTGCAGATGATTTTATGTGGCTCCTGTCGATTGACAGTGACGATGATGCTGAAATGGGAAGAATTGGCGCATATTCAGTACCCGAACCTTCACCAGACGCAGATCGTTTGATGAATGAGGATGTACACTCTGAGCTCTCCCAGGCTACACTGCCAGGTTCACAAACCACGGTGGCTGCTGCAATCATTATGGTGATGGCCTTTGTTGCTGAGCACGGCTTGTCGTGGATTGCGCTGCAAGACCTTTTGAGTATAATCAACACTATGCTTGGTAGGAAGGGAGTTGCCTCAGGACAGAAGATTAACTTCAGATTACATTACGTGCTACGTTAATTTCGTGCGTGTTACCGTAATTCAAAACTGATTCAGTTACGAAGATACGATGAAAATTATACTGAACTATTTCTTGCTTTGGCGCTAAGGAGTGAACGACGTTTCAGCTCGACATCGGCGTATTTAGAGCATGCTGTGCGTACCATGCCATGTAGATGCCCCGGTGAAAAACATAGTGTGCGTTGTGAAGTGGACTGGTGTCGCTGTTCGAAGGACATGAAGACAAATGTTGTCAGTGGAACATTCGCGAGGACCATTAACCATTGTGGGCTACAATTTAGTGAATCAGTATTGAAAAATGAAGCAGTGCGCATCATGCCGCACATATTCGGAACATTTTGTTTGAATATGTTACTAATTGAAACACTGACTTTCATTTGAGGGTATGTTGTTTTTGCATTTTAGTGCCCGTTAAGGGGCTATATTTATTAGAAGTGAGAAAAAAAAAGAAAGGGGTCGTGACAGGTCAACCCAGGTTGTCCCAGGTAAATGTGACGATGGTTCTTTGTACCGATGTGAACCTACAGTATAAGTTTTACAGCGAAGAGGTGAATAGTGGTGCAGAAAGCCCCGCGAATACCTAACTCATTATGATCTCACATCGGGCCTCATCAGTGCCACTTGTCATGTGTATTTTGTGTCAATCCTCTAACACGAATCATTCTTAATAGTATATGTTTGATTTTTAATTTTTGTTCATGTGTGTTTAGCATTGTTATGCGTATTAGCTGCACCAGAGATAAGGCTTAGGGCTGTTTATTGCTGGTTCCTCGTGAACGCTCCGGCTCACTTGAACACATGTATATACCGTACATTCCTGCTTACCGCAGGGATGTCGTTCCAGCGTAGAGATATCTTGTGATTCTTACATAAAACTGTTATGTTCTGGAGCATATTTACAATGGCTAGGACTCTAGATTCGTTACCACTTTAGACAGTTAATGGCGTAGGTGCAGACAAGGCTGCCAAAAAGACTTCATGACAGGCAAGCCTGAGCGATGCGGAAGACTCAAAACTCATTACCACTTCTGCTATAGCAGATGTTCATGCTGAACATGAAACATTAATTTGTTTCTGTCATGAACTACAGGTATGCGCTAGTGTAAGCGCAGGTATGTGCGACAGAAGCCATATCAGTCAATGAGGGAACTGGTATATTCAATACCTGTTACAAAGGGAGAAGGTATACTCCATACCTGTTACAAAGGGAGCAGGTATACTCCATACTTGTTACTAAGGGAGCAGGTATACTCCATACCTGTTACAAGGGCAGCAGGTATACTCCATACCAGTCACAGTGGGACAGGTATTGTAGTAGTCAAACAAGTAGCAGGTATGTGCCATATTGTTCGTAACGGGAACTGGTATGTTTCATACTTGTTACACTGGGAGCAGGTGACATCATCCTTTTATCGGATTTTCCAGTAGGGCTGTCAATGTCGTTAATTCGAATAAATTAGACACGCTCTTCACATTGGTGGAGTAAAAAAGTGACTTTTACTTGGCGAATTTCCGACTTCAGTTCGCAAAAATTTACGTAATTAAACGTGCGTTACACGACCTTTACATCAGGAGGTGACAAAAACTAGTGTAAGAACAAATGCCGTTGACCGCATGATTCTAGGTGGTGTGGTTTTTTATCATAATTAAATGACACGTTTTCTGGGACACCCTGTAGATGTGCAATGAATAAAATAAAGAAATAAATGGTGTTCCTTCAGGAATTTTATTGCGAACGTCGAAGGAATTTTTGTTCTGAAAACGGCTTTAGTATCTGGTGACCGAAGAGATCAGATGTTCTCATTCGAAGAACTCCGTAGCTTTTATAATTAAGAAGCTGATTATTCAAAGTTATTTAAGACACTGCCTTAGGAGTCTGCTAATGCCCTACTAGGGACTGCCCTTCACCATATGATATATTGCAATTGATTTGATATCGGGAAACGTGATATACTTTTAAAAAATATGGTCACATTTAGCTGGGACACCCTGTATATTTTTCTTTCCCCCTTTTTATTTCCCCCTACATTCTTTTGCATTCGGGATCATTACATGTGCACAGATTAAACGCAATTTTGACTCACATTCTTGGATTTTGTTGAATATTTCCATGAGAAGGACACAATAGCATACACACAGATACAAGTTCACTGTCCCCCAGCCCTACAGAACCGGTTTTCCCCGTCTTTTCATTTGTCCCTTTCCATTCTTTTCTGGAAACCTGCGGGAGAGGTCCCCCACCGCAACCTATGGTTCCCCAAAGCTGAAATTCATGTTGCATAGCAATATCAGTGGACTGAAGGATGATATCATCGCACAAGTAACGTCATAGGTTTTTCAACAATACAATGGGTGAAAGCAAACGACATGGTTTAATTGAACGTAGAATCCCCAAGTGAAGAAGTTGTAACACAAAGTAAACATCATCGCTTTTCTTTGCTTTTTTTCTCTGTAGCATTCATTATGACTACAAATTGTAAATATACTGATACCGTTTTTTTAACGTCATGGATAAACAACCGCTACACATGTATCTAATCATTATTCTTTCCCTTAATCAGGAGCATACATTTGAAAATGAAAGAACATATGAAAATACATCTATAAGCTTACCTTTATTTTTTTTAGAAGTTTCATGGCTTCGAAGACTATTTCAAGACAACTGCCAAAATAGTCCAATGCATAATTGAAAAAATGAGCATGACCTCATTTATCAACATATAATGTAAGGATCACTGTCCCAAATTTACACCACACGATGCAAATGCAACGAAAGCAGGCAAAATGAGAACAACGAACATGACCATTTAGTGAAGGGAAGCTCTTTTTTGTATACTTAGACAGCCATAAACATCCTATGTCAGGAACTGATTTTCTGGCAGTGAAATGACAAACCATATGCATATCTAAGCAACAAACATGTATTTTTCATTGACCTACAAGAATGAGCTGGACTGGAAATATTCCTACAAAGCCCACGAGTTCTCTCAGGTATTCCTCACTGCATGCAAGCAACCTTTTCTCAGTTGTGAGAGGGCACAGAGAAAACCTTTCTAGCTGGCTACAACATAATTGACCCTAAGCTCCCCATCCCATCCACAGTAGAACGTGGAGATCAAGCTTCTTCTTAAAGGTCAGCTACGCCGATTTCCCGATGCGTTGAAACGGTTGTGATATTCAGAACGAGCACATCCAACTGCCCCCGAAACGCACCTTCGTTTCTCAATTTTGTCTTCCTATTACGAAAATTAATTCATCAAAGAAACCAAAACAAGCCATGGGCGCAGCCATTTTTGTGACGTAGATGGGATAAACCTGCTCCATCTACATAGATAGAGAATCGTGCGTCTGATTGGATGAAAGCTGAGGCTTTCTCTGACTTCCCTGGCGTCTTCTCCCGTTTGCGAGGAAATCCAGTTATGGCCGCCGGCTACGATGAGCGTTTCGTCCGAGGTAATCCCGAGAACTATTGAACGATGGAAACAACAACCGCGAACTCACCTCAACATCATTTTCGGCGTGAAATTGTGATTGTGTGCTCGAGAACTTCGCAGTTCAACCGTTCAGCTGCCATTCACGTCAACCCGTTTGCTGCTTTTACTACAAGTACAGGAATGGGAGCGATTGAGCAACAACGTGAGACTTTGTGATCGTTTGAGCATATACCTGCAGAGGACTGGTCTTCAAAGAAAGAAGGCCGTATTTCTGTCCATGCACATCGTGCGATTGCCAGGTTTGTTACACGAGATACATATATTGTGCATCATCATAGCGCGACTGAAATGAACGACGTATGAATGTATCGTGACCACTCGAACTGCACTCGTTGAACCATTCGTCGGTTATATGAAAGTGCTCATTAGAGCTGGCCCGCACAAAAAGTGTTGGATGTAGTTTTGTAGTGTGTTGTTTATCTCGTACAGCGCATCGCGGCATGTAGGACGAGAGCCCTTATACGTATTTTTTGCATGTTTACTTGAGTGTGCGCATTGTTCTATTCCACACAGGCCATATTTCATTCATAATAGTTTCGCAAATAAACACGTACGGGTCGATCTCATATTGCTTTTGAGTTAGGCATAGTGTCTTCAGATCAGGGTATGTGTATCCTGTTTGCTGGGCCCAACAGATGTTATTAAGGGTAGTGCAACATTTCCCACTTCTTGAACCATGCTACCATTGCCAGAATAAGGAACGTTACACAGTGCTGTGTATTCCACACTCAGTTGTCTCGCGACGTAAACCCCCAATTATTATATTGGGTACTCCACATGTCCAACCAGTCAGCACTTCCCATATCCTATTTTTTTAAACATGTGCTTAAAATTGCACTACTGCCACTCAAGTAACTTTGCCACCAAATTAGTCAGTGACAAAAGGTATATGTACTTTATCACAAATTTAATAACCTTGGTGGAAATGGTTGATGGTGTCCTCTGCCTTGTACGGTGCACTTCATAGCAAAATACACAGTAGTCCAAATGTTTTCCTTGTCCACAAATGCCCTGTCAAAGCTGAAAGACTCTTATCAAAATGGGGAAGCGGGGTTGTTTGTCCAGAGAAACAAATATGAAACTGCAGTGCTCAACGTAAATAACTGCATGCTCAGCAACTAAGGCTGGTGATGCCGAAGACCTGATATTTCTAGGTTAAAAGGAACAAAGGAGAAAAGACCACTGCGTCGTATTAATGTTGTTTCAAAAGTATAACACCACAAAATTTGTGAGAGTCAGTTGGTGTATTTAGTTATGTTGGTCACCTCCTGTACCAATTTTTAATACGATTCAAATGCGTTGCTACCAACCAGGACCTAAGCCTGACCTATGATCTAATAATAATAATAATAATAATAGTATCTATCTATGACCTATATGGACCCTCACCACTAGTTTGGTCTAGGTTTCACACGTGGCTTCTAGTGAAATTCGAAGCTGCTCTGTAGAGCTAACAGGAGACTTGCAGAGTAGAGAATTTTTTATTTATATTTTCCATAGAACATGTAAAAAACAATGTGCTGTACCAACTGTATTCAAAGAAATACAAATATACTTTGTTTTAGCTATGTGCATATTAGCAGATTACAGGTGACCGATGACACACAATGGGCGTCAAGGGTGAGAACACAAGAATAGTACCACTGCGGGCACTGTCCTGAAATTCTAAGTCACCATTTGTCAGAAAGCAATGACCACGCACAGCCTAAGGATCATATTGAGCTCCTTCCATTATTCCTTTTATTGACAGCATGTTGGCTGCCATCGAGTCCATGAAAGTGACCCTTATCGTTGAAAGAACGATTCAACAGCAAGCGAGCTGGTGATAGTGTCCATGATGGCGAGACCTGAAGAGGAGGTACAAGAAGGGACATAAACACGCTATGTTGAGACATTGTGTATGTCCCTTCCTATCCCTCGTCTCAGGGGTTTTCGCTATGGACCTTCATGATGTTTCCTTCCGGAAACTTGACATATTTTTATGTAGAATTGTGAAGGTACAGCTAGGTGCTGTTAGCAAATCACACAGTACTTTTCTTGAAACAAGAATCCATAGAAGGTACACAATCATCTTCAGCATTGCACACATCTATGGGACATGTTAATCACTTCGGAATGTCACAGACATGTCATGGAGGCCGGCACATGATTAGTGGTGTTGAACAAACAACTATTTGTCACATTTTAGGCACAAAAAGCAGTTTTGGCACCTGCATGTTGTGACAGATGTATCTCTACATACTTTGCCATGACACAAATATATGAAGCAACAAATGTACTCTCTAGTTCATTATGGTTATTAGTCAACACTGCCAAGAATGTGGGAACACAGTATTTACCACCTACACTCTTCAAAATGACCTTCACACACGACACATTGTAGGTCAACGAGACTCCAGAATGATGTCCTCTCCCTACCCATTAGCTGAAAACATTTTTCTACAACCTTGCATAAGGGGAAGTTAGTACAAGAAACGCACACATTCCTTTTTTGAGCAAATCAGTATTCAGAGCGTTACCATACTGTGGTAGGCCTGCAGTGCATTACGTGGTACAGCACACACTGTAAAAAATTTCACCGTAGAACATGTCCCCCATTCTAATGACAGTCTTCTCCAGTTTTTCAAACTGCCATTTTCCATAGTGCTTTATGGTATGACGCAGTATTTCTAAATCTTTACTGTAGTTTACTGGTTGTAGCAGAAAAAAGACATCACTGTTTCCGATCACAGGACGCAAGCCATAAGTGCTATACGGAAACAGTACATGCTGCTCTCTAGCAGTTGTTCGTGTTTAAATATGGTATGGTGCATGCAGGGTAAATTCCATGGTTAAAATATCCAAACGTGAACAACTGTTAGATTACATGATGTGGAATGCTCTATAGTACAGTAAAACCTCCAAAAACCTCCCTACCTCGGACAACTCCCCACGATTTCATTGCACGGGCAGGCTGCCTTTGAAACTACATGGGGACGAAATTCTCTATGTCGGACACCTCCCTATCTTGGAAGTAGGAGAGGGTTTTCCCTGCAAAGTCGGACAAAACCCTGGCCAAATTACCTCAATATCGGCCCATCTTTGCACCAAAAAGACCCAAAATGAGCCAGTGGCCTTGACTTTTGCCCCTTGTTCCCCTATACTGGTCACAGCATTTTGTTGCTTTAGTTTTTAAAGTCCAAAAACAAGTGCTGTCAGTCTACATTGTAATTCTTTATGTGAGCACTTGTCTTCAGTTTGTCTAGAGCCTTTGAACGAGCACTGCACCAAAGCTATCAGAAGTGGGCTGACGCTTCAGAGACAAGTCCTTGCTGCTCGAAAAGCTCCAGAGGTAATGCCATTGAGTAGAATCTGAACGGAATTGAATATACTAAAATCAGTAATAATTATCAGTGAAGAGTGGGTAGAGGTACCACTACCAGGCACCACCACCAGGTACCACTAAGGACCTTAAATTGAAGTAGGGGGACATTTCTCACAGCTGTGATCTCTTCCATTTTTTGTTGCCATCATATTCTGTAACTCGGACACCTCTATAAGTAGGAGACGCTTCGGCTGCACCGCGGGTGTCCAACATAGGAAGGTTTCACTGTATTTATATTCCGTGTCACGTGACCACAAACAATATATGCTTTTGCTCATGCTGCACAGCACAGGCGAATTGAGCTGCATGTGAGGATAATAACATGAAACCCGAGGCCCGGAGGAAAAGGCATGACTTTACGGTCTCTGTGTCAGTTGTTTCATGTTGTAATTGCGTACCAGCTGGCCTGTACCTGAGAATAGGTTTGATGCATTGTACACGCACCATAGACATGCAGTATGTGGTGTGTTGTGATAGTAATGCCACTGCCAATTGAAGAATAATGCTCCAGGTGGATTGTTTCGGTACAATCTTGAACTATGCATACCAAGGGGTAGGGCATCTGCGTGAGAGGTTTACCTGGAAGTAAGAATGTAAATGTTAGCTGAAGTCATTGAATAATTAACATTATCAATATACTGCTGCAGATGATACAAACAATAGCACACATGATGCTCCGATATGTTCTGCAGGAATGTCTCTGTACTCACAATATTAGTACAGCAGCTACAGAAAGGCATAAAACAAGTTTTTGTATACATGATACCACTTGAATGCAACACAAGCTTCTACTGCACTGCCAGAACACCACGGCGGACAGATTTACCTTACTTCATCTCAGAAAAAGTATGTACTGTTGCACACATGATGCTGTTTGAATGTCTCGAAAAACATAATTTATGACCGAAAGACATCAACTGGAAGATTTCGATTTACCTTAGTCAAAACTGCGAAAAAGTGTGTGCTGTTGCACACATGAAACTGCTTGAACTGCCCTTGAGCGCTCTGGAAAAACACCTTATTTGTGACCAAAATACAACAGCTGAGCCAACATTGAATTTATACCTTACTCAAAATACACAAGATTTGCTGCCGTGCATATGATGCGATGATACTGCTTAAATGTACTCTGAAAGCGCTGGCACCTCAGGCATGGTTGCTCTAAGCTAGCGAGCAACAGCAAGGGTATGCGAACACAAGAAGTCGAGCACAAGTGATGGAATGCACTTGATTAATCAGAAAATGAAATGTCTCAGTACCAGGTGTCACTGTTCCGTCAACAAAAACAGATGAACTTTGAAGGGGCGTCTGGTTGGCACTGGTGACAGCCTTCAGCTTGAAACCAAGACGGTGATAGTTGAGACGTGGAGTGCAACCTTTTCGGTGGTGCCAGAATGCCTGCGAAATCATTTAACAAATACGGCAATTCCAAATCTGTACTGAGAATACACCCGCTGGGGCGTAATCTCTAAAGGATGAAGCAGTCACCGACAGATAGGGTATTTTTCTCTTCTACGTGATGCAAATTGCACCGCATGACTGACTTGTCTAACATTACGCGTCTTACCTTTATCTGCTGCCTAGTCGCACAGCATCCCGGACGAGACATCTTCGGCTTCTTGTGAAACAAGTTGCACATTGCTTCCGTAACATTCGTATGAGCCAGATGAACAGATCAAATCGCTCCTTTCGAAGGTGGCACCCAGTCGGAGTTGTAACCGATTGTTGCAGTCAATAGATTTCTCTTTCGCCTTTCGGAATTTTGTGGTTTGAAACATTGGAACTGCATGCTGAAGTGTTCTTGCAGACGGGAGCAAAACGCTCACGCATTCTCGGCACGCAGCACAGAACACGAATCACACCAGGAAGTCTGTTCTGGCCTAGCAAATGCTTTGCAGTCGAAGGAAGCAAAACTCACGTTCCTCGTGGGTTTAGTGAAGTACAGAAATATACTGGCTCCCTAATAGCGAACTGTTTATCACTTCCCCAATGTGAATCTGCGCAGCAGACGGCTCGGTAGAAGAAACTTGCCGGCTTGGCGGAAGAATCCAAGCCAAAAGTCATGCCAAGCCGGAGCGCGGGCAGACCACGAATGTGTCGTCGACACAAGGTTTGCGGGCCACAAGACGGGATGTCAGTGAAACTAAAAATTCACTTTTTCGGAAAACCGCGAGGAGTTGGGGATAA
The DNA here is from genome assembly GCF_037126465.1 of Ornithodoros turicata. Classification (NCBI taxonomy): domain Eukaryota; kingdom Metazoa; phylum Arthropoda; class Arachnida; order Ixodida; family Argasidae; genus Ornithodoros; species Ornithodoros turicata. The sequence goes on along the minus strand of NC_088201.1, from coordinate 197,538,230 downwards.
ATATTTTGACTACATAATCAGTGTTCCCTTATGAACACATCGTGTGAGTACCATTCCATTCTGTAACACTCGAAAATCGGCGTACCTGAGCTTTAACGATATCGTTGGTTATCGACTAAATTCTATGTCAGTGTGAAAGATTTCTCGCGACCTTCGTGTCCTCTTGTCGTCGATGTATCAGTCACCTGACTAAAGCATGTATATTGCTAAAAGCGCACTCTTCGTAAATGTATTCGTAACCTGGAACACTTGGCCAAAAGCCTTTTAATAATAATAACTTGGGGTTTACGTCGCGAGACCATTGAGATGCAAAGGCCTTTTGTGATTACACATCCTTTGACATGCTCACCATATTGAAAGGATTGTCATGAATGAGATTGAATGTCGACCATGAAATCACTTCTTCCGTCCACTATATTATTGTTGCTTTCAGACATCCATATCACATTGTTGCAAGTTTTCGCACACAAAAGTGTGAGAATGTTCTAATGTTAACACTAGATTACTAGGATGAAAAATGCCTTAACGACAATGTCAACATATCACAATAGTTTTGTGTAGGAACACTATTCCCTCTGAATGCTGATTCTCTAAAAGTAAAAAAAGTAAAACAGATTCAGTTGCAGTATCTAGGGTATTTATGTGGATCTGCATACTATTTTGACTTTGAAAGACCGTTATATATGATAATCATCTATTTTCACGAGTTCTAAATTAAGCCATTCTGTGTGTTTGTCTAAAATTACTACATTGACTCCTTCTAATGAAATCGAATTCATTTGGATGATGGGCAAAGTTAGAGCAGTTTACAAGAAATATATGTGAGAACACTATTTCGTCTGCGCGCTAATTCAAACAGAGGCCTCGACTGTGGCATTTAGGGAGCATCTCTATGAATCTCTCTACGATTTGGTAAAGATTATTAATAATTATGTTTTCTCCTTGTAATGTAATCAAATTCGTTTGGTTGATTGGCAAAGAAGTGGAGTGATTTTCGAGATTCCAGTTGAACATTCATCGACTTGCTATGTATAGAGAAAATAATCTATACTCGTTTTTGTTTTTCGGCTGTGGAATTGTTTATTTTCACAGTTGCTTTAGAAGCTTCACAAAGCTTTCGCTCATCCCCCCTGTTTGTCCTGTTTAGTCCATATGCTGATGTACACAGTTCGTCCTCATATAGCATTGGTTGGTCTGTTTTGACACTAAAAATATTTTCGATTGAGTTATGAAGTTTGAAACATGATGGTAATGTGTACAGAAGAAAAGCGTTAATTTGAGGTGTGTGTAGAGAGAATTTAATCGTCATTCTGTGTACCGATACTCCCCCACATCAATTACTTCCATCCTTGGGGCGTTTGAAGTCGTAAAAGACCGTACATCTCCACGTTCTATTGTTGACGGGATGGGGAGCTTATGGTCAATTGTGTTGTAGCCAGCTAGAAAGGTTTTGGTGTGTGCCCTCTCACAACTGAGAGAAGGTTGCTTGCACGCAGTGAGGAATACCTGAGAGAACACGTGGGCTTTGTAGGAATATTTCCAGTCCAGCTCGTTCTTGTAGGTCAATGAAAAATACATGTTTGTTGCTTAGATATGCACATGGTTTGTCATTTCACCGCCAGAAAATCAGATCAGTTCCTGACATAGGATGTTTATGGCTGTCTAAGTATACAAAAAAGAGCTTCCCTTCACTAAATGGTCATGGTCGTTGTTCTCATTTTGCCTGCTTTCGTTGCATTTGCATCGTGTGGTGTAAATTTGGGACAGTGATCCTTACATTATATGTTGATAAATGAGGTCATGCTAGTTCTTTCAGTTTAATTTAATTATTTCTTCAAATTTATGCTCCTGATTAGGGGAGAGAATAATGATTCGATACATGTGAAGCGGTTGTTTATCAATGACGTTAAAAAAAACGGTATCAGTATATTTACAATTTGTAGTGATAATGAATGTTACAGAGAAAAAAAAACAAAGAAAAGCGATTATGTTTACTTTGTGTGACAACTTCTTCACTAGGGGATTCTACTCTCAATTAAACCATGTCGTTTGCTTTTACCCATTGTATTGTTGAAAGATCAACGACGTTACTTAGGAAGGGAGTTGCCTCAGGACAGAAGCCGCCGATATTTCGAACATTCTTCTTCTGGGCACCGTCCCCATCATTGGCATGGTATTTAAAGGGTTAGGTGTGACGTGTTTAAAGGTTCATGCGAATTGTGGGTCAACAGTCCGGAGGGAAGAAAGGGTGCAGGCGCAGGTCGTTTCTATTTACTGCCCAAAATTCACAAGGTACACGCCAACGAGCTCTATATGGCTGACATCCCCGGCAGGGCAATTGTATCTAATAACAACACACCAACAGAAAGACTCTCGAAATTCCTGGACCACTACTTAAACCATATTCCGACAACACTTCCATCGCATGTAAAAGACACACCCCACCTCCTCAGAATAATCAGAGATATAAACAACACTCGTACATTTGGTAGGGATACAATACTAGCCACGCTGGATGTGACATCACTGTATACTAACATCCCACACAACGACGGAATCACAGCCCTCTGCAATACCCTTTCTACAACAAACACCAGAAAAGACACGGAAACCATACTCGCTCTAATGGACTTGGTCCTTAAACTGAACTACTTCGAGTTCAATGACGAATACTACCTACAAGTACACGGTACAAGTATGGGCACACCTGTTGCACCAACATACGCAAATATCTTCATGGGGTTCTTAGAAAACGAAGTTCTCAGCGCCCTCTCATTAAAACCCACGGTGTACCTTCGATACATCGATGATATACTGATAATATGGGAACACGGGGAACATGAATTTCAAAAGTTCGTAGATCTACTGAACACCGCACATAGCAACATAAAGTTCACATCACAACAGTCAACTCACGTAATTAACTTCCTCGACACCACGATATCACTAGACAACGGCAACCTCCTCACAACCCTGTACAAAAAGCAATCTGACAAACAAGAATACCTTCACCTCAAGGGTCACCACCCGCGTCACTGTAAGGTTGGAATTCCTAATGGGTAGAGTGTAAGACTACGCAGAATTTGTTCAAATGACACATATTACGCTGAGAAGCTTGACGAACTCTGCAGTACACTTGCCCAAAGGAACTATCCAGACTCCCTCCTAACCGAATTCCGTCGCAAGGCACTCACACTCGATCGAAACGAGGTTCTGGAAAACCGAAAAAATTCCGACGCGTGCCAAATAAGCTTCATCACAAGATATTCCAACGCACTTCCAAACATCAAAGCCATTCTACAGAAGCACGAGCCCCTCCTCCAAAGCAGTGACCGACTTAGCAACATATTCACAAATCCCATACAGGTGACATACCGACGCGCAAGAAACCTGGCAGACTCCTTGGTCAATGCCAAAATCAGCAAAACAAGCACCCCGTACACGGGAACACGACCCTGCAACCTCCCGCGCTGCAAAACATGCAAGCACGTTCAACACGCTAACTGCATCAAAAGCACTGCGAGCAATTACACCCACCCCGTTAACCACGCATTCACATGCACAAGCTCCAATGTCATATACTGCATTGAATGCGGCTACTGCTCTATGCAATACATTGGTGAAACCGGCCAACAAATGAACAACCGCCTTACCGGACACAGAACCGACACGTCCAAGAAACTCCCCAAAGCAGTCGCCGAACACTTTAACGTTCCGGGTCACAATTTTGACAACATTAAACTATATATTCTAGAAACCGGGTTTAGATCCACACGTGACAGACGTGATAGGGAGTCTTATCTCATATACAAGTTCAACGCTCTTCACCCGTCCGGTATCAACAAAACACAAGGCACCCTAGAAACACTTCACAAATAAAATATGCTTTTTCCTTCTACCTCCATTGTCATCTGTTATGTTCTGCATGGCCATTGCTTTCTGCTTTCTTTATTGCATGCCACAACTTTGTATTACAAATATATATATATATATATATAACCTTTGCTCGTTCTGGAATTTTCCCCACGTAACCACTAACTTCCTTATCTTTCGCTATGCTTGCCAATTCTTGCCTGTTGTCCCGTTTCGTCCACGTGTTCGTGAACCTTCCATTTTTCTGTAACGGGTCTGTAGCCTAGATCACTACGTTCACATAATCCCCTCCACACTCTAACAAAGCAGCCATTCACTCCGGCCGTAGAATCCCGTACGGACCCTTTCTTCCCTCCGGGCTGTTGACCCACAATTCGCAAGAACCTTTAAACACGTCACACCTAATCCTTTAAATACCATGCCAATGATGAGGACGGTGCCCAGAAGAACAGTCTCTGTTCGAAATATCGGCGGCTTCTGTCCTGAGGCAACTCCCTTCCTACATCTCTACCGGTTCGCTGGATTTCTACCCATCTACTGTGACGTTACTTTGCGTTGATATCATCCTTCAGTCCACTGATATTGCCATCCCAGTCGAAAAAAACGAAAGAAAAATACGACAAACAACAAGGCTGTCGTATATTGCGACCTTGTCGTCTGTCGTAGATTCCTGTCGTGTGCAGTTTTGTCGTAGATGTCTGTCGGGTGTCGTTCTGCCGTGTGTTGTAGATGCCTCTCGTGTGTCGTTCTGTCGTCTGTTGTACTTTGTTGTGTCGTATGAATCTTGTCGTGTTGCTGTGTCATTCACATCCAGCATCTGCAGGTGGCATAATGCTGCTCTCTCGGTAACAAGTGTCAACTATGTATAATTGCATGCAAACGTGCAAGAATGAGGAAGAACCTGTGTATGAACAAGAGTACATCTATTTATTATATCTTCACTTACAAAACTGATACATGCACTGTTCACTGTAGCAGGATGTATGGAGCCTCTTGTAGCCTCTACGAAAGAGAAAAAAAAAAGAGACTATATCAGTGTCATAATATGACAGCATTTGTTAAGCGTCATATTCGTATATCTTTCATATGCCATTTTATGCATGCAAACCAGGAAAAAAGCTAGACCTTAACAATAAACAAAATTATAAAAATGTGAGGACATTTCAATCATCTGGTACAGTTTTTGTCATGGCTGCTAGAGGGACTGGGAGTGGAGAGGTGCTCAATCAGGTGTTATCGGAATCTGTCAAAGTAGTTTTTAGTTAATAGAAAGCATAATTTGACTTGTAGTTACAGTACATGACGCTTTAGCCCCCGGCGAACTACTTGTAAGAAACTTTTTTGTCGATTTCATATTTCTGAAACCCTGAACACATGCACTCTGTATTGTTACTGTTCAAAACATAAGGAGCTCACAAGCATTTACTATACTTTTAAAAAGTCGGATATGCAGCCTACTGCACAAGCTTTTTTGACTATCAGATGTTTGTAACTATGTAATTCTTACCCGTGACATTTATTACTAAAAGTTGCGACAAATTATTCTCCTGTCAAATTTAGCAGAAATTACACTTCAACACACTTGCACAAGTAATCCAGCATCTTTCTCATTCGTGGCTTCAGTATTTATTGCTAGTAAGAAAACGAGAAAAAAAAAGGTCCCAGTCACAAAAACACAGTCATATCTGGTCAACAGCACCCGTTAGAGCGGAGCAACAGTGTGACGTAGTGCATGTATGTAGATCTAGTGCATGTACACTTAGCTTTGAAAGTTATCTCAATGTTTTCTGACAGACAAAGAATGCTAATCATATGTATATATTCACAAAATTTGCCCAAAAGTATTCACCCACCAGTAAGTGCAACATGCAGGAAGACATCAAGACTGCATCATAAAAATCTCTTGTGAATAAAAACCACATATACATTCATAAATAAACTTGAAAATAAACAAGTTGGCGCTGCTAGCCTACATACGCAAAGTTCTGCTTACCACTTTGAAAAACTTTTGAAGCGATGGCCTTTTGCAGCATATGATTAATTTGCGCCAGCGTTGCCACTTCTGTCTGTAAACGTCCCATGTCTTCTTTTTATTTCGAACTCTCGTGGTCTTTGTTCACTGATTTTCGCGGAATCCAGGGGCAGAAACAATGTCTTCTTCTGCATGCCTTCGTGCAGTGCTTGTTTCTCCTGCCTTGCCTAAAAGCCGCAAAGACGACATGTTTCGATCACCGAATACTGGTGTACACCGTGCGACGAGCGAAATCTGTGACCCCTATTCACTTCTAATCAGTCACTAGAACACCAGAATAATTCATTTCGTGGTGCAATAGAAGTGCCGGTACTTATCTTTTTTTCTTCTGCAAGTGGCTCGTGATCCACTTTACATCTGCTTCAGCGCCGCTCATTCATCCTGCCTTTTTTCTGGAATGTTTTTACGACAAAGAAACAAGAAAACTTATTGAAAATGATCTGTCGAAACCACCTTACCTGTCGTGTAACATGTGTCGTCTCGTCGCATTCCAAAATGCCCCGAAAAACTTTCGTGTCATAGTATTCTATTGCGTGGAAGTTCACAATTGTATTGTGCTCGACGACATGCTTTCCGATTCGTTCTCACATTGAATAAATAGGAACATAACTGCAAACTTGCCAACGAAGGGAACCGCACCGAGCGACACAAATAATACTGGCGCCGTCATGTTCAGAAACTGTCAGAAACACAATCAGGATCAGGCCTACTACGCGTACAGGTGGCGCGCTATGTTAGTCGTCATAGGAAGCCACACGGAGAGGAAATATCCATTACGAATTAATGTGCGCATGGGGTTTAAAAAGGACCCGTACATTAAACTAATAAGAACTAAATTCCTACAAACTTTCCTAGCACATAACTAATATCATTTTGGAAGATTTCTTACGTAAATCGAGTTATTTTCAGGAAAACCACGTGTCAAGTTTTCAATGTTTCGTTGTACTTAAAGTGACAGTCGCATCGACCACAGATCGATTCCGAAACCACAGTGAAATGAGATTCCCGGTCCTTCACTGACCATGACCCCAAAAGTCCCATCCCGATCGACGGATTAATTTTTGCATAATTCGTGTGTAAGCGGCGCTACAGCAGACGACGGATGCGGGCGTCAAGCGGAACTCCCTGCTGAGAATCTTTAGCAACGTCACGAGGAATCTGACCAATAAGAACGCGGCGAGCCAGAGGAGTCCCCGCGGCTTGCTGCTTGCATGAGCAAGGTCAGGGAGACGAAGGCGAAGGCACATACGGAGATGGCGGACTCGGAACGCGGAAATGGCGAATCGTGCTGTTCAAATGCCTTTTGTAATAGCTCCCGTTTAGTAATAGCTAATATACACGTTTGATGACGGTCCATATTCGACGGATCCGCTTCCTCTGCAAGTCGCTGGTGATGTACGTGCCGCAGCTGCGTTAGCGCAACAGAATGAGCCTCAGGACCACTGCTTTTGGTACGTTCATGATTGGAGTGGTCAATACTTGACCCCGTGACATTCACTACGACGCAGGAAACAATCCAAGTGTTTGTGCGGCGTCTGTGCTCCCCAGGAACCCGATGAGTAGCTATATGCTGCAGTGCTCGTGAAGTGGCAGAGTTGTGCAATGATGGCGAAGTACAGTGTAAGCACGCATCACACTTTGTTCCCAGCTCTCTGTCTTCGGCCAGAACTTCTGGTGGTGTATCCACCGCAGTATTGCAGCTACAATCACAGTCTTCGCCAACTGTACCCACGATAGATCAGCACGTTGAGCCATCCTTATTTTCGAAGTTGTCGTCGTCGTTTGCACACACGACGAATGCCCCATGGAAGTTACGAAGGCTCTAACCAGCTGTGCAACTCAAGGACCTGGTTAGAATTAGAATGATTGTCAGGAAATTACTGTGCTACGTGTTTAGGACAGTGTCCTTTCTTTTTACAGCTACGTCAGGTTCACTGCTTATCGTGTGTTTACAAGCTGAGTTTGGAGACCGAGAAACAGACGACAGATACCTGGGTGTGTCGTCCGCATGATTCGCCAACGTTTTCCCATTCCGGTCCTATCAGGGCAATCATCTTAGTGTGCCTCATTTCCTGTTCTCACCTACGCCATAACAGACTTGTGTAGTTTCCAATTGAGAAGTGAGAAACAGAATCTGTGTTACCACAGTAATCCCGAGAGGTGCAAAGAAATACGCAGGAGCAATAAACTACCTGGCCGTAAGTGACAGTTATACTTTTAATGGTAGTGTAATGCTTCTTATCGTTGGCATAGCACGTGAGGGATACAACCCGTCAAATAATTTCAGGCAATGCTTCATAACTTACTAATGGTACAGTTACACGTCGTTATCATAGTAAGTGATACATCTGTCTGGGAATGTGCACAATTTGTCATACCCACGGAAGATTGTTCTGCCTTGATACAGCAAAACAAATTTTGATACCTGTCATTGATCCATTTTTTTAGCACCGCTGTTTTAAAAACAGCTTCCAAGGCTGTAACTTCAGAGATCCTTGGCAGAGCAATACCTCTTGACTATGTATTATAATAATTATTATAATGACAGGCAATAATTTACGCAAATATGAATAAATCTTTGTGTTGACTGGGTGTTGACCATTCAAGAGCCATTGCACAAGTCCACATTCAACTCTTCATGCAGAAATATTTATTATTTGCTATGCACAGACAGTTATCAGCGTGCACCACACTGGCAATGTCACCCGGGACCTGAAGCGTGGACTCACAAAAAAACAACAACAACAACAAAAAAAAAACAGCTTCGTAAGTACTTCAATTGCAATGAAAATCTAGAATTGTGTGTTCCTTACATTTCTAGACGGTTTCATGAACTTCGGGTAATTAACATGGGGTAGATGAGTTCCACCTTCACTTACCTTTTCCAAACGCACAATCTTCACCGAGAACCTCAAGCTTGGGTTGGTGTTGCAAAAAAAAAAAAAAATGGGGCTGCGGTTACATTATAACAGTGGTACACAGGAAAAAAAAATACTCGGGGTGTTGTGGGGGACCTGGACCGATCTTTGGGCACAACCAAGTGCAAAATTTTGGAAGGGTTAGTACCTTAGTACCTGAAATGACCGCATTGCCTCAGACCCCACTACTGGAATAATGCACCTCCCTTTTACAGTAAGAGTTTGTGTCAGTCCAAGTTGCACTTGCATGATGTTCTCATCCAGGTACACATTATCGGTGAAATGCGAGGAGCATACACCGACAGCATGAACATTCCTTGCTTCATCTGGGTACCCGCTAGTGATGTAGCTGCTTCCAACCTTCGCTTCGCCTGGGGTCTGGCTGTAGCTGTACCCTAGGCGTGTGAAATGAAACATCAAGGTTTTCCAAGGAAGCTTTCCTGGAGTCGGGAACGCTGCGTCGGTTTCCAAACGACATCTCACGCGAAGGACGCAAGCGTAGAGATTCTCCCGATTCACAAAGAGTATCCGCGTCACTAGAAAGTGTCACATGTGAATACGAGCGACGTGCAGGAAAAAAACAAAGCCGCCCCAGACTTGGCAGCAGACGACAGCGTCCTTCACCGCGGATTAGCCAGATTCCACATTGCGTCACGCGATGTTGTTGGCGCTGGCGCTTTCGAGGATGAAAACGAAACCGGATCTTTTAAATTCGATTCCTCATCACCCGGGCGGTTTTGGAAGGAGAAAATTTGGCAAATAGCTCGTGGTAGTGTACCGAACCCATTGGTATTGGATTCGTAACCATGGTTCCGGATGCGACAGTCCCTTTAAAAGGTAACTGTTCACTAAAGGAACGTTTCTTGCTCATATGTCGTTGTCTTTTTTCTCTGTTGACTGTCTTACAACATGGCGAAGAGTAACGCGCACGAAATCCGATTTCAAGTGTATCGTCGTATCGGGGAAGCTGTTTTTAGTGCCGGTATTTGCTGTCTTTGTCCTTGTGTGTGTGTGTGTGTGTGTGTTTGTTTGTAGTGCCGTCAAGCATAGATGTAGTGAACCGTGTGAACATCATTTTGTGAGAGAGGATGCCAGTGAGTCCGCGCCCTTAAACCATTGTCGGCAACTCTGCTGTTACCGGCACCCAGAGCCGGGCACAAGCAAACAAATGTGACGACACACCAAGCTACCAATAATAAAAGCAATTATATATAACAACATCAATAATAATATAATAACAGCAATAATAACAACACAACAGCTGTCACTTCGTGTTTTTTTTCCTTTTCTCGTTTTTTATTACGTGCCACTTTCCCATGCTGTTTATCGCACGACAAGTACCTGTCGCCACAGCGAGATCGACCATCTGCGGTGACGGGAAATATGTCTGCTGTACTACAAAGCTGCTTGTTGTACAGCATCCATTTCTGTCGTTACTACAGACTCTTTTGTACTTACAACAAGACCGCCTGTCGTAACGACAGAGCAGTCTGTCGTGACGACAAACGTGTACGTCACACGACAAAAGTGTTTGTCGTTACGACAGGCGCTCCTGTCGTAACTACAGACTTGTTTTGTAGTTACGACAGAAGTTCTGTCATGACGACAGAAATGTCTGTAGTGACGACAGAAGTGCCTGTCGTACGACAAAAAATCCTGTTGTCACGACAGAAATCTCTGTCGTATTTTTCGATCGGGATGCAACATCAATTTCGGCTTTGGGGAAACCCTAGGTTGCGGTGGGGGACGTCTCCCGCTAGTTTCCAGAAAAGAATGGAAAGGGACAAATGAAAAGACGGGGAAAACCGGTTCTGTAGGGACTGGGGGACAGTGAACTTGTCTCTGTGTGTATGCTATTGTGTCCTCCTCGTGGAAATATTCAACAAAATCCAAGAATGTGAGTCAAAATTGCGTTTAATCTGTGCACATGTAATGATCCCGAATGCAAAAGAATGCATAGGCTTTGTAGCCTCTTTCATATTGATGAAAACTGTCCTTCTTATCAAGCTTCTTCTTAACGATATCGTTGGTTATCGACTAAATTCTATGTCAGTGTGAAAGATTTCTCGCAACCTTCGTGTCCTCTTGTCGTCGATGTATCAGTCACCTGACTAAAGCTTGTATATTGCTAAAAGCGCACTCTTCGTAAATGTATTCGTAACCTGGAACACTTGGCCAGAGGCCTTTTAATAATAATAACTGGGGGTTTACGTCGCGAGACCATTGAGATTCAAAGGCCTTTTGTGATTACACATCCTTTGACATGCTCACCATATTGAAATGATTGTCATGAATGAGATTGGATGTCGACCATGAAATCACTTCTTCCGTCCGCTATATTGTTGTTCCTTTCAGACATCCAGATTACATATTGTTGCAAGTTTTCGCACACAAAAAAAGTGAGAATGTTCTAATGTCAACACCAGATTACTAGGATGAAAAATGCCTTAAGGCAGTGCATCACCACCGACGCTCTATGGGAATCCCCATACATTTTTTAACTCCCGTAGCGCCGCGAAAATTTGGTTGATCTCCGTGCAACTGCTTTTAAATGGAAGAGGATGCTTAGATGTAGTGCATGATCGAAGCAGATTTTGCGTTTTAGATGCAGGATTTTTTATATCGGGATCGAAAGGTTTGAGAAAAGATATATTTCGAGGTTCCGCTCGCTTACAAAGTAGAGCCGCCCGAAATGGAAAATCTGGCTCGATCACGCTTTAGAAAAACATATCAAGAACCAATACCAACAAAAAAAATCATCTGTGTTAAGCCGTTGACTCGGCACACGAGTTTTTGTCAGGTATGGTCATCCGTGGAGTACGCCGCTTCAGAATGGGCAGCGCAGTGCTGCCATCTCTCATCGAGTGTGTGGTCACAAGCAACAATAATTTGACCGCTGGAAATGATATTCCGCTGCACGTGGCCGGAAGACGACGAGGCCGACGTTGACCATGACGCGGGAGCACAAGCACGGGCAGCGTAGCCCAGCCCCAAATTTTGTTTATTTTGTTTGTTCAACGATGCTCATTTTCTCGGGGGAACAGTAGATGAAACTTATTTGTCTTGGAATTCCCAGTCGCAGCCACAGAAATGTGGAAGGATCATGCTTGTAAAAAAATAGTCGAGCTGGATAGGTTATACAGTGAAATCTTTTCTTTTACACTGGATGCCGGAAACCTGGCAGCGCTTTTAGCACTCATCCAGTAGGATGTCAACGGGAAGGGCGGTCTGTTGTTTCATGTGACAACTTTACAATAGTTATTTGAACCGCACTGGGTATCCCCTCGTCCCACGACGTGGTTAGGAGCGCGGATCAAGTGCGGTCCCTTAGAGTCCAAGCATTTGAAATTTCGGGCGGCGGATGGAGCTGGTTTGGACAGATTTCAGACACGTCCATATCGTTTACTGCACAATAAGGTGCGACGAACAATTTGATGGGCAAGTGTGCATATATGCTTCGGCTGAGAAAAGGTATTCAGGATCGAAGTTGAATCAGAATGGAAGCTGAAATAGAATCGGTGCACTTGGGACCCAGGTCGAAGTACGATAAATAAATGGATAGAAATATTGTCGTTACGACGTCATGAGCGAGCACTGGGATGGCAGAAGCGTCAAAAACTGGCGGCACGGCAAACCCACCGTGCCGTCTTCCTCCCACTGTTACACAATGAGGGCGTCAGGGCGGACACTGATGAACCTGAGCATATGATGCCAGTAAAACCTTAGTGGTACCTCAGAAAGTTATACATGTGTAGTTATTCGCACGATAAAGCAAAGATTATAACACCTGGATGCCTCCGCCTCGTGTGCTCTATGAAACCATTAGTTTTTCCAGGAGACCTTTGCTGCATTATGGATACATGAAAACACATGTGCAATTATTTGTGCAATTTGACGTCGCTTTGACAGCAGCGAAGTGCGTATTTCAGACGACTGAATATTTTGGGCTTTAGCTACATGTCAATATTTTGGGTTTCAACTACATGTCAATATGGTGAGATTTAGTTACAGGTCAGTATTGTGGGCTTTAGTTACATGTCAGTATTGTGAGCTTTAGTTACATGTCAGTGTTTTGGGCTTTAGTTACATGTCAACGTTTTGGCCTTCAGTTACATGTCAATATTTTGGGTTTTAGTTACATGTCGATATTGTGGGATTTAGTTACATGTCAGTATTGTGGGCTTTAGTTACATGTCAATGTTTTCGCCTTCAGTTACATGTCAACGTTTTGGGTTTTAGTTACATGTCAGTATTGTGGGCTTTAGTCACATGTCAAGGTTTTGGCCTTTAGTTACATGTCAATATTGTGGGCTTTAGTTACGCCTGTCTTCACTAATGCATCTGTTCAGTAGCTTCAAGGCGCTCGGAATCTATCACCCAGTCAGTTGCGCACTTGCGGACATGGAAGTCGTTTCTGAACGCAGAAAAGGACTGCGCAGTGAACTAACACTGCAGTGCAAAATGTGCACACTAACGGGTGTGGCTGACACTGAGGTTCCACCAAGCATCGGACAAGACCATATGGACGTGAACACCGCTGTAGTTTTGGGAGTCCTCTCTAGTGGAACGACATATTGAATCGATGCTCAGTTATGTGCCGCACTAAACATGTCGTGTATGGTGACCGGAACATTCGCGAAATATCAGGACCAACTGGCGGACGGTAGCAAGCGTACAGGACAGAGTCACGTACCGGAACTGAGGAAGTGCGGTCTGTGGAAGTGCGCACATGTCTACTGGTACCAGATCCACGGCCAACTCCACGTATAACCAACCGGCAGTACTGCCTCTTCGTTGTAGGTACTGCACGACGCCTTTCGGAAGGGGAAAGGGTGGTGTACCTTGCGCGAATTTATAACGACTACCTCCTTCCAGAGCCTGTTGACCCTCGCTATCCTCGAAGCATGCGAATTAAAGTTCCCGATTATAGAAGGAAGCACGCTAAGCCAGAAGAATTGTAATCAGTGTGCCGTGTGCCTTTTGCTAATCGAGACAAGGTCATGTGATGTCGTAAGCCTCGACGAGGACGAGAAAGAAAGCTAGAGCGGATTTCTGGAAGTTCCTGCGCGGATAGGCAAGATAACACTCACAATGGCAATTTGTTATGAAATGCTCTCACTCCGAGATCCACGAGGTGAAGGTCACTCCCAGCGCACTCCCTCCGCGTGCGCTTGGAGACTGGGAGGTCCGCGGTTCGAATCCGCGGGCCGGCTGTGCCGTCTGGGGTTTTTCCTGGGTTTCCCTCAGATGTGTAATAGGCGTATGCCGGAACAGTTCCCCTGAAGTCGGCCCATGGACGCAGCTATCCTCCCCCCGAGCGGATTCCGCTCGGTCTTCCACCTCACCCTTTCCTCTCCTCCTCTCCACCACCTTTCCCTTCCCGAGAAACATGCCGCCTAATCAGGCAGGCAGACCTCTCGGGTTCCTCCCAGCGACACTCCTCCCTCCCTCCTCCTCCTCCTCGAAGTCTGGGGCCGTGGTTAGTGACGACCAGGATGAGCCAACAGACCCGAATTATGTACTCGATTAAACTGGAAACCTCCATTCGCACTTTACGTTCCAAGCAGCTGTATGGTCCACGCACACACATTTTTCTCCTCTACCCTGCTTTTCTTCCCTTTTCTTCTTCGCTTTTGCCTTTCTCGTCCTCCTCCACTGATGTCCAAGGATATGGGAAACGCTATGCAGCCTCTTTCCAGTTTTATTGCATTTCCGTTGACTGTGCAAGTAAATGAACCGTTTTGCACCACCACAACGTGCTCTGAAATTTCTAAGCCCAGGGTGACAGGAAATAAAGAAAACAGGTTGCGGTTTCGTTTCGCAATTTCCGCGTAATGTCGGTAGGCTATAACATGTCGACACCAACCTGTCTCAACCGCGTCGTGTCCAACCTAGGTTTTTGTGTTACGAGAGATTTCGTCTATTATATGCGCAAGCATTGCAGAAATCACACGAAACGACTAGTGACTAACCCTTCGCCCGACAACAACGCAGCAGGGAACAGCAACAGCTCAACGAAGAAGTTCAGGAGACAGCTGGACAGCCTGTGCGCATTCAAAAGCCGCGCCACTAATGAGGCTCGTGCACATGACGTCACGCGCAGCCTTTGAGCGCCTTTGAGCGGCGTGACTCGGGAAAACATGTGGATGCGTCACATGCGTCTTACTGCGGGCCGAATGAGGTAACAGCATGTGTTTTTCCAATATCACGCATACCGCAACAACTCACGACATGCCCTCCTACTGTAACGCCGGTGCGGCAATATGTTTTCCCGAGTCACATGACTAAACGTGACATCACTGCACAACCCTCATTGTTCCGTTTGGCTGAGCGCGATATGCGTGTTTACAGTATTGGACTTGGCATGGGTGAGCACGAGCGGTCATATGTTGGCACAAGATTTCGCTTAACCCGTCGCGCGCCAAGAGAAAACAAAAATAACACAGAAAGAAGACGTTACATCAGCGGTACTGCATTTACAAGCAAGCGCCAAAATGTTGTGAAGCGGTGACTGCGCGAACCGTTTCGCTCGCTGCGCCATCCCTCGACTGTAGACGACGAAGTGCCGTCTATGATGCGCCGCCTTAAAGGGAGGATCGGCAACGGTTGTGCCCAAAATTAAGTGAAGGTTGGTTTCAGCAGAGACCACCCACAGATGCTGACAGCAGCCTCCGTTTCCAATAAACGTGCGCGCATAATTTATAAAGAGCAAAAACGATAGAGCGAAACCGAAACTATGAGAGCAGGCGGTGGCATCGGAATCGACAAGCGCTTCGCCGTGACGTCAGTCGCGAGATTCGTCTGCCGTTATTCCCATGTGTTGTATTGCATTGAAGACGCAAGGAAGCAAGTTACGCTTAACGTGCAATCATGGAAACCGACTCCGCATCAGAATACAGCTTCACGGGACTTGAGCCCGATTCAGACGTGTATTCTGATGAGGAGAATGACTTGACGGTCACCATAAACCACAACGACTCGCCGTTTTAGACGGACCCTGTACCAGTGCGCGCGTCCCTTGAAACCGAGACCTCGGACCCATACACTGAAGAACGTCGAATTCAAAGTAACGAATGGTGAGTTTCAAATAGCGTGTCGCACGTTCTTATATATTTGCCACGGGTGCACGCGTAACATGAAACATGTTGCAGGTGCACGTGCGGTCGGTGCCGCCCGCAGGAAACCAACGAATTCGTTTGCTGCAGAGAGCTCGACGCGGGGACAGTATGTGATGACGAGTGCGTGGACTGCATAACGGTGCACGACCTCTTCCAACTCATGTGCTTGCACAGGAGGCAGCTTCAGGTGCGCAGCCGGTTCCTACGGAACGAGCGTCCGTTTTACATGGAACGCTGCTCTAGTGGCGACACCAACAGGTATTTAGCCTTACCTTTGACCTGGTAATGTCCACGTCCTGAAGTGACTTTGCACGTTGATCATGTCCTGCAGGGGCGGCGGAACGTGCTGAGCGCGCGGGCTCAGGACTGTGGTCGGCGCCCCCCATCCTCCTCAATCCCCTTACACTGGCATCGTGAACAGTTCAACTGTTCAAAGTGAACAGTTATGCCTGCCTAGTTTATGTCAAATACTTGTGAATGCAAGATTCTTGTTTTGGATTTTTCTGTAACTTATTCAAACTTCATTTGGTTTCAGACATGAAGCTTTATTTTTAAATTGTTTTTGTATCTTCTTGCATTTTAAGTCCAAGATGTAGCTTACAGTCCTGTTTATTATCTATACTGGTTTCGTCAACTTCACATTTATAGTGCCCTTATATTTTATTTTTCTAAAGTCAAAATGAATTTGTAATCGTGTTGTGAGTGGAGCTGAATCTTGAGACATATGATTGGGGGTTCTGTACCTTTAAACACAGTATAGCGACTACACCCCTGTTAGTCAGGCTGTATCTCCTGTGGGAACAAGTTTAGCTGTCCCCACCCGCTCTTCCGCTACCATTGATGCCCTGTCCACAACAGCACCTGCGGGCTGAAGTTTGCAGATTTACAATATGTACTTTTAATGGGACACAGCTCCGATAGGGCTATACTAGCCCTCGAACGGCAACTGAAGCGGAGATTCCGAGCTCACAATCTGAATATGTGTATTACTTTACAACCTGAATATATGTGTGTTACTTTTGCCTTTCTGAGCACACCCTGCGCATGTCGGACCACCATTGCTTCCCGCTTTTGGCTATCGTGGCAAATGGGTCACTGGTGATCATGGAATCCGGCACACACAGCCAGCAACAATAAAATTTAAAGGAACATTCTTTGGTTACCAGGACTTCACTGTGCTCACAGCATTGCTCTGTCGGAGCTCAATGTATTTTTTGCAACCTTTTGCAGGGCCCTGCGCTACACAGCGTACCGAGAATTTGTAGTTTTAGTGCACGGCAGAGGACTGGGTGCTGGACAGCGACGAAGAATACCCGGTTGTGCGCTTAGGCGAATAAGATCGGCAATCCCGTCTGCTACGTACACGCATTTCGGATGGAATTAGCCTGTTGGACTGATTTGGCTCTGCCCGTGCATGCGCAATGTGAAGTGCTACTTTGTAGTATTGTGTGTTACGTGTTAGGCTTCTGCGAGCATACTAGGCTTGGTGCAATACATTTATTTCTGGTTGGTAAGTTACCTTCCAAAGATGTGTACAAAGTAGTCCCACGTCAACAACGAAATTTTTGTTGTACCCCTTCCAGTGATTCATAACATGTACAGCTTCAACAAGAGCTAACCATACCAGCACAATGTGAGTGAATCATTATTGAGGAAGATGTTAGCCACCCAAGCTCCATTTCGTGAGTATTTATGGAATGAAGAGAATTTATGGAATTCATAGATGGAGAAGTTACCCGTCAAAAAGAACTTGATTGAATATCACATATTATCACATAAAATGCCATGGAAAATATGTGGACATGAGTGAAAAGTGAATTAAAAGTAACGTGGAACATAGCTTAAGATACTTTGGTAAAGTTACCTGAAAAAGAAATGAGTTCCTCTGAAAGTTATCCTGGCACAAAAGCACTGAATTAAGCTACCAAGTTACCAAAAAATGGAACTTAGTTACAGTAACAAGTTACCTCGAGCTCTGCTACCATTGATGCGGTCTCAACCAACAGTTTTGTCCAAATCAATGATTGTTCACCAAAGGCAGCTAACGTGGCTGTAATCTTGCTCAAGAACGAGACCTGGTCACCCCGACTGATATTACTGGCTCTGCTTAAAGCTGTACACTCTATGAAAGAAAGACCATGATCTGCATCTTCTCTGGGGTAAGGCTTTTTCGCTGAGAGCAATGTTTGAAAAGGTAATAACTGGAGAGTGGACGTTTAGGCTCGTAAAATATGCACCGTCTACCCTCCACGTGCAGACAGTCTGATTTGGAGATATTTTGCCTGTACTCTGTTATGTTACGTTGTTGTTTAAAAGAAAACGACCGGCCACGGTGCACGCGCGTGGCTTGCGTGATTAACTTCTTGTTCGCCATCTTTGCGGACACGGTTGTATTGTGTGTTCATCTCCATTAAAAGCTAAGTTGATGTTTGTTAAACATCTAGCCGATCTTCTTTCATAGACATAACATGGTGTCAGAAGTCAACGTCCCCGCTCCCAACAGCCTAAAGCAACATTGAAGATCAGTGATCACGACAGCAACAGAGCTTCAACATGGCCTTCGCGTTACTGCAGCCACCGCCGCACTTTGTGCCTGGAAAGAATCCGTCTTTCGAATGGGATCAGTGGAAGAAGTCCTACCACTACTATGAAGCAGCTACGGAGTACACCGAGAAGCCTGATTCAGTACGTAAAGCCTTACTTCTACATGTACTTGGACCAGCGGGTCGAAGTTACGTGGACACATTTCCGACCCAGCCAGCAACAGCAAAGGACTCCGTCAAGTACATCTTTGACAACTTTGACACGAAGTACAAGCCTTACAGGAACGTTACGCAGTCTACTGCAATTTTCAACACCATGGTGCAAAAGCCAGGTCAATCAATAGACGACTTCGCGACTGAGCTCCTTCATCAAGCAGAGCGATGTGATTTCGGCGACAAGAAAGATCGGCTTGTAGGAGATAGGATCATCGTGGGACTACGCGATCCCGCCCTGAAGGAACGTTTGTTCCGAGAGTCAACTACGTCCTTAGACAAAATCATCGCTACGTGCAACGCAGCAGAAATCTCCAAACAGCAAGTATCTTCACTCATCGACAGCTCCTTGGAAACAACCGTGGATGCACTTCGATTGCGGCACCATCAACGGCCACGAGGACGTCGTAGCAAATCTCAAAAGAGACAACCGACCAGCGTTCCTTCCCAGCCACGACGACAAGCTTGTTCCAGGTGTGGAACATATCACGCACCCCGTAACTGCCCAGCATATGGCAGTACTTGTCACTTCTGCGGGAAGTTTGGTCATTATGCCAGCGTGTGCCACCAGCGAAAGAGGGGGAGCAACTCGAATAATGACGGCAAAATACGAACACTCGAGACAAGCAACTACGATGGTCTGCTGGATTTAAGTACATTAACTGTTGATAGTGTGGACATCAGTTCCAATTGGCATGAAACAGTTTTGGTCTGCGGACATCCCGTGACCTTCAAGCTCGATACCGGATCAGACGTCAACATCCTCCCCAAGTCACTGATTCATCAATGGATTCATCAGCTCCAACTTAAGCCAACATCTCTATCAGTTTCCACATACACAGGAGAGAATCTCCGTGTTGAGAACGAATGTCTTCTCACTTGCTCTGTGAACGGATGCGCCAGAGACATCAAATTCCTCATCGTCGACATCAACGCAAAGCCGATCTTGGGTGCAACTGCATGCGCTCAACTTAACCTAGTTTGCCGTGTCATGCAGCTGGACAATGATAGAGCCTTGTCCTCAGCATCGAGGGAATACTCTTCCTACGAAGACGTCCTGCTGGATTTTCCCGACGTATTTGAAGGAGTTGGCAGATTGCCAGGTGTCAATAAGATAACCCTTCGGTCAGATGCCAAGCCTAGCATTGTCGCTCCTCGCAAGGTACCAGCTGCGATTGAGTCAAAAGTGAAGGAAGAGCTCGCTCGGATGGAAGCAAACGGTATTATCACCAAGGTCACTGAACCTACAGACTGGGTGCATCCCATAGTGATTGTGACCAAGAAGAATGGATCACTGCGCATTTGCCTGGATCCACGAATGCTTAACGAAGCCATAAACAGGGAACATTATCACATTCCAACACAGGATGAACTGTTTTCACGTCTGAGCGGAAGCAAGATATTTACAGTCTTCGACGCAAAGTCAGCATTTTGGCAGCTTCAGCTTGATGAGCCCAGCTCTTTTCTATGTACGTTCGCGACTCCATGGGGCCGATACCGTTTTCTACGGTTGCCCTTTGGTTTAAGTATCGCCCCTGAACTCTTTCAAAGGTCAATGGATATGATCTTTGCGGACTACGACAAAATCAGGCTGTATTTCGACGATATACTTGTAGCTTCTCGCTCGAAAAAGGAGCACATCGCAATGCTACGTACGGTGCTGACTATCCCACGCAAGAACAACCTGAAGTTGAACCGCGACAAACTACAAGTGGGACTGTCAAGTATCCCCTACTTGGGCCACATGCTAACCACGAAAAGTATTGCCATAGATCCGAAGAAAGTTGAGGCTATCACAGCTATGGCAGCCCCAACAAACAAACAGGAACTGCACAGATTCCTTGGGATGGCAACTTATCTCAGCAAGTTCGTCCCTCACTTTTCGGAGGAAACAGCCTACTTGAGAGAACTACTCAAGAAAGACGTTTCGTGGCAGTGGACTGAAGCAGCACAAAAGCAGTTCAACCGTCTCAAACAACCGCTCACAACGGCGCCAGTTCTGCAGTTCTTCGACAACGAAAAGCCTGTAGTCATCTCAACAGATGCTAGCTCCTACGGACTCGGTAGTGTTTTGCTGCAGGAGCAACAGCCCGTAGCCTATGCATCAGCAACACTGACAGCACCTCAACAATGCTACGCTCAAATTGAGAAAGAGCTCCTGGCGGTTGTATTTGCTTGTGAGCGTTTCCACTACTACATATTTGGGAGGCACGTAACAGTGCAGAGCGATCATAAGCCTTTGGTTGGCTTACAGCGCAAATCTTTCGACAAGATATCCCCAAGGCTCCAACGTCTTCTATTGCGGCTACAAGCGTACGACATCGAACTCATTTATGTGCCGGGCAAGCAGCTTGTAGTAGCAGACGCACTGTCTCGCGCACCACAGACAACAACAGTTGAAATAGCTGATCACGAAGACTGTATCCAAGTATGCACCCTTGTGACAGCCTCAACCCCAAGGCTGGAAGCGATTCGAACTGCTACATCCAACGACCCGACCCTACAGATTGTCGCATCCTACATTTGCAAAGGATGGCCAGATCATACTCATAATGTGCATGCCCAAGCAAGACCATACTTCCACTGTCGTGATGAGCTGCACTTAGTTGATGGTTTCGTCTGCCGAGGTCAAAGATTGGTCTTGCCCGAATCAGAACAAGGCAACGCCCTTGAAAAGCTACATGTTGCACATCGCGGCATTGTCGCTTGCAAAACCAAAGCCAGAGAAGCAATTTACTGGCCCAGTATGAATCAAGACATCGAAACCCTTATTGGTCGGTGGCAGACTTGCCAACGGTACCAGAGGAATAATCAGAGGAAACCTCCCGAAGATCGCACAATTCCCACACGCCCTTGGCAAAGGATTGGGCTGGACCTGTTCTACCTGAAGGGTGCCACTTACCTTCTCATTGTTGACTATTTTAGCAAATTTGTCGAGCTGCAATCAATGAATTCAACAGCAGCGCCAGCTGTAATCAACGCTGTAAAAGCAGTCTGCGCACGGTTCGGTTTGCCCGACGAGATCGTTTGCGACAACGGCCCGCCTTTCGACTCTCAAGAATTTAAGGGATTTCTGTCAACTTGGGACATAGTTCACAACCCTACAGCGCCATATAACCCAAGGTCGAAATGAATCGATCAATCACAAAGCGATGCAATGTGTAAGGAAAAAACGTGTGCTTTCAATGATTCTACGTACAAGACAGCGCTAGAGACCCTCCATCCCTAACTTGACTTGCAGGAGTCAGTTTATGGCTTTCAGTTATCGTGTACCATGTTGTGTGACCATATCGTGACCATTGTTGGGTTCCCCTACCCCCTGCGGGCGTAACCGTAATGAAAGTGTACGGGAACTTTATGGCTAGCGGCTTCCCAATCTCACTTCGTTTCAACTAGTGGGTCCTGAATGAAAAAGACGTGTTTCTGTGATGTATATTTGCGCTGCGTGGTTACGAAAAATGTTTGCCTAAATTAATTACTGCTTTTGACTTTGTTTCAGATGGTCACTCGTTGGATGTTAATAAAAATATTCTACAAGTTGGGAATGTATTTTTGAGTTGTGTACGTTGATTTCCGCTGTAGGAACCTTTTACAATAACTTGCATTTCAGATGAGTTGTTTGTTTGTGGCTTCTGCGTGTAGAAATTACTGTTCCAAAGTTATCATAAAAAATATGTAATTAAGTACTCATTCGTTTTCGAATGAGTATTGTTTCTATCATTGAATAAACTTGACTTTCTCTCGATTTATATTTTGTTATTTGAGAATAATGTATGCATGAGAGTTGTGTCTGATTTGAAATACATTAAATGCAACGTTTCTCGTTTTGATTGAGTGTTGTTTCCAGCGTTAATACTTCTCGTTTGCTTAGATAATATTTCTCTAAAACCAGTTTGCACTGACATGGAAATCTGTTCTTAGATTTTTTTGGTATGCTATTGTTTTTTTTATAGAATTATTATTGTGTTCTTGAGAATCGAATAATTCTGACGTCTATTTGCAATAGTTGATCAATAAAAAAATTCGCCTCTATACTCCAGTCCTAAGAATATTTCCGTTTTGGATGAAAGAATGTTAAAGAGAGAGAGACAGAGTTCCCCACCCCATACATTGACAAAGGACGTTCGGTTTCCTCGCTTTGGGCTGTATAGAGGGGGAGAGAGAGAGTGACCCCACCGGGCTCGTAGCAAACACTGGCTGTACTGTGTAAAGCTTGGCTGTACTGCGTGTGTTGGAATCCTCTGTCAAGGTAATGGTTATAGTGCCTGAGTAGGACGAAAATTGAAATTGTATATTGTTCGACTAGATTAGATCGCAAGCATGATTTTATGATAGTTCAAAAGATAGATTACTTCCATTTCAATTTATTAAATTTTTAATGTTTGTTGTTTGATAGTTTGTTTCGATATTATTTTCCTGCATGTGTCTGTTGTTTACACGTTGGCAGATGCGCCGTTTAGAGTGTTTCTCTGCTATTCAGTGTTAAGTCCGTGCATGTTTATCGTTTCGATAGATTGTTTTAAATTATTTTACCTTTGTGTACCTCTTGTTTACGTGTTCGATGGTGCATTGTTTTGGCTCTTTATTAGCTCTTGATCGTGTTTTTCATTATTTCCTTACATGTATCTTCTGTTTATGCGTGGATGATGCGCCGTTCAAAGTGTTTCTCTGCAATTCAGCGTTAGCTCTGCGCTAGTCGCTGTATAAAATTCGTCATGTTTTAACAGTTCTCGTTTTAACAGATTGTTTTTCAATTATTTTCCTGTACGTATCTCTTGTTGGGATGATGCATGGGTTTGGCTCTCTATTAGCTGTTGATGGTTCTGGTTATTTCATTGCATGTGCGCTATTCACGTGATAAGAAAATTATTAATTGTGTCGTGTTCGAATATTCAATTCCCATATTCTTTATTTATAACTTAGCTTCCCGTATTCTTTATTATGTCTATTGTGTTTCTTCCGTTTCATGTTTTTGGTTGGGGTTTTCCTTCTTTACGCAGAGTTACAACATAATTCCTGGCACTATTCGCTTTAACATATTTAATCTTGTACTTTTGTGTATGGCTATCCTTTGTAAAGCTATACTTGCATGTAAACCACTCACGCACCACCTGCAAAAATTGCGAACGAAGTCGGCCCAGGGTGAAAATCGCGAGTGAAGTCGGCCCAGGTGTGACGGCACCAACGCTTGGTGGGGTTGCCGGTGTGCATGTTCCTACTTGTGCGTAAACCGACCACCGCGTAATTGTTGTAGCGAAAAAAAATGTGAATGAATTCGGCCCAGGTGTTGTCAGTGTCCATGCCCGTACTTGCGTGTAAACCGCCTATACTGCGCCGCCTGAAAAAATTATGAAAAAAGTCAGCCCAGACAGAAAAATTGCCAAAGAACTCGACCCAGGTGTGAAGGTAACATCGCATGGCTGGGATGCCAGTGTGCATGCCCCTACTTGTATGTAAACCTCGCACGCACCGCCTGAAAAAAGTGGAAATGAAGTCGGCCCACGGGGAAAAATTGTCAAAGAAGTCGGCCCACATGAAAAAAATACAGAACGATAAGGGCACGCGTAGCCCTCCGGCTCGCCAGTATGCACTGCTAGAGCTCCTCACCGCGTGTACCTACTTGCATGTAAACCACTCACGCACCAACTGAAAAATTGCGAAGGAAGTCGGCCCAGGGTGAAAAATGTGAATGAATTCGCCCTAGGTGTTGTCAGTGTGCATGCCCCTACTTACATGTAAACCACTCACACACCACCTGAAAATCGCTGGTAAGCTCCCGGACAGCCCCTCACCCACGCAGCACCCACCGCGCACTTGAAAAAAAAATCGTGAGAGAAGTCGGCCCAGGTTGAAAAATGCGCGATGGTAAACGAAGGCCCTCCGCGAACTCTACCGATCACTTCATAAGAATCTGATTAATTGTGCCATATTGGAATATTAGCTGTTGTGCTTGAAGTTACTTACATCTATCAGAACTTAAAAGTAAAACGTCTCTATGGTGCTCACATATAATAATGTGAGACATTTTATAATACAGTTTTTAATATTGATTGTAATCATATTGATTAAACATATCTTCTTTGATTAAATGTCCTATCTCATTGTAGTCCTGATTAATTGAAAACTTGTGTGAGTACCGCTAATAAAAAATATTGTGTATAATGTGTGATACCCCTTCAATGCTATTGCACCATATCTGTAATAATTAGAACCTTTTGTTATGTATATCGTATTGTGTTTCTTCTGCATCAGATTTTTGGCTAGGTTTTTCTCCTTCACACAGAGTCATAACATAATTCGCGACAGTAATGACCTTAATAAGTATATTTTCACTTGTACTTTTGTGTATGGCTATCCTTTGGATGTCTACGCTCGCATGTAAACCGCTTACTGCACACATGTTGTAGCGGGAAAAAATTATGATTGAAGTCGGCACAGATGGAAAAAAGGCGAAAGAAGTCGACCCAGGGTGAAAAATGTAAGAGGGTAAGCGCGCACGCAGCCCTCCCCGCACCGGTAAGCGCGCGGACAACACTCCGCCCACGCACCGCGCGGGAAAACATACGCAAGTAAAGTCGGCCCAGACGCGCCTGGCCTTTGCTAAGGGTCTCGGGGGTCGTTGCTATGGGCTAACTGGACCAGACTGAACACTACTTCCGTGCATGCTAGTGTGACTGGGTACCCATGGGAACAGAGGCCAAGACTCTGGAAAAGAAGTCGGTTCGATTTTGCGACTATCATTCTGTCCAGGAGCTGATTGTTCTGGTACAATAATTTGCCAGAATTTCTAGCGCTGCCTTACTGTCCGTGATCACATTCCACGCGCCGGGCGCTGATCCCGCAATGTTCTTTAACGTGGTCAGTTTGGCGGAGAGCTTGGACTCGTTTCGTAGGGGTGGTTCTGTGCCACTTCAAGGTTTTCATGTGTGATATAAAAGGCTGATGTTGATCCGCCTTGAGGCACTGATCCATCGGTGTACACACACACACACACCACAGGAAGCCATCGAGAGTAAGCTGAGCTAGGGTGTTCCAGGGTAAGTTGATGAGCAACACCGGGAAGAACAGTGTTTTTCTTCAAGAGACCAGGAATGTGGACACATACAGGGGGCCTACGAAGAGTCCACATTGTTTGGCCATAGGAATGCATTGATGGTGGGGAGGCACATTTTCGGCCCCGGGAAGCAAGAGCAATCTGGGTACATTGTCCGCAAAACGGGCTATTTCCCGAAAATAGCCAATGTTATCCAAGCCAAGCACGTTTGAAGTAATGGCTGTGATCACTGTAGTGCAGCGAATGTGTTGTGTGCTTCTCTGTCTAGTCTCGGGGCTTCACGCAATTATGAATCGCTATAGTGCTCAAACGTCCCATCGGTTCACCTTGCCAGATCGAAACAGTAATCCCTTTCGCAGTAGCAACGTAGCGAGGTCATGAAGACACGGTGATGTGCTACTGTCCTCACAAATCGTTCTGTTCTACACAATCAGAGGCAGACCGTACATTTAACTTTACCCCGAAAATTGCTGCAGGAACTACACAGTACTCTTCGTGGCAGTGCTGATTACGTGCACGCCCATGCGTTGCGTGCCCCGTATCGTGCTGTGGGCCCATTCCCCACCAACATTCTGGGCAACCAGTTCCCCTTGGATGAAATGCAATCCTAAAAATACGGTCTGTTTCTTGTGCTCTAGACAAAAAAATGCGGCAACTAACGTATGGCCGCATAAAGCTCTCTGTTTTTCTGTTCACGATCACGATCGATAAAGCCATGGATTTCATAAGCTAGTTTACCTGTTTACGCTATCTTTCAGTGAGCAGATGCACCACTATGGTTAATGCTTACGCAACACTTGTTAGGTGACTAGATAGGCAACTTCAAATCGAACATATACGTGATACACAATTGCTGCATATATACAGTTCGCCAAGGCAGTGCAGTTGGTACTACTTGTGACACTGTAGTCTGTGGTTTCTGGTTCATGGTCTGAAAATGATGTGCGAGCTCTGGAATGGTTGGCAAAGAAAAAGTACTAACAAATGGATTCATCGGACTTCGTTACACATGTTTACTACTGCTTTTCGGGAGCAGCACGTACTGGAACTTGTAGACCAGCATTAGGCCATGGATTGGAGATCACTAAAGAGCGGATGAATATGTATTAAGTATTCTGAATATATGCACAATTTCTTTAGGATCTCCCGCATGAAAACACTGCCTAAGTCGTGTAAAGCAAGTTCCAAGGATATTGAAAGGGATATCAACACACAAAGTAACAATTCCTTGCTTCTCAGACATTCAGGAATTAAGAGGCAATCCTATGTAACAAGTACAATAGCTGAATTACGGGAATAGTTATGTCAGGCATAGAAATGGCTCCGGGCACTGAGAACCTGCACACCCAACTAAAAGAAATAAGTAATTGAAAAGCATTCTCCTCCATTTTTCGGTGTCAAAACTGCACTGCCTTCTTTTGTAATCATTATGATGCACTGGTCTATACTCCTTGAAGAATGGGGACAAGAGCATTTCACGTGAAAGATCTATCATAAATTCCAACGTTTTGGGACCTCTCGGTTGTGCCGTCCTGATTCCTGAGTGAACTGTAAATACGCCAGAATATGCACTAATGTTCAACATAGAGGGTGTCCCGCGTAACGTGTCAATCAGGTGCTACATCAAAGGTACCACCTGTTTGTAACTTAACTAGTGGAAAAGTAACGGCAGCTTTTTTCTTTTATTGTTCTCTTTCAATAAAAAATTATTAACACGTGTGCATATAACACCTGTATGCATATGCAATATAAAATCATCGTAACCTGCCTCTAACAAAGGCCAAAATACCTTTCTCATTGCCCAGATGCAGGACCATATCGAGGAAAAGAAAATACTTCCATGAAAATTGCTGTTCTAGAAATCACAGACAAGTGCATCACACTCAGTATGTGTCCCACTAGAATGGTGGAAGCACTTACTGACAGATAAACAAAAGAAAAGCTGTCGTCCTATTGTTTTATACGTTGCTGCCACTGTGCGCTGGCGCTGTTCTTCACTAACACATGCAGGTTGCGTTGCAGTCATCACTGGTTCCGAAACAATATTTGTTTTGTTAGAACATGCCCTACGTAGGATCCTTGCACTTGTTCTGAAATTGTTCGAGATTGTTGCCCAAGCCTGCAGCATCACATACTCCTTCTGAAAGACGTTCGTCAAACTAATAATATGGACTGGGCTTTCGTCAAAGTGCTTCTCTGATGCACTTACTTGATGGTGTCTTTCTGCAAACATTTTAAATGCTGACATAACTAGTAGCTGCACATCATCCTGTAGAGGAGGTGGTGTTCCTCTACATGAGCCTTGACCGGCGATGATGGAATATCCCAGCGGGCAGATGTACCTGGCCTCACGCTAGGACGGTGCCGGTAGAACTGGCTGCCAGGCCCAGTGGCACACGGCAGCAGAGGCACTTTTAATTAACTTTAATTTCTACTACTCTTACTCATTGACATCTGTAAGGAACCTCGCTTCCCAAGCAGCACACAATATTGGACCCATATTGGCTGGTCATTGGCGATACGGGTCCAATATGGGACCCGTTTCGCCAAGATTTTCCCCATATTGGCTGAAAATGGGCAATATGGGCCCCATATTGCCCAGTTTCAGCCAATATGGGGAAAATCCTGGCAATATGTGCCCCATATTGCCCACTTTGAGCCAATATTGGGAAAATCTTGGGAATATGGGCCTCATATTGCACGCGTACACCCCATATTGACTGAACAGGGTACGTAGCCGTGTTGCACAAATGCCCAAGCAGCACGGCGAGATTGAACGTTGAAGCGTGTGAAATACCCTATTCACTACATCGTTACATTCAACAACTTCCCGCAGATGATACACATTGTTCGAAACAGTCAACGTACTTGGCATTCCCAACGTAAAGTTCGCTAGAGTTCGACACCTCAACATTCCACGTCTTGAAAGTCGCCGCCATCTTCCTTCGCGATGCCAATGCCAATCGGTCGAGCCGACTGTGAGTAAGCGAGTTGTTTGAGCGTAATCACGCGTCCTACAACTAATGCGCATGCGCGACAGCCCGAACGGACGTTTCATAGGGCTAAAATGTCGCTGGGTGCTGTAATGGTAACGAAATTGCGGCAGGTCAAGTAAAAAACACAATGTTTGATAAGAAGGGATGGCTATTCTGTAAAGTTAGGTGATTTCAAGTTGCTGCAAGCAGTGTAAATTGCTCTGGCATGTGTCCGTCACCGCCACGAAAGTGTTTCGCTGCTTTGTATTCTCGGAGCGGGTGTGGAAACTGTTAGTCCACAGAATATTGCGATCCCAATGAAGGCTTCTGAGGGATCTTAGGTATTGGCGGTTCTGTGGGACTGCTTGTGATCTTCAGCGCGGGCGTAGCGCCTGTTCTTCGTTTTTTTGTGAGTTTGGGCAATGCCGTGTTTCTTTCCTTTTTTTTCGTTCTTTTTTTTTGCAGTGATGTGAACGTGGATCAATTAGATTGCTTTATTATTACACGGGCTCTCCGTAGGTGTTATCACAGAAATATTGGCAATATTGGCGCAAAATGGGCTTGCCAATATGG
Source organism: Ornithodoros turicata (assembly GCF_037126465.1). Taxonomy (NCBI): domain Eukaryota; kingdom Metazoa; phylum Arthropoda; class Arachnida; order Ixodida; family Argasidae; genus Ornithodoros; species Ornithodoros turicata. The sequence continues at coordinate 197,508,931 of NC_088201.1, read as the reverse complement.
GCAGCCCATACTGGTCCAATATGGAGCCTGGTTGCACTCCCCATATTGGTCCAATATTGGCAGCCCATATTGGGCCAATATTGGCAATCTTGGCAGCCCATATGGGTCCAATATTGGACCAATATTGGCGTGCTGCTTGGGTTGTCGCCAGAGGTTCCTGAGCAGCTTCAGTGCATGCGCGGCATCGAAGATGAGGAGGATTGGCTCCGCTGGTCTCACTGGGTGAGGAAAGGATGTTTGAAAGCCCTCAGACTGCCGTTGATGGATCGTACAGCCAACAATATTCCCCACTGTTACATTGGATGGCAAGCCATCGCACACAAGTGCGACTGCATGCATGTTGCATTCTTCCAGGACTTTAACAGCATCTGTGACGATCCCTCGAAGAACTTCTCCGGAGCAACCATTGTTCAGAAAATATCCTATGGGCAGTTGCAGCGGGCTACGACGCCAACAGCCATGAATACCAAGGAATCCGTCGAGAAGGGGATGTTATCGGAACTCTTCGGGTGTTTGGGACTGGCCAAAGTTGACATACCCAATCAGTCGGCCTGAGTTTTGATCGTCCTAATACACATGCCGTCCAGCATTATTGAACACAGCCGTTCCTGCTCTGCGGCAGCACCGTACTTTTCCTTCATGTGTTGCAAAGACAACATGGTGAGTCCTGGCCACACATCAACAACCTGCAGTCGTTTCTTATGGTAGCTGGTGTCGGCATTGGAAACCTTGTTGACAGGTACTTGTATGGACGTGGAGAATAGTAGTGAAGCCTTGCGGCAAATTTCCTGAAGTTCTCACTGCAACGCCGTCCAGATGGCACCCTCTTATAGTTTTGGTTCCACTCCTTTAGAATTTCGTCTGGCAGCTCACCAAATGACTGTAGCTGTATTCCGGCCTTTTGAGGTATTAATTTCTTTTCCTTCATGTCATCGATGAGCTTGTTCAGAGATTGAATTTTCTTCTCTCTCCGTCGAATAACTTGCTTGGTGGCATAAAGTCTTCGCCTTACTTTCCCCAGGTGCTGGTAGACCGTCTTTAATTTTGAACCTGGTGTTGTTTTCGAACCGTATGAATGATCTTGTGGAATTTTCCTGCGCACACTGTCTGGTGTCTGTTGTTCCGCTCATGTAGCCCTTTGCAAATGAACAGCATGAAATGTTGGGCCATGAGACACGCATGTTTGTGTAGTTTAACTGTACTCTGTAGAAACACTTACAGGAAAAGAAACACTTACTCTTGGTCGAGGGCGTAACAGGTGTTTGATCAGCTGGCGTAGTTCTCGACACCGATGGGGTTAGTAGTAAAGATAGGTTGAGAGCCGTCGTCAATGAGAGTTAGAGACATGGACCCCCTGAGCCCTGCGCGTATTTTTCCCTGCGCGGCGCGTCCCTGCGCGTTTTTTTCACCGCGCGGCGCGCGTGCGGAGGCTTGTCCGCGCGATTATAACATGCAAAGAAGGGCCATACACAAAAAGTACGAGTGAAAAAAATATATTTAAAATGCCAATCAAGTTGCCAATTGTAATGTCAATCAAGTTGCCAATTGTAAAGCCAATGGTGCTGGGAATTCTGCCAACTGTGATGTCTGCCAATTGTGATGCCAATCAGGTGAAGGAGAAAAACCCAGCCGAAAAACCTTCACCACCTGTAATAGAAGAAACAAAAACACAAGACAGTACATGTGGATAATATACAAAATTTATTATATCCATGTCCCTAGATTCTGAAAGAAAACATAAAATCAACATTCGTCAAATTGCTTACCAATTGATCACTTACAGACCCCCACACCAGCGACCTGAAAGACGACTCATCTTTATATGATACTATAATCGCACTCAATAATACATACAATATTGTGGCCATACAGGATAATCTGGAAAATATACATTTCATTATCACAATGCTACAGCAACAATAATATCAACTGCAATAATACATACAGTATGGTGGTGGACCTCAAGCGTCTGAAAGAGAATCTCATTTAATATCATATTCTATTTTCAATAATACATACAATATTGCGGCCACACTGGATAATCTGGAAAATATACAGTTCAATATCACAATAACGTTATAGCAACAATAATATCAACTCCAATAATACATACACTGCTGTGGTGGTGGACCCCAAGCGTCTGAAAGAGAATCTCATTTATTATCATAATCATATCCTGTAACTTTTACTCACACTCCGATTGACGTGCTTCTTCTTCTCTACTTGCTAAAAAGATACATGCAATTAGTAATAACTAAACTTAGTCATATGTTAGTACATACTAGACCAATCGGTAGCTCCACCAAAATCGTCTGGAATGGAAGTCATATATTAAAGTCAAAATTAAACAAATTTATTACATACATCTCGGTGGAGGTGATTCATGATCTGAAACAAGAAATAAAATTTGAACACTTTTTCATAAGCATTATAATACCTTACCATTTTCAAAGAAAAACAGGGGGCTGCTGCTGTACACTGAGAAAAGACAATATTCATGAGGGAAAAACATCATCACCGCAAAACAAAAACTTACCACTCTTGTCAGTCATCTTTGAAGTGCTGACAGGAAGGAACTTCCACTTTAAATGTGCTCAACCTCATTATCATAAAACCTCCTCTGGAACATGTGGAACAAGGTCAGCTCCTCATTTTCCTATTCGTTCCCCAAACTATCAACTTTCTCACTCCCAAATATAATTATGTGGAAGCTCTTTCGCCAATGCATTGGAAAGGAACAGGAGGAGGAGGAGGAGGAGGTTGAGTCAACCGAAGAGAAGAAATGGCGACTGAAACAAGAAATTTATGAAGCGAAAGCTGACGCTATCAGGCGTGTTTTATCACACGAACGTCTCATCGCACTCAAACGACAATCGGCGAAAAGTCAATTTGATCAAATCGATGGTTGGGGGAGCACTACATGGTAATAAATCTAGTTTTCAACTCATCTTATTTTCAGTTTCATTTCTACCTCTGCGACACAATGTCGGACATAAGACCGTTTTCTTTCATCCACCCGGCGCGAATTATTATATGTGGACCTTCCATGTCAGGAAAAACTTACCTAGTTTGTAACATCCTGAGAAACTTATCAGTATTCACGGTAGTCCCCGAACAAATATTTTATGTCAGTAAATATGATGCTAGCTGGCAGAATGAATTCACTAAAATTACATTTAGTAAAGAATTACCAAAGACATGGGATGAGAACATACCAACACTGATTATAGTTGACGATCTCATGACTGAAAAGAATGTTATGCAGGATATGGTTCATCTCTATACGCGAGCATCACATCACAAGAATGCATCAATTATTTTTCTCTGTCAATACTTATTCCACAACGATGTAAACTATCGCACCCTATCACACAACAGTACATATATAATATTATTCAATAATTTAAGGTCTCGAGCGCAACTCGAACTTCTAGGACGTCAAATCTATGGGAAATCACAGTTACCATACTTCATGAATGCATTCGAGCAGGCAACAGAGAAACCATTTGGTTATCTAGTGATTGACCTACATCCACTTACACAGTCTGATAAAAGATTGCGAACGGGTATAACCAAGCTCGAGTCACAATTTGTTTTCATACCAAAATGAAAAGTCTACGTCATCATTTAACTTTCCTTAAAGTGCTTGCAACATGTACTCCAAAAGAACGGGAAAACATTTTGAGGGAGGCTCCTCCACATAGCATTGAAGCTCTTTCCAAAGTTTGTAAGAATATATTGAATGGTAATGTTAAACTTTCACCAAAACTATACAAAGATTTAAAGAAATATAAAGCCACCGTTCGATACATTGCATATAAAACATTGCACAAATCGCCAAAAAAACTACAAAAGTTTCTATATCGCCAACGAGGAGGTTTGGCTCCATTACTCCCACTGCTACTAACAGGTTTGACCAGTATATTAGGTGGTGTAGCAGGGCGGGCTATAGCTAAAGTAGCCGGTGTTTGAAAATGGCAACAAAAATCGAGGTATTAAACCCAGTGGACACTATTTTGAAATCTAATGAAAGTGAAGATGTAAAGGTAAAACGTATGCTAACAGCTATGTACTACACCATAAAAAATCAATTGAAACCAACAATAGAAACAGATCCGCCGATAATAAAACCACTACAAATGACGGAAAGCATTAGTAGAAAATTCGATTATGATTCTCTACCAGATGAAATAAATATTAAAAAAGTAAGACGAATAGTGTCAACGCTACCAAGGAGTTTGTCATGGAATGAAAAAGGAGAAATCATTCATAACGGCAAAGCCATTCAAGGCTCCAGTATAATGGAATTGGTATTGTACCTCTGTGGTCATAATCGAGTGAGGCCCGCTTGGTTTGTAAAGGTGTCAAAACTTCTACCATCGCATAAAATCAGGCAGAAAAGAAAATCAAAGAAGAAAATATTGTGGGAGACCTATAAGTCGCCGCAAAGAACAAAGTTGCTTTCATCTTCGGACGAAGAATATTTCTCAGAAGAATGAGCTACAGGTCACCTGATGGTGGGCTCGGAGGGGTCAAACGTTATCAAAAGGCACGAAAATCACAAGGAAAGAAGCACTATAAGAATTACAACGCGACGATGTCTACACTCTCCACAAAGATGCAAGATGCAGATTTAAAAGAAGAATAGTCATCTCACTACATATGAACGATCTCCACCAAGCAGATCTCATTTCATTCATTCAATACAAGAAATACAATAAAGGATTCTCCTACATATTGCTTGTGATAGACTGTTTGTCAAGGGAAGTCATGGCCACACCTCTCAAGACCAAGCGAGGTGAAGATGTGAAGAAAGGATTTATGAAGATATATCGAAAGAGAGGCAAACCGCGACTAATCCAAGTAGATCAGGGGTCTGAGTTCTTCAACAAACATGTGCAGGCTTGGTGTAGGCGACATGCTATAACCCTCTCTCATCCTTTTTCAATTACTAAATCTTGTCTAGCTGAAAGAGCCATTAGGACTATTAAAGGTCGCCTGTTCCGTTATTTCCGCAGTAAAGGACATCACAAGTACATTAAAATTCTTCCAAAGATTATAGAAGATTATAACAATTCTTACCATAGAACTATTAAAATGGCACCGAATGAAGTGAATGAAAGCAACGAAGTTGAACTCTTCAATAGACTAAACAGTAAAAAAGATGATGACATCACAATACCATTCAAAATTGGTCAGCAAGTGCGTGTTCTATTAAATCGATCAGTCTTTGACAAGGGGTATACGGGACACTGGTCTCACATAATCTATACAATTTCGAGGTATAAGAAAACAGATCCTCCTGTCTTTTACATTGCAGGCCCAGATGGTGTAGAAGAAGAGGGCACATATTATGCAAACGAATTGGAGCGCGTTATTAAAGAGACTGATGACCCATATCCAATTGAAAAAATTATATCCAGTAAGAAAATTGATGGAGTCACTCATTATAAAGTGAAGTGGGCTGGTTATGACGATTCATTTAATTCGTGGGTTCCAGTGCAAGATGTTACCAGGCTCTGAGTTTTATGTGTACCTCCTATCCAATGACTGTACTGAATTATATCCATCAAATACACTGGACAATTACACAGTTGCTTTGAATGCACCCCTACAACTGAGTGGAAAGTATGAAGTTGGATTACAAGAACTATCCATTTGCAATCTATTCTATAATATACCACGGAGTGATGACAGTGTCATACAGATTGATTACAAAGACTTTGCAGAGGTTCGCGAGACTATTGTCGTTAAAAAAACCATTGAAATGGCCCTTCTAGAGCTTTTCGAAGACTTGAACAGTTCTCTCAAATATATTGACGGGAGATATGTATTAAGTTTGCCACATTCTATTCGGTCAATTAAATTTATAGATGAAAACTTGCAAGAGGCTATTCGAGTGTCATCCATTCAAGGGAATACTATAATAGGTTCTAAGGTGCCTCGTCAGGATACATTCATTCGAGAGGAAATCGCTTCGCACCTATGCATACTAGAAGAAATTTCTGTTCTTACTTCAACTGGCCTGATCGCATTCATTCCAGGTTGTTCTATCAAGACCACCTTAAATCGTTTTTTTAGAACGCACAAAATTGAAGCAAGTGTAACATTCCAAGAGAATAGTTATAGATTGTCACAATCATTACACAGTCTCTTTGCTATTCCAGAACAGCTCAAGAATCTCCTCAGATTAAATAATTTTAATATAAAAGATGATACAGCCTACTACTATGGAGATCCATTTGAACGCAGATATGACTTGATTATAGAGAAAGAAGTACTTGTTACAAAAAGAATAACTATTCCACCAGATCATTATGAAACTCCGAAATTACTGCTACATACAATCAACAATCAATTAGAGTGCAAAGCCCTACTAACATATAGTAACGAGAGAAAGCTCTGCACTATCAACCCAAATGACGGTGTTACCATTCATCTATCAGAATACCTATCTAATATGTTGGGTTTTGCACCACTTACAACTTTTTCGAGCAGTACAATTGGAAACACGCACCTCAGGCTTACACCATTATTCCATCATTTTATAGTTTATTGTGACATTATCGAATCATCGCATTTAGGTGCAAAGAAGTTTCCAATATTAAAATTAGTCCCATACTCTGCAAAGGAAGACAATATCGTTCATTATGCATTTCAAAACATACAATATTTTAAGCTATTGCATAATGAAATAAATTTCATTTCAATTAAGTTGTGTGACGACTCTGGTCGTCCTCTCCACTTCAAAGGTCCAGGCAAAACAGCTTTAGCTCTACACTTTAGACATGTTTCTTAAAGAAATCCCAGAAATCCACTATGGGAATGGATTTGGCAGCCTTACGCCTTACTCAGGACCAATGTTCCAAAGGGGTAGGGGATTCTTTAAATCATTGCGCAAGTTTGCATTACCACTCCTGCGCTGAGCACAACCATATGTTACTAAGACCGCAATAAATGCTGCAAAAAATCTCGCACGGAAATTATCCGATGGACAACATTTGAAAGAAGCTATTAGAAACAGTGCATCTGAGCTTAAAGCACAAGTCTTAAAAGATTTCGCCGGAGGCGGCAGACGTAGAAAAAGAAGAAGAAAAGATGTCTTTGACAAGCAAACCGATTGGAGTGGTGAATAAATATTTTCGTCAATGCAGCTGTCCATTGTTTGACTATGAAAAAGGAGCCGTTGAAGGCTTGCAGTGGGGGCAAGATATGGTAAAACGGAAATAAGGCAAGATAACTGATTGCGGCGAGCCGTTCGCGACATGGAACAAATATTTTCGTCAATGCAGCTGTCCATTGTTTGACTATGAAAAAGGAGCCGTCCATGGCTTGCAGTGGGGGCCAAGATATGGCAAAACGGGAAATAAGGCAAGATAACTGATTGCGGCGGGTCGTTCGCGGCAACTTTTACAATCGCATTGGGGTTCACTGCTTGGGAGATAACACGAAGCCTTCGCGAAAAGCGGAAATAAGAGTCATATAAGTGGTCTGGCAAGCACTGAAAAATAAAACAAAGGAGAGGGTGATACTTGTATTCAGTCGCAAACATGTCACTGGTCAATGTAATCCACGCCCAGTCCGAACTGGTTTTGAAGGGAGAGTGTGAGCTATTTCAAATCCCGCCAACTCAAATCTCTATAGAATCATGTGAGAATCAATTGTTCTACCCTATATCGACAATTACCGGTGGCGAATCTACAATTGAATGGAATATAAGCAATCTTTCAGATCTATATCTTGATGTTTCTAGCATGTACATTAAACTAACTATGCAGATATTGAGAAGTGACGGAAGTGATCCATATACAAGAACTGCGGATGGCATAGTCAATGATGTTGTATTCCCTGTGAATAACTTGGGAGCCGCAATGTTTAAATATATTAACGTATATATCAATCAGCGATTAGTATCATCAAATTGTTTGAATTCCTATCGATGTATGCTTGACACTTTGCTGAATACATGAATACTCATCTTCAGAAAACAGTAGATGATTGTGGTTTGTATATTTATGATTCAGGTGAATATGCTGCAAATAATCCAAATTCCAAAGTTGCTAAAGCACTCCTTTCTAGAACAAGTGGTGGTAAACTATTCGAAGTTGTCATGCGTGTTAATACAGATTTGACAGATCAAATTAAGCTATTATTACCTGGATTGGATGTCAGGGTATCCGCCGTGCACGCTAGCGATACGCATCGCTTATTGACTGGTCCAGGAGAAACACACCAACACCAAATCAAGATACACAATGCAGTATTGTCATTACGTAAAGTCAAAGTCACTAACGCAACATTCCTCTCTCACCAGTCTATATTAAAGAAACATCCAGCATGCTATACTATGCGGGGTTTAGAGAGCAAAATTAAAACATTAACTGCCGGCTCGGTGGATGAAGTATTTGATAATCTATACACTGACCGCATTCCAGATCGTATCTCAATGGTTATGACACGAACCGAAGCCTATCAGGGTGACTTCAAGTTGAGTCCGTTCAATTTTGAACATTTCAATGTGAGTTCAGTAACGCTAACGATTGATGGACATAGAAAACAACTCTCGTACGATTGGGACAATGATCTATGCAGAGGGAGCTACTATGAATTCTTATCTCAACTGAATGATAGAAGCGTCGAGCTACGTTATCAGAATTATGAAACTAATTCCTTCATATTGCATTGGAACCTCAGTGCAGACGAGTCCGTTGGTGGTTATTTTAATCCCATACGTAAGGGAAATTGTAGAATTGAACTTAAATTTGCAAAACCATTGCCTCACGCGGTGTCGATTATACTTATAAGTGAGAGCCCCAAGATATTGACCGTCAATGCCGACCTTGCAGTTCACTTGGATTAAATCATGGACGTTCTAGACCTTGAATTATTGTTTTCAATGAATCCTCAAACTGTGAGAATGTATCGAGGAACCTACGCTGTCGACAGAGTTTCGCCACTTCAAGAAGAAGGTTTTATTGTCATTAATACACATCCACACGATGGCCCGGGAGAGCATTGGTTGTTGTACATGATGGATCGCAATGATAGATTCATCTATGTGGACAGCTTTGGTCTACCACCGATTGAAGAAGAATTGCTAGATCTACCTGTTGACGAATATTGTGACAAGTGTATACAGAGTCTCTACAGCTCCCACTGCGGTCTCTTTGTTTCCGTATTTGCTTCACGTCTTTGCAAGAATTATTCACTCAAAAGCATTATGTCATTATTTGACAATAACCTTGTACATAACGATCTCAAGGTAATAAAAATGACTGAAGAGGAATACCTCGTTTAAAAAATTGTTTTTATTTGTTCAATGTACAAGCTCTTTGAAGATAATCCTCTAGACTAACTATCTTGCGAGAGCTGTCTTCCTTTCGCTGGACGATGTAGTGCGAATGTTGAATGTAATAATTCCGAAGGATTGGTCTTCTCAAACCGGCATTTATAAGGGCCGGTGAAATCTGTTCACCATCGCGATAGCGTCTTAACAAGTCACATTTCACAGCGACAAACTTTTGCAATCTCTTCGTTAGTTGTCCACGCCTTGTTCTGAGTTCATATGGTAAACTTCGCAAGATGAGTTTGAAGTCACTTTCAGGTCCGTTGCAGTTCAAGTATGAGTTTAATTTCAAAAGGTCCTTGTACATCATCCACTGTATAGTCAATTGAAATCTCTCAGCCGAGTTCATGCTGATTCCGAGTTTGGGTGGCACCCAAGATATGGTCTGATATTACGATCTAACCAGTCTGATGATTTTGTTGAAATCAATCCATCGCAGCGACATCTTCTCAGATGGTCACCATTTTGTATAAAGACGCGTCTGGGTGGTGTCTTCAATGTTTGAACAATAGGCAAATCGCCTGTCAGGAGGCACTCGTAATCTAAAACAAAAAGTCTCCTTAGAGTAAGTGGAATAAGATAAGAAAGCCGTAAACTCACAGTCCTCCGCGGAGAGTGAATAGCACACGTCTGTTTCCATTGTTGACAATAGAGAGAATGCGATGGAAAGGATGCCTATTGGTTATCTGTGGTATGCCATTGGTTATCGATTGTCTATACACAATTTTCGAGTCCGCCCACACTTACTATAAAATATTGACCGATGGCTTTGTTTTTCCCACCAAATTCTACTGCCCTGGTTGTTTCATTTGTGCTGCTGTCGAAATCTTTGATGAGTAAGTCTGCTTCTTGCGTATTATTCCTATTTTAATTTATGGAATATCCATTCTAGTGCCTCGCTGTGGAATCTGTGGGTACGATTGCGTTGAGGAGGTAATTCGTCGTATGGAGGATGAAGCTAACGTTCCAAATTTAGATCCTGCTTTGTTTGACGAAGAGTGGGGTTTAGAATTTGATCGTGTTTTGATGGATGGAGTTTTTGATGATAATACACTGGCAGATGCAGTGCAAAATCCAGAGCCTGTTGTGAACAATCTCGCGGAACACGTTTCGGTGGCTCATCCTGGTGTTAGCGTACCATATTTTCCATTCTTTGAATCCGCTGCGGCCTTTGAAGGGTACCTTGGACGTTACGTCCTGTTGGCGTCACCGTATGATGACTTTGTCGAGGATCCATTCGAATACCTGGTACATTACCAGCACGATATAGTTTCTATATTACAACAGCACCCCATACCTTTTAAATTTTATATGCGCGTGAAAGTATTGATGGTGAAGCAAGTTGGCGATTCGATGAGCAGTCACTTTGCTTTTCTAAGTGCCATGTCACGTGAAATTCATAGTCTCGCGGATATAATGGTTGCGCTAAATGAAATGATTAGCGAGTTAGCGCGCAACCTTGAAAATTATCAGGGTGAAGGTAGTGGTTATGTCTCGCGAGACGTATCCGAAATCGAATTGAACATAAGCATGATTGAAAAAAAGAGGATTGGCTGTGACACTGTAATTCCTGCCGAATTGAAAAAAAGAAATAGAACATTCACAAATGTAAAATGCCCAGACAATGAGTGTTTCAAATACAATACTTTAGCGCTATTGCATCCTCAAAAAACGCGTACAAATGATTGGAAAACATATCGCAAATATCTCCTTGATCTCGATTCGAATCCCGCGGCTAGAGTCAAATGGTGGCCCAACGGTCCGGTATCGTATTCGGAGATTGCAGAATTTGAAGAACGGAATCAAATTGAAGTGTATGTGTACTCGTATCAGGATGGGAGTATCCACACTTCTCGTGTTCCACGTCTCACATTTAACGATAAAGTTCAATTATTAGAATTTGATAATCACTTTTTTGGGATAAAGAATTTCAATACCTTGTTTGGACGCAAAGAAATGTTTTTTGTGAAAAGTGTACGAGGGGATTTACAACACAGGAAAACCTAGTGTCACATAGGAGAGTGTGCAGGAATTTTGAGGAGCTTTTGTTGGAGTTCCCTGAGCCAGGTAAGAATGTTCTAAAATTTGACAAGTTTGGTCACATGTTTGCATTTCCATATATTATCGGACTCGATACAGAGTCTCCCCTCGATCCTAATACGAATGTGAAAAGTGCTGTGCAGAAGCATGTTAGGAGTTCCTTCTGTTGCATTCTAATCAGAACCTATGATTCGAAAATACTCGGAAATGAAAAATATTTAGGCCCCGATGCCGCTTCCAGGTGCGTCGACTGCCTGTTGCGTTTTCATAACAAGGTGGTCGATATCAGTCGTTGCCCTGCTCCCATTAAACTCACAGACGAAGAGACTCGTAAACATATGGCTGCAATGCACTGCGAGTATTGTGGTGTGTTATTTAGTGTTCGTAGGAAAAAGGTGCGTCATCACGATCACAGTCGTGAAAGCAGTGTCAGCAACTTTTTGGCTACAATTTGTAACGAATGTAACATCAGTTGCAGCAATCATGGCAAAATTCATGTGCTCATCCACAACCTTCAGTACGACATCAGCTCCTTGTTGCATTGTTTCCATGCTTTGAAGTGGAAATCCCCGCCCAAACTCATCGCGACGAGTTCGGAGAAGATTCGTAATTTTGAATATGGAAATCTCTTATTCAGGGACACCACACAATTTTTAAATAGTTCTCTTTCTTGCTTGGTTGATAGTTTGAAGGTGTCGGAAGGAATTGATGCATTTAAGTGTCTACAGCAAGTGTATGGTAATGACTTTGCACGATTAACTAGGAAAGGTGTGTACCCTTATTCCTGGGTCAAAAGCTTTGAAGTCTACAATGAAGAATGCCTGCCAGCAAAGGATGGTTTTTATGATGATTTGAATGGAACACATTTTAGCGACGATGACTATGCTTTTGCTCGGGAAACATATGATCATTTTGATTGCAAATCGCTAAAAGATTATACTTTGATCTATTTGGAATGTGATGTCTTGCTCCTGTTAGATGTTATGCAGCATTTTAGACAGCTTTCTATGAAGACATATGGCTTGGAAGTGCTGCACTTTGTCAGTCTAACTGGATTCAGTTCGCAGGCTGCTCTCAAGTATACAAAGGCCGAGATCGAGCTGCTTACAGATGAAGATATGTATCGAACCATCGAGTCTTCTATTAGAGGAGGTATTTGCCAACAAGGATTGAGGTATGCTGCTGCCAATAACAAATATTGTACAAACTTTGACCCGGAGAAACTGCAAAGTTACATCTCCTATTGGGATGCAAACAGTCTGTATGCCAGTTGCCAAACATTGCCATTGCCTATTGGAAGATTCGAATGGGTGCCCGAATCCGAATTTTCGAGTTTGGACATCATTAACCATCCTCAGGATGCAGAGTATGGCTACATTTACGTGTGCGACCTCGTCTACCCACCGGAGCTACACCAGAAGACCAGGTATTTCCCACTAGCTCCAATGAAGCAAAAGGTTGACGAGAGTTGGTTGTCTGAGTATCAATTGGCTCTAAAAGACCAATTGAATTACAAACCTGCGGCACAGGGTAAGTTACTTCTCACTTGTAATGATAAAATAGAGTATGTTGTACATTATCGTTTGCTGAGTCTATATTGTAGGTTAGGCATGCGGGTGAGCAAAATTCATAGAGTGTTGAAATTTCGTCAGGGTATGGTCTTTGGTCCGTACATTGAAATGAACATTAAGCGACGCATTGCAGCTCAAACGGACTTTGAGAAGAAGATACTGAAGTGAAGTTGTAATGCCCTTTATGGCAGGACGCTCCTTTCCCCGAGGCGATTTAGATCAATTAAGATAGCATTCAGCAAAGAAGAGGCCCAAAGATATAGCTCCTCAAACGACTGCATTCGATTTGAAATTTTGTCAGAGAATTGTGTGTTGTATGAGATGAAGAAAAGGAAGGTAAAGTGTAGCTTTCCATTACAGATTGGTTTTTATATTTTAGATTATAGTAAGTTGGTAATGTATGATTTTGTCTATTGCACTCTCTTGGAAAAACTGAATTGTCCCATCACGTATTCGGATACCGATTCTATCATTGGTGTGTTTCATACGTCAGAGTATGAAGAAGAAATCAAAAAGATTGCAGATGATCACCTCGATCTTTCATCCTATCCCACTGATCATCCACTCTATAGCAATAAAAATAAAGGAGCACTGTTCCGCTTCAAGGATGAGACTGGAGGTAGAATAATTGAAGAGGTGGTTGCTCTGAAAGCAAAAATGTATTCTATCCGATTGAGTGACGATAGTCAAATTGCTAGAGCAAAAGGTGTTAAGAAAAGTATTGCTCGTAGGGAATTGCATCACGATGTATATAAAGATGTTTTGTTTAATAGTGTGAAGGTAAGTCATCCCCAAAGGACCATATGTAGTAAGCGGCAATGCATGTATACAGTGGAAACAACCAAGCTTGCAGTTATGCCCTATGATGATAAGATATACCTCTTTAATGCTATTGAATCATATCCATATGGAAGCTGTGAAATTGGTAATGAGTAAGTATATTCTTTATTATGTGTCTCGTGTTTCTTCTATTGCAGGTGGTGAAGGTTTTTCGGCTGGGTTTTTCTCCTTCACCTGATTGGCATCACAATTGGCAGAATTCCCAGCACCATTGGCTTTACAATTGGCAACTTGATTGACATTACAATTGGCAACTTGATTGGCATCAATAAATATATTTTTTCACTCGTACTTTTTGTGTATGGCCCTTTTTTGCATGTTATAATCGCGCGGACAAGCCTCCGCACGCGCGCCGCGCGGTGAAAAAAAACGCGCAGGGACGCGCCGCGCAGGGAAAAATACGCGCAGGGCTCAGGGGTCCATGTCTCTAACTCGACGGCTCTCAACCTATCTTTACTACTGGGGTTGCCATGTCCTCGAGCTGTATTCACCATGCAAGATATAATTCACATTTTTACTTCTTTATCCTTCAAATTGACACCAGTTAATGTTTGTGTATGAGAGGACAAGAACGGTAAGAGGAAAAGAGAACTGCAGATTGACTAACATGTTTATATATATATATATATATATATATATATATATATATATATGAATGTGGTGATCGACTTGAACACAACACTATGTCCCATAACCTCTGGTGTGGAGCTCGTCATAGGCTGTGCAGACGTTCTGGGAGTACTGTGGTGCTCTTCCACTTCTACGTCCTATGGTAATGAAAAGTAAAAACCTGTAATTAGTTCCTGCGCTGCAACGCATTCATGCTCTAGTCATGAGGCAACTGGGGGTTATGGTACCGCTTTATCTTTCCTGATGTGTGCAGGAAGAAAACTTGCCTGTATGTGGCGTTCTGGGACTACTTGAGGGGAGTCAAAGCTAGTTGCTTTCCGTGTGAAGTGACAAAAGCGTGACAACGTGTTGGTCCCCCTGCTCCTGCTGTTCTTGGTTCTGCATTTTGCAAACATTGTCAGACTCTCTTAAAACTTTGACTATGTGTTTTTGTTACTTCTGCATCTTGAGCAGGAACTATAGGGCATGCATCAGGCTTGAGTCTTTGTCTTTGAGTGTGCTCAGTATAAAAGCAGCCTGGCTCAAAGTGCAGCGAGCACACCCGGTGGAGTGGACGATAGGAATGCGGATGCCCTTGAACACTTTCCAGACAATGTACCCACCTTATGTGCCTGCCTGTGTTCTGTTGAGGCACCCTGTTGAAATACACAAATCAAATATTACATTTTTGTGGGAAAAAGTAACTTAATGAAGGAAGCTAGGTACAAAGTGGTATCGCCATAGCGGGTGTCACAATTTAATGGTGTGTACCTGATGAAATCTCCGATAATGACACGCACTCCTTCAACACGCTGTATACCACAACGATTAAGATAACTTTTCAGCAGTTCATCCTACCATGCAAAGCTTTTCAGATATTCAGCCTACCATGTTTCGCGCAACTTCAGCACCACGGTATTCTCAGTGCTGCACGCTGGTACATCACGAGATGCTAGATATTGCAACGACTCCTGCATAGCTGCGGTGCAGCACGGGCAGCGCTTGGTTCGCGCTACGGCTCTACGACATAGGAAGCTCCTATCGTGGGTGCCTCGTCCTAGCTATGGTGTCCCAGCATCCCGTACAGCACGTCGGCAAAGTAGCTACACATGCAAACAACACTACCTACTTACATCAGGGTAGAAGCAGCCGATAAAAATGTGAAAAGCGGCGCTACGTGCCGTGGCAGGCCTGGAGCCAGAAACAAATAGCCCCTGCCAGCCTGAAACACTTCCATTTATAACTCGATGGCACGTCTTTTACGCCCCAAACTCGCTCCTTATCTCCATGATAAGGTGAAGAAGGCAAAACAGACGTGACAGGGGAATGGTGTATCAAACAGCAAGGAAACAATTATCAATCAGTATTGCAGTATTGGTGGCGGTTGGCCCGTGGTTTTCAAGCGATTTATACGTAATTTTATCATGTCTTGGGGCTGTTTTCTTTCTTGATGCTTTTGCAAGTGCTCGCTGTAGTTCACCCATGGTAAATTTTGAATCCATTTCTGATGTTCCTTTATGTTTGGACAGGAGTACATTTACGTAGGCAGTTGGGGCTGATTGTACAGGGTGGGTGCAGATAAATTAGTCCCGCATTTTCGTACATAGCGCGTTTCCTACATACCGTATGAACTTCCGGCGGCGCACCACGGTGCGTTTGTGCGCTGCACATCGAGAAAAAATCGTGGAAACCAAACTTTGGCCAATAATATCGTTAGCAACGCTAGCTTCGCTCTGTGTATTTCCAATGGGCCATAGCAGTGTAGCACAGTTGCGTCGCACTACCGCTGGGGGGTGCCGCACACAGAGAAACAAAACGAGATCTGGTATGCCTAGCGGTAGCTAGACGCCACGGTCCCGCGACCGCGATATTGACTTCTGCATAGGAAAATCGGGATGCACGGAGAACAACGTTTGCTTGGGCAACTTTTTGTTACGTAGAGTTTGGTTACGAAGATTTCTTTGTTCGTCTTCATCCGATAAATGCATCATCCCACGCCACCAGAAGTTCATGGGATAAGCAGGGAACGTCATACGTGCATAGCTACCTTATCTGCACCCACCCTGTATATGCATGGGGCTTGAGGAGGCCTCAGATGGTCTTGTTATTGTCGTAAGGAATTCTTCAGCAATCATTTTTTCTGAGGTCCCAGTTTTCAGAGCAATGGCACGGAAAGGGATGTTTTGCTTGGGAAGTGATTTCAAGCTCTTTATTATGCGCCGCGTCTTGGTGCTACTTCTTGATGGATCAAATGAGGCACAAGTCTCGGTCCATTTTTTTATGGTTAATCGTTTGAGATGTTTCTTGTTTTTTTCTTTGAGTGCAGTGTCCTCCTTCCGATGCCTTAGGTCCCCTGAGCGTCTGAATAGTCGTTCAGCCCTTCTGCTAAGCCCTCAGTCCTTCTGCTGAGTCGCTGAGCCCTCAGTTGCTGGAAATTAGCATCAATATCTGTATATGCACTAGGTAGTCTAACTGTCTTGGTTGCTTCCTGGAGGTCTTCTTGTATTTTTGCTGCAATGTCTCTTAGATATATATAGCCAGAGAGGGATGCCGTGTTTTCATGCTGGAAATCATGTCAGTTGTAGACTGTAAGGGACCTTCTGGGTTTTTGTTGCATGCAGCTTTCTTCAATAATATAGATGGTAATGTGGCCACTTCCTCTTGTATCAAGATCCACAGCTCATGCAAGGTGCAGTGCAATATCAGTTGTGCACAGTATGACATCAATGCAGCTGCTGTAGGTTTGGCCGCGTAAAAACGGTGTTGAGCCATCGTTTAGAACTGTAAGATCAAGGCCCATAATCAGGTTCTCTAGCTGTCGTCCTCTTGCGTCCGTTTTCCTGCTTTCCCGTAGAAGGGAATGTGCATTTACATCAGCACATATTATTGAGGGTTGAGGTAGCAATGACATAAATGTGCGTAATTGCTTAGTATCTACTGCATTTATGGAGGTATATATTCTGCAACAATGGTAACTGTCTTTGTAGATAGGCGTGCTTTTCCAATAACATATTCCACAGAGCCAACGATGACTAGATGACTGCACAAAAGCCGACGGAATATCTATTCGGATTGCTAACAGTACATGGCTCTTGTGTCCCGGGCACGTGTAACAAACATACGAGGGGTGTTCAAGTCAAACCGGGGAGAAAACCAACACGAACAACGCCAGCCTTATCCCAGAAAACCGTGACCATGACTTTACCCGCAGACGGCCCTACTGAAAAATCCTATATGTAGATCCTCATATGATGTTATTGGATATAGGACCTATAAGTGGTGTAGGTACCACAGGAGTTATAGGTTTTATAGGAGCAATATAGGTATTATAGGAGTTGTAGGACCTGCGTCTCCTATATGATCTGTACACTGCGTGTATGGGGACACGGTATGAAATTTGGCTGTGGCGATACATGCATACACATGCAATGAACAAAAATAATAAGAGAGGAGTACAATAACATACCGTCTACTTCCCTTTATTTATTAATACCATTCACAATTTTTTACATTCAAGGACACGGCTGTAAAGGCTTGCACTGCCGTGGAGCAGATGACGGACTTGCATGGGTCAGGTGTATGCCTCATCTGTTTCACAGTAAACACAAATCAGTGAAGAGCTCTGCAACGGGCACTTTGACGCGACTTACTTGATGTCTTTCAACATTTCCGTGACGTATCTGTTCATTTTCCCACGTCGTGTGTGTGCTGGTTCATCTGCGTTGTTCACGAAAATCGATCCGTGAAAAGCATCTCAAATTCACAAATTCGTCGTAAGTAGAAGGGCCACTGGAGCATCACATGTGACATCGTCACCCTGATAAGCGTTGGAGGTTTACCAATAGGGACACTGAGCTAACAGATAGAGATAAGGTAATAGGAATCACAACTGTAATATTCACACTGAGAGCATAAAGTAGGAGGAAACCACATGCTGGAAAGGACACTGAACAAAAAGCACGAAACATGACACTACTGGCAGGCAACTAACCTTTACTTCACCAAATCTAAGGGCTTCTGGACGGATCTTCCAACACGCACACAAGAAAGGACGTCCCGGCATCACCTGTAGAGCAGAATAACACATCCACAGCTGTTCGGTGCACCAGAGGCGCCCAGAGCCACAACGAAACGCGAAAATCCGGATGCGAGAACAAACGCGTCCGACCTCAACGAACTTGCAAGCGAAATGGACGCCAGAGCCAGGCCTCCACAGCTCCCCGCATTTGCGGCAGTAGAAAAATAAAATCACGTCACAGTCACGTGGTATTACATCGTCAGGCATCATGACGGATGCCCATTGGCCAAAGGAGGATGCGCGCTCCGGGATTGGTTGATAAAGTTTCGAAATATCTGACAGCTCACTTTTCGCGGGCAGTCTGGGCAGTCGGCCAGGCGGGCAGCTCCAAGCAAGGTCGCTGCGTCTCCGCGGCTCGCCGATGTCGGTTGACCACAACGACCAAAGAGGAAGTGTACGCGCGGGTTTGTTCGTGAGCTATAGTGACTCTGGACATGTACTGATCTCCGATAAAGTGTCAACCTTCGGACATTCTTGCCGGGTCGGAACTGGAATGCTTGGTGAGCTGACGCCTGAGGAACACTTTCGAGCGCTGTCGCATTTTCAAATACAGTGACAAAGAAGAGAGTGTTCGTACGACAAAAGTATTTCCCGTGACTGTGTGACCTACGGTGCATCGCCAAAATGAGAAAACGATGCTCATCTGTGAAACGCACGCACTCGTGGACTTCGCTCGCCCCCAGAAGTAGACTGTATGTGTGCTTTGCAAGTTCGAACTTGGTTTGGTTACTGTCTATTCAAGGAACGAAACGTCCTGTACGCACGGTGAATATATGAGTCAAACATTTGAGTTTATACGTTGCATCAATAAATATGTATTTCGCCTATCAAAAATGTCTTAGTTATTTTGGAATAACGGGCGCCAGGTATGAAAACCAGTAGAAGTCAATGGCAGCCAGCCAGGGCCGGCCGAAAGCCGAGCCAAACTGAGAGGTTGCTGATTGGTTGGCTGCTAGGCATCACGACGCATTTTCATTGGTCGTATGTCCAGTGTTGCCTGAATTATCTCAAACTATGGGCTCTATGGGGAGCTGTGGGCGCCTGCCAGAGCCCCGCCGCCCCGCCTGGTGGCGGCGGTGGAAGGGAAGAATTATACATGCTGTTCAGGCGCTCCTCGCACTATGGCAAGAGAACGGAAAGTCGCGCGAAGACGCGACTAATACTATCGGAAAGAGGATGCTTTCCCCGTCAAAAAGAGACCTCAATCGCCTTTCTACGCCAACAAAAACCCAATATCCAGAAAAATGCCCCCGGTCCCATGTATAAGAGGGCCGCCGTTGCCACGGTGTCTTAACTCGGGAACAGAGAGGGATAGAAAGGTGCCGCAAGTTTCTACGCGTTGCCTATGTCGAGTGCGTTTATTCATTAAAAGGAAATTCGCATCCGCCGCGGGCTTGGAACCTGAAATCGGGGACAAAGTCAGGAAATGGTGGTCGGTGTCAGGAATTTCGAGAATCACGCTGGAAATGGACGGGTGGTTTGAATGAGAAAGTTGTAGAGCAGAGAATAGAGCACATGCACACGAAATTTCGACTGAATCGGACGTCGGCTATGCTAGTTGAGACTCCGAACAGTGGGAAGCGTTTCGGAGTTGTGCTAGCCAGACTGGTCGCCTCGTCATACTCTTAAGCCGATATCGCGAGAACGGAACGTCGCGTGTCTACGGGATCAACGCTGTTCGAAAGAGCACATCGAGACTGTCACAACGAAGGGAAACACGGCCATGTCGCAGCAAGGGGAACATTTTGGGGGAAAAAAGCCGTCGGTTTCATGTACTGGGACGCCAGTAAACGCGGAAACCTGTAACTCGAGAACCGCTAAAGTTGGAAAAGTGTGGTAAATTTTACCACGTGCACCGCGTCGATAACAGCATGCTCTTCAAAGATACATCATGTCCGACGCGAGCTTATTTCCGAAAAAGTGCCCCGAAGTTCGAAAAAACGGCGTTTCTAACGCGTCTCCTCGTACAACTTCTAAACCACTAGAGATCAGCTGCTTGTGTGATTTGAGCGATCGTAGAGCTATTCCAGACCTGTTCGGACCTAAATTTTGGTCTCGATCCGAAAAACAGGGCGAGAGCTACAGGACTTTGGAGGTGTCGGAAGCACCGGCGGGGGCCTTGAATTTCCAAATATATCGGCAACTGTCAGGATTTCTCAGAAGCCACGAGCATGCAGGCGAAGGGGGAAGAAACGGGAATTCGTCACAAAAAACCGCGTCCCGATATGACAGCTGCAGGCCAAGATATTAGACCCGGAAACCCATCGAGCGACAAAGCAATGTCGCTGGATGGGGTTCAACAACCACTGGACGGTTGAAAAACGCCAAGTACTAATATGCCAAATGTGTGCATGGAACGCACGCATCATTTTATGTTTGATGTTTGGTCGATCAATAATGGACTTGTATGTATGCGCCAAAAATGAATCGAACATCAGTTATTTTAAGCTGCAGCTTAAAATAACTGATGAAACACATATCAGCCCTCCTAAAATCGATATAAAATTTTTACATGTAAAAATTTTATATTGATTTTAGGAGCGAATATGGTGTTCCTGCACGTTCTTGCTTGTTTCAGGGTTTCAGGGACTTATAACTGGTCGACAAAGGATGACTCCTATGTGGCCGTATGTGACCCTGTATGACTCCTGCATGATCTACATATAGGACCCATGTAACTCCTACATCCTCAATGCAGGAACTTATGGGTCCTGCATGGTCCTACATGACTCCTGCATGGGCTCGTTTAGGATCCCATAATGGCCTACACAGGAGTTATATAGGACCTTATGGCTCCTACATGACTCCTGCATGGACTCGTATAGGATCCCATAATTACCTACACAGGAGTAATATAGGTTCCTAAATAACCCATAAGGATCATGTAGCACCCTATATAATTTTACACAGGACCTATATGAATTACTTATGGGTTTTTTCAGTAGGGGGGGGTGATTCGGAGCTTCTTGAGAGCTGGCGAACCCGAATGCTTCCACTGTTTTGATGCGCGTGTAGACTCAGGATCGAAATGGCGCACCCAAGTTTCATCGCACGTGATGATCCGATCAAGGAACGGCTGTCCTTTAGTACCGAAGCGGTACCTTAGCTCTTGGGAGATTTCCCGTCCTCTCTGCCGGTGAAACACAGAGAGCCGCCTCGGGACCCAACGGGCACTAACTTTCCGAAACTGGAGGTGTTCACGAATGATAGTGTTCAACATTCCCACAGAAAGGTCCTTCTTTCGAGCAAGTTCGAGACATGTTATCCATCGCTCCTTGAGGATCAGGCGCTCCACAAGTTGGATGTTCTCAGGAGCTCTAACACTGGGCTCTGAGCCGTCCCGGCCGGGACCGTCCTGCACTAATGTACGGATGTCGCGGAACCTTTTGCACCACTCAAACGCTTCGTTGCGGCTAAGCGTATCGTAACCATACTGAGCCTGAAGTCTTCTGTGAATGACCTTACGTCTTCATTCACGAGAAACTTCATGACAATTCGCTGTTCGATGTGCCCGCTCACCTCGTTGTCGGCCATCTTGTCTTGTCCCTCTGTTTTGCACAAACTTTGGACCATCACGTGGTGAAGGCGGAGGCCTGTCGCGTGAAAATGACGAAAAAGAAGTAGCGCGAGCCATTTGTCCGCTCAGGAGACAGAAAGTCCCGGTTTGACTTGAACACCCCTCGTAGTTTGAGATCATGAAAGTACTGCTGAGTCCAATTTCTATGTACGCTAGCACTGGGATAGGATAACGTAACAAAAAATTTCACACGTTAACTATCCGTCCCTGAAGCCCGTTGCAGTTCAACTGCGTAACCGTTGCACAACTGTAAATTTTATCCATGGCTGGCTTGCGTAATGATCCTCAGCAGTTCAGGTTCGAAGGCAAGAACCTACTTTACCTCGGGATGTTGTGGGGTTTGTGGCAGGAGAGACACAGCAGCAGCCTTAAATGCTGCCAGACCAAATGGAATGATCTGGAGGACCAAAGAGACTTCTGTTCTGGGTAACCCTTCTGTGTGGTCGATGGATGAGTTTCCTTGGGGGTGCTGGTGGCGGGGTAGGCTTGTCACCTTCGGCAGACTCTTCATAGACCACACACTTGGAGGTGGTGGAGGCTTTTGTGCTGGTGGTGGGCCTGTGGTCTTTCGTGCTATCCCTGTTTTAGCTGGCCTTTGTGGTAGCTGAGGGAAATTTTCAAACGTTGGCGGTGGTGGCAGAGTTTGGTATTTCTTTTCCTGAGCCTTTTGTTTTGCTTTGCGACTTGTAGCTTGTAAATAACGCTTTACTTCTTCATTACCATAGGCACCAGCCTTGACTGCTCTCATCGCGGCTAGGCGTCAGGGACATTTGCCATAGGAAGCTGCGTGGGGGCCATTACAGTTCCCAAGTGGCATTTGCCGACCACTGATAACTGGCCTATGATAGGTCTTTCGTCGGCATCCGATGTAGTCGGCCAGTGGTATTTGGGCCATTGTTGCGCCAATGTCTTTCTTAGACTTGGTTGGCAGAAGCCGTTGGGCCGACATCGAGTCCCGACAGTTATCCAGCGTTATATGGAAGGATCGGCACAACAAATAGGGCCATTCTCGGCCCATCATGCATGCCCGACCATGCATGCCAAAGTGAAAAAAAAAAAAAAAGAGAAAATACGCATGGTATTCGTATATTTCAACTAGTTCATTCAATGTATCTTTGCTGCCGCATTGTATGTCGCGAATTTGTTGTTTAGTCAGGATGTATAAATTTTGTTGTGAGAAGGGTCGTAAAATTAAACAACACATAACAAAATTTGCAAACACAGTGAGCCCTCACGTTATTGCGTCAGAAAACATCAAACATCAAACACAGTGAGCCAGTTTTGGAATGACCCGTATGCAGTATTTACGTAACCGCTGTTCGCGGAACATACTCGACAATGCTGCAGGCCACCATGTGCACATTTCGTTGCGCGAATGGCGTGGTTGTGTGGTTGTTTGTTGTTTCTGTTAAGTGTAACATCAAATAGATGTGGTGAGTCTGGTCATCCGCATTTTATTTGCTATAGTTTCATTTCCAAGAAGTGTCTTAGCTGTGTTAAAGCTGGACTTTAGTTCTGTGTAGTAACTCATCTAGTTCCTTGTCGTACGGAGAATGGAAAGCGACGCCATCGAATGGCAAAATGGGCGGGAAGAGGAAGAAAAGCTTGTTTAAGCGGAAATACAAAATTGTGGTGCATGTGTAGATGTTACCCTGATTCATTTAAATCGTTTGAAACATTTGTCGATGTTTTATATCAATTAGGTTTAGTTGAGTTAGTGCAACAACAATTAAGCTCGTACCACGTGGCTCGTACTAACTTCACGTATCCATATTGTTGCGAGTACTCTTACAGATGTGAAGCAGTCTCATCATTGAGCACTGCTAATGCAGTGCAGCACTTGAACACTTGTTTCCGATTCGATTAAGACCAGTATATTTCGCACAGTTGTGGCGCCGGCGGGAATGCAGTTTGCAGTTACTTTCTCCTTGAAGTGCTTTTTCAGCGTTTGTCCAAATCTTATGTTAGCGAATGGGCACGTCTTCTTCGTACATCGCTACGTCTAACGGAGCGGTCTTCCGTGTCTTACTCTCAGGCCTCGCCTGTTATAACCTGTACTAACGTGAGCAGAGCACCTGAGCAAAACGGGTTTAGTGAGATGCGTTGAACGCAACAAGTTTTCAATGTCCCAGTTACTGTGATAGGTGCACGAAGGTGCGTTGTAAACGGATGATACTTTGCTTCCCTCCACAGGTGACAGGTAATGTGTCACACCGTTCTGAACATTGTTTTCTACATGGTGGATGCGGTAAAACAAAAAAAGACTACCATTTTCCTTCCTTAAGCAGTTTGTTGTTTAGCGTGATCCGTGCGAAGTAACCGTTTGTGAAGTAGGCTGTGCATAGCTTGTGGTATATCATTTCATTTCTCTTTCTAGCAATGGCTTCATCTTTGGGCACCGCACAGAGAAGGTGAATATAATGGAAAAATTTCTTCTTGCACAACGACGCCGACAGCAAAGGCTTGTAAGACGTGCAAGTGTGCTGTGCTCACAAGAAATAACAGAAAATATTACGAATCAATGGGTAGCACAACAAGCTAGAAATGTTGTTCCTACTAGCGACACCCTCTTCCACACTGAGAGTGAATGTAATAGAATATCCACAGTCACCACCTCGTTACATAGCGAAGCTGAATCTGGTGGCATGTCCACAGTCACCAACATGCTACATAATGAACTTCAATCTGGTGGCACGTCTTCGTTGAGCGGAGGGTCTGACCATGAGGCGATAGATGAGCCTGGAGAAGGCAATGTAGGGGCGGACGTTGAGAATCATGGAGTAGACATGCTGTATGATGGCTATCCAGAAAGTGGTCCAGTTAGCATTGCTGGGGAACTGCGGGCATGGGCCATTAAGTACAACATCACGAGACCTGCACTAGAGTCTTTGCTGACAACACTCAGGCCACATTTCCCAGAGCTCCCGAAAAATGGCCGCTCTCTTCTGCGCACACCACGGGTTGTGCCACATATGACAATGACCAATGGAAATTACGTGCACTTTGGCTTGGCGAAGGGCATTGCACGTGCCTTACAAGTGTGGCACCCGTTACCTAGTGATGTTCGTGCACTTTCTGTTTCATTTAATGTAGATGGTTTGCCCTTATATAAGAGCAGTAACAAACAGGTTTGGCCAATACTGGCGTCGGTACACCACCCTGTCCAGAGGCAGTATGATGCTGTATTTCCCGTTGGCATATTTTGTGGCGAATCAAAGCCCGGCTCACTTGACGAATACCTCCAATTTTTCGTTGAAGAGCTAGAGCCATTGCTACAATATGGATTCATTCATCAGGGTGTACACTACAACATTTGTGTTAAGGCGATTATTTGTGACGCCCCTGCAAAAGCCTTTGTCAAGGCTACAAAGCAGTTCTCAGGATATTATGGCTGCGACAAATGCTGTGCTAAAGGTACCTATCTGGGTCGTGTGACCTATCAGAGTATGAACAGCGAATTGAGGACAGATGAATCGTTTCGACTTCAAACTCAAAGCGAGCACCACAGGGGTGTGTCGCCATTGACCAGACTTGGATTGCCCATGGTTAGTTGCTTCCCGTTGGACTACATGCATGTAGTCTGTCTTGGTGTGGTCCGGAAGTTGCTGGGCTATTGGGTCAGGGGTCCTCTCAAGGTGCGGCTTGCGTACGTATCAGTGCAGCAGGTGTCAGCACTGCTCTTTTCATTCAGGACACGTATACCTCGAGACTTTGCGCGAAAATCCCGTCCACTTGAATGTTTTGAACGGTGGAAGGCAACCGAGTGTCGTCTGTTCCTTCTCTATGTTGGTCCCGTTGCAATGAAAAAAATGCTCAGTAGCGCCCTATATAAGCATTTTCTGCATTTGCATGTCGCTATAGTCATTTTGTCATGTCCTTCGATGACAGATCGTCTTGACTATGCGGACACACTGCTCCGTACATTTGTGAAGAACTGCAGGATTCTTTATGGCAAGGAGTCGTTAGTGTACAATGTGCATTCTCTCATTCATCTCTGTCATGACTGCAAGAATTTCGGGCAACTCGATGACTTTAGCTGCTTCCCTTTCGAAAATTATCTCAAGAATCTGAAACAGCTAGTAAGGTCTGAAAACAGGCCCTTAGAGCAGCTGTACAGTAGACTCCATGAGCATAGTGACCTTGACACTGTGTTTGAAAGCAAAGCGGAGCTCAGGCCTTCTGGTGTCGTCCTCTCATCAAGTCACATTAAAGGGCCCGCTTTGTCGTACATGGGCTGGCGGCAGTTCAGAAGGGCCATATGGAACAATAGCACTCTGAGCACTGAACGTCCAGACAACTGTGTCTTACTTACAGATAATCGGGTCGTTATTGTTTCTAACTTCCTGACTCTTGGATCAAGCACTCTGATTGTGGGGAAGGTGTGCAAAATTGAAGGTGACCTCTATACTCACCCTTGTAGGTCGTCTTTGCTGTCGATTTTCCTTGTGTCTAGGAAGACCAGCAACCTTGATGTGTTTTCATTTAACAGCATAATGTGCAAGGGAATGTTGCTTCCTTTCAGGGCTCGGATGGTCTTTATTCCGCTTTTTCACCTTCTTTAAGTTTGCTGATTGTCACAGAGTGCATTTTGCCAGATATCTCTTGCTGGAATATCTCCTCATTACACAAAATGTCAGAATAGATGAATATCTCTGTGCAGGCAACAAGTTATTATGTTTGCACGGGGAGCGACAAACTGAGATCTGTGTTTTCTGCCAGGTATCATATTGTTGAGTTCACAGACGAAGGCAGCACGTATGTAGTCCCTGATAGCTGGGTGACGAAGAATGGAGATGAGCATTTTTGTTACTGGCCACCATCAACCTCAAAGTTAGAAATAACAAAGATGATTCAAAGAGCAGTTCCAGTTGAAGAGGATGCCTGGACGCTATATACCGCACGAATCCTGGCCACAAAGAGTAAGTCCGCACCTGCAGTGCTATTTTGTGATATAATGGGGAGGGCTTAGCAATATATCTGCCTTCCCTTAACGGTACGTGCCACACATTGTGTGGCACATTATACCGGGTGTTTAAAATAAATCGCATAGCTGAACTAGTCAGTGACAGCTTACACTATCGTTTTCCTTTTCTTTGCTCTTTCTCTTTTTTGAGTGTAGGGAGTGGTATAAGAAGGTATGAGGGAGGAACTGGCCCACACGTTCTTCATTCACATGGGCTCATATATCTTACTTTTTCGTAAAATAAAATACAGCCTTCCCATTGGCTCCATAAGTACAGTCCCTCCCATGTACCGCACGCCAATGCTGCGAACTGACACCTTCCCTTGTCCTCAACCTTCCTTGAGCTCAAGGAAGCGCACAGACTCCAAATATCACAAAGGATGGCATTTTTTTTTGCTGCATTTGCTTTTGCTGAGAGTGCCCTTTGATATGGCAGAGACGCTAAAATCGTCCAAAAATTAGACTTAAAATCCTTATTCAATTAATGAGCATATGGTAATCAATGGCGTGTAGGTCACTTCCTTCATCGTGACTGAAGGTTGCATACAACAAAGCAATAAAAAGGAAGAAATACTAATTGCATGTGACCGTAAACCGCGATGTGAAACACCCTATATAATGCTGCACGTTATATCCAATGTAGAATCTATACAGTGTGTCACATACATTGCAGACCATGTCCGTACCTATCCTGTATCCCTCTGGAATATATTTCTTTTCATGCATGATATTACATTTGATTGGATTCACTCCTCTGGGTACCACTTCCCCAAATATAGCACAACGTAGACACACTGCCTGTGGCTATTCTGTGTTCGCACACTTGGTGTCCCAATTGCAAACAACGTTACAAGTTTGAATTTGTGTGTTGTCATGCAGATACTTATGAACGGGCACAGGAATTGCTGCCATGTGCGTTGGATACGTCACATTTGGACTCGGACGACTCCGAGACCCAGAGACAAATGCGAAGGATGCGGAAGAGGATTGTTTTCGACAGTGACAGCGATGATATGTCCCGCATGGGCAGATGCCAATCCAGCATTCCTACCAAGCAACCAGTACAGCACGACTTTATGACGAGGCCTCGTGGAAGAGTACCCGGGCTTTCACAGAAGCTATAGTTCAGTAAGCTATAGTTCACTCCAATGTGCGCACTTACTGTTGCGTGCTGTGCATGCAGGATGTGATATCACATAAATAGACCTGCAAACAAGTGTCTGGGCACGGCAGGTGAATTTCACACTATGCATTTGATTTACATTTTAAAATGTAAATTAGGGTCCCTCGTTGGTGTTGCTCGAAGGCAGACAGCTCATGGACTCAGTGGCTCGCAGAACTTGGCAGGTACTACTAGGATTTTCATAACATTCAAGCTCGTTTATGCTGTTTCTCTTAAAACACTACTCTTTGAAAGGGACTATGAAATGATTTTTTCCTCCTATTCATCAGAATGAAGACATTTTTCTGAGTCTAGAACCAAAGTTTTACCTTCGTCATTTGAGGCATATTCTCGGGGGCGAATTTAAACGGAGCGGCGATGGGGGTACAGCTGGCGTAGCGCCGCGCCGTGGCGAGCTACCGCGCATAGGCACAGCGAGCAACTTGATGGAACCACAGCCGGGACCGAGACACGTCATCGTGACGTGTCGAGCAACAGAGGGGGACAGCCTCCAAATATCATAGTCGCACTTCACAACGCACTTGCTTTGTTGTTAGATTGCCAACACGTCAATATAATTGTAACGCCGGGCAGCCACCAGACACTTTCCATTGGTGACGGCGATACAACCAGTACACCATTGGGGTGCATCAATAGAGGCCAACGTATCTCGTCAGCAAAAATGTCATAGCCATGGAGGTGGGTGTTTGGATTTCTTGTTGCGAATGGCCACTGAGCAGAAGATGTTTATGTTCGACTACAAAATACAACTCACATGTCACACTAGCAAGCGCAGGTGTAGCTGACGATGCACACATACAAAAGTTCATTACTGTGTGTTACCTGAAAGCTTGCAACAAACAGAAACTTAATGCTTCAGCCCTCAGCGCCACGGTATTGGAAAGACGTGACCTTGCAACCTTGTGGGCGCGACTCGCAGGAACTACTGCGCCACATTCACAGCTGCTGGGGTGCATTGCCTGGCATTGTGTAACACCGGTGACATAATCCGTGCCAGATGACAGCACGCATAGTTGCTCGGTCCACAGGTGAATGTGCGTGGGAGAGGAGGAATGCCGAAGACATACTTGAAGCCTGCGCTTCTCATAGAGTGGAGTGATTTTTCCCAAAAAAATTTCTGGCATTTGTTTATTGGCGGGAAGAACAGTTTCCAGCAATAAAAAGAGGGGGCTTCGGGAAATTTCATAGTCCCTTTAACCTATGCTGTTGTTTAAGGTTTCGATAAAGGAGTGTCAAGTACTCACATAGCAAACGATGCCTGTGTTGAGACTTCCGTTTGAATATTAGTGTATCAACCCATGGCGTATTCCACTGGGAGAGCAGATTTTGTCCCGCACTGGTGGGGTTTGGGTGCATGCTCCCGGCGGGGTCACACAGATTTGCTTCCTCAATGGAATGCTAACATTTTTTTTTTTACATACGAAGCATGCGCTGCGCATAGCACGTGAGCCCGTGCTTTCCCGGGTTAACTTTGACCTTGTCGCTCAAGAACTATTCCTCTTTCGAGCAAACGTTTTGCCCTCGCTCTGCCAATGAAACATTCAATGTCTGACACGATTATGCCAATGGAACAGTTTTTGTGATTTCCGGGGCCAAAAATCTGACCCAGCTCTGCCAATGGAATGCACCATCAGTGTGCTTTGCAGTATTCCCAAGGTACTTTTTGTACTATACCAGCTTTCCAAAACTACACGTTTTCCCACCCATTTAGTCAATTTCATGTGCCATCTGAAATAATGCAGGTGCCATTCAGTTTTATCCGGCTGCCATCTTAAATAGTCCAGGTGCTATTCAGTTTAACCCGGGTATCATCTGAATTAATCCATGGTGTTTTTTAAGCACTGTAACCGTGTGTCCACATGAGGGACATCCCGGCAGATTATTCTAGAGGAAGGAAAAGTAAAAAAATTAAAATGCTGATTGGGCTGAAGTTCTGCCGCGTCTTATGCTGAGTATTCCCACGATTGCGACATATTCGAAGTTCAAGCGGGAGTATGGCATACGGCACCATTGGTGCTGTCGTCTACTACATATTATTATCTCACTGAGTTACAGGATATTCTGAATGCTGAGAAGAGTGCGAAAGGACATGATGCACATAGCAGACGACACTACTGGTCATGTCGTCTCTATGGAATATCTTGTGACTCAGGTGCAAGATGTGCATCATGTCCTTCAGGAAATATTCTGCAGCTGAGGCACAAGATATTCTGTAGCAAATGACATGACCAATGGTGTCATCTGCTATGTGCATCATGCTTTTTCGCGCTTGGCTAACTGCGGGGATTATCCTGCAGGTCAGTCACAAGACATTCTGTAGCAGACGACATGACCAATGGTGCCGTCTGCTATACTTCTGCTTGCCAACTCGCGATATCTCGGCGCAGTGCGTATGCTCCACACAACTCAGCAATTTAGTCCCGTAAGCAGCTCTCTGTAGAATATTTCACGGGGATGCCCCTTGTGTGAATACACGGTTATAGTGCTTAAAAACACCATTGATTAATTCAGGTGGCACCTGGATTAAACTGAAAAGCTCCTGGATTATTTCAGATGGCATCTGGATTAAACTAAATGGCACCTGGATTATTTCAGGTGGCACCTGGACTAATTCAGATGCCTCTTGGTGAGCGGGAAAACCTGTAGAATATACAGCGAGGCAGTGAGTTATTTATATAGCAGCATAGAACTTACAGTGTTACCTTTGTGCTGTGGTAGCATGGAAGTGCAAGGTCGTTCACCTTTTTCCCACTTGCAGTGACCGTTTCTGTTTGTGTAACAATTGTCTGCAGTTCAATTTTTCTTTGCAGTATGCATGCACGCAGTAAGGTCCATCTTGTTGTCAAAAATTACATTAAAATACACGCAGTCTATTTGTGATATGTTGGTTTGTTACAGATAAAGATGCTCGGATTGATCGTCGCATAGTACCTGGTGGCATGGGAGGAGAACAGCATGGTAGCAGTGCTGGTTAGTTTTATTTCATATGCCTTGATGCAAATCAAATGATCAGGCAGTAAACTATGAGCACATAGAATCAGTAAATGGTGGTACGTGCACTTGTATAACATAGCACAGTCTTTGTGAGCTTAGAAAAGGTGTAAAGTTGTGAACTCAGTCTGAAGCGTCAATATGTACTACCACGCTTGCTGGTAGCCAGTGTGGCATGACAGACTACATAAGTGAACTTGAGCATTATCAGTAACTTTTTTCAATTAAAATTTCTTGAAATTGTAGTTTACCCATTTCCCGCATAATTTTGCATTCACCAAATTTACTCATTGTGCATTTGTGCGTTTCGTTAAATAGCTGCCCCCACGTCTTTTGACCAGCCAAACGTTCTTGACACTTCTGCACGATTTGCAGGTGAGCATTCAAGTTATTTTGCAACTGAACTTCACCCTTCTTTCACACACTCCTGCATTTTCTCACATACAGGCAGTATAGGATGAGGCAACAGTGTCTTGTGAACATCAAAGTGCATTTGAAGCTTCTGTCATTGCGGTCCAGCCTCAGAACTGTCACCTAAATTAACAGACTGAGAGCCCAGAGTTCTTCCCCGAAACGTGCTGAGGCACTAACCTTTAGAACCCTTAGAACAGTCATGTTAACCAGATGCATTGACTTGTGCTTCCATATGTTGTACGTATCAGTAAGGGAAAACCTGAGGTAAAATGTGATAAGGCTTGCTGTCCGCTGTCTGTCCAATTGAGTCGACAACATAATTAATCGTCGAGTGATCTGGTCACTGCAATGGGGCCATTGAAAGCTAAGTGATCTGGAGACCCCCCACCCGCAGCATTTTATGTGATTTTTTTGGTGGTTCCTTAGGACTCGGAAAACAACAAAACATTGATCTCAAAATTGAACATGATGGGGTGCAGGGACCCTTTGATGTAGTGCTTGGCGAAATCCTTTGTCGCTTTGAGCAGACATTATGGCCCACGTAAGCCACAGAACACTTTAGAAGCCATCTTATTTGATAGGGGAGAGTTCATTTTAAAGCATTTCAGCAATTTTTACCATCGTACTGAACGGGCTCACCGCTTACTCGATGCATGAAATTTGCAAAGCTTGTACAAGCTTACGAATGTTTTGCAATGTGATATTCTGGAATTTCTTCCTCCATTTTGTTTTAGAATTGCCCCGGCGTTGTACTTTAGGCACCGAAAAATAGTGTTGCGGGTGCACTGTAAGCAGCAGTAAAAAAAGTTGTGAAAATTAGACGAAATGCAGATTTTGTAACAAAAAAAAATTCAGTGTGAGGAGGTTGGGATAGAAGCGTGATCAAAGTATCATACGGTGCTTCCTAGCAAGGCATGGATAAAAGATTTCAAAGGTACTTTTTGTGAAGGTTAACTTATAACTTTTTAATTGAAGGTAACTTCACAAATCTGTACGTGTGCTGCGGTGCATCATAGCAAATGAACACCTGGGCGGGTAACTCACAAAACACTAGATGGAAAGAAAACACTAAAGAGTCCCATTATTGATACAGCACGTAACCAAACAAGTGTTTCCCTCCTTTCCTGTTGGTTGTGCAGTGAGTGTTTATCAATTCAGCCATCTTGTGCTTGAACAAAACTTTTAGCCAGCTCACGACGCTAGTAAGTGAAAGACAAGGAAAGATATGGAGACAGAAGTCCATTCAGGCTCCATTGTACCATCTAGCTGATTTTTTTATATGCCATACGCCATCTGTCATTTGAGTCGTTGACATGAGCGGAGTGGTCATGTCATGAACTGTGATCAAGTACTGCCTGCGTCAAACACAAGCTGAGAGTGCTTTAACCAGTAAGTTCAGCTAAAAAGATGCCGATTTCTTTCTAATACAGGGATGAATTAACATACATATGCAAATTAGAAAAAGTTGAAAGAAAGAATGACATCCCGCATGAACTTACTCAGTGGAAACATTCTCCGCTTGTAATGGGTGCAGGTAATACTTCATGACTGTTCGTGTTGTGTTTACTGTACTCGTGTCAACGACTCAAGTAACGGATGACACCACAGATACGAACAACCATATGGTACCATAAAGCCCTATCTGCCCATAAAGTTTCCTTATCAGAGACCAGTGTCTTGTTGCCTTCCGAGTCATAAGGAACCACCAAAACAATCGCATAAAATTCTAGGGGGGGAGAGGCACTCCTGGATCACTTGGCGTGGAATCCCCAAAGTACCTCAATACAGTGGTGACATGTTTCAATGTTTCAAATCAGTTACGTTTTGTTAAGGAGCTGCTACTGTACCGTACAGAGAGTACTGGCAACTCCAGGTATTCGTATCGTATCAAGATATCTATTGGACCTGAAGCAGCATGTCCACTGATCACTGCTAATGTAATGGACGTAACCTGTACTGTACTTCAACAGTTCCTCATTCAATCATGACAAGTATATTTGGCGGTTATGGCTCCACACCAGCAGTAATTCAGTATGCAGCTCTAATAAAAGTGTTTCTAACAAATATACTTTTCCTCTTATAGGCTTCGAAAAAAAGGTGTTTGAGAATCAGATGCGCTTGCTGAGTGAACTGAGGAGCTTAAGAGCACTTTTAACATCGACAAAGTCCGTTCAACAAATCAGGATTCCAGACGATTGCCCGTCACTACCAGCAGCATCAGTGGAGGAGGTGTTCATGTTTGAGAACTACATATCTGCGGGGGACAGTTTCGAAAAGATGGTAAGGATTGTATTATACTGGTGATCACTCAGCCTAACCTATTCAATGCTACTTTACACACACGCACAGGTCTTGTACTTATCAAGGTTCGGGGGCACAGACATTCAAGACACTGTACGCACTATCCTGAGGCAGCTCCTGGCAAAGAATGCTGCGCTAAAATTCAGCTGGAAGGGTTCACGTGGCCTGAAAGAAGCTTTTCACAAGTTGGAGAACACCGTCAATCTAATCATGAGTATGGGCTTTTATTATATTGTACAATATTTTTTACCAATTTCTCCAGTTCTGCTAATTTATCAGTGAGCAGCAATGCACCTCCTGAGCTGTTTGTGCCTTGGAGTAGAGTGGTCAGAGTTTTTGGTCAGAGTGCATGTGCAACAAGTTGCAGTGATATGCCGTAAGGCTCACCATCCGTAGTTTCAGCACCTGCTAATTTTTAACTATGTAGGTTATCCCACATGAGACACGACAACTCTGGGAAAGGAGCCAGTACGTTGTATCCCAGACACGCATGCACATAAGCTTTGCATCTTGTGAAGGACCAACTTGTACATTTCCTTTTAAATTTGCAGGTTGCGTCAAGAATACCTGTGGCAGTGCTACCCTGAAAGACATCAGTGCCGTAATAAAAAAGTGGTTGGTAGGCGCTCCAGACAGAGAAGGCGGCAGAAACCACCGACGTGTGGCCACAGGATCGTCTTCACACCGATCGGAAAATGATCAAAACGACAGTGACTCATGAAGGGATGCTCCTCAGACAGTGACAGCAGCAAAGGAGCTGCTGAACCTGTCATTTTGTGATACATAACAGTTCTGTGCTATGGGGATGTGACTATCAGTGTTATATCGCTGTACAACACTGTGATGCTTTGTTGTGCTCTGAAGTGATGTAAGCATTGCAACAGCTAATTACCTAGGAATTTGTATGAGGACTAGTCTGAATGAAAATTGGCATAGGCATGTACCTGGAAGAGGAGCTGTAATTGAACAATTGCATTTGAATAACTTGCAACATATTTTGTCAGGTGGGAGCTCTCAACATGTTGGCAGAATAATTTTTGGTGTGCATTTCCCTCAGACTTCTCTCAAATTAAAAGCGATGAAACCTCAGTCCAAGGGACATGAAAGGACGAGACAAATACAAAATGAACAACATTTGTGTTCGTCCCATCCTTTCGTGTCCCCTGCACTGGGGTTTCATCGCTTTTCAAATGCACTAGCAAACAACCCAGTTTTTAAACTCAACATATTCTCTTTAAGAGAATAGGTTAAAAAGTTTAAAAACCAGGCTGTTTGGTAGTGCATTTGAAAGGGGATGAAACCCAAGTGCAGGGGACACGAAAGGGTGGGACGAACACAAAATGTTGTTCATTTCGTATTTGCCTCGTCCTTTCATGTCCCTTGGGCTGAGGTTTCATCGCTTTTAATTTGAGAGGTCCGAGGGAAATGCAAGTGAGTTCTATGCCAGTTTGCATTGTGAGCAGTTGTACATGCAATGCTGATAAGTTACTTGAAGGTGTTGATTACTTGATATGTTCGAAAATGTTCAATTAGGAACACTTACCCTACTTATGAGGAACTTCCCTTGCTGAGGACCGATCTACGGGGTGTCCCAGAAGACGTGTCATCGAATTATAACTAAACCAACAAAGTACACCACCTAGAATCATGGCCAACGGCATTACTTCATACTAGGCTTTTGCCACCTCCTGATGTGAATATCATGTAACAAGTATAATTGTGTGAATTTTTGCAAATTGGACTCTGAAGTTTGCCAGGTAAACGTCACTTTTGTTATCCCACCAATATTAAGAGCGTGCCGAATTCACTAACATTAATTGTAATTGACAGATATATTGTGGAGCCATCCCATTAAAAAAAGCCTAACATCATGCTGCACAGTGCTCCCAGAGGATTGCATGCAACAGATTTTTCAGCGCAATCATTGTCAGTCCGAAGTAAGGAGGTTGGCAACCCAGCTCACACCGGCATCGTTGCGCTTGGCAGCTGAGACAAGTGTTATGTCTGGCTATCTTTTCCTAAAGAATAGTCCGGTCAGTCATCATGAATTTGAGTAAATTCGGCATGTTCTTCACATTGGCGGGTGTAAAAGGTGGACCTTCACTTGGCAAATTTCAGAATTCATTTCACAAAGTAGTACATAACTGAAGTTGGGTTATATGACATTGATGTCAGGAGGTGGCAGAAGCCAAGTAGGAACAAATGCCGTAGACTCGTTCAGTTCAATGACACGTTTTTTGGGGCACCATATATGTGCTTGTCAACTTTTTTCATACTTATATTTTTGTGGCTATTTGTATTTACAAAGTATACCAACTGACAACAACTTATTTTATGTGAGATGCCTGCAACAAAAGCTTTTTATATATATGGCTAATACATTTTCTTGGTCTCAAGAGCACAGCTATGGTGCCAACATTTAATATACCTTTGAGAAATGCTGACCACCCCATAACATGTCTATGCTACTAGTCCAAGAAGTGACTGTGACATCAGTTTTATTTCACTGTGTTGTATTGAGAGCTTTACTAGGGTGCCGTTAGTGCAGATGTTAATTTCGTTATGAGAAAAGCTGATCACCTCATAACATCTCTATGCTACTAGTCCATCAGATGACTGTGATATCTCTTATTTCAGTGTGCTGTGTTGAGAGCTTTACCAGAGTGCAGTTTGTGCCGACGTTCAGTTGTGTTATTAGAAATACTGGCCACCTCATATATGTTTATTACTAGTCCATCAAATAACTGTTTTATTTTAGTGTGAATTGAGTGCATTGCTGGGGTGCAGTTAATGCCGTGGTGCAAGTTACTTACGAGAAATGCTGACCACCTCATAACATGTCTATGCTGCTAGTCCATATCAGATTACTGTGACGTCTCCTTTGCTATATTTTACTGTGTATTGAGTACATTGCTAGGGTGCAGTCAGTGCCTATATTCAATTTCCTGGTGAGAAGTGCTGACAACGTTATAGCTTGCATATGCTACTAGTTCGTCACATGACTGTGATATGTTTCATACCTGTATGTTTTCAGTGCATTTGTTGCCAACCTTCAGTTTATTTTTGATAAATGCAGGCTACCTCATCACATATTTGTGCTACCAGACTGGACAACGTCATAGCTTGTCTATACTACTAGTCCATCACATGACTGTGATATGTTTCATCCCTGTATGTTTTCAGTGCATCACTGGGGAGCAGTTGTTGCCAACATTGTTCATTTTTAATAAATGCAGGCTACCTCATCACATATTTGTGCTACTAGACTACTAGATGGCTATGGTTCCTACTGTACCTGTGTGGTTAATTCACTCTAATTTCTGGAAACTGCTCTGAACAATCTACGTGATATGTAGTGTCAGCAAGTACTTCGTGAACATGAATAAAGTAGACCTTTATAGGCATAACAAACCACCTTCCTTCCTGTGACCACTACCCCTCATCAGGACCATCCTTCTAGCATACTGCTCAGAATGGCCAACTGCAAACACGTACACGCATTCGCAGACAAAAAAAGAAAAATCGATGTCATGGCGGACACCCAAAGCATGCTTAGTACCTGATCGGGCCAACCAGTTTTTTAAAACTGGCCCATAGTTGGCCCATTCACGAAATTCGCTTATGCGCCATTGCACAGCCGACCATAGCCCGACTTTTAACGAACCTTGGTTCGAGGTTGGCGCTACGTTTTTTAGGTCGGCCGTATACAATGGCCCGACATCGGGTGAACGAAGTTGGGCCGGGTAAGGCCATTGTCAATCGCCAGGCTTGGCCCAACCATTTTCGTGTAGGTTGGGCCAGCTATTTTTAGGTCGGAAGCTGACGTTGGCCCGATTTCACACCGACGTTGTTTTCCCCCTTGGGTTGGCACACTTCTTTTGCCTTCTCGCAACACAGTCACGATAGTTGTGTGGCCCTGCACGTACCGTACAGCGCATGGTGCCTCTGGAATTCTTTGCCGAACCGCATGCAGTTGTAACATTGGGTTTTCGTAGAATACTCATACACTGTGTAAGTGTCAAATCCCAGTTTTATCAGGTGCGACATTTGAACATAAGACTTGAAGGTAATGATCACACTAGTGTAGTTCCTGATGCGTATGTCCCGCGTTGACATGCACCTTGAAGCCTTTTTTACGACGACCATCCACAGCACCATAGGGTTGCAAGAATTTCAGCAGTTGTTCATCACTGTATGTAATCCTGAGCCCAACTATTTTCCCTGTGTTTCTTGCGTATGAATATGCAACTCGTGATGTCACAGCAATACTGGCAAGCGTTGTTAGCGCAAGCAAGGCTTTGGCAGCAGGCAGAGACGCAACCGATAACACAATACTGCCGTCCTTTGCGAAACGGTGGCTTTTAATTTCCTCTTGAGTTGCTTGCAGGACTCCTTTAGCAATGTTGTCTGGGTTTACATGAAAGAAAGATTTCTTACCATTGACAGGTCTCATAATAACAGGTAGATTTCTGCATCTGTTGTATAGGTTACCTAGGTAACAAACCTGTTATGCAGACATAATAACAGATGTTATGCAAAACCTGTAATGCAGACCGCAGACACTGTAAGAAGCACGAACAGTAGCTTCCAAGTAAAAATTAGAAAGTGCTTCCTTCTGCAACTCCTTCCTCGTAGTATATCTATTGGAATGCAATTCATGCAAAGCACAATATTTGGGCCTAACTACAACGTCGTTCCAAATTCGTTTTAATAATTACACATCCGATATTAAAAACCAACCAAATATCCCTGTGTCGCGTCATTTCAATCAAGCCAGCCACTCGTTCAACAATATTAGCGTGTACGTATGTCTCTACGCCAAGCCATGTGGCCTTTTTGCACTGATTTCCGACACCTTGAGTGTGAAATCCGTCCATCCATCCATCCGTCCGTCCATCCGTCCAGTTTTTCTTGAGACCACAGCGGGCAACAGCGTGAATCATTCCTAATTCAAAAATTCCAGTCCACGATAAAGAGAGACCCCGGCATATTGTCTGCAGTTCGCGACCTTACCTCATAGACCAAATCTCCTGACCCTCCTCTATTCCTTCTGCCGTCTCTTTTTATCGTTTTGACGTTTTTAGAACGACCAGGAGGAATCTCTCATAGTTAATTTCTTATGCAAATTGAAGCTTTGTATGTATTTGTCCCTTCTATGTTGTTCCAGCCACGGAACATCAGTTCTGTCATGACCAGGATGAACTCTCCTGGAGCATAGCCCCTGGAAGTGTTTAATGGACGACCAGGAACTATGCTCCTAGAACATCACCAAAGCCGCTCTACGTCTGCTGTTCACCTCTTCCCTTCCCCTTGTATATAAACACTTGTCACCTATTTTCAAGTTTAGTCCTGTTGAGGGCATCGGTGACTGCCCAAACGTCGACCAGTAACTGTACTGTAAATCTATTTCTAGTACCTCCCATATAATTTTGAAGTAATCAAATTAGTCATTCTTTTTCATCCTTATGGGGCTTCCAAAGTTCCTTCGTTGCTTGTACTTGTACAGTCTGTATCTTTTTCGGCGCCCATCTGCACTAAGTTTTCAATACACACACACACACACACCAGATAAAAGTTCAGAAGGCCACGTAGTAAACACAGTTATGAACGAATGAAAGTGGAACAACCAAGGTAGGGGAAGCAAAAAGGGGTGATCTATTACAATATAATCTATTTGAAATGTATGTAGGGGTGTTGTCAACCTCGCACCGGAAGCCCGGCTTCGATTGTGCAGTTATAAAACATTTGCATGCATTGCAGGCAAATGAAACAGGTTTCGAGCCGTGTCCCTCATTGCTCCATTTAAACGAAGAAGCTGCGCGTGCATATCGAAACATCGAGAAAATAACAATAACGATAACTTTATTTCGAGAGAGCTACTCTCTACTACTCTGTACTACTCCCGAGGAGGTCGAAAAAACAACGGTTGCAAACTAACGTGCTCCTTACAATATCACAAGGTATTTCAGCCGATACACACTCAGCGTGTCGTAAAATAAGCCGTTGTAGAAATCGGAGGTGATGGAAAAATCAGATATGTCCTGACAACCGATAAATCTACGAGTATTGCTAGTGCTGTTGGTTGAGTCTGGCGTACCATGTCAATCGCCATACTCGAGGCTCATTTGTACATTCGGCCTAACTAAGTGCCCTTTTATTTATTTATAGATGGGCGACTTACCACCACACCCAAATGTTTCTGAATGTGCGATTTTACACAACGCTATTCATAGCCACATAAAAATGAAAGAGAATTATGACAGCATTAATGCCTCAAAGGTTGGATTTCACTTACCTACGTATTACCTTACTTTCCAGACTTTACGTGGCGGGAAACATGGAGGCAAATCTAACTTTGATGACGGTCCGAGCAAGACTACAAGTGTGCCTTCACATGCTGATTTCATTATCTTCGAGAGTACCTCGACAGGTATTTCTTATCCTATCTTCTACACTGCTGATGAATAGTAAATTGAAGAGCGAGCGAAAGGAGTAGAGAAAACTTCCCTTAAAAATAAGCACTTTACACGGCGAGCATTTCCATTTCGGCACATTCTAGCTACCCTGTAGCGTTCGTACTACGCGTTTCGAGCCTCCTGTGGAAAACTTTAAGGCTCACGCTAGTTTCACCTTCCAATACTGAGAGACACATCCACAGGTCTTATCTTATTCTAAAGTATGCAACCACATATCTTATGACATAATGAAAACCTTAAAAGACTATATCAGGAGCACCTCACTGGCACAGTTTTCCTTCACCCTCTCCCATCGTTGATTCTCTGTAATATTGACACAGCCGCTCTCTCACATATCTCTCCAGCGCTATACTCCCGAAAATAATGTCACTAATAACTTTCAGCACTTTTTGTCTTGGTATAATATCCGTCTTTCAAGTTTTGTTGCACGGCCGCATTTTTTTCATATCCAAATATCCTCTCTTTTTCTTTTACTTGCACTTCTGACGCTCCATGAAACTATCTAGAAAACATCTTGCAAAGACGTCCAAATCCCATAATTCAGTAGGAGGGCGTCCGAGTTACTTCCTACAGTACTGTGCGCGATCAAATATTTGTACTTGTCTTGACCCGTGAATAGTGATGATCAAGGGCTGGTGATTGTGAACGCCCCAGTATATCAACGCGTCACAAAAAGGTTGCTGTGCATGATAACAATATGTGTATTATACCTTGCAGGTTATCTTTCGTCTCCGGGTTCAGTTGGTGGTTCGTTATTCGTCCAGGCGCTCTGTCAAGTCATCAAAAGAGACCATCTTACCAAGAATTTCCAAGAAACGATGACACTGGTCCAGTATTACGTAACACTGGAAAAGAAACCGGATGGGACACTGTACAGATACTCCACGCTCAGGAAGAATATTCGGTTTGCAGCTGAAGTAAGTTAAGTCTCACTCATTCTTCGCATTTCGTGTGTGTTATTGCTCCTACAGACCTTTTAGAAAAAATGGAGGAAATAGGGACGAGTCTCTTTGCGTCTTTATAACACGTCTCCAGTTCTCGTGCCTTGCTACAGGGGCACCCAGAAATCCTTCGTGAAGATGTGCGAAGTGTATTTCGCGATTCTGTTTCTGCCTCTTGTACAGGAAATCGATGAGAGACGCAGCTCGTAACAAGTACACACTGATTTAATGAACGGAGGCAGCAAGCAAACACGAGGGGACAGAGGAGACGATGACTAAGGGCTGACTAAATACAGCATGGACGTGACATAATAAAACAGTTTCCACCAGAATGCGAGTTGAATCGCTTGATAAAGATGAACAGGCATCAGTATACTGGGCCGCACAGTCGACGCAACTGAGCACATGGTTTCATATGTCAGAGGTTATCGCCGACACATTAGCTATGTAATTGCACTCTTATGGTTACGCAATCTCTTATTTATGCACTGTTGAGTTTGCCGGATGCATGGCGTCTCAAAATAACATGTTACAGCGGGCGTAATGCAAAACGGGCTGAACATCCGCGCGTTGTCAACCCTACAGAGAGGTCTTTGGTGCACGCTAAACTTTTACACCCTTTTGTGTGTAAGGCGGGTGTCGCATATCGCACTCCCCTTTACGTGTAAAAGGTTTCAGGTGTAACGAAATACCTCTCAGGGTGTATTTCACAACACCTTCAAACTTTTACACTTAAAGGGGTGTGAGTTACGACACACCCACATAACCTCAAGAAAGGTGTGACGTCTAGTGTAGCGAGTGTGCGGTTTCTTAGCCTGAGTCTTAAAATTCATACACCTTTTAGGGTGTAATTGGATAATTGGATGATACCCTGAGTGATTCAACTTAATTTTTCGTGTAAATCGACACCCTTAAGCAACCACGTAACGTGTGCACCATTGTTTACAGAGTGAGTGTATCATACGTATCAGCCAAAGTATATGCGTAACATGAGCATCTAACGTATTGTGTCCTTCCCACATAGGAATTCCAAAGTGTTGGCCATATTGGACCAATATACGTGTACACACATATGTACATATATATAAGTACACGTCATTCTTTTCCACGAAAACGTTAAACACTTCAGAATTAGGTAAAACACCCTTAAACCATCCCACCCTGATTACACCCTTCGTACACCATTAACACACTAATGTAGATGTTCACCCTATTCACGACCAATTGATGAGAGGACCAGCCTCGAAGGGGTAGAATATGTGTGTGAACTGGGTGTATATCGCAAAATACACCCATCTTACACTAGTATAGGTATGAAAAATACTGTGTGATCTGTACTGGAAGGTGTGTGTAGGCAATCCAATAGAGCCAAACATCGAAGCAAACTTCCCTAAGTTACTCCGCCATGGTAGAAAAGAATTATCAACCCACATCTAATCACTTTTGCGATTCAGGAACCGGGTTAGCTGATTGGCCTCCAGGAAGCATCAGACATTGTTAGGAAATGAAAGGGACGACCTAAAGATAGCAAGATTTTTTTAGCTGTCTTTAATGCTGATTTTGCTGATATTTGATGCTATTTATGTTGATTTATGTTGAGAAGGGACTGAGGATCACTTCTCCTGTACCTTCAACACTGGCCTAGGTACATACAGAAGGTGGTATCTAGAACTCTTATTTCCTTGCCTGCGGGGTTCATGTGTGAAAGCTAGTTCAGGGAAGAAGCGATAGCAACATTTAAGGCTTGCATAGCTGTGTTTGAATCACCTGCCACAACGATAATATCATCCACATACGTTAGTACTTTCGCGAACTTCATGGCCCTGTCCCGATCATATGTCCCGGGCTACGGATCCTATAGAAATTACACATTTTTGGTTACAAGTTTGATCGGCAAGACATGCTATCGTAGAATTTAAGTACGATATTGTGAGTTCCAAAATGGAAGAATCACGAAGCCCTCCGCTAGATTGGAAGAAAACAGGGTCGTTTTCTATAGCGTTCCTTTGAAGCATAACAGAGGTCTGGATTTCTCGAGTCAGAAACACACATATTTGTTGACGTGAAACGTCATTCTATTCGGTAAGTAGGGGTGCTAATGAAAGATGCGTGAAAGAGACAAATAACGTGTTGCT
This sequence comes from Ornithodoros turicata, assembly GCF_037126465.1. NCBI lineage: Eukaryota > Metazoa > Arthropoda > Arachnida > Ixodida > Argasidae > Ornithodoros > Ornithodoros turicata. The sequence goes on along the minus strand of NC_088201.1, from coordinate 197,465,466 downwards.
GGGAAAAAGGTCGAGGAGGACCTTTCAATGTTTCTCTTGGTTCTTCCGTACTTTTGTGTACTCGTACTGTGCACGTTTCTGTATCTTAAGGCATCTGATCAGTTCACTGGCTATGTGTTCCAAATCGACACGACTGGCTTACTTGAATGCAGATGGTCTCAATTGTAGGTTACATTTAGTGTAGTCGGTTAGGGATTTTACTACATCATCTTTTTTGTGCCGAAATCCGGGAACAATTTCTACAGCGTCTACCGTCACTGTGTCTGGAACGACAAACCGACGAACTATCTACCGACTGAAGGCGGAGCGTGCTACCATACGGACCCAGCGAACAAAAATCCTGAAGTCATAATGAACTTCAAACTCCAAACGCGGCGATGGATCCCATTGTGCCTGATGACGACTATGTGTACAACACGGTAATTGAGTATGAGGACAGAGTCACGGAAGTCATGGCAAGCATGAACTCGAAGTTATCTCAGTGACAACTGACGGATCAAGAGAACCGCAAAGTTCCGGTTCAGTGCTATTACAACGGCACACTGGAGTAAAAGCGCCGAAATTGCAGCTTTCCGAATGCAGCGGAAATTTATGGGAATGGAACGTCTTTCCGGAGGAATTCAATGTGTGGGTACATAAAAACGGAGGTCTGGCCACGATATAGATGTTTCAGCATAGGCGTAGCATGCCGATTTTACCGGGGGGGGGGGGGGGGGCGAGCCTGGCACGCGATAGGGGACGGGAGAAGTCCAGCGGTGCCCGAAGCGGAAACGAAGTGACAACCATGTGCAACGTGTAATATTTATTATTTGGTTGCCAAATTCTCGGCTGGTACATGATGGCAGGTGCGTACCGGCACATTGGACGGTGGTACGGGAAAAGCCGTGAAAAAATAGCATTCTTCTAGCCAACAAACGTGTTTTCCTTAGTAGTTGTTCGTTTGATGAACTCGTTTGCTACAGCGTTCAGCTAGATATCCCGAGCTAACTCTTTGTGGCAATGTAGCAAGGTAATATGGTTTAACCGGGCTTGTCCAGTTGTGGAACGCAAGTAAGTTTTCAGCCGCCGTAGGCACGAGAAGGACTTTTCTGATGTGCAGGACGTCACAGGTATGGTCAATACAATTCGAAGAAGTTGCACAACTTCTGGAAGTATCGTCCATAGTGGTTCACTTTCCTTTCCTGAGAGCAGATCTTTTACGTCCTGGAACGAAGCAAGGCTTACGGAATGCTGCTTTGCAATGTCCAGCAGCATATCTCGATGAAGCTGAAGGCGACGTGCATCAAGATCTCCTTTATAGAATTCGCACAGATAACCGCTGTCAGTTTTTCCCACCAAGAACTTTTCGATTTTCGTCACGTGGTCCCACATTCTGGCAGGAAACCGAGTGCACAGAGACGCGTCAACCGTGTCAATTACCATGTGGAACCTCTGCCCATAATAGGCTTCCGTGGATTTAAACTCGTGTGCTTGAGATCCTTCGTCGTAACGACGTGGACCTTGTCGCTGCCTTATCGGTAGGCTGGGGCACCCAGTCTTGAGCTCCTCAGCCGTGGCCTTCACCATGATCCAAAAGCCAGGGAATTTGTCACGGAGTTCAGCAACGCATTCTTTAGCGGTCTTCACTGTTTGCTCTGTATGCCCAAACTGCAAGCTCCTTCTTCTGCAGAGCAGAATTTGCGCTCTCCAATCTCCCAAATACCGGGATCATCAGCCCGAGCATGAAATATGAATCAAATTTTCCGAGCGCTTTTGCGTAGGCACTGGCTTTTGCTCCTGTGTGATTCTTTTCATCCGATGACAGAGCGAGAGGGAATTGCATCGACTCAGAGTAGTTACTTGACACTGACCGCAGTGAGAATGCCTTCAGCGTCCACCGGACTTTACAGAATTGTCTGAGGTCCGGTGTTCCCTCCTTCTGGAACTGTTCGAACCAGCTCAGGCGCCTTGGAGATGTTTTCACAAAATTTACCAAGTCGGCGAACAATGTGACAAAGTCGCGACACACATCAATTTGCTTATCTAGTCTTGCAACACTAGGTTGATAGTGTGCGCAAGGCAGTGTACATACATCGCTCTTGGTTCAATATCATGAACTAGGGCTTGAAGTCCACCGCTTTTGCAGGACGCATTTGCGACCCCGTCATGGCATTGTCATCGGCACTACTCAATTTGAAGATTCAGTCGACACAACACGCTTTTCAGCATTGAGAAGAGGGTGCGTGCTCTTGTATCAGCCGTCACGTAAAATCCAATAAAGACTTCTTCCACTTCAAGACCACCTTCGACGTACGTGAGGCAAAAGGATATCTGCTCCTGCGTGCTAATATCAGAGGTCTCGTCAGCCATCACCGCGCAAAACAACGCGTCCTGCACTCCTCTGATTACGGAAGGGAGCATGCTGTGGGTAATGCATCTCATTTTGCAGGTCCGGCGAATTCCACTTACACTTTTGTTGAGCGACGCCCCGAGACCTGGCACATCCGCTTCCCGCAACATAAGACGCTGCCTCAAGTTACCTTCGTGCTCATTGTGATCGCGAAGTGACACTACGAAGTGGCCCTTGACATGCCAGAAAGCGAACGGACGACAGTACTGTTCGCTTGGACCGAACTGTACAGCGAACAGAGTCTGACGACTTGGATTCATTTGGCTGAGCTTCGGTTCCGAGAGCACAGTCGCTACGTTAGCTCCTGTGCTTGCACTTCTGAGCGCCGTGGAAGCTTCACGATAAAGCGTTGACTTCTTATGACTTCTAAATCGTTCAAGAGCTGTCCTCCAATTCTGGAAATCTCGTTCAACGAACGCAGCGTATGAGTCTTCGTCTCGCGATGTGCATGCAAGTGGATTTTTTTGTCCCTGGCAATGACGCAAATGACACAGTACACCTAACCAATGTCATAGTTTAACTGCAGGTTAAGTGCAACTGCGTTCCCTGTAGTATGGTGTTCGGTCATGTCCGTTGCACTTAGCCGCAACTTGATCAAGCAAAAACTGTCCGTCATAAGAAAAAAATGTCCCCATTATCATATAAAAAAAGAAGAAACCAAAACCAATGACATTTTACAGTCTATGTTCATTTGAACTCTTATATCATTTACTGGACACATCCATCAGGTCGGCCCTGTTTGTTTTTCGTTTGTTTGTTTTGCATGGCTTTTCTTCTTTGTCTCTTGAGGTTGGTTTTTCTACTGTGTTCTATTCACGAGTTCTGCAGTAGCTGACCGGAACATCTCCATATTTTTTAAAATATCAATCAATCAAACAACGTTTTACAACACTATGACAGCATATTTATTGCGGGCAAGTACATTCCTCTAAGGTGAATAATTTTACTGTCATGTTTCCCTATATGTAGGTTTTATAACTACGGTAATACGCCTATGTTTTGTTGTTGTAAGTTTTTTTTTTCTCGCAATGACCCTTTTTCAGCTTAAGTAACAAAAGCGAGAATCGCTGACATAATACATTACAGATATACATTTAATGAGGCTTTCCAGGGACAATGCACTGTCATAAAGCTAAAAAACAAACTATGCCAGCTTTCTCTGTTATGAAAAAAAGAAAATTATTGTGGCGGCGATGATTGAAAATAAGTCTACATCGAATGAAAAATTTCTTTGAAGGAGGAAACATTTCCTTGAGTTTGAGGAACACACAATATGAACTGTGTGTTCCTCAAACTGAAGGAAATGTTAGTTCTTTCCACAGTACACCATCTCGCTTGCACCATTTTAATTTGCTTGTCGAAGCATTTCTTGTTACATTCTGTTAACTCCTTCCTGCAGCCTCAGTACTTTTCTTTGAAACCGTCGTTCCTTTTTTCAGCTTTTGTAGCTCTCATTTCCGCAGCTTTTTAGAGCTCTAGGACCTGCATCATCGTAGTCTGGTTTTTGCGCTACTTTCTCTGTGAGGTATGTGCAGGTTCCAAACTTGTCTCTTGTTGCTCAGTTGTTTGTTCTTCATGCTGGGATGCTGCAGCAATGGTTTCCATCTGGCTGTTCGTGTACAATTGGAACCTTGAAGATACACAAGAATGTGTGAAGCATGCAGTGAGACGACACATTACTGAGGAAGATGCCTCGATGTTTCCTCTGCAGTTGCTTGCAACTCTTTTGTTTGTTTTGTCCCTCTTTCGAAGTTACTACTACTTCTAACTAACAGGACTACTTCTAACCAAAGTGCAAAGTTGGGGTAGTTGGTGTGACATTACTAGTTTAGGCTTCCAAGGGGGACGTCGGACAAAGTAGGAGACAAGACAACAGAAACAGCTGTTTCTGTTGTCGTGTCTCCTACTTTGTCCGACGTCCCCCTTGGAAGCCTAAACTAGTAATACTACTTCTAACATAGTATGCTTATAGTGCATCACATGCACATACACAAGGGATAAACATCATGCATAACAAATTACATACAATACGCATAAGCTACTGTTATTGTGTTTTCTTGCTGCGCATGAATCTCCTGACTATGGATCCCCACCCACTAGTTGCCTTGCTATGCTTTGTAGTAATATACGTATAATTACACGCAGCTTTGCCAGCACTGGCCCTCATTTCCAGCTTAGTAAATGCTTATCCATATTTGTCATTTTAGTAACTTCACAATTGTTGCTCTTTTAGTTTTTACCGCCTAATAATGCTTTTACAAACTATTACATTTTTTAAGTACATGCTTGGTTCACATGAGTTCAGAACGAGCAGTGATATACTAACTGCAACACATATTCCAGCCAAGAAGACGTACAACACCCCCATTTCCATATCCCCTCATCATCCTGAAGCAGATCAGTGAGATGCAGAATTCCACACATCATATCAGCATACATATTCAGATTGCAGCTGTGGTTATGCTCACCAATCATGACATCACTGTTTCTAAAGTAGTCGTTTTGTAGCAGTGCGAAACCGTGCAGTGTGGCTGTAGTTTTCATAGGTGTAGTTTCATAGGTGAAGCTGGAAATTGAAGTATGACATGTCATAAGTTGTACCAAATAGTATGAAACATCGAAAAGGACACTTAACAGCATGTACATCATACGCGCTCGCAGGAATGCGGCGAAAACGCCACTGATCGCACGGAACCATCTACCAGCATGTTGTGGTAGCTGGATAAAATAGGCGTAAGTAGCTATGACATACACAACAAGCAAGCAGAAACAAGAACTGAACTACTACAAACTGCGTTTCCTATATTCCGTCGTCATGTTTTCTATCTTAACTCGCACTTGCTTCCCGACGAAAACCGCAGTAGCTGTCTCGACGCTCACTTATTGTTTCCAACGACACTACAGTAGCTGAAGTGGAGTCTGCCATCTTGCTTTTCAGTGGACCCGACCGTGGTTGTGCAGTCAACCACGTTTGGCGCTGCAGTGTAACACTCTCAAACACGGTTGAGTTTGACCGCGGTCGACTCAACCGTGGTTGAGATCGCTAGCGTAACTAGTGTATTACTCAGCGATGTTGTCAAAGGCCGTGTTATGGTCACTTCCGTCTGACATCGTCGTAGACTTCCATTGCCAAACTAGCCAGTTTCGTGTCAGAAGCGTCACGACCTCAGTCGAAGAAGGTATTGTCACGGATGTTAAGCCAACCTCAGCGCCTGTATCCCAGTCGGTAATAGCAGTTTTCGACCAACAGCGCGTACTGAAGTTCCGTCAGGGACAGACTATCACTATGGCCCTTAAACGACCATCATCCTGCGGATTTCTTTAGAGGGGAGCACGGCAATCACATGTCTGTACGGTGTTGTCTCTTGTCGAAAGGGAAATCCATTGCACTGTGTTCTTTTTATCGTCCGCAGCCGAGGAATGTTTGAGAAATTTGTGTGACCAAGTATCTTTTATCTTCGATCATATTGTGTTAACATTCGGTGATTTTAACTTGCCAGATTTCAAGTGGTGTACTATCGGATATGAGAGATTGAGTAATTCACATGGTTACCGAGTTTTTGATGAGATGCTATATATGCATTCTTTGCACCAATTTGTTCATCTTCGGACACACGGCTCCAACATTTTATATTTACTACTGTGTAACTGTGAGGAAATTATCAGTCATGTTTCTGTCTTCCCGGGCCTCTCGGATCACGAATGTGTGACTGCTAGTGTTAAGACTCACTCCAAGGTAGTACCAAATCAGCATCAGACAAGACTTTTCTTGTATGGCAGGCTGATTTTAAGGCTATTTTTAGGAATCTGGTAGCTAGTTACCCTGATTTAGAAACATTAAGCAAATCCCAATGTGTTGATTTTCTATGGAAGCTTTTTTGAGATATGCTGACCAGCCTTGTTCAGAGATATGTACCGACACGGAAAATTAAGCACAAACGCAAATGCGATAAACCCTATTTTTACGAGGAATACAAAATACGTCAGAAAGGAAAAAAAAAAAGAAACACTGTGAAGGATCCTGCGAAGAGGGAATCACACACGTAACATGAAAAACGGTTAGGAGCAACTAAGATTTATTTGAACAAGAACTTTCGTGCAAGAGACTGCACTTCTTCAGGTTACACAACTAAGTGCGACACAAGTATATATAACCCAAGGGAACAGATACAATAAAACAGGTATCCAGAACCAAGTAAACAGAAAACAACCAGACAATAATACAATGCATCACGTGAGCAACCGTCACATAAGAATCAGGAAAGAGAAAGTGTACGGGTAAATGAGACATTCGGAGAATTGGGGTTCAAAAGATTCGGTGGTGAAAAAACGGGGGCACAGGTGGATGTCTAGCTGCGTACGTGGTGAACACAGCTTTTGTTGAACTGCGTGGGAAGGTCCGGGTGACCTTATGCGCTGAAGAGAAAATGGAGCTAAGAATGCTCAGAACACAAGGTGAATAAAGTAGCTTAGCTTAATGATGGGTTGAACAACTGCAGAGGACCGCCATGAACGTTTAGTCCCCGTGGTTTTAAAGAAGAAAACTTAGAAATGAAGAAGGACTCGCGATTTTTGCGTTTGCAATCGGTGGTGTAGCCAGATTCCAGAATTTCAATAGACAGGTGTCTATCCATATCGTGTCCGGGGAGATTAAAATGTATAGCAACGGGAGTGGGGCGATTATTGACAATGTCGGATTTATGACCGTAAAACCTGTGACGCATGGTATTGGAGGTTTCAAAAATGTACTGAACATTGCATTTCATACATGTTATTAGATAACAAATGTTAAAGGAGTTACAGTGCAATGATTGTTTAATTTGAAAGGTGTAGTTGTTTATGGTACTGGAGACCGACGTGCAGGTAGAAATAAGATTACAAATTTGGCAGCGTGTGCCATTGCAGGGACCCGAACCAGGTGTTGTAGTACGGCGCAAACGCGAAGAAATAAGGATATTCCGGATATTCCTTGACCTGCGGAATGTGACAATGGGGGCAGAAGGAAATAGTTCTTTCAATTTTTCGTCACTGTGTAGCATGTTAAGATGGCGCTGAAAAATAGTTTTCGTGTTACGAAGGGCTTTGTTGTAGGTGGTCTCCAAAGTAATGTTTCTGTGTTCCTCGTTAGGTTGGCTGGAAAGAAGTGCCTCACTGTTCAGCAAGCATCATTTGGTGAAAGCATTTGAATTAGATTGCTGGGATAGTTACGCTTTCTGAAATCAGCAGACATTTCGTGAGCGCGTCTGTGGAAATCGTCGGTATTGGAACATATGCGCTTGAGTCGTGTGAATTGCCCAAAAGGAATATTTCTTTTCTGGACATTGGGGTGATAACTATTAAAATGAAGATACTGACGTCTGTCGGTTGGTTTCTTATAAAGGTCGGTGACTAGTTTTCCAGACCGCAAGGAGACGGTGACATCAAGAAAATTGATTGATACGTTGGAATGGTTGCAGGTGAACTTGATAGTGCTATGCAGGGAGTTGAAGTGTTCAAAGAAAGACAACAAGGAAGAGTTGTCACCTGGCCACACAACAAAAATGTCGTCGATGTATCTCAGGAAAATGAGCGGCTGTACGGGGAAGGATTCAAGGGCCCTCTTTTCAAATTCACCCATGAAGAGGTTTGCATAGTTAGGTGACACGCGGGATCCCATCGCTGCGCCATGTACTTGGACAAAATGTCTGCCATTAAGTTATTATACTTTAGGACCAATTCAAGTAGTGAGATGACCGCATAAGTGTGGAGGATGTCGGAGGGAAAAGAAAGGAGAAAGGATTCCACTGCGTTCAGGCCCTCACAGTGGGGGATGTTAGTATACAACAATTTTACGTCCATGGTTACCCGTGTCATATTGGTCAGATCTGAGAACTGGTTGTTGATAGAATTAATTTTAAGGAGAAAATCATTTGCGTCTTTGACGTATGAAGGATGTAGCGGGGGTACATGTTTTATACAATGGTCTATCAGTAAGGAAATATTTTCTGTTGGTGTGCGAATGCCAGATATTATAGGTCTGCCAGGGTTATTTTCCTTGTGGACTTTTATAAGGAGATAAAATGAACCAGGATTAACGTTTTTAGGCTTGATGAATTCTGCTCTGTGGCGTGGAATTAAATTGTCATTAACGAGTGCGGAAATCTTGTTGTTGATTATTTGACAAAACAAGGGTGTAGGATCATTATCAAAAACCCTGTAGAAAGTCGTGTCGTTGAGATGTTTGTTGGCCTCATTAATATAGTCGGAAGTGTCCATGACTACAATTCCCCCTCCTTTATCCGCAGGCCTGATCACTATGTCATCACGTGTTTTAAGATTAGGTAGAGCAATCCTCTCAGCTTTGGATAAGTTAGGATTTCTAACGTCAATTGACTCACCGACTCGCTTATTGATATCGTTATAGACCACCTTGATGTACTTGTCGATCATGGGACTAGTTTGTGATGCGTCAGGGGTCCAAATGGAGGGCTTCTTAAAAGGGTTCGTGTTGGTAATTGCGCTGCCATGACAAAATGTCTGCAAATGCATCCTCCTACCTAAGCTTTGTAAATCATTGAGTATGCCGAACTCATCAATAGAAGGTGGGGTGGGGACAAAGCTAAGACCCTTAGACAAAACACAGCTTCATTTAGCGTGGCACTAGACAAATTTAAAAAAAAAACTGTCATCTGAGCATGCCGTGGGACATGTAATATCAACTAAAATATTGCAGATATTGAGACCATTAACCGGTGTGAGGTCAACTTGCCACGTTTAGCCTTCTTGGATTTTACAGATTGTAGTTCCTTCTGCCCCCATTGTCACATTCCGCAAGTCAAGGAATATGCGGAATATCGTTACTTCTTCGCGTTTGCGCCGTACTACAACACCTGGTTCGGGTCCCTGCAATGGCACACGCTGCCAAATTTGTAATCTTATTTCTACCTGCACGTCGGTCTCCAGTACCATAAACAACTACACCTTTCAAATTAAACAATCATTGCACTGTAACTCCTTCAACATTTGTTATCTAATAACATGTATGAAATGCAATGTTCAGTACATTGGTGAAACCTCCAATACCATGCGTCAGAGTTTTTACGGTCATACATTCGACATTGTCAATAATCGCCCCACTCCCGCTGCTATACATTTTAATCTCCCCGGGCACGACATGGATACACACCTGTCTATTGCAATTCTGGAATCTGGCTACACCACCGATTGCAAACGCAAAAATCGCGAGTCCTTCTTCATTTCTCAGTTTTCTTCTTTAAAATCATGGGGACTAAACGTTCATTGCGGTCCTCTGCAGTTGTTCAACCCATCATCCAGCTAAGCTACTTCATTCACCTTCTGTTCTTAGCATTCTTAGGTCCATTTTCCCTTCAGCCCATAAGGTCACCCGGACCTTCCCACGCGGTTCAACAAAAGCTGTGTTCTCCACGTACGCGGCTAGACATCCACATATGCCCCCGTTTTTTCACCACCGAATCTTTTGAACCCCAATTCTCCGAATGTCTCATTTACCCGTACACTTTCTCTTTCCTGATTCTTATGTGACGGTTGCTCACGTGATGCATTGTATTATTGTCTGGTTGTTTTCTGTTTACTTGGTTCTGGAAACCTGTTTTTATTGTATGTGTTCTCTTGGGTTATATATATACTTGTGTCGCACTTAGTTTTGTAACCTGAAGAAGTGCAGTCTCTTGCACGAAAGTTCTGGTTCAAATAAATCTTAGTTGCTCCTAACCGCTTTTCGTGTTACGTGTAGGAATGTAAAAACGTTGACAGGCGGAAATCGGCAGCCCTCTCCGCGTTCAAAAAGGACGGCACTGCTTTGAACTATGAGATGATAAAAACGATATCTAAAATTATTCGTAATGCGATTCGTAAAGAGAAGCCGACATATTTTGAAAGAGTTAGGTCAAATTTGGGGGCAAGTCAAAGCTATTGTGGAATACGTAAAATATATCAACAAGGTGCCCTTGGGCATTCCTGCAATTAAAACGCCTCACGGTCTTATCGATAACTATCTTGTTAAGGCTTGTACCTTAAGTGACTATTTTCAGTCTGTGTTTTGCTCACCTGGTGTAGCTTCGCACTCTCAGTACAACGTACACATTGTGGGGCCCATGCCACCTGTAACCCTGTCGAAAAACTGTATTTTTAGTCAACTTTGCAAATTGAATGTTAAGAAGAGTAGCGGGCCTGACGGGATTTCCCCAATTGTCTTTAAAAATGCTCTGATGCTATTGTTGATTATTTCTTTATTATTTTCTCATGCTCTCTTGAATCTGGTAGGATTCCATCAGACTGGAAATCTGCCAACGTTGTGCCAATTTTCAAATCTCGCGACAAAGAGAATTACCGTCCACTCTCTATGCTGAGTATTTCTGGCAAGATATTGGAGCATATGATATATTCAAATATCGTGAGCTATTTGTCACACAACGATTTTCTTTCGACGGTCCAGCACGATTTTCGTAGTAAGTATTCATGCACTTCTCAGCTAGCCTGCTTTTATCACGGCCTGGCATAAAACTTTGACAAACAAATTCGCACTGATTGTGTATTTATTGATTTTAGGAAAGCGTTCGACACAGTAGGTCATAATTTATTTTTGTTTAAACTGTCTTGTTTAAGCTTAGACCCAAAAGTTTTCAACTGGCTTACCGATCATTTTGAATGCCGGAGACAATGTGTAGTCATTAACAGAGTGAATTCGCCTTCGACTGTTGTTACGTCGCGTGTTCCGCAATGATCCGTGCTAGGTCGTCTTTTATTTTTAATTTTTATAAACGATCTTGTCGGAATTGTCGGTTCTTCCATCAGGTTATTTGCAGATGACTGTGTAATTTACCGGGCCATAGACACGGTTCATGATGTTAATATTTTTCAACGGGATATAAGTAAAGTGGAATTATAGTACAAAGACTGGGGTATGAAACTGAATGCGGGCAAATGTAAGGCTATGTCGTTTGCTAGTAGCATCAAAGTTTTAAACTATAATTCTGTAATTGTGTAATTCTGTTCTCGAAGCGGTTGACGAATATAAATATATAGGTGTCAAAATTCACAGAAGTCTTAAATTGGAAAAAACACATTGACATGATCATTTACAAAGCTAGCAGCACACTCGGCTGTTTAGAAGAAATTTTAAAAAGCCTCCCAGGGACATTAAGGAGATAGTCTATAAATCGTATGTTCGACCTATTTTGGAATACTCTAGCACAGTTTGGGATCCGCACGAGAATGGTTGTAAATAAAAACTTGAAAAAATTCAGTCAAGCAGCAAGGTTTGTGACAAATTCATATTCACCTTACTTTCAATCAGCGTATTTAAAATCCATGCTGGGATGAGTGTCTATGGAGTCTCGGAGAAAGCAAGCTTGGTTGAAATTCCTCCGTGATATTTATTTTGATCTTTCAGGTATTCCTTCTGGTAACTACTTGTTTCCTCCTAGTTTTATTTCTAAACACCTAGATCACGAACACAAGATTGAGCCTGACCGCTTTAGATCAACAATTTTTCAAAACCATTTTTTTGTTAAAACTATCCCCGAGAGAAATAGCCTCCCTCGTGACTTAATTCATTCGGCCTCCAATGACATCTTCTTGAAAACAGTGCAAGAATTTCTGTTGCGTTAAATGCTGTTGTAATTTTACACCTTGAAAACATGTTCATTTGTATGTACTGTTATGTTCTCCTCTCCCCTACGTAGTGCCACTCATGTAGAATTGTAGGGTACATGAAATAAATAACTAAAAAAAAAGTCCTTCAAGTCGAAGTTGAGAACCGCGAGAATAGTCGACCCACCCACCGGAGTACTAGCAGACAGGGCAAGCACCGTGGAAAACAAAGAAATGTGAACAGCTTGGATCGTCTTCCTATTCCAGCCGTCTATTGCATTTGTGGCACCATTTCTCATTCGACTGCAAACTGGGTAGGGCACATAATTTCACCGTCAATAACCGTCGCAGGGCAACAATTTCACGCGTAATCTCACACGTATTAGTTACTTATTAGGCTTATGCGTGATTTTTTTTCTCATGGGCTCTCTGCGGCTTTTCCACCGGTGCGGCTGATCTGATTACTATTCCTTTTTCCTGGTACTTTCCCCATATGCCAGTTTTAACGAAAGGGCTGACAGTGTTTCTGGAACAGCACTGCCCTGCCGATGCACGAACAGTGCGTAACAGGGGCGGGTCCACATTCGAGTAGATTGATCTTCCTGGTGCATTCCCCCAAGCAGATTTAACGAAAGTGGTGACAGTGATTCACGTCTTCTGGAAGACCACTGACCCATCAATCCATAAAAAACACCCAAGAAGCGCAGAATCCGAAATTGCTAGAACTCTATAGACCTGACCTCCTTTGTTGCACAATATGCTGACCCCGGAGTATGGATCACAGGGTTTATGGCCTCTTCTATGGTCTCCTTTGTCACGCAAATCAGTCGTCGCGTATTGCCCGCGGCTTATCTGCCGTCCTGCGGCTTATCTGCGGTGCGGCTTATACGCGTGAAATTACGGTATTAGATGACAGAAAAAAGAAGCTAGTCGGTGATAAGCCATTCTGTCGTGGTACACAAAAAGGCCACAACGCCAGGGGCCCAAGGAGAAAATTACAGTGTTCCCGTTGTAGAGGTTGGCACGCATCAGCAGTGCGTGACCCATCGTGGAGGCCCGACAGCAAGCGCATGGTCAGCACCTAAGCCACGAGTGTGTTGGTCCCGTACTGAGTAAACAGGAACAGTTCTCAGGTACCCCTGCTTGCTTTTAGGTTCTGGGTAACAGCCAACGGCAAGTACATCTACGTTCGTGAAATAATCGACGAAGGTAGCCAAGAGACTTTCATAAGGAAATGCTCGACTGAAGAGTGAAGTCTTCAAGGAAGCGACAATGTAGTCCTGACGCTCAACACTTTTGGATGCATGTCGAGTCGTAGTGAAATGCCACATACACAGCCGAGTAGCGTGTACCCTCAATGCGAGCTCTCCGGCCCATCAATGGCCACCTTGACGGTGCTTGCTCTCACAATATCATTATATTGTCTCTAGCGTAGGTAGTTTAGCGTTAACATTTCTGGACACTGTAGGAAGGAGGGCGAGGTAGGGATATAACCTTCAGGAGAGGTCATTCTCTCTGTCTCGTTCCCATTGCAAGTAGTTCACCATGCAATGTCGAACTGACGTCATTAAATGTAGGAAATCAGATCGGGAGGACGGTGTCGCCAGTAGTATATGATCAGCTCAACTGGCCCACAACTCACACAGTGGCCTGGACGCCATTAATGAGCAATTAGAGCAATTCGGGACCCCCCACAGTAATTAGGATCACTCAGTGAGTCATAACAGTAATTGGGGAGCATATAACTCGCGTCCAGACCACTGTGTGAGTTGTGGGCTAGTTGAGCTGATAAAAAATAAAAATAGGTATAAAATAAAATACAAAGACAGAAATAGAGTGGAGAGAAGGAATGTAATTGAAGACAGATGTCGCCATCTTGAAGAAAGCAGTCCGGAACGGCCGCTGACCATCGCTGGGCAACCGAGCACAGAGGCAGGCTGCAAAGCATCGCAGATGTGGCCATCAGTTCCGGACATCCTGTGACGTCATCATGGCATATCTGGACAGATTAGGACAGCTCTGTGCATGCAAGGAGAAAAACACTTATAATACGAAGGCTGTGAAAGCAAGAGTAAATATGATAACCATCAATAGCTAACAACAAAAAGAATCAGACACAGAAGCAAAGCAGCCCACCACAACAGCAGTCACGGGGAGAGCAGAACAATATGACTGCTCCATCCGACAGCCAGGCACAGAAGTGACTCGTAATGCTTTTTTCTCCCCTATAAAGTCCCGCGTCTGCACCCCCTAGCACTTACTTTCTCAACTAATTTCATGGCAAAATTATTAAGAATCACGACAGCGCTACTCTTATTCCTAAGGCAGCTTTTGCGGAAGAGAGAAAATGGCGGGGATGTCCTTACAGGTACAAGAGCAACAACCACAGCGTCATCACCTACAGAATTCAAGGGCTAACACAAGACAAGAACCACAAAAATACTAGTCACATAACGCTAAACATGCCACAGCACGAACAAAAGGCCGCTACTTGACACTGGTAAACAAGTCTAAGCATGCGCGTACAGGGAATATTCGTTACGGCGAACATGCGAGAAAAGGCTTAACACGAGCGAGGTAAAACAACGCGCAAACATCGGCAAATCACCCACCTTTTCCCCCGCGGCGATCACTTCCGTTGGCACCCAGGCACAAACTGTCCCGCAGCGGGGACAACGGAGCGACCGACCGCACATCTTCTCCCTATGAGAGCCAGCGGCTGACTGATGCAGGCGCCACTGTACGGATGCTACGTATGCGCGCACGCTCGTAGCGCCCTCTGCGCGCACCTAGCGCCACCTGCGAAAGGCTAAGAGAGAAAGTGTATTCCTGCGCCCTCTTCTTGCGTTGCTCATTGGTCGTGACGTAATCCCATTGTCCCAAGGCTACACACTTTTTCTCACATGGTCGACAACTGGACAAGGTCAATCTGCAATGAAGCCATGGCGTGACGTCATCATGCACCTGCGTGGCTCAAGGGCGCGTGTGCTCTAGACAGGGGACCTATTATTTATTGAATCACTATCCCATGATTATTTCCTTTATTCTTCCATAACGACTGCATAGAAAACTGTTGCAGAAGAGCACTATGCATGAAAGCTGATCATAGGAATTCCAGTCTTATTAAATGAGGCTTGCAAAGGAACAAAATATCCTAACACGTAACTCCATCAATGGCTAATAAGAGGACTAGGTACTCAACAAATCAAAAGAGAGTAAGGGTAACAAGGTGCGCAGAACGGTACATCTGCTCCATCAGACAGCCAGGCACGGGACTGAATCGTAATGCTTTTTTCTCCTCTATAAAGTCACGCATCTGTCCCTCTTGCACTTACTTTCTGAACTAACTTGATCGCAAAATTATTAAGAATCGCTCTAGCGTCATCGTCAAGACATGAACCGCAATCGCACGACTGCTGGGCAATCCACTAAAACAAACACAGAAAAACACTTGAACAGAGTGAAAAAGACACTCACCATCATCGGACACGTACACTACATTCCCTCATTGTAAATCCACTAATCGCAAAATCTACCTGCATCGTCGAACACCATTCACCTGTGACGAACCACACATCTGCACCCCATCAGAGGCAGATGAAACCCCACCGAAGCTATGCTCTTCCACTGACGGCCAACACAATTGCTAAGAGCAGAATTAACGTATCCACACCCGCCAGTGTACAAGAGAGAAGTGAATCCTTGCACCGCCTGCAGGCTTCGCTCGATGGTCGTGACGTCAGCCTACTGTCTCAGACCTAAACTGTTTTTTTTTCACTAATGCTGGACAAGATCCTCATGAAACAATAGTGTCACGGTATCACGTCATCGTGCAGCTGATCAGCACTATCCCGCCATTTTTTCCTTTATTCTGCTATAATGATTGCATAGGGAACGATTGCAGAAAAACTCCATACATGAGAGGAGATTGTAGGAATTAAGCATTTCATTCCCCAAGTCTTACTGTACACGAAAAAACAAAATAATGGTTCAGCAAGACATGTCCATCCCAACCGAGATCCAGGCACCTAACTGAATAATGACGCTTGACTAGATAAAGCCACGCCCCTGTCCCCCTTGCGGTTACTCTCTGAACTAAATGAATCACAAAATTATTAAAAATAGAACTACTCCCAAGGCAGCACTATTGACATTCTCAAGAATGTTCCTTGTAAAAAAGAAAAAAAACTACATGTAAAAGGAAAACATGACAGAACAGGTTCGGGCATGTCAGCGCATGTTTGTCAGACAACAAGGGGGGAAAAAGCGAAGAGAAACACTTGAACAAAGAAGGAAACCCTCATCAAACTATTTCTAAGCGCATGCATTCCTCTTTTTCAAAAACAGTGCTCATCATAAATCCATCCAGGACAATACACACCATTTTTCTATTCCTACACTTTTTTCCAGTAGCGGTCAATGCATAGCTACAGACTGCGTGACCTCATCACATCCCGTTTGCAGAAGACAGCGGCAAAGACAAACACTCCTATTATTTATTGAATCGCAAGGTTATTTCCTTTGTCCAGCTTTTAATGACGTTCACTTTTACAATACAATTTAACAGAAAAAGCACCGTGCATATTAGCGATTTTCACCCCAAAGGCTCATCATGGTCATTAGAATCACAACACAAGTAAACTACAACTGCTCTTTTAAAATAATAAGTGAGACATTCAACATCATCCCCAGGCCTATGTAATACATGACCCTTTCTATGCTGTGCTTGCGCGTTGTGAACCGTCTGGCCTCTTTCTGGGATGTGGACCCCAACCCCGTCGTGCGCGACATCCTGTCTGCGACACCAGAGACGGTGCTCCATCACCGCATCAATAAACAGGGTACCCTCGTTGTGCAAATGTCATCTGAAGAATCTGCGCGCCGTCTCGTGGCCCTCCGGTCACTTGCCGGAGTCGACGTTCTCCCATACATTCCTCAATCATACCTTCGCACCATGAGCAGAATAGTTGGTGTTACACGCCAGTACAGCAATGCACAACTCCTCGGTTTCTTCTCCGCCAGCGGCGTTATTGAGATGAAGAGAGAGGTGGCCTATTCCCGCGAGAGCGACGGCTCTGCCAACGCTCTCGTTAAGTAAAGTGTTCTTCTCACTTTTGAGCCTGGCCGCGTGCTCCCTGCCAAGTTACAACTTGGCTTCACTTACTATCCAGTCTCGGAGTATATTGGCCCCCGGTCCAGTGCTTTAACTGCCAGAAATACGGTCATTATGCCAGGAATTGCCGAGGCTCCCAGCGATGTAAAGTGTGTTCGGGACCGGATGATTTCAAACAATGTCTGGCCCGACGAGAGCCGAAGTGCGCTAACAGTGGTGGACAGCATACCGCGACCTACCATGCTTGTAGAGTTGCCAAGGCCACAGTCGCTGCGAACTGACGACGTGTCCTGCACAGTAAGTCAAGTGCAGCAACCTTACCTTCGCGACGTCCTTCCCCTGGAGAAGTCCACTTCCCACCGCTTACGGGTAGCACCGATCAGCCGACACACCGTCCCCCGTTAAACACCTTTGCATCTGTTGTCAAGACTCCAGACCCAGCTGGAAAACCGCGCCTCAAGGCAGCCCCCCGTGATCACCTAAGCCGTCCCAAGCTCGATCGGAGAAAGAGGATCACTCCTTTGGCGCAATAATCGCTATGATGTTCACTGCCCTGCGCGCCATTGTCCAACAAATACCTGCTTGAGGAGATCTACCGATGGTCTCAGCATTTCGGTACATGGCGGTACATGGCTGTTTTACCCGAGCTTCTGTTACAGGTTTCTTTATCCAAACGTTTCTCGTTAAATGGCATTTATGTGAAAGCTGTTATGGAACCACTATAGAGTATGGTCGCTTCGTTGCTAGAAACGCTGTTCACACGATTTTTATTGCACTCTTACTGACATATGGGTTGTTTTGGAAAGAACATAGCGGGGTTTTATTGCAATGTCAGCAAAAATGCCAGAATACTACAAATCTCAATAGCAGGAAAAACGTCACATAAACGCGGGCAACGTGGCGGATCAGCCATCATCCGTAAATGATCCCTTACAGTAGTCATCCGTTCTATGTGGCCATTGCAACTTTTGTTTTGCAAACCACTGCGGCAATCCAGCAATAGGAATGTGTTGTGATGTGATATACCTGAGGTATATTGAAAACTGCGATGTTTGGTTGTTGGTCCTATAAAACATGGGAACCTCTATATCCAGTGCCAAATATGATATATAGTCTGATATGATATATATAATATAGTCTACAAGGTTCCAGTGTCCTGCAGTGGGGTATGTATAGGCCGGTAAGGCCACTTCATAAATGAAAAAAAAGCACAACTAGCGTTCGTTCAATCAGTACTAGCGCTGGAGCCTTTCTGCGTCATTTTCGCTCTCCACCTGTGTATATGCTAATCATCCACCACTTCCTCCAACAGCCCCTTGTCGCCGCACGACTATCTTTCAATGGAATGCTCGAAGTCTCCAGTTGAAGACGGCTGATTTTCGCCAGTTCACATGGCGGCACAAATTCCTGTTGCTCTGCGTCCCCGAATGCGGTATCACAGAAGATTTGCGGCTCTCGAATTACCTTACCTTCCTTTCTGAACCCCGAGGAAGAACAAGTTGTGTCGCGCTTTTTGTCCCGTCTGACATTCCCGTAGTCCGCCGGACAGTGCGCACACAGGGGACTTGTGACTACGTGGCCTGCTCCGTTTGTCTAAGCTCCCTTGATCTCATGGTTGCCTCCCTTTATTTGCCTCCTGGTGTTCCTATGACATTGCTCAACTGGACACACTTATTGCCAGCCTCCCGTCGCCGCTTGTGCTTTGTGGCGATTTCAACGCGCATAATGCCGTCTGGGGTAGCACACGCAAGAGGACAGGGCCTTGCAGACCTCTTCGCCGACAGAGCTCTAAGTATATTAAATGACGGTTCCGCAACATATCTTCAATCCACATACCTCTCCTCATGTCTTGATCTTACCGCTGTGTCAACATTAGTGGCCCGTCTTTTCACATGGAGAGTAGATGCTGACACCCTTGGAAGCGACCACTTGCCCGTTCTTATCGGCATTCGACGATCGCGTGGCAGCACTGGCAGAACTGGCAGCTCTATCAGGCCACACTGGAGTCGGCTTCGTCAAACGATGCACTAGGAAACCAGCAGGATTTTGCTCGTACTGTAGCAGGTGCTGCGCAGGCTGCTACTAGCTGCTTCCGTGTCCCGGTGTGCTTGTCTGCCGTCGATGCTAAGTATGAGCGGCTTCGTGATCTACGTCGTCGTGCGGAACGCTGTGTGTGACGCACTGGTCACGCTCCTGACCGCCTTGAACCCCAGCGGGTTCAGAAAGCTATTGGGCGCCATCTGCGTCAGCTTGCGCGGGACCATTGGCGCAGGGTCACGTCATCTTTATCCCCTCGTACACCACTCTCCTGGATATCGGGAGTACTGCGAGGCCTTTCCTCCCTTGTATCTCAGCGGAATCCGTTCCACTCATCGTCCCTTTCTACATCACAGCCTGAACTACAAATTGCCGAAGGTTTGTGCATCAGACTTACCACCAGCACCCCCAGCTCAGGGACGCCTGCAGTCCCAGTCCAAGCCCCAAGTCATCCTGTCCTGGACACACTGTTCACCCTCTCTGAACTCGAAACTGCACTTGCAGCCGCTCCCCTGCAACATCTCACCTGGGGCAGATCAAGTTACCTATAAGGCCCTTTGGCACCTTCCTCTGTCGGGCCGCTGGCACCTCCTACGGCTTCTCCATGAGAGTTGGTCCACCGGACAAGTTCCGGAGAATTGGAAGACGGCCTTCGTGGTTACTATACTCAAACCGGGCCAATCGCCGCACCACATTGACTCTTTCCACATTGCCCTCACCAACTGTATAGGGAAGACACTTGAACGCATGAATTTCACATGTCTCAGATGGGGAGGGCAATGCGACGGAAAGAGTCAATGTGGTGTGGTGATTGGCCCGGTTCAATAAATAATAGGTCCCCTGTCTGCAGCGTAAGCGCCCTTGAGCGACCCAGGTGCATGATGACGTCATGCCATGGCTTCATTGCAGATTGACCTTGTCCACTTGTGTCGACAGTGTGAAAAAAACAGTGTAGCCCTGAGACAATGGGATGACGTCACGACCAATGAGCAAGGCAAGAAGAGGGCACAGGAATCCACTTCTCTCTTATCCTCTCGCACGTACGCTCGTGTTACCAGCTCCGGTGGCGCAGCGGTAACGCGTGCGCTTGGAGACTGGGAGGTCCGCGGTTCGAATCCGCGGGCCGGCTGTGCCGTCTGGGGTTTTTCCTGGGTTTCCCTCAGATGTGTAATAGGCGTATGCTGGCACAGTTCCCCTGAAGTCGGCCCATGGACGCAGCTATCCTCCCCCCGAGCGGATTCCGCTCGGTCTTCCACTTCACCCTTTCCTCTCCTCCTCTCCACCACCTTTCCCTTCCCGAGAAACATGCCGCCTAATCAGGCAGGCAGACCTCTCGGGTTCCTCCCAACGACACTCCTCCTCCTCCTCCTCCTACGCTCGTGTTACTTCTCACTGGTGGTCGCCGGAGAGGGCGCTAAGAGCGGGCGCATGCGTAGCGGCCGCAGCGCGTCGCCCCAGTCACTTGCTCGCTGAATCTCGTGGAGTGCAGACGTGTCCTCGGCCACTCCGCAGCCCCTGCACAGGTCAGTTTGTGCCTGGCTGTTGGATGGAGCTGTCGCATCGGTGTGCGCTCCTGTTGTGGTGGGCTGATTTGTTGTGTAACTAATGCTTTCGCTCGTGATAACTTTGTCCCCCTTTTTTATGATTTTCATGCACGTGCATGTCGGGCGCTGGTTGCTGTTGTCCGGGAATCCCCGCCATTTCCTGTCTTCTTCTGCCTTGGGAACGAGAGTAGCGCAGGTATGATTCTTAATAATTTTGTCATGGAATTAGTTGAGAAAGTAACCGCTAGGGGGTGCAGATGCAGGACTTGATAGAGGAGAAAAAAGCATTACGAGTCAGTTCTCTGCCTGGCTGTCGGATGGGGCAGTCGTATCGTTCCACGCCCCCCTTGGCTGATGTTGTGGTGGGATGCTTTGCTTCTGTGTCTGATTGTTTTTGTTGTTAGCTATTGATGGTTAGCATATTTACTCTTGCTTTCACAGCCTTCGTATTATGAGTGTTTTTCTCTTTGCGTGTCGAGAGCTGTCCTAACCTGCCCAGACATGCCATGATGACGTCACAGGATGACTCTAGTGGGCACTGACCTCCCCTAGTAGGTGCAGACTACAGACACGTCGTCGTCGTCAAAGTACATCCCTCTCTCTCCGGTGCTCCATGTCTGCATGTACTGCGCCATAGCAGACGGCCCGGCCGTTCTCATGATAACATGAAGCTTCGAAAGTATTGTTGTCCATTTCTACATACAACATGTCTTTGCAAGCCTGGCAAATTGGTTTAGGCGGCTCCCGTATGCTTTTGCCAGCAGCGGCGGCGATGCGTCTTGGGTGAGGCAGCTTTGCGGGGTGGGCAGCCTGATGACTGCAGGAGTGGTGAAGCGTTTCTTATGTTTCTTATTTATTTTTTCCTGGCAAAAACACAAAGATGATGCTTCCATGAATCTGTAAAATAAATGTTCAAGGGGCATGCTATCAAATGCAATTGGTCCCATTTTTTAAAATCAAAACCACTTCCGTGTGCGATTGGTGACTGAACGTGTGGTAAAAAAGAATATTTCCAAAATTCATGATTTTCTTCTGCGCGCCAAGTCTGCGCGCTTCGAAATATTTTAACACGTTCTGTGCCTCCTACACAAATTAATTAAGTAAATATGAAAAATCTAAAGTTCTTCAAAAATATACAGGAAATTTAGAGTTTTCTCGGGGCATAAATACTTTATAAAAGGTGTGGATCAGCCTTCACAGCGTATTGGAACGAAAGTATTACGCTTTGCCCCCACTCAGAAGAGATTTTGTTGAAATTTGCGCAAAAGCGCATGGGAACAATGAGCCACGGGTTTTTTAAAAACATCTGGGAACGTTGAGCGCAATGACTAGTGCGTTCGGCATGGAATGACCTATATGTCGATCTGAGCCACACGCACCAACGTCTGCGAGCGCCACACCGCAATCGAAATGCGTGCCACCTCGCGCGAGAGGAGGGCCCTACAGCAAACTTTCGACCAAGGTGTACGACCAGGAGGATACAAGGACAGTGGCTTAGGATTAGCCTCGTTTTGTGCTGAGGGCTATCTGGTACAATGCCCTTCACAAATGTCGCGGTACAGACACCGTCAAGTAAGAATCGCATTTTTATTTCAGGAGATCGACGTAGACGACGAGCCCACATCCTCGCACCAAAGTACTGTTGTGAACAGACAACTGATAGATGTGAGTATTACCTATATGACGTACATTTACCCACGTGTATGTTGCTCGTGAAATAGGAGACGATGTAATTACCCGCCCATTACAAGAAAGTATATAAATAGCGCCTCTAGGAACACCAAGAAGAGCACGGAAGTAAAACTCTCAGGCAGACCTGAGAATTTTAAATTACAGGCGGAAAACTGCAGTAAGCTGGAAGGTTTCAGAATTTACCACAATTGTTTACGATACAGAGAGTTCCGCAATGTTAGATTGCCTCTGCGAGATTAGTATCCTTGCAACATCACCATTTACTGACGTTAATCCTCAGACTACCGCTCAGGATGTTCCGTATTCATCAATTCTGCTTCGTACGTATATCGAGGACGCCCTGGTTGTTTGTACTCGTGCAGATCTTGTCATGCCTGAGCTCGAGATGATCAACCATATAAACAAAAGCATCGCTGAAAAGGCCTTCCAGTACATTATTCTGGAGGAACCTTCCACCGCCGCCAGTGTGATCGAGGCGTGCAGATCGCTTCAAGAGGAACGGAGCTCGCGCGGCCTGCGTAGCGCGTCATTTCGCGCTGCCCAACCTTCCGTGCCTGGAACCTGGAGCCTTCCGGACGTGGGAGCACTCCGAATGCTTGTTCGTCAACTGATTCGCGAGGAGTTGGCTTACGTAGTGCAGCGACCAACTCACCTTGAAGCCTGTCCACCACCTGCGCAATCTGAGTCTTACTGCCTGCAGCCTTTGATACGAGGCGAGGTGGCGCTGCGCTGAGACCGAACTGCACTACGACACTTCGTCCGTCCTACGCTGATGAACTGCGCTAGTCATCCGGCTGGACTCCGTCGCAGGCGGTCTCACTGCACCATATAGAGCCTATAACTTCTCTCTTTACTTCCCTACCGTCACCACCACCTGTCTGTTACCGGCCGCAATGGCGGCGCCCTGAAACACGCATACACAGACACATAGGCGGCCATACTGCCCGATTTTGTCGGAGACACCAGCGGGGCATCAAGACTCAACATACATTCTTTGCTTACGACTCTCGTGCACGTACAACAGCGGGTGACATGCTGTTGGACCGCAGTGACTACGTCGGCTCCAGAGCGAACTTTTCCCGCGACCCACCATGTTATCCGCCCCCTCAGCGAAACCGTTCAGTCTCACCTTCCTTGGCCGGTCCCCTGCACGTTCCGCACTTCGTCAGGGGACGCCTTCACCGCAGGAAAACCGCTAGTTGCGGTCCGGGGAGGAGGGCGGACTCCACTGTTCCAAGAGCCACAAACTCCTCCGTGTTCTCCCCACAATGTCGTGGATGTTGTTCTCGGTGGGATATCTGTACAGGCTCTGATAGACACTGGTCCTGCTTCATCCGTGATCACGTTGGAAATGGCTCAGCGCCGGCGCAAAGTGATGGCCCCCTATTCTGGACCGTTAATGACATGTGCTACTGGGGATCCAATTTTGCCCATCGCTCGTTGTCCAGCTCGCGTACAGCTCGAAGGCGATTGCTACCCCGTCGATTTTTTGGTCTTTGCTTCCTGCCTTGGTGACATGATTATTGGCTGGGACTTTTTGAGTGCGATCTCAGCCGTCATAATTTGCGCGCAGCAAAACATTTCATTGTCTCCTTTCTCAACGTATCATGTTGACGACTCGCCCCCTCCGGGTCATCAAGTTTCTCTTCGTGAAGACGTTGTCCTACCCCGGCGAACAACTTGCATCATTCACGTACTGTTGATCCCGTCGTCATGACTCGCTGAAGTCATCATCACGCACGAAAGTCCCTGTCTTGACAAGAAATTTGGGGTTGCGTCTTATAGCCTTTGTTGTGTGGAAGACAGCTGTTTACCTATCTCCCTGACACAGGAAACCGCCTTGCTACGCGCTGGCTTCGTTTTGGTGGCTTGTGAAGCGGTGACGCTGTCCGCGTTGCTCTTGCCAATGTGAAGGTAGATACAGGCATCTTCGAGAACGAGCCCATCTCAGCAGCTGATATCGCCACACTTGAAGCAAAGACCGTTGTCTCCTTGCCTCAGGAGCATGGGATGAAGCTACTGAACATTCTCTTCCGTTACGCTTCCTTTTATTTTTTTGATTTTGGGCGATTCTCCTCCTGAATCAGCCACGCACGTGAAGCACCGCACAGGCACTGGAACGACCCCACCTACTGAGACAACGACCGTTCTGTGTTCTGACAGCTGAACGGGATGTCATTGAGAAAGAGGTACAGAAGATTCGGTCACGAAATATTATGTGACCCTTCAACAGTCCCTCGGCGTCTCCGGTTGTTTTGGTCCAAAGAAAGATGGCAGTGTAAGCTTTTGCGTTGACTACCGAAGAGTCAACAAGGTAACAAGGCGGGACGTGTACCCTATGCCCGCATCGATGACATTATGAACTGCTTTCACGAGGCAATCTACTTCTTTTCACTCGACCTGCGGTCGGGGTATTGGCTAATCCGCACGTCTGAAGACGATGTTAAGGCAACCGCCTTGCCACGCCGGACGGCCTCCATGAGTTTCTTGTGATGGCCTTCGGTTTGTGCAACGCTCCCGCCTAGTTCCTAGTTTGAACGAATCATGGACACTGTTTTGCGTGGACTACGCTGGCACATATGCCTGTGTTATTACTGGGACAATATTACCACATGTGCTTCTACCCTCGAAGACCGCATCTCACGCATTTTTTCAGTGCACGACTACATTGCAACCGCCGGTCTCCAGATGAATAAAAAAAAAAAAATCCTTTTGGCATTCGGAACATAACAGTCCTTGGCCACCAAGTTTCACGAGAAGGCATATCTGCAGACCCAGACAAATACCGCGCGGTTTTGAACTTCCTAGTTCCAACGAACATCAAAGAACTGCGAAGCTTCTTGGGGCTTTGTTCTTACTTTCGCCGTTTCATTCGAAAGTTCTGCGACCTTGATGCACCACTTACCAAGTTTCTACGCCGTGACACTCCCTTTGTCTGGACTCCTCAGTGTGAAACGGCTTTCGACAGCATGAAGATTGCTTTACCTTCGGCGCCCGTCCTTTCGCACTTCGATCCCCCGTTGGTTGCCGAGATTCGTACTGACGCTAGTGGATATAGTATCGGTACAGTTCTCGCAGAGCGTCGTCCTTCGGCGTCTCATACCACTATGGCAGACCCTTCACAATCATCACGGATAACCATGCGTTCTGCTGGCTCTGGATCCTGAAAGACCCCTGTAGCCGTCTGGGTGGTTGGGCTCTCCGCTTACAAGAATACGACTTCGTCGTCAAATACAAATGTAGGAGGAAACATACTGATACTGATGCACTTCCTCGGTGCCCTCTACCTCCAGATCCTAGTCCGCTACTCATGATATGTCCCCTGAGTTCCGTCGACCCGGCTTCGCTCCGCTTATCTCAAATCCGGGATCCGTATTACTCGACCTTTATACGTCAGCTGTATGGCACAGAGCCTTTCACTAACAAGAAATTCCAACCCAAAGTCCGGCAGTGCGCCTTACTCGATGGCCTCCTGTAGAAGCGTAATTATTCCTCTACAGGTCAACGTTTCCTCCACCCTGTGCCTGACCCCTACCGGCTCCAAGTTGTTCATGCCCTGCACGACGATCTGACGTCGGGACATCTTGGATTCTTCAATACACGTGAACGGGTTCGGCATAGATATCTGTGGCCGCGGTTATACCGATCGATCTCGAAGTACGTCACCGCGTGCCGACCCTGCCAGCAACGGATCCCCTCCCCTCCCCTACATACGGGTCTGCTCCACCCCTTGCTGCTGCTGAAGCTCCCTTTCAGCGAGTCGGCATTGATCTGTTCGGCCCTCTAACGCTGCCGTTGGGTCATCGTGGCCATAGACCATTTAACTCGTTACATCGAGATGGCCCCGCTTCCCACTCTGAGGAAATAGCTGATTTCTCCACCAACACTATTTCACACTGTCATGGCGTCCCTCGTTACCTGGTAACGACCGCGGCCGCCCATTTCTCATGAAGCTATCCAAGACATCATCTCTGCCTGTTCAGTGATACACGCGCTATCCTCGGTCTACCTTCCGCAGACAAACAGCCTCAATGAGCGCTTCCACCACACGCTAGCCGATTTGCTGTCGTTCTACTTCTCGGCTGACCACACCAACTGGGACTGCCTATTGCCATTCCTGGCGTTTGCGTAAGTAGTATGTAGTGGTTGAGAAACAACATGGGGGCGAAACTACAACCTGGACCCCTGGACCCTGCCCTGAGCACTGCGCGTATTTTTCCCCGCGCGGAGAGTTGTCCGCACGCTTATCGGCGGGGGAGGGCTGCGCGTGCGCTCATCGTAGCGTATTTTTCATCCTAGGCCGACTTCACTAATTTTTTCCGGTACAACAGGTGAGCGGTTTACATGCAGAGACATGCAAAGAAGGGTCATACACAAAAAGTACAAGTGAAAATGTATTTATTAATGTCAATCAAGTTGCCAATTGTAAAATCAATAGTGCAAGGAATTATGCTGTGACTCTCTGTGAATGGGAAAAACCCAGCCAAAAAACCTGAAGCAGAAGAAACACAATACACATAACAAAGAATATGCTTATTACTGGCATGATGCAATAGCACTGGATACGTATCACAGATCAAACACAATATTTTTTATTAACTGTAATCACACATGTTTTCAATGAATCAGAAGGAATAGCACATTTAATCTTACGATCAATACATCAACATCAATCAACATCTTAATCAATACGATTACAATCAAAATTACAAGTTTTATTATAAAAAGTCTGAGATGTGAGAACCTGATAGATGTAAGTAATTTCGAGCACAATATGGAAGCTAAGTTTAATATTCCAATATGACATAAATTTAATTAATCAATTTCTATTGAAGTGAATAGCGCAGACATAAGGCAATAATTCGAATCAACAAATAACATTAATATAGAACAAATCATCCAACGTGTAGGGAAATAATAGCTACACCATATCAAAACGAGAAACGATCACCACATTTAATCAAAGAAGATATTCCTAGTCAATATGATTATAAACAAAATTATAAGTTGTGTTGTAAAAAGTCTAATATTCCTATACGTGAGAACCATCAGTGCAATAGCGTGAAGTTCTGATAGTTGTGTGTAATTAACTGTGAACAGCAGAGACCCTGGAAGACTATGGGACACGAACACAAGAGGAAATAAAATCTATACCACTACAAAGAAGATATTCCTAATCAAAACAACAGAGTAATCTATCATTCAGAAAATCAGAAGAAAAAATCAAACTCATCAGAAAATAGACATGTTAAAAATGAACTTCACCACATAGCACGCTCCTAGCCAACAAACAGAACAAAGAACGACACGAACGCAAGAGGAAATAAAATCTATACCACTACAAAGAAGATATTCCACTTCACCACACAGCACGCTCCTAGCCAACAAACAGAACAAAGAACGACACGAACACAAGAGTGAATAAAATCTATACCACTACAACGAAGATATTCCAAATCAAACCAACAGAGTAATCTACCATTCAGAAAATCAGAAGAAAAAATAAAACTCATTAGAAAATAGACATGTTAAAAATGAACTTCACCACATAGCACACTCCTAGCCAACAAACAGAACAAAGAACGACACGAACACAAGAGGGAATAAAATCTATACCACTACAGAGAAGATATTCTTAATCAATACGATTACAATCAAATCACAAGTTGTATTTTAAAAAGTCTAATATTCCTATACGTGAGAACCATTATTGCAATAGCGTGAATATCTGTCATAACATTTCGAGCGCTATAGGGAATCTCAGTTTCATATTCCAACATTACTCAAATTTTAATTTCTTATTAAGTGAACAGCATAGACGTAAGGAAACAACGAGAAACAGCACAATCAACAGCTACAATTAATTGAGAGCCAAAACTGAGCACCATCCAACACATAGAGAAATAATAGCTAATCAATCTATCAAAAGGCGAAATAGCACAGACTTAACGCTGAAGAACAGAGGAACACGCGGCGACACGTAAACAACAGAGGAAAATAATCTATCATTGAACCATCATAAAATCGACCAATATACAATTTTCATTCTAACAAACACTACCAACCTTGATGGAGGTATCCAAGACGTAGAAAATATGCACTGTTTCCACTCTTTTCCTCAAAGCCGGGAGACTTTATGTCTCTATCTATATGACCAAGCTCCCATGCTTTATCACTCAAAGGGTTGGGGGCTATATTCCTTCGTCCAGCAAACACTATCTTCTAGAGCTCAGATAAGATAGTTCAAAGGCGATATATTTTATTGCGCAGCGCAAATAGATGTCGATATCACTCGCGGAGATCACTATCTTTTCGCAACCTTTCCTTGAGACGGAAATCTTTCGTCAAAGTGGTTGTGAAGTCGACCAAGTTTGTAGAGATGCGATATTGTTGTTGAACATGTAGAGAAAGTCCAAATTATTAATTGGTAGCAACGATACTCAATCAAAAAACGAGAAACAAATTTAATTGCATCAATTTTTGTAATATCTTGCAAGAGAAAGTTCTAATGAACCAAACAGAAAAATCAAATGTGAAACACAACTCAGAAATATGAGGCATTCCCAACTCAGAGATTATTTTTACTTATCTCAATTGAGTGAACAATTGAAACAAATACGACACAATTAATACATCATGCATACATATTGTCCGACTCATTGAATGTCAGTCGAACCTGAAACAAAACAATAATTAATTCAGACAAATCATTTCTAAGCAAGCAGCGTGGATACACCATAGAATCTGTACAGAAACTTGTCATTTTCAATGAATAAACATGATCAACTAGTGAATTCAAGCGATCAAGTGTGATGAAACCCGACGACCCCCAACACCAACATCAAGTTAGGGAGGGACGGCCTCTAGTATGGCCTTGTACATAGAATCATTGAAAGCGCACATTTTTTCTTACTCATCACATCTTTTTGTAAATCAATTTCCATAATTCTCATGGCATGGGGATATTAATCACATTCTAAAAAAAATTAATCAATAAAATGATAAGATACGAAGGCAGAAAAAATAGGCGATGTCAAGTTTCCGGTGGTGAGTAAATCAAAGAGTGATATTAAACGGTAGGAACAACTTATTTATTGACACATGGTAAACAAGACTTTCGTGCACGAGGCTGCACTTCTTCAGGTTACAAAAATATAAACATGGTACAGGTACATATATATAGTTGAAGGGGGAGTTCAGGCATGAGAGGGTAACAGGTTGATGGAAAGGATGCAAACACAGATAAAAATCAAAAGAACATAAATACAAAAGCAGGAGTATCAGAAGCGAAACATAACGCGAGCCCAAGGGCTTATACACAGGAAACGAGAACACTTGTTGGTAACGTTCCAGGAATTAAGGATAAAAAAAGTGTGTGTGTGTGTGTGTGGGGGGGGGGTTATGGCGACGGAATGAGGACACAGGTGCGGCGTACAAAGGTGACCAGTGGACCGTGAGAAAGTGAAGACGGAGGTGGTCTCAGGAGAGAGACAAACGAAGAAAATGTGGAAATTGGAGAGTTGTGTGTGTGTGTTTATCATTATCTTTTTTTATTTGAAAAATTATATTTACGGGTTCAATAATTGTAGTGGGCCTTCGTGGATGTTCAAACCATGAGGCTTCAGAGACTGGAATTTCGCAATTGCACGCGAATCCTTTTTAATTGCAAAATTCCTGTCTCTGAAGCCTCATGGTTTGAACATCCACGCAGGCGCACTACAATTATTGAACCCGTAATTTCAAATAAAAAGGATAATAATAAACACACACACACAACTCTCCAATTTCCACATTTTCTTCGTTTGTCTCTCTCCTGAGACCACCTCAGTCTTCACTTTCTCACGGTCCACTGGTCACCTTTGTACTCCGCACCTGTGTTCTCATTCCGTCGCCATAAACCCCCCCCCCTTTTTATCCTTAATTCCTGGAACGTCACCAACAAGTGTTCTCGTTTCCTGTGTATAAGCCCTTGGGCTCGCGTTATGGTTCGCTTCTGATACCCCTGCTTTCGTATTTATGTTCTTTTGGTTTTTATCTGTGTTTGCATCCTTTCCATCAACCTGTTACCCTCTCATGCCAGAACTCCCTCTTCAACTGTATATATGTGCCTGTACCATGTTTATATTTTTGTAGCCTGAAGAAGTGCAGTCTCGTGCACGAAAGTCTTGTTTACCATGTGTAAATAAATAAGTTGTTCCTACCGTTTAATATCACTCTTCAATAAAATGAGCATAGATATGCTTTTAATTAAGTGTAGACGCGCACTTGAAAACAGAAGAGACAATTGTTCTACGTTGAAGAGATGGACAGATTTTGTACTCGCTACCATAAGTCGTGGGAGGATATGATAAAACACTGCGTCGAAAAGGAAGAGCCGCGAAACGATTCCATTATCGCTGCATTTCAATACGTCCTAGACATGGTCGTATTCGGAGATATGGTACAAACTACAGAACTGAAGGTGCAAGAATTCATATGCCGAATCTACAATACTTATAAAAATATCTGCACATCAACGTCGGAAGGGCCGTTGGGATTGATGGCGGAGTTTTTGAGGTTTGCCAACGAAGCATTGAAATACACTAGACCAGATGTAATTCTAATCATTGCAATGGGTATTGCGTTCATCAAGAGAGCAGTCAGATCAAACTATCATATGCAAGCTGTCTATATCGCACGGTTCATTACGGATTTGTTGAAATTACACATATCTGAGATGGAAAGTACGTAAAATATTATCACGTGATATGTTCCACTACCACGGCAACGCAATTATTTTATTCTACCAGTTAGTGATGTCGAATGAACAGAAGTTCAATATTGTCGTGCAAAGTCTGATGTATCATCATTTATTGAAACTCAACAAGCATATCAATTGCGGTGGACCACTGGACGATTTTCATGTAATACTCTCTTGTACACCATTCAAGAATCTTCATACAAAGAAAGAAAACATCAGTAAGAGACTGTGCAAGTTCATCGCGACAAAGTGCAAGTTGTTGAAGCAATACAAACACGGCGACAAGATACCACCTGCGTTAATCAACGCTGGATTCAAGTGCCCAATAATCAGAATAAACTACTTGATGTCTTCGGAATTCATCAATCAAGATAACAAACGAAAACTTCAGAGTTTGGAATACAACTGTAATTTATCGGAATAAACAAGCATATAATTGAAATAATAATTGTATTCTTTGTCATCATTGTAATGTACTCTACACATCGCAACGAAAGCAGCTTATGATTAGATTGAAGATTGCTAAGGAGGCGAATATTCCACACTATGTGTAAGAATTCTCATATGGAATGAGACCTGACCATCAAATAGGTTTTACCCGACTACACTCTGCACAAGTTCAACACCCGAAGGATAGAATTGCCGGAGAAGGATCGGTCATTGAAATTTAGAGACATGATACATCAGTCTATGATTACAAAAAAAATGATCACTAATCTAATGTGAAAACTTATCATATTTCATGAATTAAATTTCCACAGTGCATGTATATTTCTCAATCAGTTGCACTAGCCCAGACGTAGTAAAAGAAGAAGAAAAGGCGTCTTTGACAAGCAACCCGATTGGAGTGCAGAACAAATAAATAAATATTTTTGTCAACACAGTTGTCCGTTTGTATGACTGGATAGGAAAAATGAGCCGTCCAAGATAGGGCAAAACGGGAAATAAGGCAAGATAACTGTTTGCGGCGGGATAAGTCAAAGCGTTCGCGACACAGTGTCATCGACTTTTACAATCGCATTCGGGTTCAGTGCGTGTGAGATCATACGAAGCCTTCGCGAAAAGCGAATCTATTATCAAATGCCGCGATGCAAATGGAGGATTTGACAAGCATGTTGTGCAGGTGAAGTCTACATTTCTAATCACGTAGTCTTCGTAACACACGACACACAAACGTATATGAAATAATTTCCAAGTGGCAATCAGATTTTGGAAGAAGTGGATCACACAACCGCCATCAGAAATGATTAACCAGTATACAATAAAGATGAGCGTTATGCATAAACACAATGGAAGATACGTTATATTAATTATAATAACCAGATCAGCGCAGGTCACACATAAACGTAGATCCAATTCACAAAATATACTCGAGATTTCCTGTAGCCGTACAGAAAATCTATCACATTATTTTTGTGTCATAGCATCTGGGCACTACAAATGGAAAGGCCATACTTTAATTTTATAAGTCTTTAGCTCATAACGTTGTAAAACACAAATTCCACACTAAAGGTCATTTTCTTCCTTAAATTTTCGAAGTCAAAACTGCACGCTATTTCTTGCATTTCTCTAAAGATATAGATTAAAAACTTGTGCATATACTCACGCATACTATACAAGATATTTGATTGTGGATTAATTGCTAAAATTTATCGATTCACATTCAGGAGAAGTCGTGACTACCACACATCTGTAAGAGTTTAATTACAATTTGAACAGGTGTTGCGATTTATGATCAATGTTGTAGAATGTGTAATTTCACAATACGCAAGCTTTAGCTCGCTCACTTTGACGAGCACTCTTTCACGATGTCAGAGAAGTTAATCGAATGGATTGATATTTTCTCTATACACTATAACATAACGCGATTTCTTTATGTCGTGGATATTAACAGTTACGAATGTTTTCCGAACGAAATTTACTTAAAACTCGAAGAACCCGCGTCAACGAACCCGTTTCCGGAAAAAGCAACACGTTCGCGTGTGGCATCGCGTTAACGTGTCGGGCGGAGAATCGTTTTTGGTTTCGGATATGGCATTGGGGAAACGCGGCCCGGCGTGTTGCCGAAACGTCTTCGAGGATGCGGGTTCTTCGAGTTTTAAGTAAATTTCGTTCGGAAAATATTCATAACTGTTAATATCCACGACATAAAGAAATCGCGTTATGTTATAGTGTATAGAGAATATATCAATCCATTCGATTAACTTCTCGTGAAAGAGTGCTCGTCAAAGTGAGCGAGCTAAAGCTTGCGTATTGTGAAATTACACATTCTACAACATTGATCAAAAATCGCAACACCTGTTCAAATTGTAATTAAACTCCTACTGATGTGTGGTAGTCACCAGTTCTCCTGAATGTGAATCGATCAATTTTAGCAATTAATCCACAATCAAATATCTTGTATAGTATGCGTGAATATATGCACAAGTTTTTAATCTATATCTTTAAAAAAATGCAAGAAATAGCGTGCAGTTTTGACTTCGAAAATTTAAGGAAGAAAATGACCTTTAGTGTGGAATTTGTGTTTTACAGCGTTATGACCTAAAGACTTATAAAATTAAAGTATGGCCCTTCCATTTGTAGTGCCCAGATGCTATGACACTAAAATAATGTGATAGTTTTTCTGTACGGCTACAGGAAATCTCGAGTATATTTTGTGAATTGGATCTACGTTTATGTGTGACCTGCGCTGATCTGGTTATTATAATTAATATAACGTATCTTCCATTGTGTTTATGCATAACGCTCATCTTCATTGTATACTGGTTAATCATTGTTGCGGTTGTGTGATCCACTTCTCCCAAAATCTGATTGCCACTTGGAAATTATTTCATATACGTTTGTGTGTCGCTGCACTGGGGTTTCATCGCTTTTACAAGTAGCACCAAACAGCCCGGTTTTTATCGCTTTTTAAGTCACAAGGCCATAGCGTTTGAGAAAAAAAAAAGAATAAAACATCAAGCGGATGACTATCAGACTCCAAAGTTTGAAGCACCAGGGGTGTGACCTCGCATTTTTGTGACTCGATCGAAATGTGTAGCGATTGCTAAATTCACACTGTAGTTGACCATACCCTGTGGATACCATTGATGTTACACACTCGTATTTATGGCCGTGGTCTCACTATGCTCCTTTGGCTGGTGCTTAAAAATCTGTCACCAAGGGGCCTACCACCCCATCTAAATGTTGTCCAGCAACAGCACAGCTATCTCTAAAGAGGTTCCCTGCAAAATTCGTACTCCCAAAATAGCCATTCGGACTCGTGTTTCCCCACAAGCCTATTATTGACTCACAAAGGTGAAGGTGAAATGTTTTCAGGAGGGATGAATCGTTTCCGTTCTTTCGAGATCCATGCAATACGAAGTACCTGAGTACTAGACTGTGAGTCAGTATCAGGTCATGCACCACGAATCATTTTAGAAATATGACGTCATCAGCAACGTTAATGTTAGTTTCTTCTCTCTGGTTTTGAATTGCCCGATTTATTTTATTTTCTTTTCTTGAAGGAAGAAAAAATGTTGAGTTGATATGGCGTATTTAGAGCTTCAACTCATGATAAAAAAATTCCTGCTCCGTGCTTTTTCTGGTGATTCTTTCTTGTTTTTGACATTAGAGAGTTTTAGCAGACCGTTGATAACGTGGCTTGCGTGGAACCGTATCAACCGGAACGAATCAGTGGATAAGATTCTGAGTCACGCACCACTGCGATTGGTTCCGATAGGCACGATAACTTTATCAACGGTATACTAGAACTCACTATTGTTGTTGTAACGCTCTGTATGCGTGGCGCACTCTAGCCTCATACGAAGCTGGTACGGGGATTCCAACCGGCGTTACCTCCCATTCTCGGCGTCGACCTGTTTTTTTAGCAGCTGTCGGACGGTGCATTCGTTTCTAGAAGGTTCGCAAAATAAGATCAGTATTTGTAGAATACAAGGCTTATTATCAGTCACAATTAGGGTTGGCAATCGGGATATCCGAAGTTCCGGATCCCGGCGACTTTTTGCGTCTCGAAGTCCCGCGATTCCTATAGGAAAATCCCGGGATATCGTGAGAGGAAATATGACAGGAAAATAAAATACTTGTAGGCCATCAGTCACAGACTGGCTCCTGTGTAGGGAAACGGCACTTTTTATGACTGGAGGCGGCAGAGGACCGCTGCCTATACGCGCGTACAGATATTTGCTGAGTGTCGCTTCTTCTTGGGCAGAAGCTGAACGAGCCTTCAGTTTGCCAGCCTGTATTTTCACAAAAGTTCGTTCCGGACAGCGGGACACCACCCTCGACGCTCTGTGCTTTCTCATGTCGTGTGTTAATCACTGTAGAATGTGATAAGCACGCAGCGACGGTGTTGTAAACTGCTTGGTGTTTTGTTTCTTTCCATTCGCCTTTTTTGTTGCTCTTCGTCATTAAAGTGAAACGTTACACCGTTTGAGGAAATTATAAAGTAATATTTCCTGTTACTTGAAGTGTAGCGGGACTCGCCTTCTTTCCACGTGCATCAGTGAAATGTGCATGAATAGAAAAGGAGTGGCATTTTCACAGCGCAGAAAAAGTAACATGTAATAATTTCGCCGTCAGTATTTTACAAATGTGGCTACACTGCAAATCTTCGAATGCTTTCCTTCAGGAAAAGGTTTACTTGACAAAGCGGGCCTGAGCTGCGCACAGCGCGCCGATATAGTCAATTGAGGTTGACAGACTTGGAAGTAGAGTCCTGCACGGCTCGCGGGACCTGCAGACACCCGCTGGTGACCCGCACGTTGTTACGGGTAGCCAGTCTAGGTTTTCAGTGTCGTGCTGGCGTGTTAACGGTGGAGTGGGCAGCGGGTCAGGTGAGATGGACACGATTTGCCTAAACACTATCAGAAAGCACACCGAGCTGCGCAATTTCTTATGCATATGTACTGCAGTCGCTTGAAATATGATGTAAAACGTCTCTGACAAGCCCGGCACAAATCATCGCGGCAGTAATCTTGATTTCTTTTCTTCACCTCTTTTTATTCGACAAAATATAAGAAAAGAGCGCGTATCCTTGAGCTCAAACAAAAAGGAAAAGACGGATGCGATGCTCTTTTAATACTTTGTCGGCCCCCCTTTCGCAGCAGTGGCGGAGGCCGTGCGCACAGGCATGGATTCATATAGCCGACGGACAAGGTCCACGTCTCCAC
The DNA here is from genome assembly GCF_037126465.1 of Ornithodoros turicata. NCBI lineage: Eukaryota > Metazoa > Arthropoda > Arachnida > Ixodida > Argasidae > Ornithodoros > Ornithodoros turicata. The sequence continues at coordinate 197,429,168 of NC_088201.1, read as the reverse complement.
GTAGTACGGGCCACTCTGCTTCTATAAATTCCCAGAGTGCATCTTGCTCCTTGTAGGCGTCCGTGTCTTCGTTATTCTATCCTTCAGGGTTCCCAACACGTTTTCGCTAACGTTTAACTCCGTGCTCTGCGCAGGCCATGTCCGCTGTTTAACGCCGAGGTCGTCGAGAGGGCGTTGGACAGTCTTGCCGCGATGGACGGAGCTGCCATCGTGCTGGAAATGGTAGCCAGTCCAGAGCATAGGGCAGCAGTGCCCTCTCGACAACCTCTGCCTAATGCAGCTGACATGGCCTGCGCAGAGCCCGGACTTAAACATTATCGAAAACGTCTGGGACATCCTGAAGAATAGAATGAGCAATAGACGGACGCTTATAAGGAGCAAAGGTGCATTCTGGGAATTTATAGAAGCAGTCTGGTCCTTAGTACGGGAAGACGTGAACCTTCTCCCTCGGCTATACGAATCTGTGCGCATGGCGTCTGTTATTGCTGCGAAAGGAGGGCCCACAAAGTATTAAAAGGGTATCGTATGCCCATTTCTCTTTTTGTTTGTTCTCAACGGTACACGCTCTTTACTTCTGCTTTTGCTGAATAAAAATTAGATAAAAAGAGCTAGGCCACTACAGCCCGTTGTCGTCTTATTTCGTCTTAGCACCTTGTTATCTCTACGATAGCGGAGAGACTCCCTTCCCGCGATTACAGTGTTCTAGAAAGGTAACATAGTGGGAAGAGGGCCGGCCCACTACCCAACGGCAGCTGAGCCAAAAAAAAGCGGGCGGCCGCGTGTGGCGCTGCTGTTGACAACCCGAGCCGCTGGAGTGGGAAATACCGTGGGCGCCTGGTCGGTGTGATAATTCTGTGCTTCCGTTCTGTTGCCTACGTTTTTCAAGCGCCTTCCTTCAACATGTGCACTTGTGAAAGAAACGACTGGTGAGCCCTGAGGGAGAAGAAAATGAAGACGGACACGCATTGCGTCGCATTGGGCTGCAAGACTGGGTACCCCGGCAAACGCTTGGAGGATGGCAGGAAACTTTCCCTTTTCCCCGCACCAAAGGACGCAGAACGGAGACGATTATGGGCATAGGCGTCTGAAGGTGGGGGCAGGGGTGTCAGCCGCCCCCCTGACCAAACACTGGGGGGGGGGGGGGGGGTGCGACGCCTTCCCACCACTGAATTGACGCGATTGCCGCAAGTGCCGCGTGCCTCTTACGGTAATGAGCGGTAATCCGGAAATAAGCCGCCAGCTTACATAATTCAGAGCTGTGGTTTTCGCATTACGTACAACATAAAAAGCGATAAAACCCGTGCTGTTTGGTGGTATATATTAAAAGCGATAAAACCCCAGTGCGGGGTGACACGAGAAGACGTCACACACACGAAGCACTGAAACACAGCGCTTCGTGTGTGTACCATCGTTTGGTGTCCTTTGCACTGGGTTTTATCGCCTACGACTTCTCTGGGTTGCATTTTTACAAATGCAGAAGAGAAGCAGAATCTTTGTTATATTGTGCCTCTGCTGCAGTGGTGCTGCTTTTTCACAATTTTCATCGGAGTTACCACTACCGACTGGTATTGAGAGTACTGAGACATATATAGAGATGTGGCTGCAAAAGTCGTCTGAGCAAGTTCCTGAAACCAAATACACGTGTGTGATTTGGATCGTGCATACCTGGGGAACCAGGTACGACAAACAGAATAAGACTAATCGAGGTCCGTATAGGAGCATGTTGCTTTCTTGAAAAACATCTGCCCTTTTTGTGGAAACGTCCCTTGTGATAAATGTTGATGCCGTTCCGTTCATCATATCACTACCATGTGTATTTCAAAAGCCAAGTTACCACTACCACGATTGGTCGCCACAAGCGCGCTCTTCCATCCCTCTGAACGAGTGAACTCGCCCGCTTCCGCTCGCCGCTGGGGTGCCTCTGCCTAGAGAAAATACGCCGCTCGCGTGTCCCGTAAACTTTTGTCCAGCACTGTACTTCTTTTGTCCTGACGAAGACTGGACAGCTGTTTCGGCCTTCTTGGGCCTCAGCAGCAGTACGCAGGAGGGCAACGTTTGAGCGAATGGCGTCAGCAGGTCATGAAACACATGATTCCTCCCGTCAGTGTGAGCAAAGTCACCACTAAAAGCCCAGTGCAAAGCCAGTGAAGTATACTACGAAAAAAAAACAGCCGGAGCTCTTTGGCTGCACGTATAGCACGTGTTTGTAAGTATATGTTTGTTCAAACATATGCTATACGTGCAGCCCAAGAGCAAAAATACTCCAAAAGCCAGGAGACAACAGAACTAGAGAAAAAAGTAGAGAACTAGAGGTAGTTTGTCCGACTTAACATAACAAAATAACAAAGTTTACTCAGACGTTTCGTCCGTCATGCGACGGACGTCATCAGTGCCAAACTGAAAGTCATGAAGTGATGTCATTTGTCTTGGGGAGCCAGCTCAGGGTGAGCTGTACTGAGGCCGTAGCTGAAAAGAAAAAGAAACGAGGAAAAAGAACAAAAAAAAAAACGAAAGTATATCCTATCTAAGCGACCGGATTCCTTACTGTACATCGGGATCTTCGTTAATGATTGATTGGAATTTGTAAATGAGGTAAGACTCCGGTTGTTGCCTGCCTCCATTGGAGCTAAAGATAGATTGAATAATAAAAAGGGCGACGTCATTTTTATTCAACTTCGTAGCCGTCTGATATCGACCTCTTTGACCTATATATATATATATATAAGTTGAAATAAACGAATACGGTTGACCACGAAAAATAAAGGTATTCAATAAAGATCAGAAGTGGAGACGGTGCTTCTACAGGATAAGGAATAAAAGGGGGACTTTATTAAAAACTAAGAGGGGGTATTCGACGTTTCGACAGCAGCGCTGTCTTCAACAGGAATGTTGAAGACAGCGCTGCTGTCGAAACGCTGCTACCCAGGGCCGACGAGCCGCAAACACGGCGAAACACGTGTCCTCTGGTGCTGTCGCATCGTTCAATGAGTATCTGTTTCTCTACGTGCAGCCCACGGAGTAAGAAGACTAGGAGATGAAACTTCACTCTCTCCAGCGACCAGAGAATGTACGAGGAGCGCGCGCTCGGCGGCCCGGCCCGCACTGCCATCTGTTGCACGAGGACGCAGAATTTCCGAAGCATGCGGTCACGTGATACTGTCGCTTGTCAGGCGGCGTGACTAAAACACGTGAAAGCACGTGAATTAAACGCTAGAAAAGAAGAAGATGGTGAAACGCTTACGCGATCACCGTGCTCCTGTCGTCTGCTCAACAGAACCGAGACGCAAAAGAATGAAATTGTTTTCCGTTGGTTTCGCTAAACAAGAAGCGTTATGTAGTTGACAAGCGTGATATTTATTGACAAGACAAACACCGTTCACGTTCGTTAGTTTGTCATCATCCGTAGAGGCTGCTGTACGACTCGCGAAAAGCACTGTTTTCCCCCATAGCCTTCCATGTAAAAGCGCAAAATGGAAGACAGTGCCGCCGTGCCATCTGTCGCGTGAAGTCAGCAACTGCCTTTTTTCTCTCCCCCAATGTGACAGTCTCTGGTCGCGCGCCGGCGCTTGCTTCTATGGGCAGTGTCATCTCCTAGTCTTCTTACTCCGTGGTGCAGCCATAGAAGCCATCTTAACTGTAAGTTTGAATTTCAAACACGTCTAGCATCATTTACCTATTTTTTTAATGGCTTTCCCCCCCTCTTTATAATTCACTGGCTTGCACTGTGGCATTGAGGAGTGCTCGGTCACCCTCCCAGGTGTATATCGCTCGCTGAGTGACCCCTGGTTTGCCAATCCCGAACGATGCGCAGCTACCCAGGGCCGACGAGCCGCAAACACGGCGAAACACGTGTCCTCTGGTGCTGTCGCATCGTTCAATGAGTATCTGTTTCTCTACGTGCAGCCATAGAAGCCATCTTAACTGTAAGTTTGAATTTCAAACACGTCTAGCATCATTTACCTATTTTTTAATGGCTTTCCCCCCTCTTTATAATTCACTGGCTTGCACTGTGGCATTGAGGAGTGCTCGGTCACCCTCCCAGGTGTATATCGCTCGCTGAGTGACCCCTGGTTTGCCAATCCCGAACGATGCGCAGCTACCCAGGGCCGACGAGCCGCAAACACGGCGAAACACGTGTCCTCTGGTGCTGTCGCATCGTTCAATGAGTATCTGTTTCTCTACGTGCAGCCATAGAAGCCATCTTAACTGTAAGTTTGAATTTCAAACACGTCTAGCATCATTTACCTATTTTTTTAATGGCTTTCCCCCCCTCTTTATAATTCACTGGCTTGCACTGTGGCATTGAGGAGTGCTCGGTCACCCTCCCAGGTGTATATCGCTCGCTGAGTGACCCCTGGTTTGCCAATCCCGAACGATGCGCAGCTACCCAGGGCCGACGAGCCGCAAACACGGCGAAACACGTGTCCTCTGGTGCTGTCGCATCGTTCAATGAGTATCTGTTTCTCTACGTGCAGCCATAGAAGCCATCTTAACTGTAAGTTTGAATTTCAAACACGTCTAGCATCATTTACCTATTTTTTTAATGGCTTTCCCCCCCTCTTTATAATTCACTGGCTTGCACTGTGGCATTGAGGAGTGCTCGGTCACCCTCCCAGGTGTATATCGCTCGCTGAGTGACCCCTGGTTTGCCAATCCCGAACGATGCGCAGCTACCCAGGGCCGACGAGCCGCAAACACGGCGAAACACGTGTCCTCTGGTGCTGTCGCATCGTTCAATGAGTATATGTTTCTCTACGTGCAGCCATAGAAGCCATCTTAACTGTAAGTTTGAATTTCAAACACGTCTAGCATCATTTACCTATTTTTTTAATGGCTTTCCCCCCCCCCTCTTTATAATTCACTGGCTTGCACTGTGGCATTGAGGAGTGCTCGGTCACCCTCCCAGGTGTATATCGCTCGCTGAGTGACCCCTGGTTTGCCAATCCCGAACGATGCGCAGCTACCCAGGTCCGACGAGCCGCAAACACGGCGAAACACGTGTCCTCTGGTGCTGTCGCATCGTTCAATGAGTATATATATAGTTGGAGTTGGATCGGACGACTACGTAATTATAGTTGAAATAAATGGGAGACAGAAGACGAAAGTAGGGGAAGTAACAAAAAAGGGGTTTATTAAAACTTAAAAATCATAAACGTTAGGGAGGATGTCTACGTTACGGCGGAAGCTCCGCCTTCTTCGGGACAAAAGAGCTAAATGTGGCCACGAGGCTGATAAGGGGCTTGAGAATGACGTGGTCGGTTGCGGGGAAATTCCCGTCACCTGGCGGTTGTCAACTGGGGAAATTCCAGAGCGTTTTTGTGTCAGGTCCAGGAGTGGGGTCATCGTCCTTGTGGGTCAGTGGGGATTTTGATCTGGCTGAAACGAGAAAAGGCAACAGGGTCTTATCTAGGTTGTTAGACTTCTTATTGTTGACAGCATGCCAGGATCCTCGGTAATGGCCGATCGGAATTTGTAAATTAGGTAAGATGTAAAACTTTTATGATTTTCAAGTTTTAATAAACCTCTTTTTTGTTACTTCCCCTACTTTCGTCTTCTGTCTCCCATTTATTTCAACTATATATATATATATATATATTTGTAACTCGAACGTCGCCATGCCAGTACTGGACAGCTGTTTCAGCCTTGTTGGACCTCCTGGAGGAGGCCCAACAAGGCCGAAACAGCTGTCCAGTACTGGCATGGCGACGTTTGAGATACTAACATATGCTATACGTGCAGCCGAAAAGCTCAGGCTATTTTTTTTCCTTATGTATATATGCAGCATATTGAACGGAACATAAACGATAGACTTTGGACGAGAGGGCGTAGCAGGGAAGTTGGTACATATTTATATCGACTTTGCGACTGCACAGGACATGGTGGTACAAGGTCAGAATAGTAGAGACGGTATAGAACGCCTACAGGCGTGCTATCTCGTCCCTCTTATTATAACGCGTTGTCTCCAGCGCTGTGGATGTCAAGATAAATTTTGCAACTTTTCCCGATAACCTTGCAGCCCGCTTAGCCAAAAGTGCCTACTCACATGTCAAGTGTTACATATACTTCATATTTCCATGCACCAAACACAACTGGAGCAATCTCCCACCGTGAACGTTGAGCGCAACAAAAAGGAAAAAAAAGAGAATATCATGGAGTTCCTTTCTTGGACTGGCAGACGGTAGCTATGATGCATTCCATGCCTCATATCTCTATACTCCTTCAAAAAATGTAGTACTTCGCCTTTTTGACAATTCCTACTCACTGTTATTGCACCCCCCCCCTACCTGTGCCCCGGAACTTTGTAGTATAATCAAATAAATAATCATATAATAAATAAGTTCAAGGAAGCACGATCATCACAAAAGCATTTTCAATCCAGTGTACTACATGTGTGAACGGTGCTTTCCATTTAATGAGATTAGTTTGTTTAATGTAAACAATTATCTGGAATACTAACCCTCACAAATATCGCAGTATAACAACCACACTGTAAAGATATCTTCTATTGCAGGAGGTCAAGATGGGCGACGAACTATCAAGAACACAGCCATGCAGAGCTGTTGTGCACAGTGAACAGCGCACACATAGCCAGGTAAACATAATTCATGTCACACAGCTCTGAGAAGTACATATATTGTTGCTGGCATAGAGGATGGTGTTATAGATATGGTGTTATAGATATAGATATTGTTATATGGTGTTGTTGCTGGCATAGAGAGGGAATTATCTAGGTGTTCTGGCATGCAGAGCTTGTTCTTCTTTTATTTTTATTCCTCCATTTCCTATCCTTGCTGCACCGGATGGCAACTAAACAGTACTCGTGCTGTCCAAAGAAAGACGTTCGTCATGCAGCGTGCACTCTACAGTTGAAAGGGAGACGTTCGCTGCATGACTTCTGAGTGTCGGTGTTAATCTGCTCGAGTACTGCTGTGTCAAGTGGGTAACTAATGAAAAAAAAAAACTTCAAAAAAGGTACAATGACTGAGGAAGTCGACAGGAGGCAGCGTTATCAACAACTCAAAGCCCCGGGTCAGATTTTCTCTTCAGGTGGTCAGCAAGATTTCACTGTCTCTGATATGGGATAGGAGGACCAGTGACGAAACCAAAACAACAAGAAAATGAGCGCGTTGACTCCGCCCAATTGCGGTCGCGCGTCCGCGCTTATGCGTCCTTATCTATCGCGGACTCATAAAGTAGGGCCGCAGAGTCTTCCTTCCCGCACAGAAAGACAAAAACGTACCAGAGAAGTGTTCGAACGACTGGAAGCATTTCAATCCAGGAAGATACCTTCTCCAACATGTGTCCCCTCCGGGATGCCCGCTATGGTGATCTGAGTGACAGGGAACTGAACATGCTTGAGTGGGAAAGGGGGGGGGGGGCGGGGACACTGGATGAGAGACATGAGCCAGAAAAGAAATCTTTTGATACGGTTAACCCTGTGTTTCTTTACAGCCCTTGAATAGTCCCTCTGAAGGAATAATGAGGCGCTAGATGAAGCTATTCCCAGTAGGTGTGCTATTCCCAATTAATCACTGTTACCGCAAAGTGACCGTTTCGGATCATGAAGTATTAAAATTCGGAACTAGTGATTTATCCAGACCTCTCCCACCCCTTCCAAACCTTTGGCGTAATCGCCTCTAATTCTTTGATTGTGCACTCCCATGATGGGGACTTTGCTTTTTCCCCAATTTTTGAAACACCCCTATATGCTCGGAATTCTGGATAAACCACCAAGGGGACGGTAAGCACAAGAAACACAAATAAAGTATCTGCTACGGTGAGGTGCGCATGGCGCGTCCACTTGTCTTTGTCCCGCCCACTTTTACTGATTTCCTGGCTGCCTTTTTGCCACTAGCAGTTGGTTTCGCGCGTTGGAAAGTAGAAACGTTCACTTATTTCTACACTCCAGGTCAAATACAACGTTCATCAAGACCAACAAAAACGAATTCATTTCACGTGTGCTTGCTTGGAATCATAACAGGCACTGAGACTGCACACATGCGCTTTGGGTATCAGATCGGGTTCCGACACAGGTTGTTCATCCAGTTGGTACGACCCACATCTAGATAAGCTTGTTTTACAATGTCCATTGGGGAGTTTTTTTTCGCCAGAGCCGATACCGTACGCCAAACATGCATAATGTTTAGGTTGCAGAAGGTAGACACACTATCTGTGCCGACGCAAGATCGTGTCACTTCCCTGCGCCGTCATGGTAAGTCCCAAGTAGAGCAAACGGCTATCCCTTGCGCGGACGACACGATGAACTTGCAAAGATGTTCTCCACATGCAGTCAGTTAACTTCGGTACCGCGCTTTGTAATGCACTTCTGTGCAAGACTGCCCAGCAGGGGGCATCTGTACATGCAGCTATTTGTTGAGATGGCGTAAACGCGAACCCCAGTTCCCTGTCCCAAGTGTGTACCTCGCTCAGGAGAGGCAGGACAAAGGATAGGAGCCTTAAACAGTGGCGGTCAGGACATCGGTCCATTCCTTGCCGATGGGTTGCTAAACTTCCGAGCCTTTCCCACATCTCTCGGTGTGAAGTGCGGGTGACGGGTAGGAGCACATCTGCGTGGATAAACTTTTTTATTTCCTGCGATATCGGGGCAAAGCGCCCCGACCCCATTATGGACTGTATCGAGAGACATCTTTTTTTTTTCACCAAAAAAGTCGTGGCATCGGTCTAATAAATATCGTTGAAATCCAACGCATAAGATCTGGAGACTTCCTTTTAAAATGAGCAAACAAAAAGTCCGCAGACGTATCCTGAACGCACATGAAATGATGGGAACGGCATTTCAGATTTATTGCACACGGTACTGAACACTTGCAGAAGCGTCATCCCAGTTTCAGAGCTGATTGATCTGCCGTCTGAGGAGATATTGATATGGGCCTAAAGGATCAGGACCTCGTGGACTCGCGTAAGATTTATATACGTAAAAATGGGGAATACGTTGCTACACGGAATGGAGTACTGACATCTCAGAGGCCCACACTTCCAGGAAAACTCAAAGTAGGCGACCTCTCAGTAGGCGTTCGACTGTATATGCCGAAATCGTTTTGTTGTTTTCGACGCAACAAGTCCGGCCATTCTGCATGATGCGTCTCGTGGCTCTGCCCGTTGCGCACAGTGCGGCGAGCCAAGCCATGAGACTAAAGAATGCAAAGGGTCAGACCTCCTTGTAAACCGTCCCTCTGACCACCGATCTTACTCTGCCAATGGAAAATACGACAAATGCGTCTTGAGAGTCAAAGGAGTAGAAAAAGAAAACATCAGCTATCCAGAAGATCCCGTATTTTTCGAGAAGCCTTTAGCGACAGCACTAAAACAAAAGTAGAACTTGTCACTTAGTATGCAAAGATAGAGCCACTAATCTACTCCTAGAAGGTAAAGGTCGACCTAGAAGACCTCAAACTTCTGTGGCGTGACGTCAACAACACCACTTCTGTCAGCGCAGTCCGTGGAGACGGGCTCCATGAAATGCGATATATATATATATATATATATATATATATATATATATAAGGGGGAAAAAAATTAGCAGGAGCTCTTTGGCTGCACGTATAGCATATGTTTGTAAGTCAAACGTCGCCATGCCAGTACTGGACAGCTGTTTCGGCCTTCTTGGGCCTCATCAGCAGTACGCAGGCAAGCAACGTTTGATCGGATGGCGTCAGAAGGTCACGTGGCACGTGATGCCTCCCGTCAGGGTGTCATAGGACACCTCTGAAAGCCCAGTGCAAAGCCAGTCAAATGTATAAGGGGGAAAAAAATTAGCAGGAGCTCTTTGGCTGCACGTATAGCATATGTTTGTAAGTCAAACGTCGCCATGCCAGTACTGGACAGCTGTTTCGGTCTTCTTGGGCCTCATCAGCAGTACGCAGGCAGGCAACGTTTGATCGGATGGCGTCAGAAGGTCACGTGGCACGTGATGCCTCCCGTCAGGGTGTCATAGGACACCTCTGAAAGCCCAGTGCAAAGCCAGTCAAATGTATAAGGGGGAAAAAAATTAGCAGGAGCTCTTTGGCTGCACGTATAGCATATGTTTGTAAGTCAAACGTCGCCATGCCAGTACTGGACAGCTGTTTCGGCCTTCTTGGGCCTCATCAGCAGTACGCAGGCAGGCAACGTTTGATCGGATGGCGTCAGAAGGTCACGTGGCACGTGATGCCTCCCGTCAGGGTGTCATAGGACACCTCTGAAAGCCCAGTGCAAAGCCAGTCAAATGTATAAGGGGGAAAAAAATTAGCAGGAGCTCTTTGGCTGCACGTATCCGATGCACTTCTGACGCCATCCGATCAAACGTTGCCTGCCTGCGTACTGCTGATGAGGCCCAAGAAGGCCGAAACAGCTGTCCAGTACTGGCATGGCGACGTTTGACTTACAAACATATATATATATATATATATCTTGAAAAGTTGGAGTTGGATCGGACGGCTACGTAATTATAGTTGAAATAAATGGGAGACAGAAGACGAAAGTAGGGGAAGTAACAAAAAAAGGGGTTTATTAAAACTTAAAAATTATAAAAGTTAGGGAGGATGTCTACGTTACGGCGGAAGCTCCGCCTTCTTCGGGACAAAAGAGCTAAATGTGGCCACAAGGCTGATAAGGGGCTTGAGAATGACGTGGTCGGTTGGGGGAAATTCTCGCCACCTAGCGGTTGTCAATTGGGGAAATTCCAGAGCGCTTTTGTGTCAGGTCCAGGAGTGGGGTCATCGTCCTTGTGGGTCAGTGGGGATTTTGATCTGCTGAAACGAGAAAAGGCAACAGGGTCTTAAACTTCTTATTGTTGACAGCATGCCAGGGTCCTCGTTAATGGCCGATCGGAATTTGTAAATTAGGTAAGATTCCCGTTGTTCCCGGGAGCGGTCGGAGATAAAGTTTGACTGGAGAATAAAAACTGAGGCTTCGTTGATTGAATGTTCTGGTTGTTTGAAATGGCGTGAGACTGGAAGATTAGGTTTCTTGGTAACATCCGATCGGTGATTGTTGAATCTAATTCGGAAAGAAGTTTTTGTCTGACCCACGTATTGGGCCCGGCATGTGTTGCATTGGATTACATAGATAACGTTGGATGAGTTACAGTCTACGTCTGCGTTGATCTTGACGGTAAAGTTGGAATTCGTACTTCTGACCGTTTGTGCGGTCTGCATTAACTTGCAAATCTGGCATCTCCTGCCATTACATGGATGACAGCCCGCCGGAGGGCTAGTGGGTTCACCTACTTTAGAGCGGACCAAGCTATCTTGTACGTAACGTGTGCGTCCGTAAGCGACACGTGGTGGATTAGGAAATATGTTTTTCGTGCGTTCTGACTGGAGAAGGATACTGTGGTGGCGGCTAAGTATGCTGTTAATGTTTGGGATATTTCCGGCGAATGTTACAGTTAAGTTCACAGCACTACTTTCTGATTTGTTTTGTCTTTTCTCGAGTAAGCTTAGACGGTTTGCCGTGCGAGCTCTGTTGAGAGTATCTTGAACTAGATCGGGTGGATACTGACGACCGACAAAGGTTTGTTGCAGCTGTTCTAAATTTCTGTCCAGATCGTCGTCATTCGAGCAGATTCTCCTATACCGAAGAGCTTGACTGTAGGGGATGGCCAGTTTCGTGTGGCGAGGATGACAACTATGGAATAACAAGTACTGCTGAGAGTCTGTGGGTTTACGGAACAGATCAGACGTTAAAACTCCATTGGTTAGCTTAATTTGAACATCAAGAAAGCTAACAGTGACGGGAGAACACGTGTGAGTGAAGTTAATAGAAGCATGCAACTCATTCAAATCGCGTATAAATTCCAATAGGCTGTCTTCCGAATGTGGCCAGATCATAAATATGTCATCAAGGTAGCGCTTGTATAAAGTGGGTTTGCCCTCACGCGTGCTCAAGAATTCTTCTTCTAGTGAACCCATGAATAGATTTGCATAGTTTGGTGCCATTTTAGTGCCCATAGCGGTGCCGTTGACTTGTAAATAGTGGCCATCGTTAAATTCAAAGTTGTTGTTCTTTAGGATCAGTTCTAGTAGAGTAGATACGACAGATGGATCACAAGAAGAATCAGAGTACTTGGAAAAAGCCGCCTCGGCTGCAGCTATGCCAGCATCGTGGGGAATATTGGTATACAGGGAAGAAACATCTAACGTAACTAGGAGACTAGATGGGGGTGGCTGACATTGATTTAGTATTTGCAGGAAGTGATTAGTGTCCTTGATGTGCGATGGTAGTCGCGGGGGTATGTCCTTAAGAAGATGATCTACGAAACTGGAGAGTTTTTCAGTGGCTGTCCCATTGCAGGAGACGGTTGGACGTCCGGGGTTCCCCGGTTTATGAATCTTTGGGAGCATGTAGAATCTACCTGGCTTTGAGTTACGGGGAAGAAGGTATTCATATAACGCCGAATCGATCTGCTTTGCGGCCTTTAATGCCTTTAAATGTTTTGTGATATCTGAAACAATCTGTTCCGTGGGATCAGTGTCTAAAGTTTTGTAAGACGTGGCACAAGCCAATTGTCGCAGTCCCTCATCGCTATAATCCTGCATATTCATTACGACAATTGCACCACCTTTACCTGCCCTTTTGATTAGTAGGTTTTTCGATTTTTAAGATGCGACAGACTACTTTGCTCGGCTTGACTCAAATTTGGTTTGGTTTTGCGGGAAGAGGGATTATATGAAGTAATTATATCTTTTTGAACCGCCTTTATATATATATCAAGAGCTTTTTCGCGATTGGGCTCTGGCGTAAATTCACACGGTGGCTTGAAAGGTTTGGGTGTTGTATCTGGCTTATCATGAAAATACTCTTTCAGACGCATACGTCGGGCAAAATTATCTAAATCGAGATGGAGTTGGTATTCGTCTACCTTGTTATTATTTGGGCAGAATGAAAGCCCACGGCTAAGAAGTGATAGTTCAGAATCGCTGAGGGGATGGGACGACAAATTAACAACATTTTGAGGTGACGTATTGGTTGTGTTCTCATGATGGTTAGGATTTTGATTGTCACAGTGTTCGGCTTCACCTTGGGAATCTAACGACGGAGTAATTATGTTTCTTCTACCTGCGAGATTCGCGTCATATTTAGACATAAGGTCAGGATCCATCTGGTCCCTTGTAATTTTTTTACGTTTGGTGTTATTCACAGTTTCTTTCAAGTTCCTAGTGAACTGTGCCAATTCTGACTCATGCGCGTCCGTAAGTGTCACAGTATCACGGATAGTTTTAGCTTGCTGAGATATTTCTGCAGTTGTTTCCTCACAGTGGGCTATTAGAACTTCCAGTAATGCAGTAGAGGCGTTGCTAAGGGTTTCATTCCATTTCTTTTGAAGGGTGTGGTTCAGAGGGAAGGTTGATTGGAGCTTAAAGGGACTCTGACCAGAAGTTCGACAAATATTTCGTTTGCATCTATTACGAAGGTATAATATGCCTCCAAGCCACACGCGAAATATTTTGGCTGTGCGCGGAGGCAAAGTTTGTCAAACAGGGAGCTGAAAACCGGCTTCGCTTTTCCCCCTCAACTCGCGCAATCGGGGCCGAAATCTAGCCTCTTTGCAGTGGACATCCGCCAATTTCCGTGTGTGTGACGAAGTCACGAGGGCCACGTTTCATTGGGCGCCCGGACCGGAAGTTCTGTTGTTAGTGAGTTTGTGAGAGCGCCGGCATCCGTCCGGAAAGCGATCTTCAATATGGACGTCGAAGGCAGAAATGCGGAGACTTCGAGCCCGGAACTTCTTTCTGACCTTTCTGCGATCGAGACATCGAGAAGAAAATTCTGCGTGCTGAACAGCTCGGTAGGCTTTCGAAACGTCGCCGATGCCGCGAATGCGAGACGAAGTTAGAGCTCTACGAACATCAGTTACAGATGAAGCAAACAGCATGAGTCGACTGTCTTCAGGTAAGCGATAAGCTTTTTAACGCACACTGTGATTGAACATGTAAACGTTCTCAGAAATTTCGTGTTCTGATATCTAATGCGCACTTGCTGTTCATGGTGCCGGTGTGGCTGGTGTGTCATAATGCCGAAGGAGATCGAATGCTTGTGCTGCAAGGAGCTCGAAAACACTGCCGAATGACTGCAGTATGAGTGCATTACAACCCACAAAGATTTCCAACTTCTATTCTTCAATATGACTGTCCTGAAGGTCGCATATTGAACTCCGTGGGCAGCGCGAACCTATGAGCGACTGTATTCGCAAGTAAGTCACATGTGTCCTTGTCGAACGATGTTAAAATTTGGGCGCCCAAAACTGGTTTGGTCCTGCAATAGAGTCGTTAAAAACTCCAGTACAGGGCGCAGCACATAAAAAGGCTATACAGTACACGACTCTGAACTGGAGAAAATCAATATAGGCAGTTTTGTAATTTTCAGTGTGCTGTGTCCTGAGTCACGTTTTTATGTATTGCCCTGTGCATAAGGTTTTAGCGTAGGTTTTTAGCGATATTGAGTGTTCTTGATTGTCGATTCAGTGAAAAGCAAAACAATTTTGGGTTCTAAAAGAACACAGCATGTGTAGTAATGTACAAGGTGTGGGCAGGTAAACTGCAGTTACTCTCAGGTACATGTAGAAATGACAGTGCACACACACTGTACTGTAACCGGTTACCTATTTGCCTAAACTATATTTTATGTACATCTGTGTAGACGATGCAGATACACTGCGTATCGCCAGTTTGCAAGGTGAGTATGGCACAAGCTTGGAAAAAACAAGATCATGGTCATCCCAGCCTGTGCAGTGAAGAGGGTCTGGCAAGCCTTTCCCACAGAAAATGCCACAGGCTTCAAGTACCCAAGATCCTAACTGGGGGTACCTCTTCGCACAGCTCGTCTATCACATTTAAAATAATTCAGCATCTGTATTTAGGATGATCTATAGCTCTCAGGATGATGCATGGTTCATGAGTTCAACATGTTGTGTTGAAACACAACACTAGTCCTTTTTAATGAGTCTTGCGGAACGATAGATGAGCACTCCTTTCGTGACATTGTGTACCATTGCTACAGTGAACAATTTCTTGAGCAAGACTGATGAACGAACAAAAAATAGAGTCTTGTCTTCCAAATATGTATGTTCCTTGTAACTTCCGTATTTGTTAAGTGACCCATGTTGATGTTCCCCCTCATGTAATGCCTGCAATGGCCTTTGAGACATATTCATAAATAAATAAATATCAAAACCGGAAAAAGATGTAACACGTATCCTCTCTTTGTGTGAATGATACATAGACATTCTCAGAAGATTTGTACATAGTCACACTTTGCCTCATTTTGCATAAAGCCTAGTTCCACCTCTTACATCATCTCCACAATCTCCAAAGCAGTACAAGGCTAAAGTAATCAGCTACTACATAAAAAGAAGGAGGGGAGGAAAACAAATGCTGGCACATCTAAAATTCGAAGAAACCCTGGTACTTTCACGGGGCTACTCACGGCTCAGTGCTGGATCAGATCCCGATGGAAAACAGCTTTTCTGAGCCTCAGTGATTGATTCCCTTGATTGCACTGACTGTGAGGCACATCTCATTGGCTTGGTGGCAAGTGGGCTTGCGTCTGATAGTAAGATTTGGAAGAAAGGGAGCAAGGAACATCTCTCTACGGTCTTAAGAAGGATATCAACGTTACCTGTCAAGGTACAGCATTTCATGTTGCTTTCAGTAAGTACAACACTCCTCATAGCAGTTACCATTCGTGTTGGGAAAGCATGCTGAAGTTAGCTCAGGCAGTGCATCCAGAACTGTGAATCGGGTTCATAGAGAGCACCTGGTGAGAGGGACAGCAACAGTGTCCAGTAAAGACTCTCCAGGAATTTTGTGTAGGTTTGGGGGTCACACCTTTTAATAGTGTTGATGGAAAGCAGGGTGTGTGAAACACTGACTTCTGGTAGATGAATTCTTGTTATTTATAACCAGGTACCCATGTTCTAGTAATCTAGAAAAAGCCTTGGCTCTCTTAGAGGAAATTGCTAATGAATCTGAGTGTCTTTTGTGGAAACAGGTTGTAACTGCCTTTCTATCCACCCTTCTTAGTTGCCCTAGCAAAAGCAAATATGTAATGCTGTACACCATATCTGACGCTAGCACACTAATTGCTTTGAGTGTTCTCAGGCTTCTGAAATGGAACTACCTCGTACATACGCTGTGCCATGTCGGCAAGAACATAAATCAGACTGCCTTTACTTTTTAAATTGGCCCTTCAGTGCTTCATGTGACTGCTAGAATGGCACCCCCAAAACAATAGGCAACAAGAATGATTTCTGCAATGTATTGAGCTTTGTAAAACAACAACTTTATTTGAAAATATATTCCAAAAGCCGGGTGACAACCTCATAATGTAGCGTCCTTTACTGCAAACACCGCTCAACACAACGAATAAAAACAGAGCGTAAACATTTTGTCGCCTATCCGGGTGGCATCATCAGTACAACAGAGGCCAAAGATGAGCACATCAGCCTATCTAAGAGGGAATCTTACACATCCGATAGGGGGCCACGGTATGTATTACAGGCTGAAGCATCACGCCTGATAAAGCAGGATTCTAAGAACTTTCTAGGGTCCCATCGCTAGTCATGAGCAAAGGTTACTGCACCATCAAAATATATGTCCCTTAGGACAGCAGTGGTAGACTGATTCGGTCCTGTTTAGTTAAGCTAAGCATTAGTAGCCCTGGCAACTGGCTCTTTTAGTCTTGTCCCACGTCTTTTGTCTATCTCGCCAATGTAGGTTGCATCAGATTCTATGCACTCAACTTGATATGCACAGTCAAAATGCCTGATGGGCACAGTGCCCTCCAAATAGCGTATGAAATACATTGGATGAAAGGAATGCGGACCACCGATTTGACTCCTTTGATGTTGTTTTTGATTGTTCTCTGTTGGAGGGATGATGCCACCTGGATAGGCAATGAAACGTTTACTCTCTTTATTCTTAATTGTTGTGTTAAGCCAGTGTTCTGAGTAAAGCATTTTACATTATGAACTTTGTTTGAATGATGATTAGTGGCGAGCTTCATACCCTGGGCCACTACTCTAACAATTGCTTGTGGTAGTGTGGCGAAATGGAATAACGAGCCTTGTAGACAATTTACTTGGCAATATATTTATTTCTCTCTCATAGGTTGAAGAACCCAGTGTGGTGTTACATAACGGAGGGGCACGTAATTATACAAGACCGATCACCAAAAGGCCTTGCTTTTGACTAGATTAAAATGTGAAGCGATTGTAATATAACAAATGCTGCATGGTGGCGATATGATAGGTTCTCCTCACGAGTTGTCGCCACAGTTACGGTTAGTTGAGAAACTGCATATCCAGGTAGCAGGATCAAATTTTAATTAGGCTACTTTGGCCAACACGCGAGCGTAGAGCACAGTGTCAAAAGCCCTTACAAAATAAAAAGAATACTACATCTACATGGACCCAGAAATCAAGACAGTTTGAAATGCTGTGAACGAATTCCACTACGTTAGTTTTGCCTGAATACCCTTTTCTAAAGCCATGCTGGAATTTAAAAAAAGAAATTGACAGAGTCAACTTAGTTGACGTGGTAGTACATGATGTGCTCCATTAGTTTACAGGGAACCCTAAAAAGTGGAGCTGGTTAATAGATAGAAGGAGCATAGTTGTCACCTCTTCTGAAGACAGGAATAAGCTTGAGACCTATGTCCTCGACTCGCACACATACTAAGAACCTTTGACACAGATTAACGTATCTTCATTCCAGCTCTTTCACTTTCAGATGTTCATCTCTGTTGAGTGGTCTGTCATTCTTGTAATACAGATTGGAATTGAAATGCAGGTGCATAAGGGATGCTCTGAAAGAAAAGTGTTTCGTTTTAGTCCTCTTAATGTTTCTGAAAACGAAAACAAACTTCACGGTGACTATTCTTCTGAAATGAGCAATTCCAGGATGACAGCAAAAAAATATATCTTGCCATATCATTATATCCACCTGGCACTTCAATTGAATAATGGCAGTTGAAGATGACGATGATTCAATTTAATGACGCATAAGCAACTCGGGCTATAGTGTGCCAAAACCATGGTAAAACTGTGACTTGTTAAATATCAGACGATTATACTAAAATAATATACTTTGTTGGTTGGTAAATTGAGATATAGACAAAAACATGATATGATAAAAATAAGCAATTGAAGAAAAGGCAATTGTTGGCTTTGTGTGACTGATGTCGAGTTTGCCACACTACGTGTTGAATAATAATGTACGCTGATACGCTGTAGCATATAAAGTACAATCATACACACGCTCAATATGTGGTGGATATGTGAAACCAATATACACATACTTACATTTCAAACTTTCTTGAAAAAGGCAGTCCAAGTCTGTCGGATTTGCCAGACTCTACACAAAGCCAGTAAGCACAGTGTGGAATGACTGATTCATCTTTCGAAGGCAGAGGTGCAGCTACCACGACGCTTCGTTATCTCAATGCTTCGGAGCGGCATAGCCTAGTAAGAAGCCATCAGAAGGATCTCATAACGATAACTTGGTCGAAAAAGTGGAGGGTTCTGTGGGATATGTAAGAAAGCATACGCGTTACACAACAGCTACGAGAATGATCGACTGCACCTGCATGGTTTTCAGTACGTAGACTTGGAACTGAAAAATAAATGTGCTAACCTTGTTGATACTACTTTTCCGTCAGGACCACACGAGAGCACATTTGGTTTCTTTAGTTGAAGGTATCATCAGGTCCCCATGCTCCTTTGAGATGCAGCAGACAGAAGTTCGCTGAGGCGAGTGACTGCCGTTGCGGTTCGTCGCTTCGCAGCAGATCAAGAACAGTACACCGCAACGATAGGTGAAACGTTCAGAATATGGTGACCAACTCTAACACCAACCCAATGACCCGAACAAAGAGGATGAACCGGGAGTCACACAAGTTCGCAGTTCGCAAGCTCGGCATACGGCATCCATTACAGCTGACCGGATACGGAAGCATATATCGAACGCCGTGTACAGATTGAAAAGAAAATCGTAGAAACTGTTGCAGGTGATAAATGCAGGGTATATTTTTCTTTTTGAGGCTCTGTAACAAAAACATATTAACGTAGAAATGCCATTTCATGAAGGAAATTGACAGATATTGCGTGACCACGTGACGCGTTTGAGCCAATTGTGGGTGTTGCGAGTGGCCCCCGTGTTGACGTCATCTTGATGGTGGACCGGGGTGGATATTCTATATAAACGCATGTTTTCTCGGTTTGACGCTAGGCGTGCTGCACTCGGATGAAGTCGAATGTTTAAAATTCGAGTTTAGAGAAACCGTGGGGTTTTAATGCGTGAATTTTCGCATGGAGAGTCCTTGTTGGGTGCTTTATCGACTACAGGTACGAAAGAGCTCCCACAGTTTCTGGTCAGAGTCCCTTTAATCGCGAGTCCTTTAGGAATTGTGTTATGATCGCTATAGACTTGCAGTGCGGTACGGTGGGAATTGTAGCGTATATATTTGTCGTTTAATTGTCGGATTTTGAAAATTGCTTTGGTACTCCGGCATGGCTCATTTATATGGCATATATATCTATATATCTTGAAAAGTTGGATCGGACGACTACGTAATTATAGTTGAAATAAATGGGAGACAGAAGACGAAAGTAGGGGAAGTAACAAAAAAGGGGGTTTATTAAAACTTAAAAATCATAAAAGTTAGGGAGGATGTCTACGTTACGGCGGAAGCTCCGCCTTCTTCGGGACAAAAGAGCTAAATGTGGCCACGAGGCTGATAAGGGGCTTGAGAATGACGTGGTCGGTTGGGGGAAATTCCCGCCACCTGGCGGTTGTCAATTGGGGAAATTCCAGAGCGTTTTCGTGTCAGGTCCAGGAGTGGGGTCATCGTCCTTGTGGGTCAGTGGGGATTTTGATCTGGCTGAAACGAGAAAAGGCAACAGGGTCTTATCTAGGTTGTTAGACTTCTTATTGTTGACAGCATGCCAGGGTCCTCGTTAATGGCCGATCGGAATTTGTAAATTAGATCAGATTCCCGTTGTTCCCGGGAGCGGTCGGAGATAAAGTTTGACTGGAGAATAAAAACTGAGGCTTCGTTGATTGAATGTTCTGGTTGTTTGAAATGGCGTGAGACTGGAAGATTAGGTTTCTTGGTAACATCCGATCGGTGATTGTTGAATCTAATTCGGAAAGAAGTTTTTGTCTGACCCACGTATTGGGCCCAGCATGTGTTGCATTGGATTAGATAGATAACGTTGCATGAGTTACAGTCTACGTCTGCGTTGATCTTGACGGTAAAGTTGGAATTCGTACTTCTGACCGTTTGTGCGGTCTGCATTAACTTGCAAATCTGGCATCTCCTGCCATTACATGGATGACAGCCCGCCGGATGGCTAGTGGGTTCGCGTACTTTAGAGCGGACCAAGCTATCTTGTAAGTTACGTGTACGTCTGTAAGCGACACGTGGTGGATTAGGAAATATGTTTTTCGTGCGTTCTGACTGGAGAAGGACACTGTGGTGGCGGCTAAGTATGTTGTTAATGTTTGGGATATTTCCGGCGAATGTTACAGTTAAGTTCACGGCATTACTTTCTGATTTGTTTTGTCTTTTCTCCAGTAAGCTTAGACGGTTTGCCTTGCGAGCTCTGTTGAGAGCATCTTGAACTAGATCAGGTGGATACTGACGACCGACAAAGGTTTGTTGCAGCTGTTCTAAATTTCTATCCAGATCGTCGTCATTCGAGCAGATTCTCCTATACCGAAGGGCTTGACTATAGGGAATGGCCAGTTTCGTGTGGCGAGGATGACAACTATGGAATGACAAGTACTGCTGAGAGTCTGTGGGTTTACGGAACAGATCAGACGTTAAAACTCCATTGGTTAGCTTAATTTGAACATCAAGGAAGCTAACAGTGACGGCAGAGTAGGTGTGAGTGAAGTTAATAGAAGTATGGAACTCATTGAAATCGCGTATAAATTCCAATAGGCTGTCTTCCGAATGTGGCCAGATCATAAATATGTCATCAAGGTAGCGCTTGTATAAAGTGGGTTTGCCCTCACGCGTGCTCAAGAATTCTTCTTCTAGTGAACCCATGAATAGATTTGCATAGTTTGGTGCCATTTTAGTGCCCATAGCGGTGCCTGACGAGCCGCAAACACGGCGAAACACGTGTCATCTAGTGCTGTCGCGTCGTTCCATGAGTATCTGTTTCTCTGCGTGCAGCCATAGAAGCCATCTTAATCTGTAATTTTGAATTTCAAACACGTCTAGTGTCATTTACTTGTTTTTAATGGATTTTTTCGAGCATTATATATATATATATATACAGGGTGTCCACGCTAACTGTGAACATATTTTTCAAAAATATGTATAACACTTTTTTCCAAGATGAAATCATTGCAATATAGCATATGCTGAAGGGCACTCCCTAGCAGGGCATTAGCAAAGTCCAAAGGCAATGTCTTAATTAACTTCATTAATTAAGTTTTTAATTATAAAAGCTACAAAGTTGTCCCAATGAGAACATCTGTTCCTTTCGGTCACCTGATATCGCAGCCGTTTTCAGAACAAAAATCCGTTCGATAGATCGCCAGCAAAAAATTAGTGAAGGGACGCCTTTTTTTGCTTTATTTTGTTCATTGCGCATCTTCGGAGACGCGTATTTCCTTCATCCCCAACGGAAGAGTGGGAAGGAGTGCCGCACAGTGCCGCCTCATGCGTCGAAGATGAGCTTTAACTTGCGGAAACAAAACAACGAACGGAAACAACGAAAACGAACGGATTTTTGTTCTGAAAACGGCTACGATATCAGGTGACCGAAAGGAACAGATGTTCTCATTGGGACAACTTTGTAGCTTTTATAATTAAAAACTTAATTAATGAAAGTTAATTAAGACATTGCCTTTGGACTTTGCTAATGCCCTGCTAGGGAGTGCCCTTCAGCATATGCTATATCGCAATGATTTCATCTTTCTGTGTGCTCTTTCACTCTCTCACACTGTGGGTAAAGGAAAGCCGCTTCTTTGAAGATGCGCAATAAACCAAATAAAGAAAAAAATGGCGTTCCTTCACGAATTTTTTGCGGACAATCTACCGAACGGATTTTTGTTCTGAAAACGGTTTTGGTATCTGGTGACCGAAGAGATCAGATGTTGTCATTGGAGCAACTTCGTAGCTTTTATAATTAAAAAGTTAATTATTGAAAGTTAATTAAGACATTGAGTTAGGAGTCTGTTAATGCCCCTCTAGGGAGTGCTCTTCAGCATATGCTATATTGCAATTGATTTCATCTCAGAAAAAGTGATTGATATATTTTTAAAAATCTGTTCACACTTAGCGTGGACACCCTGTATATATTTATACGCTACAAAATAAAGGTTCGAACTACCAGGATGTTGTATATAGACAAGAAAAAAAAAAAGACACCAGAGACTGAAGTAGGTAGAGGGGCAATGTTAGTTATTAAAGGGACTATAAAATTTCCCGCACCCCCATACTTTTTTTCGCTGCAAACTGTTCTTCCCGCAGAGAAACTAATATGCAACAAACTTTTCCGGACGAAATCGCTCCACTCTGAGAGGAGCGCTCTCTCGAAATGTCTCTTCCGCGTTCCTCCTCTCCCGCGCACTTTCTCCCGTCGATGGTGTAACTGTACGGACCGCAATTATGTTCCCCGTTACGTCACCGGTGCTGCGCAATGGCAAGTAATGCTGCGAGCCCGCTGTAGCTGGCGCCGTCCAGTCGTACATAGAAGGTCACAAGGTCTCTGGTCGCGTCTGAGGGTTGAAGTTGAAGCATTACGTTTCCTTTGTTGGAGGCGTTCGGATAGCACGCTATAATGAACAGCTTTTTGCGTGTGAATCCTTTGCTACAGTTGAGATGGCAAGTATGACATGTGAGCTGTACTTTTTCATCGGATGTATTCGTCCTCTGCTCTGCGGCCGTTCACAACAAGGAACTCAAGTACCTCCGTGGCTTTGAGAGTTTTGCTGACGAGTTACGTGGGCCTCTAGCGATTCACCGCAACGTCTATTGGTTGTTTCGCCGTCACCAATGGAACGTGTCTGGTGGTTACTTGGCGTTGCAGTTATATTTACGTCAGTTGCAGTTATGTTTACGTGTTGGCAATCTGACAACAAAGGAAGTGCGTTGTGAAGTGCGACTGTGATATTTGGAAGATGCCCCCATTGGTTGCTCGATTTGTTTGCACAAATTATCGTAAAAGTCTGGGTGGTCTAATGTTTTGTTTTACTTTGTTTGAACTCGTGTTCTTCGTCATCATTACTGTTATTATTCAAAGCAGCTTCGCGCCTTCAGGCGATTTTGATTTACTCTGCATTTATTGTTCTACAGATGGCTGTATTTCCTTCCGTCGAAGGACTTCTTGTTTGCCTAAGATTATGTTTCATGCAAGAATTTATTTATGAGCACGACACGTATTCTGTATTCAATGTTGAGGACGTCGTAAATCTGAACATTTAGCATTGCCAACCACCATGCCTACAAAACGCAGCTGTAGCGTATTGTGTAAGAGTATTCTGCACATCGTCACTGCACATCTGATAAGTGTTCGTCGTTTAACAAATTTATTGTTCAACCAGGTATTCCAATACTGTGTAATACATCCCTAAGACTGGGGGACACAATCTCACGACACCAGTTCGCCTGCTTCATGCCCTCTTATATTATTGTGTTACGTAAGCTTGAAGTCACCAGTTGAGGTAACTGGAAAGAAGCAAAAAAACCCATTACTGACGTAGCATGCCCAATATTTTGCAATTAGAAAAACGACAAGTAATTGGTACTATTTCAAGTAAACTGCTTGTTGGTCTTCCTGCGGAAATCTGCTTTCTTTGTGAATTAACTGTTCCATTTGCCACCGGGACAGAGTCCTCGCTACGCAGGCTCATCCGAGGGTGTGGGCACACTTGTATGTGCGTCAAGGACGAGGGCATCAGGCTCAAACAGCTGAAATGTCGACATTTAGCTCAAATAGTACAATAACTAAGACCTAACATCTACATATGCACGTTATATGCTATACATGCATAATTTTTATTTTTAATAGAACACAGGATATGTTCTATTTTACATTGTCACACCTCATCTAACAACTGTATTGGCACCAGTGTTACCAGCAAATAAGGGCTGAAGTAGCTGCACGGCCTTGCAGGATGCCCAGAGCAAGTTGAACTGGTTGAACACAGCAGTACACCGGTATGACAATGGTTGGTAGGGTTATTTTTTTTTTGGTAATGTGAAACAAAGCGCAGAGTTGTCGTAGGAACAATATCTCATGAGGACATAGTGCATCAAAGGTAGGTTCCTTTAATTTAGGGGTGACCTGCAGAGCACTTGCTGGAGTTCTCCTGGCATGTTACCCTGGTGAAAGACTTCAGCTGCCATACACAATGGGCTGCCCTGATTTGAGACAAGAAAATAACACAGTATACAACTCCAGTTCCGGTGAATGCAAATGATGTAATCTAACTGAGCAATGATTATAAAATCAGAAGTGTAAACAAGAAAATGTCCTCCTCAGTATCATATTTCTGCACATGATAAAGCAAACTGTAAATCAAATGACAAGAAAAGGTAAAACTAAACTTGTGAACAATATACAGAGCCCGAATGGTAGGCAAGACACTGCATTAAAGAGGAATCTGGAAAGAGGGTGCACAACATTTCTCTGCTCTGAATTGTGGGTTACAATGATCATGCTGTCTCACCTAAGGGGTTTCACGCTCCGCTGAGGAAGTCACCTGTGAACATGAAAGCAGCTGAGTGAAGAGAAAAGAACCGGATACGTATGTTCAACATATTACATAAATCTTCTGTTGAAGTATGGTTTCTCAGATCATGCTAAACGAAGTGTACTTTTATCAACAGTGCACCACCTGAGTTTAGGGACTAGATTCGGTAACTTCTATTTTCTTTTTTTACTCTCTTTGTGCCGTAAGCGGCGGCAAGGTTCAGAGTCACGCAGATGAGAATTAACCCATTCACGCAATCCTGAAATATATGATAGCATTTGAACCACACGGACTGAGAGACCTTTGTTATCCCCAATAACGAAAAATACTCACACCTTTGCGCCGTTTAGGTGGATGTTCCTTCTCCGGTGAGGACAGGTTGCTACACCTTGATTCAGACGACACTGAGCTCGTTATCCAGTACGCTGAAGAGATTCAGCGTACCCTTCGTAAATTCGATCATGCAAATGTCCGCTAAAAACACGAGCAGTCGATGGCACCACATCGTCTTTCCACTCCGGCGGTCCGATTGCTTCGTGGCATTAAAAGCTGTCCGCCTCGTCACTGGGAAGCATGAGACATTGGACACCAGGCGAGTATTGAGTTAAATTAGGACAACCAACTATCCAACATCGTATCGGCATGTCGACGAAAACCACAGGATGCGACTGCGATAAACTGCGACCATCGCGCGGAAGCTGCCGTCATGGAGATTTCCACTCCCGATGAACGCATACGCGGGATCCTACGGCGCATGCTCCTGACGGGATCCTTCGGCTCGGCCCACGTCACGATGACGTGTTGCCGAGCCGGCTGTGGTCCCGTCAAGTTGCCCGCGGTGTTTCCGCTCGGCAGCTCACCACGGCGCGGCGCCAGCTGTCCTCCCTTCGCCGCTCCGTTTAAATTCGCCCCTGAGAATACTCCTCGCGTGATGAAGGTAAAATTTTGGTTCTAGACTCGGAAAAAGGTTTACTTTCTGATGAAATCGAGAAAAAAATTCGTAGTCCCATTAAACTGGCATTTAATCTAAAAGTTTGGGGAAGTCGACGTTTCGGCGGAGGCTCCGCCTTCCTCGGGACTAAGAGGAAAATCTGTGTACAAGGTCTTTTAAAAGGTAACAAAAGTGTCGTCACAGCCTGTACAATTCCACTGCGAGGCGGTCGTCAGTGAGTCATGTTCTGGAAGGTTCTGGAACGTTCTGAAAGGTTGCTGGGTCATTGGCCGGGTAGATTACGTGTCAAAGCCTTGGAGTTCCAGAAAGGTCTGGGGTCGCGCTCGTTGAAAGCCTCTTGTCGTGGGTGTTGTTGTAAGTCGACATGCCAGTACTGGACAGCTGTTTCGGCCTTCTTGGGCCTCATCAGCAGAACCCAGGCAGGCAACGTTTGAGCGGATGGCGGATTCCTCCCGTCAGGGTGAGCTAACTAACCACTGAAAGCCCAGTGCAAGACCAATGAAGTATACATGGGAAAAAGGGCTCCGGCTATTTTTCCATAATATACTTCGCTGGAGCACAACAGCAGAATAGCAATTCAACACGGACAACACGAGGAAAATGTTACAAAAAACAACTACCATTAGCTTAAATATCGACATAATTCTAAATATGTAATAGAACAACCAGAATTCTAGCGCAAATAATAAAAAGTGACAAAGAAGTCAAACTCTCGTGCGAACCGAGTATCCGGACAGGACCCGGTCTCTTTGTCATCTCTTTCTAAGTTTCTTTTTATTACTTCGTTGCTATCGATAGCTGTGGCGAGAGTGGAAAGCCGAAGGGAGGAACAAAGTCGTCCATAGTGAGAACGGAAACTAGCAAAAAAAAAAAAAAAAAAGAATCGACATTACGGTTTATAGTCTACTACCGTTCGTTATCGATACTATCGATAGATTTATGCTATCGAGTAACAATGGATAGTTTCATGCAGTATCGACATATCGATAGCCATTTTACCGATAGTAGTGCCATAGTAGTTACCATAGTTTCGCCACACTACCATGAGTGCATCACGTTCATTTGAGAGTAGCCATCGCAACACTTATGTTCGGAGACATAAAATGCGCTAACTCACTGCGGGTTTTAGCGCTCCTCCTGATCTTGCCCGTCCCAAAAATTGCCCCCGCACTCCCAGGCGAAGAAGTATCACCATGGGATATCACGAAAGAAGGAAGTCTTGAACTGACTCAGTGCAAAATGTATACTAATTGTAGGACTGATCCAAAAATTGACATTTTGCTTGAGCGTGTTTAAACTAACACTTAAAGTGACATAAAATAAATCAGCGTAGTTGAGCTGGGCTGCCGTACGTAATGTTGCAGTAGGCTGCACGTTATTGCGTTATTTACGAATCGAACGGTATTTTAACCATACAAAGCTCTAAAGCCCTGCATGTATACACAACTATGGCGGACTGAACTTTTATTAGCACCATCTTTCTTCATTCAGCAACATGGCAACAGTAACGGGGATGGCGATGTTGTCAACAAAGAAAGGAACAACAAGAAATTTATATGCATCTATAACACATCACGGTGTTCATAGTATATACTTTCTTCTTTCCTCAGTGTAATGTTCCTTTCTAACCTTGGATCGACAAGTTCTGGTAGTAGGTAATCCAAATAGAAGTTCTTCCGTTCCGGAAGTGTCTTCGCCCAGAAGCCTTCATCGTAATGAATTTCGGGGACATTGAGGTCTGATGGTGACCATACGGCAAGCTTGCTGAACCGTCGCTTAGTGATATTCAGCTACGTCTCTATCTGATAAAAATATTTATGAGACCAGGGTAGTTGCAGGCTTGAAATCTGGGTACTTCAGCTGGAAAGCTTCATCTTCCTGGTCTAGTTCATCTTGCACGTGAGGACTGTTTCTGAAGCTTTTCGGATACCTGTATATCGTTCACAACGCGACTGTACTTGAAATGTGCGGCCGACAAATACTGTGCACAGATGTTGAAGGGATCCCAATCCTTTCTTTTTTGTGCCATAGTTTCGTTTCGCTTTGCTCTGCAGTAGCCTCTTCAAGGTGCTCAGATCACTGTCTAGGTATGCTTATACCACACAAACTCATTTGCTTTTGCAATGTCTATCGTTCTGTCCAGATGTAGCTTCTAGGACCCTACGCCGTAGCCTTCGTCTCCCGCGATGCTTCGGAAATTGTGGTCTTTGCAGTAGATTTGCCGAAGTTGAGTGCCCTCCTACATAGACGCCGTCTTCCCTTCTCTTTGCGTCGAATGGGCTTCTTGATCGCAAATTCTGGCTCCTTCCCACCGTTCTATTCTGAAAAACGAAGTGCCACTTGCAGCCGCGCATGTTATACCCTGGGGCTGTTAATTCGCATTGATGTTCGTATCCTGTCCTTTAGCATAGTTTATTCGGTTCCCTCCAACTGCTCATGTACGTTTCTACAGCTTTAGTTGATGCATTCAGGAGCAGCATGTCTGATCTGTCGGCAAACGTGTCTACAGCCCTCTCTATTTCGACTATTACTTTTGCGCGGAGCAACAGTCTCCCTTTTTCTGTTCGTTGCGGTAGTTCGAAAATGTCCTCCCGTTTCACGTGACAGCACTCGCTAGGAAAGCAATCATGCATGGCAAAGCCATCGTATGGGCCATGTTCTATTTGATTGCAGAGAGAGCTCGTAGTGTTAGGGAAAAAACAGAAAAGAAAAGAAAGCACTACTGCAACTGGTAGCTCCACGGCACCCGATTTGGTCACGCCTTTCGAATGCCTTATTATTATTATTACCTATATCGGCTATTTTGAGCGTACACTCTTGGCTGAGTGCCTAAGTTGGATGTCATGGCTCGTACAGGACCGCTACTTCATTCGAAGCTGCCATGTGGACAGCGTGGCCCACAAACAAAAAAGAAAAAAAATCGTCCCGCACCTCATGAACAGACGTGCCATGGTACTGGGCATTGTCTGGGCTCTGTATTCGTGCAGTTTATCTTGCATTGGTTAGTCACGGAAAGTTGTTGCCATACCTGCAACAGCCGATGATTCTCTAAGAGACGAACGGGACCGGTTGGTACATAGAAGCCGCGAAAACGACGAAAGCAACAGAGAGACAGACAGAGAACGTCGCACGTTCAACTTCATGGTGATCACCTTTAATCGTATGATTATAAGTTGAAAGTTGGATGGTCCCTGTCTGGGTCTGTGTATTACTTTGGTCGTCTTCACTGTTGACTCTATAAACCTGCTCCAGCGTGGATATGGAGGATGATGAATCACTGTCTCACGTGATGAGCCATCCCACGTTCACAGTGCATCTTTCATTCCATGTTTGCAACCATTAAACGTTCATTGTCTATGCTTTGCCCTGCTCAGTCTTCAAAAGATGGTGCCGTGACCAGGATACAATTCATACGCAAGGACCGATACAGCAAGAAGACATCAGTACAGCATGGACAAGTCTCAGATACTCAAGAAGCGAAGGGTTCTTCGTCTTCAGGTAACCACTTTAGTGAAAAACCTTGAAGGATTCCTTACCGAGACAAATCAAAATGTGCATCCCACTGAGGAAAGAATGAAACGACTTAACCAGCTTAACGTTACGCTTCTTGAAATTCACAGACAGATCGAGCCGCAATTGACGGAATATGCGTTTGAGGCTGAAGAGACATGTCAGCTTGAATATCAAAATCGACTGGCAACTATTACGTTCAAGACTAAAAAAACTCGTCGCAAGGATGCAAAGTTCACCGGCTACAACACCACAGTCTACACTTTCAACTAATAACGAGTCGTCCACGCACCCATAACCTCCTTCGAGCTTAGCGCGTCCGTCAAATAGCAATCGTGGATCAATCTGACTTCCAAAGCTTGAATTATTGCAATTTGATGGCCGGAGACAGCAATGGCAGTTCTTTTGGAGCCACTTTCAGTCCGCGATTCATGATAACGACAACCTATCGGCAACTGACAAAATGAATGATCTCATGAGTGCATTGAAGGGTGAAGCCGCATCGGCAGTCATGGGTCTACAGCTATCGGCCGGTACTTATGACACAGCAATCGCCATTCTACATGATCGCTACGGCAATGACAATCTACTCATTCAAAAATATCTTCAGGGACTTGCTGACCTCGAGCCCATACTCGTATCTCGTCTACGTAAATTATACGATTCAGCGCAAGCGCACATACGAGGACTGGATTGCTTAGGCACAACCATAGATTCTTATTGCTCCATGTTATACCCACTTTTGTTACGGGCAATGCCACCTGATATATTACAGTTTAACCGTATATTGGGTGCACAAGACCGAATTCCTGCGTTGAACGCAGCAAATGATGCAAAATACCATAGGAAGGCGCTCGAGTCGTTGATACAGTTTCTTGCAAGAGAAGTGAAATACCGTGAAGGGCTCGCTCTACGAATGACGGAACATATCCATCTACCGGACCAGACAAAGAAAAACCAATGTTCGAAGCTACACAACGTTCCGCCAATAACGATCCTGAAAAGCACCTCATAGTCATGGGAACGCCAGCCATGTCTCGGCTGCGGCGTCACAGGAGATATAACTTCCGATTGTACGATCTCAAAAGTCCTCGACCAAGAACAGAAATTGCTGACCGAACCTTGTTTGTGCTTCCGCTGCACGGAGCCAGAGCATTCCGCCGAACAATGCCGTAGCCATCCAAAGTGTAAGGCTTGCTCTGGCCGGCACGCCACCACCATTTGCGACCCTAGCTACAAGCCCTCGTCCACGGTACGTAACCCCGAGACTTCACAACCAACGTAACGCTCAAAGCACTTGTAAAAAACGGTGGCCCTCTTCCTTATGTATTGCTGCAAACCGCAACAAAATGGGCACAGAGGCAAAAGGCACATCTACACACTTGACTCATTTTTGACGGCGGAAGTCAACGCACATTCATTGCCAGAACGTTGTCTGAAACCGTCGGCTGCAGGTAGATACGTACAGAATAAATGTCAATTGGTGCCTTCGGTAACTGTCCTCGACGTCCACAAAACCTTCGACGCTGTCGAACTAAACATAAGTTCCAATTACCCGGCAGACAGCTATGGCGCTATCGTCGCACTCGTAGTCTACAGGATGTGTACACAAACGCTGGCTGTGCCCCCAACGGAAATCGTGGAGCACATGCAAGAAAATGGACTCCTACTTGGTGACACTTCTACAGCGGCTGATCCCTCAACGAATCGAAATCCCCATCAGATAGGACCACTACGGGGATTTCGCAGCGGGGAAAGCCCAAAACATATGCCAAGGACTCTGAGCTTTGGAGACGATTCTTGGGTGAACTTTTCAAGGCCCTTGCTCACCTACGAATGGCATAATGGTGGTGAACTGCAACACTCTTACTGTTTTGCACGTAAAGGACAGGGTGCAAAACGAGGTCAACCACTTGATGAACAACATCTGGAGCCTGGACAATATTGGCATTCGTGCTGACGAAAGCGATGAACAGGACTCCAACAGTACATGGTACGTACGAGTTCCAACAAACCATAGCCTTCAAGGACAATCGTTACTGTGTGGCCCTCCCATGGAAGTCACAGGTACCGCTCGGTACCGGCGAACGCATCGCTAAACAGCGATTCGCGTAGGTAACAAATAATCTAATGAAACCGCAAGACCTGAAGCAGAAGTATGATTGCGTCATCATATTTCAAGACTATAAAGGTTGGAGACGTCGTACCAATTCAAGAAACAAACCGAACTCGATTGCAATGGCGAATTGGGATAGTACGATAGTACAGGAAGTCTTCCCCGTTCCGGTGGAAGAATCTGATCACATCTCCTCATGACCTCTGGTCGCACTATACTGAGACGACCAGTACAACATGTGTACAGGATGGAGTCATCAGAACCCTAAGATGACCTCGCATCATCAGAACCACAAGATGACCCCGCACTTTCGCGGGTGGCC
Source organism: Ornithodoros turicata (assembly GCF_037126465.1). Taxonomy (NCBI): domain Eukaryota; kingdom Metazoa; phylum Arthropoda; class Arachnida; order Ixodida; family Argasidae; genus Ornithodoros; species Ornithodoros turicata. The sequence goes on along the minus strand of NC_088201.1, from coordinate 197,397,558 downwards.
TCTTGATGTTACCTCTCATAACAACGATGAAGGATGACAAACCAGTTTCTCAGGTGATGAGAAAGTAGTAATAACAATAATAATAAGAATAGTAATAATAATAATAATAAAACTTATTCGTGGCTTTACGTCGCAGGCAACTATTTCAACATACATCTACCAGCAGGTGTTTTCTGTGATGAACCAGAATACGTCGAAGTTACGCTCCTAACTCACGAACGAACACATCAACGCAGTTCCTTGGTTTGCAACAGCTTTGCAATTACTTTCGCACGATGTTGACGTAATAGTTAAAACCAAGAGGTACAGCTTGGGACAAAAGTTTACGGAACACGGCATTGGCGTATTTCTTCATTGGAGCGACCCCCTGCTAGCTATGAGGAAGATATCGAATAAGAAACTGGTGACCGGCTATTTTATTCATCTCTCAGTATGAGCGCCCGGTACAGTTCGCTGACAGGGTCTCGCTCAAATGGAGAAATGCAACACCCCGGTGTTCCGTAAACTTTTGTCCCAAGCTGTACCAAGTTTCGTTACGCTGCTGTAAAAATTAGACCAGATCTCATTCAGCAACCGCATCAATTTCAATCAGTTTCAATGATAATTTATGCATCCAATTCATTTAATGTGAATATTGCAGGTATTTCTCATTGAAGTAATGAGAAGTGTTGCGGGAAAGCAGACTTTATGTTTGAGCGCTCCAACAGATGTTGTGGTGAAGGAGTCTTCCAGGGAACCGGGAGCTAATTTGTTCAATGAGAACCAATGACTTTCAATGAGAACTGAGACACCCAATTCATTTAATGTGAATAACGCAGGTATTTCTCATTGAAGTAATGAGAAGTGTTGAGGGAAAGATAGCTTCATGTTTTAGCACTCTTAACAGGTGTTGTAGTGAAGAAGATTCATAGGAAATCAAGAACCAATTCAAGTAATTAGTTCACTGGGTGCCAATGAGAAACAATGATTTCCAATTGGAGCAATCTGAACCGACGTGTTGTGCAATGAGGATCCCCTTCACAGAAGAAGAACGAATTGGGCAATTGGTTTATCATCAAACCATCATGATCACTGTGTCAATTGAATTAATGTTAGCAAACATGTTGTGCGGATAGGACTGCTCCATGCATAGATGAAAGGATGAAGATCATGAAAGACACATTCGAAGGATAGAGCAAGTTGGTGAGCACTGAATATAGAAGTCGATCATTCTAATTCAAAATATCTTCTATTCGAAACGTGTTTGAATTCCTAGACACTTCAATTGGCACAGACTACGCAACTGACCAGTTTTAAATTGCTTACATTTAAATTCATATATTTTTTGCACTGCACGAGAGTGAAATGGAATATTGTTTTCCCCAGGAGCATGCATATAGAAATACGCAGGAGCGCCTCAAGTGAAGTATGCTCTCTACCCATGCATAGCTTTGCACATTGTGTTTGCAAGTGGTGAACATACTTGTGTAAACAATATATAGCAAAACATATACAAACAAGTATACTCCAAACAAGAAAGTCTCAAAAACACGGTACATGACATCGTGTAAGAAAGATTGATGGTTTAGCTTACGTTATCTCAGAAAAAAGAAACTGCTAGAAAAGATATCAATGGTTATTTCAAGATTGTCGCACTACTAATACAATTAAAAACTTGAATAATACATTCAATGAAAGAAATTTTACATAGAAAGGAAAAAGAGTTTTTCACAACGGTATTCATCACTCATATTCAATCTTGTTTGGCACCTTGGTCACCACAAACTGCTCATTTAGTGCCATGCGCATACGTCTACATGCTAACACTACAGGTGAAGGTATTCTTACTCACTGCGAAACGTAGCATATTGTTACGTGTGTTCCGAACACCGTTGTATTCCAAAAGTGTCAGTGAACTTACCGTTTCCTGACCCTCTTGGCGAAATCTAATGCGAATAATCTAGGCATATGACCCGCAGTCCAGACAAACTATCTTGTTGTTTGTCCTGTGGCATTTAATATGATCTGTAGTGGCATTGTACACGATCCCTTTGGCGATCATTCGCTCGTAAGCGGTGGGTGATGAAGGCAATACTGCCGTTGCATTTTTTAATATATAAACGGTCTCCAGCCTACACCTTTCCCAAGTGCAGGTGCAGACGAAAAACTTTCAAATCATGTTGCAGCAAATGGTTCTGAAACAGTTGCGCAGCGTAATCAAAGCGGCCACTGAAATAAGACAGCGATATGTCCAAAACTGAAAACACTTTTTTTGCAATGTGAGTCAAACAATGAAAACTGAAGGACACTGACGACTTGCAATAGAGAAGCTCTATTTCGCAGGCAAACATAAGAATGAGCATAGAGAAAAAAAAAAAAAGACTGCCGAGGCAGTTTCTATGCTGGGTCAGTGCAGGTTGAATTTTCATTCTGAAACGATCCAACTTCCATTCGAAAACCAGAATAGTTCTATGCTGCATTGGAGCTGGAAATGGGCGTTACAGCGAGTACGCCAGATAGTGTTAGATTTCTGGCGTGAAGATAATAATAATAATTTTAAAAAACTTCCACGGCAGTTTCCGTGCTGAGTGAGTGCAGGTTGAATTTCCATTCTGAAACCATCCAACTTCCATTCGAAAACCACAAGAGTTCAATGCGGGATTCGAGCTGGAAATGGGATGTTCCATCGAGTACGCCAGATAGGGTTAGATTCCTGGCTGTGAAGATAAGCTGGGCTTATATAAAGCGGAAAAAAAGAAAAGAAAATAACTGTCGAAATTAATTGTACAACGTGTACATATTAAATTATGTTCAAATACAATAAAACATATTGATGAAATAATAAAATAAACAAAATAATAATAATTCTAATAATAAATAAGTAAATAAGAGAATAAAATAAATAAAGACCGAAACGTGTGCAAAGTTATACACACAACTCCGTGTTCCTGAGTAGGTTGCAAAAAACGGATTGTGCACTGCGACAGCTTTACCCTGCGACACTTCAGCTTTCTCAGTCTGTCAAAACGAAACTACAGCCATAATGCTCTCGTCGTCGTATGCGACCGAGCGCCATCGGCATCAGTTCAGAATGTGGCTGCGTTCCAATACCTCGCGCCCGCGAAGCCGCCTGACTAGGCAGCTGAGTAGACCCCTTTGCTTGTCACTATTGGAACAGGCTTGCCTAGCCGAGGCGCCTGTGGCGCCATCTCGTTGCTCACGCAAGAAATGCGTACCGCGCAAGCGCAGCAGGTACTAGCGTTTCCCGCTCTCAGCCATCCCGGCTGTCAGATGGTTAGGCGTATAACTAGACTGCATCGATGCGCACTAGGCGGTAGCCGACTGAATAGCGGACTTGGCGAGATTTGGAACGAGACTTAACATGGCGACACTTCCGGTTAGACCGCTAGGCAGTCGACTAACCGGGGTATTGGAACGCAGCCTATGTTTTGAACTCGGAAACGTCTGTTGGCGTGTAGGATCTAAGATGCAGTCTGGTAAATTGGATGGTGCTTCCTGCCCTTCAGCTCCACCGACCGCATAAAAATCTTAACGTCTTTGCATTTGTGTAGTGAGGTGCTCCGTCACGCATTGAGTTACTGAACCCGTGCACGACCTCTGTTACCACAAATGTAAGCGGCGTGTTTCGGACGCTTGATCATCAATTGCCAAATGCGAACCAAGAGGTGTACGAGTGACCCCATATTTATCCATAGTTCTCTGAACTGCCTTCGTAATGTGCCATCATCCCGCTTGCACTAGACGGACTTACTTTGTCGGACAATTAAATGAGAAGGTGCTACTGAAGCATGTATCAGATTTTGCCTGCTTCAAATTGTGTCACACATTATCTCCTATAGTGTTGTCACTGTTGCTGTATGTACACTGGATATTTGTAGTATATCTGTTTTCATACCTGTTAGTGTGGATCAACTTTGGATCGGAAATTAATGAAGCAGAGGGGCGTTTTTCGTTGTTTTGGCTTCCTTCTTCGTCCACCTTTCTTTATTTTAAACGAGTTCGCATAGATAGTGTCTTAATTTGCAGACAAACTGTCTCACATTACTACAATAAATCTTCTAATTTATTGCTCATTGTCACTTCATAATTTTCTGGCAAATTTCAGCCTTTTCAGCTTCTTCGTGCAACAGTTTATCTTGAATCAGTTTCTTCAACGCGATCTGATGTAACTTTTCAGTAAGGATACCCTAGTGAACTTAGAAAAGTAACCAACCTTTCCATTCTGAGATGGGTAGAAATCCAGCGAACCGGTAGAATGTAGGAAGGGAGTTGCCTCAGGACAGAAGCCGACTGAGGCAACTCCTGAGGCAACTCCCTTCCTCCTTTCCATTCTGAGGCATTCCAAGAGCTACATTATCTGAAGTCCCTTGGTGGTTTCGATAAAGAGCTACGTGGCGTCATTATTTTTCTGCTAATGATGATTATTGTTTGTTTCTTGCAAACATACAGGGTGTTCGTTTTTATTCGCTACAACATTTTTATTAAAAACTAGTAAAGCAAAATAGATGCCATTTTTCCGTTGAGTTATATGGCCAGGTGAATATTCGCTCGAAGAAAATCGTGCAACTATATGATTACGGATTACCTAAAGTTCATTAGCTTATTAATTAGGGGACTTCGCGCAAAGGCGAAATAACAGAACGGGATCTATTCGGCGTCGAAAGTAATTTTATGTTGAAAAAAAATACATAAACGTGCACGTGCGTCGAAACATCTGTCGCGGAATTTCGCTATGCAAATAAGCCGGAACATGAACTAAGCACGTTTCTGGCGCAGAAAGAGCGACATGCAACCGAAGTGGGAGGGCCACGTAATTTGGAGCGATGAAACTGATTGATGTAGGAGGTAATGGGCAGATAGACCGCTCTTCCACCTGGATAAGGCGAACCTCGCATCGTTTCTTCGTTTGCAAACTGCGTATTTCTTGTTTCGGCTCATTTGCATAGCGAAATTTCACGATTAACATTTCAACACAGGTGCGCTTTTAACACTTATTTCCACATGGCATGTCTTTCAACTAGGAATATATTCCTTTACGTCTTCTCGCTTTTATGCGAAATCCCATAATTAAAGAGTTAATTATAATTTATTAGTTAATTATTGATCTTGTAGTTACATACCTTCTTCTGGAGAATGTTCACCTGTCCATATTACTCAACTGCAAAAGCGGCGTCTATTTTGCTCTGCTAGTTTCTAAATACAATTTAGGAGACGAATAAAAGTAAACACCCTGCAGAATGCTTCTTTGGCTTCACACAGCCATGTGCCTGTGGCAGTCCGTACAGCGCCCAAGAACACCGTGTGCAAATTCAAAATCTGGATTGTTTATTAGTGCAGCTGGTCCTTTAGATCCACAGGCATTAGAGTCTCTCTCACTGCTGTCGATTCTCTTGGGGTGTTAGTGGTGATAGGGTCCATGGCTGGAGGCATAGTGCTCTCCTCCATGGTAGCACCAACTACATCCACAGTACCCGTGAAACCAAACATTGTTTTGCATGGGGGGGGGGGGGGCAGAGATACGGAGTCGACACAGCAGCATGGTCCAATAAATCTGCTTTTAACAATGCTTCCTGACTCCCATGACTTTCATGACTTCAATGTCACATCACTGAAAATATCCTTTGCATCGTCTACAGAGACGAGGAAGGTGTTCATGTCCAGCATTCCTTTACCACAATCTGCCTCACAGTGTGCGGCAGCTCATTTATCATCACGTGAATTGACCAAGCTGATTTTTGCTGATTTAACTTGTGCTACTTGTGCCACATCGATATTAAATGTATAAGAGATGTTGTCAATTGATGACAAAACCTGACCGGGCTGGGATAATGCTTCCTACTTTGCTCCGTTCAAGATACCTTCAAGTTTGTTTCTCTTACTTCTGTACAGTGACTGCCGGCAACCTGTTCCCTAGTGTTCTGTTTACATGTACTGTGGCGCTTCATGAGCTGCTCCCCGGAAAAGAAGCAGGAGTGAAGGAGGTTGCACCGTCAGCTACTGCTAAATGTTAATTACATCTTTTAGATTTTCTAATTCTCACTATATGATGCACGACAGTATTACCAGCCAAACATTGCGCATTTGTGAAGGCACAGTGCGACTGAGAATATTACACCCAAGCTGAAATATGTGCTGTGATGAAATACAATATGTAGTCCATTGATCCAGTAAATTATCCAAATCACATTGAGTCTAATTCATTTTTGCGGGAATTCATTTATACTTATTGGAAAGCTCTACACATCTAATGTGACTATACCACAACAAACCTACTGGCGAATCGAAATGGAGAATCATTCCAATGAGAAATATCCTGCTGGGGCTCATTGGTTCAATGAGACATGTTGGGGACATTCAATGAGTTTGAAGCCACCACTTCTCATTACATCTCATTAACACTTGCTGTGATTTCTCATTACATCTCATTAACACGTTCTGTGAGTTCTCATTACATCTCATTAACACTTACTGTGATTCCTCATTAAGCCTCATTGAATATGGCACCATTTCCAATGTAATATTTGTCCCAAATCATCTATTGGGGATGAGAATTTTCGCAGTCAGTGAATGAGATTTGTGTACATGATATCCAATTGGTTCAATGAGATTTTCATAGGATTTTGAATGAGACAGTTTTCAGCAGGGTAGCACACAGCAAGTAAAAATGAGTGCTTACCGTTTAGCTGTGATTCAGCAACGCAGATAGAGGCTACCCCAACCCCGTACTATGTGGCCTGCGTAGTTTCTTTATGGCTCAATGCGGCGGCGGACACGAATGACATCGGCACACCTGATATAGAACAAGCTTTGTACATGTGTGCGTGTGTGAGGGGGGGAGTTAACAACAAGGGCAGAACAACTTTGCTATCACGACCTCTTGCGCGAGCTTAAGAAGCAGCCGTGGAGCATGCGAACTTTCCATATAAGATAATGATCGCTATGTGAAAGTTCAAGATCGAGGCCCTGATCTGGTACCTAAAGCACATACTGAGGTCGCACATGTGTGACACATGTACGATATTGGTGCCTATTATCATTCGAAGCAAGCACGCGTGAGATGAAAACTTTTTTGTTGGCCCTGATGAAAACTGAAGGTGACCTAGAGTGTAGAAATAAGTAAATGTGTGTATTTTCCAAAGCGGGACACCAACCGCACCAAGAAAGTTGAGTAGCTCAGGATATCAAGCGGCCGAGACTAAGGGAATGGGACGCATCCCTTCCTAAGCCCGCATCTCTGCCGAAGCACATGTTTTGCTACTGCTGCTTATGTTGCGTGCCTACCGTGCCCCACTCCTCATACTTCATGATCCGAAAACAGTCATGTTGAGGTAACAGGAATTCTTGGAAAATGGCATACATAGGTATTAGATGCACCAGGAGCATCATTATAGCAACCTGAGGGATTACGCAACAGCTGCAAATGAACGCAAATATGACCTTATAAAAACCTCACCTTGATTTTTTTTATTTTCGTGCCCAAGCGCCTCATCAGGTGTTGGTGTTTCTCATTCAACAGTAACACTCCCCGCCATCCGAAATAATGACAGTTCCATCTCAAATCGAAGAAGCTGTGAATCTCCCGAATTCAGGCGAAAACGCATATGTTGAAGCTTTGACGAATATGCATATATGCACTTTGTTATACATTTTCGTTTATTCATCAAAACTGCTCCTTTAGTAGCAGATTCGCACAAAAGCATCCTAGTAAAGCGCAGTTGAACGGCATGCGCGGCAGATCCACGTCGTTTCAGCCTGCTTTTTGCTAAAAGTATAAGGCAAAATTTTGGCAAAAGGAACGTTATATATTCGACGTCCGTCCTTCTGTGACTTTGCATTACAGTTATCGACGCTGTTTTCACGTATGACAATCTACCGTTAATTGGTATGCGCTATATTCACGTAAAATATTTTACATGCTGAATTGACTACGTACAATTAGTGCCGGACAAATGTTCGCATTTTGCGTACTACATTGTTCAGCAATATTCAAAGTTAATTCTGCATTCTACCAACAATTTGTGTTGACTGGGCCGTAGCATTGGCAGCGTAATATTAACAACCTCGTTTTCATTAGTATTCTGAAAAAATAAAGTACAAGCTATACGTTATATGAGCGTGCAAGTCAGAATACGCATGAGTTTCTTTACCATCACTATTAACGCTTTTTAGCTTCGCGCTCTCGAATTTCTGCTGCAAGATTTCACCATCTGAAAATGTAAAGTTCGCTCGTGACTGGATTATCCCCTGACCATGACTGGCACCAAACGCTGCATTGTTATTTTGATAGATAATTGAGTTTTTCAAGAATTACTCACGTAAATGATTATCCAGCGGTTTACAACTTCGAAGGTCGCTTACGAATACGCTTTTGGCGTAATGAAACCAGCAGGCTAGGGCGTCACATATCTAGTGTCGCAGTTAAATATATTTATTCCTAGGAGCATACAAAATACAGATTATGAGTAGTAATTACTGACCTGGTCTGGACGCCATTAATGAGCAATTAGAGCTAATTGGGACCCCCCACATTAATCAGCACCCTCCAGGGAGCCATCACACTAATTGGGGAATGTCTATCTCGCGTCCAGACCAGTTGTGCGTTTCCGGATAATCGTGGTCATAAAAAATAAAAAAATAGGCAGAAAATAGAATAAAAAGATAGAAATAGAGTGGAGAGAAACAATTTATTCGAAAATCAACGATGCCGCGGCGAAGAAGCCGCTCCGCAACACCCGAGTGACCAGCGTCCGCCATGTTGGTAGTTTGCACCCAGCAGTTGCAGAGATCGACGACAGGTGGCCACTTAGTTGCAAGGCATCACACCAGATGGCGCCACCATCATAGCTCTAGACGAGAAAGACAGAACAAGATACTAGCGGCAGGTAAAAATGACAGCACTGCTAAGCAAGTCTAGGCATGCGAGAGAAAAGGTCTAACCGCTACTGCTAAACAGAAAACAGTACACATCGGGGAAAAAGGCTTACGGGGACGATCGCTTAGGCCTAACCACAACACTACGCAGCTAACACAAGGCGGGAACCACACATCGCTAAACATGCGAGAAAAGGCTTAACACGAGCGCGGTCACCGCTAAACACGGCAAACATACGAGGAAAGAGGCTTACGGGGGCGATCGCTTAGGCCTAACCCCAACACTACGCAGCTAACACAAGGCGGGAACCACACATCGCTAAACATGCGAGAAAAGGCTTAACACGAGCGCGGTCACCGCTAAACACGGCAAACATACGAGGAAAGAGGCTTACGGGGACGATCGCTTAGGCCTAACCTCAACACTACGCAGCTAACACAAGGCGGGAACCACACATCGCTAAACATGCGTCAACAGGCTTGGACACCGCAAAACAAGTCTAAACATGCGAGAAAAGGCTTAACTTAACTAGGCTTAAGGCGAGAAAAGGCTAACGAGCGCGGTCACCGCTAAACACGGCAAACATACGAGAAAAGGAGCGCGTCAAATCACTCACCTTTTTCCCCGCGGCAACTTCCAGGCAGAAACTGAGCGAGCGCGGAGAACACACACGTCTGCTCTCTACGAGATCCAGCCAGAAAGTGAGCGAGCGCGCGGAGCGCACGTCCGTCTTCCGCGACGGTCCGAGAGAAACTGAGAGAGGCGACGCGCAGCGGCCGCTATGGATGCGCGCGCGCCCTCTGCTCCACCCGTCCGCGCATGCGCGCGCGCGCTGCTAGCTCCCTCTGCGCCGGCCGCGGGTGTTTTCGGTTTCGGCTCTCTGCTGCGCGCGCGCGCTCCTAGCGGCGACGGGTGGCTTTTCAGTTTCGCTTTCATTCTCCGTTCTTTGCGCGCGCGCGTTTATCTGTATAAAGGCAGCGCGCACCGCGCTCGCGTCATCACTACGTGAAGATGTTCAGCTACCACTCTTTACAAAATTGTTCCCGTACCCACGTTTCTTGGGAAGAAGTGGAGAAGGAATGTTTCAACGGCGAAAGTCCCCGCAACGAGCTCGTCATCACTGCTTTTCGCTACGTGATAGACATGGTAGGCTTTGGCAATATAGGAGAGATCTCGCCGGGGCCGCTGCAGGAGATGGTGCGTCGAATTTACGCCCGTTACAAGAACGTCTGCATAACGGTTCCTGACGGACCCCTGGGACTGATGAGCGAATTTGTGAGCTTGGCCAACGCAGAATTCAACTACATCGCTGCAGACATCGTGGACCTTCTCGCTCGTGCCATCGCTCATATTAAGCACGCCCTGCGGAAGCAGCGACATTTGCAAGCAGTCTACATCGCCAATTTGGTCACTGATTTATTGAAATACCGATTGGTTATTGACATGCAACGCATTAAACAGTCCGAATAACTTTGACGAGACTCTGTGTGTTCTTTCACTGAAACATCTTTATTGAATACATACATACAAAAGAGTTGGTCAATAGATGCCTGCACCCTCCCTCCCTTGTCTGATCATCTCGTAATGCTGCGTTCGTGAGATCAGACGTGGGAGAAAAGGGGAATCTTCATCGCAGCGCCGTCATTGCGCGGGTCACTGCGTCAGCACGATGACGGAATGGTCATTCTTTTCGTACACCCATTCCGCTACCACACTGCCACGATGTCCCGTGCTTCTCCTGTCTGCGAGAGAGAGAGAGAGAGAGAAGGATGTCTCGACTAGAACTTTTATTCTCGATTACATGCGCGTGCAGCTCTTTGTTCCGCGGTTACTCGATGCCTGACGTCGACGGTCTCGGACTCTCTTCCGGGTTTTCCGGTGCTGCACAAAGAGGGAGTACTATCGTAATGCGATACGCGTCAAAACACTAGGAAAGCTTACCGTATTCGCAGCTCCCATAAGGGAAGGAGTGTACGGCATCCACGAGATAGCGTTTGTCGTCGTAGGGGACCAAGCTCTTCTTGAGTCTCGAAATGGTGTACATCGTTTGCTTTATACTCTGGATGGTGCACTGCTTCTGAGAGACCGCCTTTTCATTGAACAGAGAATCTCGGTACACTTCGTGCAATAAATGTTTCCTCACCACGTCTTTCTTAACTCCTTTGGCTCTCGCGATCTGTTTGTGTGTCCCAGCCAAGAGAATGCTGTACATTTTTGCTCGGATGGCTACGACTTCCTGAATAACTCCGCCCCCCGTCTCGTCTTTGAAGTACCCCATCTGATTCGCGTGCTCGTCGTTGAAAAGTGGGTGGTCCGGCGGATAGGAAGACAGATCTAACTCACTCTCAATCTTCATCAGCTGCTCTTCCAGGCTTTCACACGTGAGAGAAAAAATTACGCTGTCCGTGTCGCTATAGATCAATTGCACTGGACATGTCAAGCGAGAAAAGAGCGACTCGTAGATGAAGCTGTACATTCGGACTTTGGATATTTCAAGAATGGCAAAGCCCACGTAAAGGGGGTGCGTGCATTTGATGCGGCGTTGTTTCATCTCGTACAAGATGCACTTATCACTCAGAATGTGAAAATGCTGACTGTCGACGGAGCTATCTTTTCGGAGCGCGCTTTCTTTGTCGTAGGCTAGGGCATACTTTTTCATCCGTCTCACATTTTGTATCGACTTACCGAACGTGCTGTTCGACATGGTTTTGTACAGAAGTTGCTCGAATTTCGTGCTCGCGGCATTCCTCAACGCGACGTTTCTCTGCACGAAGGTTCGCAAAAAGTTGTCTTGGCGGAACGAGAGGATGCTGTGAACACGTTTTATTTTCATGCCCAACCTCACGTACAGAGCGAGCAGTTCATAATGAACGACGTAGCGTTCTTTGTCGTAGCACGTCAGCAAGAGTTTCGTTGTGGAAGGGGCGTTCAGCGCCAACGCATCTTTCAGGTGGCGTTGGTAGGGGGAGAGTTCGTTCTCGTCCACGCACCTGTGTTCGGGTGCCAGGGGAAAATCCCTAGTGAGCGCGTGCAGTTCTTCGGGATATGACAAGTCTACCACGTACACGTAACCCACTTCCGAATCGTGAGGAATGTTGAGAAAATCGATCTCGCTCCACCTCGAAGGATCGACCCACTCAAAACCACCTGTCGGGAGATGGAAAGTCATCGCGTACGGGTACAAACTGTTCACGTCGAGGTACTGGATAAAAGTCTTTTCTTGCTGGGGATCGTAATCGTCGCACCCCTCGTGATTAGCCCGACAGTATCTGTGGAAGCTGTTACAAATGCCTCCCCTGATTCCCTTCTCGATCGTTTCGTACATCTCGCGATCGCTCATGAGCTCGAGTTTGACTTTGGTGAGCTTCAGAGCGCTGCTCCACGCGTAACTGGCGAGGGACACTGTGCGTAGGATATCTAACCTATCCGTCTCTAGCGCAATCTTCCTGAAATACAGTACGACGTCGCAGAGCTGACAGGCGTCGAGCGTGACGTAGAGACGCGTGTAACCGCCGAGGTTCTTACATTCGAACAATTCGAAAATCTCGAGGGCGTACTGATAGTCCTCGTCCGTGATCTCTTGGTCGTTCAGGTCGCTTTTGAAAGCTTCCTTTGGCGGTAGTGCGGGCAAATTGTACGCTTCGAAACTGTCGACGAAGGTGTACGGGTAAATGCCCTTCCTGAGGAGGCGTCGGAAACGGTCACCAAACATTTGACGGGTACAATGAAACGCGCTTTCACCACCGCTGACGAGCAGGGTTTCCACCAGGTTCGACAAGGAGAGGTTGAAAAACTGCGTGGTATCGCGGAAATGGAGATCGCCAATGTTGAACCCTCTTATCTTTTCCGAGCTCGAAGCTAAGATCCACGGCTCGCCCAGATTTAGAACGTGCATGTGGCGGAGAAGGGAGCTCAAATCGTACTGCAGGTTGTGCACGCACACGACGAGTTCTTTGGTATTACGACACGTAAGGTTACACGTATCACACAGCGTCGCGACACAATTCGAAGAACCGGACTCTACGAAGCGGGTGTGGTCGTGATGCGATACCTTCCGCGTATGTCGGTTAAATTCGATTCCACAAAATTCGCAGTGTGTAGCGCTCGCGTGCCGAAAGTGGTCTTCCATACTCATGACCAACGGCGCGGGACAACTGTTCAACCTATCGATTTGATCACTAAATCGCTTGAGCGAGAGCAAGCATTTCTCTGCCGCGTTGGGTCCCAAATAGCCATCTACGTCCATTATTTTCCCATCACAACTTCTCACTAGCACAATGCTGTACGAGCTCATCCTGTGCACACTCGAGGCGTCCTTCACGAGCGCGTTTTTTTCCAAAACGCTCTCCGTGTCCAACACCGCGAAATAGGGGTAGGGATGCATGTACTGTATCTTGTTGAAGGAGACACACTCCCCCTCGTTTGGCATTTCGAGAATCACTTCGTTTACGTCTCGACACAGACGTTCGTGTTGCTGCAATGCCTCTCTCGTTCCGTAACCGGACGTGCATTTCTCGCAATAAAAGTAGTCACTTCGTCCCATGAAAGTGCTAAATTTTCGGATCCCATAGAAATGCTCCCTAACCTCGAGCAGGTGGACTTTATCCTTATAGAGCGTGCAGGGAACCCGTCCGGTAGATATCGAACTCGTCTGCTCGTCGAACACGTAGATGTAGACGGAGATTTTGTTTTTTTCTCTCCCACAGGGTAATGTCTTCGTAAGTGACTGGGAAGCAGGGCGGCCAGTACGTTACGCGCGTCTCCGGATGGGAAGGATTCATGTACTTGTGGTATCTTACATGCAGGTTTGGTTTGCTCCTCAAAGGATGTAAGAGTGCCAGCACGCTATACTTGAAACGCTCGTTTTCGTGATTCGGCGGAAGTTTGACGTTTGTGAGAGTCTTTGTTTTTCTCTTTAGCAGCTCGGGAAGCTCGATCGTGCATCCTATCCGCTTCGGTTTTAAGCGCGTTAGTTTTAAGTCGACACATTGGACGTCGTTCGAGGTGAAACCAGACCCTTCTCTCGCATAGTTTTCAACGCGTTGCGAGGACTCTGCGATGGCAGCATTTATCGCGCCTTCGATTTCTTGGCGGTTATGAACGACTCTCATGTGAAGGTTCACGTGAAGGAGATGCGAAGTCAACCCGTCGGCTCCGTCCTTAACCATGAGCGCCTTCGAGCACAGACAAAATTTGAAAGGCATGGGATAAGCTTCGAGGACGCGCGTGATTACTGGAGCTATGCTCGGTAGATAGAGTCGCAAATCGTCGACGTTGTCGTTGTGCGGGGAACAGAGAAGCGTGTACCTAGTAGCCGTTCCGTCAAATGCCTCGTCTGTGACAAAAAAAGGAAGGAATCGTCTCTCCGTGACGGAGGGATGATTCTCTACGACGTGTTCTCTCAATTCAACGATTCTACGACCCTGGACAGGCTCAGCTTCGTTTCGAAATTCTGGGCTTGCATCTGGTGATTCATCTCGAACCCTACCAGACAGAGGAATGAAATCTGCATACGACTGATCCCCTTCCCACATGAGCAATTCGTCGTCGTCGTCGTCCGTTTCAGGTATTACGAAAGGCGGACTACTGACTCTGTCGTCGTCGTCATCTGAAAGGACGACTGGGCTATTACCGAGATTCTCTATTCTAGCTTCGTGCTCTCTTTCTACGGCCACGAGCATGGCATCGATGGGGTCGTACTGACATACGAGACAGCGCGGCACTGCAGTCAAACAAAATCAGCACGAGATTCCCCCTCACGAAACAATGCTCACTTTTCCCTTCAGTTGAGGAACGCTTGAGATTGATGATGATGAGAGAGGATGGGATGAGTCCCTGTGGTCAGTGTCATGCGGTGACAGCGGCTATCGGTTCCTGAAAAACAATGTCATACATAGAATACACTCTCACAGCAGAGACGGTCAACTTACATTTTGGTCCACGAAACGCCTCGTGTCGTGGATGGATGCCCCTCGTGGGCTTCCTGTCAATCGTCGTAGAACCAGCGCACCTTTTATAGTCGCTACACCGCTCTCCTCCTCCTCGCATTGCGACGGTGTCGTCTGTACTTTGACCACCCCGCCTTCCGTCTTTCGCGCCTTTTTGCAATGTCGCATATGACAATGATAATACCATCGACGTTGAATAAAACATTACACTAATTTCTAGCTAACACTCTGGGACGACTTGTACATGACGACAAGAAGACCCAGAGTGGGATTCGAACCCAGGATCCTTCTACACTGGGCGCGACACACTAATCACCAATCTAATTTGTACTGCGTGACGTTTTTCGTATTGCGGGGTTCGTGTCTACACACGTCACAACATGTTCAAACACGTTCAAACATGTTCAAACACGTTCAATGACGTCATAGAGAGAGAGAGAGAGAGGAAGTAGTGTGTCCAGGGACGACTTCGTCTCCTGTGTCTAAACACGTCCAAACACGTCCAAACATGTTCAGACACGTTCAATGACGTCATAGAGAGGGTGAGAGAGGAACGAGTGTGTCCAGGGGCGACTTCGCCGCCCATGTCCAAACATGTTCAAACACGTCTTAACATGTTTAAACACGTTCAATGACGTCACAGAGAGTGCGAGGCAAAGCTTTACTATAAATGTCGAAGCGAACGTTCGATCGTCATTCCATCATGATCAGCTTGGTAGATCCTCGTAAGTAATACCCATGACGTCATCATCATCATCGTCGAAATGTTTGAAGAGTTTCGTTTCCAGTGTACAACACTTTTGCTGCGCGTGAAGTCGGTTTTTTCCCGCCTCACATATTTCGGGAGATTGGCAGCGCCCGCTTCTTCTGCACCAATTGCGGTGGATTGTGGTCCAAAGGTACGCTTCCTCGTTATTTTTTTTAATACGTTCTATAATCGTCCACATTTTTTTCCAGAGCAAAAGCATTGGACGGACCGATTGATTCGCCCGTTTCTCGGCTGTCGGACGGTACCGTTCGACGTACGTTGCGAAGGACTTCGACTATTGAAGGAAGATGGAGAAGATGGACCATCAGTGTCACTCTGTGACTGAAGAAGATTGTACGTGTGTGTGTTTGAGTTAAAAAAAAACACGCGTTTCTCACACTCCTTTCGTTGCAGATTACGAATGGCTACTGACGGGAGATCTACCCTTGGTCCTAACCTTCAAGCCTCCTCCAAAGACCTTCTTTTTGCGAATCGGCGATCAACTGACTACCTGTCGCTGCGGTGGACTCTGGTTGAGAAACCCCAGCCATTGGTTAGACTCGAGCCTTCGTCCGTATTTGGGCTGCCTTCCCGGCTACGAAACCAAAGCTGGAGCCTAATTCGTGTGTAACGAGAAATAAAAAAAAAAGGTTGTCTACTCTCATTCCGTCTCAGTCATGATGACGCCCGAGCAGAGATTTGCCACCTTTGTGCAAACGCGAATGTATCGGGACTTGCTGCGATTACGCGATTATATTCACGGCGATAGCTGCGAGGGAGACTTTCGCTCGATTCTCAAGACGATACCCCTACGTCTGTTCACCGTCAGTGGGAAGATTGCAAAGAAAATGAAGCGTTTCGTAGATTACAAGCTCGAGCTGCTGGAAAAGTATAGACGAGGAGAGGCAGTCGACCCGTGTCTCATCAACGCGGGTTTCAACCGACCTATCGTCCGTCGCTACTGGCTTCTCCACACATCCCTCGACGTCACGGTGCAGACCGGCGACGACGGTGAGCGTCGGGTCAGCACGTTGGAAGATCGTCTCGCAAGGGTCTTGTGTATGTCGTGAAAAAATAAATAGACTATTTTTTACGAAACGAGTTCGCTCACGAGGAGACGTTTTATTGTTTCGTCATTCTCTTCGAGGTTACAGGAAAACATGGATACACAACTTTTCAAGCTGTAGCGTTTCGACATGCGCGTGGCTACGTAGATACAAAAAAGCCCGCAGTAAGGCGAAAAAGGTGATTGAATACACTTGTCGTTATACTCGTCCACTACAGGTAAAGTCCTTCGAAGGTTTGCTTCGATGGGGGGAAGTCCGTAGCTGTCGAAAAACACGGCAGACCCGTCGTAGTTTTTCAGGTAGAGCACCCAGTGCTGCCCGCGCCTTCTTCGCTCTTCCGTATTGATGATTAAATAACCGGGCTTGCGTAAAACGAAGGCTTCGTCGGAAGCGCAAATGCCTCTCAGCATGGAGGAAGCGAGGGGGTTCAGGGACACGAGTTCCAAGATGTCGCTCTCGTACATCTTTTCTTATGGGAAGGTGACCGTACGGTCCTTGTCGACGTACATGAGCTTGGCACACTCGGAAATCAAGAGGACGGTGACCGCGTGTGGAAGGGCTTTAGCGAAGCGTAATTGCAGGCGAACGTTTCCTTTTCGCCACTCGTTCAAATGCGAAGGAGAAGAACACTTGTCCACGTCCAAGTTAAAGTAGAGGAGGAACCCGTTCGTTTTAAATCGCTCGTAGCTATACTTGAAATGTTTCTCTCCCAGTTCTTGCAAGAAGTTAAAGTAGGGAATTTTGACGAGGTCGTTCTGAAAGTCGTACTCGGCTCGCACTTGCTGGCCGTCCACGGAGAGCATCGAATGAGACAGGTCGTAATGACGGAATTTGTAGGGGTTCGATTGGATGTCGCCGAGAAAGTCGGACGTGGCGAGCAGGGCGACGCATAATTTGGAAGGCACCCTTTCGGGGTAAACGTTTTCAAAGTGAGCGTCCAAGCTCCCGGCACTCAAGCTCCGCACCTTGGTTTCCAATCCGCGTAACACGTAGATGGCCGGCGTGGTCTGAAGCCGCCGCTCGTATTCCAAAAACAGGGAAGGTGCCAGCATCACCTTTTTCAAGTGTAACGTCATTTCTTTAATGTCCACCTCGTAATTGTACGTTTTCTTGTCTTTGGGGATCGATACGAGTTTAAATTCGTCGTTGTTTAATAGGAAAATGACGCGAATTTCGACGGCAGGTACCATCAGGCGCGGCTGTTGAAACAGGTCGGTATTGATCTGTCCGACCAGGTTAAAGTATTTTCCACCCTTCGTCGCTTCGTAACGTTGTTTCGGACCGCGAGAAGAGACGTCGTAATCGTCCTTTAAATGTTCGTCGTCCTCGACATAGAGTCCAGCCGCGTGCACTGTTTCTTGAGCCATGGGCGTGGAATGAAGCACGACGTCCAAAATACTCCTGTAGGCGTACAACTCGTTGGAACTGACGAGCTTGTTGTTCGCGTAAACAGTGACCGTCTTAAACATGCCGCTCAACAGGTGGTTTATTGGGAAAACGACATCTTTCTCGTCCATTTCTTCCCCGTCGTCGCGAACAATGCGCACGGTCAAAGACACGAAACTGCCGTAGAGATCCAAGTGTGCGCTTTGCAAATTTTGAATACAAAATTCGATCACGGAATTATTTACCCCGTTGACCGGATAAAAAAGTTGGTACGAAGTATCTTCCACGCCGTATTGAATGGAGGGGGGTTCGAATATCATCACGTCACTCGTAAGACAATGCGGTGACCGTTGCGTCTGTATTTTTTCTTTCGTTGACGTCATGATGGACGGAGCACGCACAGCGGATGTGTGACCTTCACGGCGTACCAAAGATATCTGCAGGTGCGTCGTGTGTCGGCGCCTTTTGTTGTCTTTTGTGGCGTTTCTTTCCATTGTTGTTGTTGTTTCCAGAGCCCTCCATGGAATCCAGCACGTCTCTCCCCGTTGCTATGGCCGTCTTTTTTACTGCGCGCGATATTCCTTCGCCATCGGCCAAATTCCGCGCCAAGCGCGTCAACGTTCTCTTGGCGATCGGTTTTATTTGCTGCCAGATGGGAACGATAAACTTGGATATGTTGCTCAACACACCGCCCCCTCGTTGGAAAAGGGGTCCCGTGTACACGGGAATTATTTTGGGGGAATTACGGTACATATTTGAAATGCAACGTTAGATTGGTTCTGCCTTTGGACCGCAACGGCAAACGTCTTCCCGTTTCGTCCGCGAGAACGATCGTCACTGAGGGAATTTCGAATTGAGACAGGTTAAAATACTGGATGTTATCTAACGTGTAGGTGACGACGTGCTTGTCTTTCTCGTAATAAAAGGGTAGTATTTTTAATATCGGTTTTTTCCCGCTCCCCACGTACGTGGGTTCCACGATATCCGTGTAGACGATTATGTTGTGAAACGGGGGTTCCAGGAGTACCTCGACGGAGCTCGTGGCATCCTCATCCCCCGTGAACACGGTACGCGATTCGAAGCCCAAAAGCACGGCCAGGTACTCGGAAAGTCTTAGGGTGGAGGTGCCCTCGGAAAGCCGAATTTTACATTTCTGTTCGGTTCCGTCGAAGCTGAAGCGCGCGCGTTCGCCTACGCGCTGATTAATCGCATTTAGAAGTGCTTGCAGCGTCGCATAATAGCCGGGAGGCAGATGTACTTGCAAAGATCGAGGAATTTTCGTCTTGATCGTGAAAGAAAATTGACGCGCTATGGGGAGAGAGACGCGTAGCGTTTCTTCGTGTCCCTCGACGGGTGTGAGATGTAGCAGCTTGACAAAGGGTTCCGGTACGTGCAACCCTTTCGGTGTTTTCAGAGAGTACACGCTATCCGCGAATTCTAGCGAGGCGTCCAGCTTGTGCGTCTGGAAATACTTGTTGAGTGTGTTCCGTAGGGACGTGGTTTCCGAATTCAGAGTGACGTCGCCGAAAGCGACGGGTGCGGCGTGCTCCAATAAGATGGAGGTGGCTTCGCGTTCGCTCAATTTGGGGGGTTTCACCGCACGACCTGCTTCGCGGGACGCTAGCGAGGCGTCGAGCGCTTGCGCGAGCCGAGGGTCCAATTCCACGGCTTTCACGTCCACGGGTAAGACGAAGTCGTATCGCGATTTATTGTACGCGAAAGAAACGTCGAATTCCGAAAGGGCTTTTCCCAAATCCCTCTCGAGATCCGAGGTGACACGAAAAGTCCTCGAAAGAAACCTCGATTTTCGCATCTTGCCTTTCGTACCCGATATTTAAAAAATCGTTACTTATGCTGAGATCCATCAGACCGACTTTATACCGATTCGAGAGCTGAAGCGGACTATCGAAAGCTACCGTGAAGGCGTTGAGTTTATTCGAGGGAAACTTATCCATGCTGGCGTTCGAGAGCAGGTGGACGTAGATGTCTGACATCATTTCCCAATCTTGACCACGTCGCTGCTCGAAACCCAACTGTCGTGTTCTTTGTCGTAACCGAACCAGCGAACCAAGGAGAGGCTCTGACCGTTCAGTTGCTTCTTTCTCAGCACTTTCGTTACTGGCCAAGGCTGATTGGCGTCTCGGGTTACGACGAGTACCTCCTCCGGGTAGAAAGATCCGTCCACTTCCTTACCCCGGTAATCTTCCAGGTGTACGACGGGAGGAGAGGTGTCTCTCAGGCGGGAGACGGTGAAAATCTGAGGCGACCAACTCCCTTCCGAGCTCTTATGAAAACCTCACTTTATCCCCCAGTTTGAGCTTCTTTTTCACGGAGGGTACGACGGGCTTCCCATTTATCTTATTGAACAGCTCCAATTCGTTTTCGGGCGTGACCTCGGACGGGCTGATGCCCAAAGTCCTGTGTTTGGTGGTGTTGTAGTCGCGCACGATCTTGGGAAGCGCGGAAACGAAGTGGTATTTTCCCGTTACTCTAAAATAACGGAATATTCTGTCGCGTAAAGTGCGTATGACGCGCTCTGCCTGCGATGCTTTGATTACTGGAGAGAAGGTAGAATACATGTGTACCTTCTTTCGTGAGAGATACTCCTTGACGGTCTTGTTGTAGAATTCCCCGCCTCTGTCGCAAAAGATGCGTGTAGGTACGTTACCTCCCCGAAAAAGTCTTATCATGGCCCTTTTCATTTCGGCGGGGCGCTTCGTCTTTAGCGGGAGGGTGCGCAGAAAGCGGGAGAGGGAATCGATTGCTACGAGAATGTAGCGGTAGCCACCGTTGAATCTCTTGTATTTTGAAAAATCGGCGAGGTCCATTTGCCACACGTCGTTGATCTTGAGCGCGATGATGCGTCTCCTATTAAACTTTCTTCTGACCGGATGGTGGAGCGTGTAGGCATCCAGCTTTCTGAGAATGGCGAGAGCCTTCTTTTTGCTCAAGTGATGTGCTTTTCTATAGCGTTCCACACCCCCCAAACCACCCTCTGGTTTCTCATATCCCTCCATAAGTCGTCCACGCAATGGAGGCCTGCTGCTGCTGCTGAGGCTCGCGAGATTTGGGTAGAGAAATCAGACGCAATAGTTTCGAGACTTTGAGGAACCAGGAAGGTTTCTTTCCCATCTTACGTTGCAACAAATAATTGACGAGTTCGTAAACGGAGGAGTGTCTGATGGGCTTGCCCGACACGGAGACACAACCCTCGCGATCCCAGGAAAGAACCTTCTTTAATTCCGAGACGACCCTTTCCGCTTCCTCTTCGTCCACCTCTGGAGAGAGGAGCGAATAGTCAAAGTCATTTGTAGCGTCGGACGCCTTGTTTTTATTGTCGTAGGGGTCAAATCCGTACTGCCTGAGTATGCGATACAGTGCTTGCAGTATGAGTTTCACTTTGACGTCACTCTCCTTCGAGGAAAGAATGTTTCCGATGGAGGAGGAGGTGGTCACTTCAATTCTCTTGGCCATTGGCGAAAAGGTTCAACACGGCGGAAAGCAGGAGAGGAACCACCGACGAAAGAACGCCCTGTCCTCGCTGCTGAGACAGATAGCGCTTCAAACGTTGCGGATTCTTGTGAATCTTTTTTGTAGGCGAGCCGTCGTAGAAAGCGTTTGTGCTTCTTCAAACGCGCGAACGTATCTGGAGCTAGAGCCACCTTTCCGTTCAATACATTGAGGCAAATTTCGGAGAGGTGTTTCATGTCGGACGAGGACGAACGTCTCAAGACGTCGCGACGACGTGGAGGGGGTAGAGTGGAGAGTACTTTGAGTAAAGTGAGGTGAGGGCGGAGATTCATTTCGGAGCGTAAATATATTGACGTTCTCCCGGAAAGATATTGCTACGCAACCTGTGATCCTCGTGCGTATAGTTGTGAAGATCCACGAGTAAATATGCGTGGGGCGACGACATCGCTTGTTTATATGCGTCCAGAAAATACTCCAATCTTTTTCTGCCAAATAGCTGTTGGCCGAAATGTTCCATCTGGTGCACGCTGCGCACCGTGCGCCACAGGACGACGTAACTGGCGTTGTAGGATATTGTTCTAAAATGGCTACTGTCGAAAAAGATGTTTTGAACGAGTAAGAAGATCGACGCGTTGGCGTGGTGAGAACCCCGAATGAAAAGATCGGTCACCTCCTTCAAGGAACCGGCGTCGGTCATGTGATCGTCGACGACGATCAGCGTAGCGCGCGACGTGTCCCACTCTCGTGGTAGCTCCTTGGCAAATTTTACGGAGTCCCCGAATTCGTCCTGCATGCTCGGCGAAGCATATTTCTGCACGTAGAATATGTGTGACGGTGGCTTGTCCACCACGTCGTTCAGGTTCCTCAACACGTTAGCAACGAAAGTAGATTTGCCGCACATGGAGGGACCGCTTAAGATACAGCGAAAGGGTTGACGGAAACGAAAAGGTTCGGGGGAAGACATGTTACGTGCGTACACGTTGCACGAAGAGAAAGAAGAGACTGAGACTCGAGGAGAAATGCATCGCTTTTATTTACACATCCTCGTCGTCGTCCTCTACATCGGAACTGCGTTCCCAATACAGATTGTCCAGGCTAAAGTTGGACTTCTTTTTCGCCAGTCTGTCCGCCACTAAGATGCGGTCGAGCGTCTTCATCTTGTCCTGACACATTTCTTGACGTGCTTGCAACCATTCCAGATGGTGGACTTGAAAGGCTTCCTCCACGATGCCGCGTATAAATTCGCGAAGTTCTTCGTTTTTTGTCTTTTCCTTGCGACGACGAGAAACGCAGGAGAATAAACCACACATGGCGTTTTCCACGTATCGGTCAGAATGATGACGCGAGCGCGGTGCGCGCTGCCTTTATAGAGATAAACGCGCGCGCGCAAAGAACGGAGAATGAAAGCGAAACTGAAAAGCCACCCGTCGCCGCTAGGGAGGGCGCGCGCGCGCGTGCGCAGCAGAGAGCCGAAACCGAAAACACCCGCGGCCGGCGCAGAGGGAGCTAGCAGCGCGCGCGCGCATGCGCGGACGGGTGGAGCAGAGGGCGCGCGCGCATCCATAGCGGCCGCTGCGCGTCGCCTCTCTCAGTTTCTCTCGGACCGTCGCGAAAGACGGACGTGCGCTCCGCGCGCTCTCTCACTTTCTGGCTGGATCTCGTAGAGAGCAGACGTGTGTGTTCTCCGCGCTCGCTCAGTTTCTGCCTGGAAGTTGCCGCGGGGAAAAAGGTGAGTGATTTGACGCGCTCCTTTTCTCGTATGTTTGCCGTGTTTAGCGGTGACCGCGCTCGTGTTAAGCCTTTTCTCGCATGTTTAGACTTGTTTTGCGGTGTCCAAGCCTGTTGACGCATGTTTAGCGATGTGTGGGTCCCGCCTTGTGTTAGCTGCGTAGTGTTGAGGTTAGGCCTAAGCGATCGTCCCCGTAAGCCTCTTTCCTCGTATGTTTGCCGTGTTTAGCGGTGACCGCGCTCGTGCTAAGCCTTTTCTCGCATGTTTAGCGATGTGTGGTTCCCGCCTTGTGTTAGCTGCGTAGTGTTGGGGTTAGGCCTAAGCGATCGCCCCCGTAAGCCTCTTTCCTCGTATGTTTGCCGTGTTTAGCGGTGACCGCGCTCGTGTTAAGCCTTTTCTCGCATGTTTAGCGATGTGTGGTTCCCGCCTTGTGTTAGCTGCGTAGTGTTGTGGTTAGGCCTAAGCGATCGTCCCCGTAAGCCTTTTTCCCCGATGTGTACTGTTTTCTGTTTAGCAGTAGCGGTTAGACCTTTTCTCTCGCATGCCTAGACTTGCTTAGCAGTGCTGTCATTTTTACCTGCCGCTAGTATCTTGTTCTGTCTTTCTCGTCTAGAGCTATGATGGTGGCGCCACCTGGTGTGATGCCTTGCAACTAAGTGGCCACCTGTCGTCGATCTCTGCAACTGCTGGGTGCAAACTACCAACATGGCGGACGCTGGTCACTCGGGTGTTGCGGAGCGGCTTCTTCGCCGCGGCATCGTTGATTTTCGAATAAATTGTTTCTCTCCACTCTATTTCTATCTTTTTATTCTATTTTCTGCCTATTTTTTTATTTTTTATGACCACGATTATCCGGAAACGCACAACTGGTCTGGACGCGAGATAGACATTCCCCAATTAGTGTGATGGCTCCCTGGAGGGTGCTGATTAATGTGGGGGGTCCCAATTAGCTCTAATTGCTCATTAATGGCGTCCAGACCAAGATGTGCGTTTCCGGATAAACGTGGTCAGTACTTACTACTATTATGAACGTCAGTACTCCTGAGAACTCATACCCGTAACTCACCAGACATATGTACAACAACCGAAACACGCGCACTTGGAGAGGTGTTTGCGAAGCTCCATTAGAGGGAATTTCGCGCACATAATTACTTGAGGCTCATAGCTATGCATTATATAATCATCATTGTCGAATCTAGACATCATTGTAAGTCGAATATCCTTTCCAAAACTTTCTTGCACATCTGGTGCAAACCGACCTATTCAGACAGCTTCTAATGCAATGCTTGCTTAAACACAGTTTAGTTACGTGCAGCCAACAAATAACTACTTTGCGTTTGATCAATGAACGAAAATATCGCGAAATTCTCGGCATACTTTCGAGCTTCGAACTACAAGCACAAGAGGCACATAAACAATATCAAGAAACATGTCTGCCTTTGACACCGCTGCATTAAAATGTCAGCCTGCTTCGTAGGCTGGTGAAATACCGAGAGAGCTTGCGGAAAAATTAAATGACGTAGTCTTAAGGGTACAATATCCAGAACTGCAATGAAAAATAAGTTTCATGCGCCACTATTCTCATGAGAACGCTGCCATCAAGCCCATTCCACCTGATGATGGGCTTTCCCCATAGTCATTGCGTCACGAGAGAACATAAAAAGGTTGTGTGTGAAATCCATCCCTCTCAACAGATGACTCAGTCTGTCATTCAATCTCTTCCTAGAGCTGACGACATTATGGATGAGATTGGTAGCTGGTTAGTCTTTGTTGCTCTTGATCTGAAGTTTGCCGATTTGCAGATTCGTAGGCTTTTGTAACCAGCCCAAAATGTCAATTGTAACTTGTTCTGGCACATTTCAATGAACAA
Organism: Ornithodoros turicata; assembly: GCF_037126465.1. NCBI lineage: Eukaryota > Metazoa > Arthropoda > Arachnida > Ixodida > Argasidae > Ornithodoros > Ornithodoros turicata. The sequence continues at coordinate 197,372,467 of NC_088201.1, read as the reverse complement.
GAATGCCATTCGGGCTTAAGAATGCACCGCACAGAACCATTCACAATCAACCATTTCAGAGGGCTATTAATGAAATTTTCTTACAACCTCGACATCCAAAGTACAGTGTGCGATATATCTATGAAATCGTACTTTTTGACACAACGTTTTCTGAATTCGTTGAAATTTTAGACCAAGTTCACGGTCTACCACATGCCGGTGGCTGAAGGTTTCCTTAGAAACGTGCCCATTCGGTATGGAATCGATCAAGTTCCGAAACAACGACTAAGCCCACTCGACAAAGGAACTTTGGACTTCTCTACATGCTGCAAACATTTTATCGACGATTCATCCCACATTTCTCGAAGATTGCTGTCCCCCACAAGCCCTAGTTCGAACTGTAATCTTCACATGGAGCCCCGAATGTGAATCTTCATCCCAGACCGTCCGTACAGGACCACTGTTTGTACGCTTCCAGCAACCGGCCCTTGCTACTATGGCAAGTGATGCTTCCGCTGTAGCTATCGGGACAGTCCTGTCTCAAACTCAGAACAACAGAGTTGTGGGTATTGAGTATGCTAGTCGTGCAATAACGGCGGGGGAGAATAAACAACAGAGTAATGTCTGGAAGGCCATTAGCGTTCACTGGTGTCCAATATACAGATCCCAAAAGATAGGCAAGACACTGCTGTAAAGAGGAATTTGAAAGGAAGCTGCATACCATTTGACTGCTCTGAATAGTGTGTCGCAGTAATCATGCTGTCCCACCTCAGGGGTTCTAGGCTCAGCCGAGGAAGTTACCTGCAACCATAAAAGCAGATGAGTGAAGAGAAAGGAGAGCATACACATATTCAATGTTACATAAATATTCTGTTCAAGTATAGTTTAAAGATTACGCTAAGCGAATCTATCTGTATCAGCAGAGCTGTACCACCTGAGTTAAGTGACTAGGTTAGGTAACTTCTATTTTGTCTCTTTGCTCTGTCGCTCTCTGTCTTGTGTGCGGTAAGCGGTCGTGAGGTTCCAGGTTGCACAGATGAGGATTAACCCATTTATGCAATCATGAAATCTGTTATGGCATTTGGACCACACGGACTGCTTGTTAGCCCCAATAACGAAAAGTACACACACTTTTGCGCCGTTTAGGTGGATGTTCTTTCCCCGGAGTGGACAAGTATTGTGGACGCCTTGTTTCAAACGACACTGAGGTTCAGTACGTTGAAGAGATTCAGCGTCCCTTTCGTAATCGCAATCATGGAAATATTCGCTAATTAGGGCAACCAGCCATCCAACATCGTCTCGGTATGTCGGCCATCAGGATGCCACTGCATGCGACTGTGACACGCTGCGACCATTGTGCGGAAGCTGGCGTCATGAATATTTCCACTCCCGATGAGCGCGTATGCGGTATCCTACGGCGCATGGTCCTAGCGGGACCACGACACGTCACTCGACCGTTGTTGCGTGAAGTTGCCCGCTGTGTTTACGCGTGGCAGCTCGCCACGGCTCGGCGCCAGCTGTACTCTCTTTGCCGCCCCGTTTAAATTCGCTCCTCGATTACTCGCGCATGACGAAGGTAAAATTTTGGTTCTAGAGCATGAAAAATGTTTTGTTTCTGATGAAAACATAGTCACATAGTTTCATAGTCACATTAAGAGAATTTTAACTGTAAAAACCTCCGGAGGCCTAGACATTTCAAGAAGGAAGCGTTCCGGGTTTGAAGGGCGTAACAAAGCCGCCTGTACTGGGCTCTTCATTGAGAGAACTCGATGTATTATATCACTGAAGTGATCATGGAACAAGTTAGCTACATCATCAGGGTCGGTCATGAGTTTGTCATTATCCATAAGAGATAAACTAGCACACAACTTCTCTACTATTCTTCTACTTTTGATAAGTAAGTCGTAATAGTGGCCCACAAGTCTTCGGGTTGCCCTACAAATATCCTACACTCTTAGCCCGGTTACTTCTAGTAAAGGTAAAAAAATTGCAATATTGTTACCTGTACACTAGATGGGTACAGCGTTACCTGTGCCAGGGTTACCTCTCTAAAAGTAACCAGATGCATCGTGTATTTAGAAGTAACACCGTTCCCGGGGCTCCGGGGCTGCACCCGCCCGTTCCTGGCGTCCGTGCATGCATGCAGCAAATTGCATGCAGGCACACACGAAAGACGACACGGGTGACATACCAAAATACAATGACCATGGGCTTTCCTGGGCACGTATTTTATTGTGAATATCAGGAAAACACAACCCAGCATTGGCAACGTGAGATAATGAAGATATCGTTTCTCAATGTGGTGGCATATGTGAGACTATGTAGAATGAACACAGCTCCAAAGCGGCTTTGATGTGTTCACAGAATCGCGTGAAATATTGTGTTGTAAAATTGCAGGGGCGGCATGCATGCATACGGACCTTGTCCTCATTCTTGCTTGTTGCTGTGGGGACGGTGCCGCTTTCACCACCATAAATATCTAAAATGGAATGGGCACTCCTTATTTATCGTTCTCACGTTGTTTGGGTACATCATTAATAGCAAAAGCACATCTTAATTACACTTGTGCAAGCACGAGTAATGAATGCAAAAAATGTAGATACCTGATATGTTGGAAGACTCGGTGTTCGGTATCGTAGCGTCGTTTGCCGATAACGGGGGATTTTCCAGTTCACGAGCTTCCATATTTGTACATGTAGCGGCAGTGATGAAACCAGCCACAGTATGGAGTTCACATTGAACTTCCTCAAGGCAAGGTGTAATGCAGCATAATTTTGAGGCCAGCGATACATGCACATAAAAAGAAGAGAGTACTGAAATGTTAATCTCAACAAGCACAGAATGCAAAGTATTTTGTGGATGGCAGGTCATTATATGTAAGCAAATAAATACCATGAAAAACGTCACAGCTATGCCCTGTTTCCTCCTGTGGCTGCAAGTCTACGTCCTGAACATGTTCTTCACCACCTGAGGGAAATCAGTCGACATTAGTTTGCAGGCCTTTGACATATTAATTACCACCAGCCCACCCGCTCCTCCACTGCCTGACTCATCGAGATGGGGATTTAGGTTGCCTGGTAGATAAATTCATCTGAATGTAATTCAGTAGCAGCAGTGATCGATTTCTTATTTTTTAACAGTTTACTGACTAGTCGGTGTTATTGACTGATTGATTGTCTTGACTTTCTTCATTGGTATAATTCGCGAGATGCTATCTAGTGGTCAGTTGTACTAGCAAACCACTGATAACAACCAATTAAGGCATCAATGTGGGCAACCATTCCGGTCAATTAACCACATCGACAAATCACAGTGGCTCAAGTCATCAGTCGACCCATTCACCACGAAGTCAGTGAAATTTAGGAAGGCAATCAGCCAGAAAATGACTGAGTCAATTCATCAACCAGCCAGTAAGACGACGAAATAACCTGTCATTGACAACACGACCCTGAACAAATCAAAATCAAGCCGTATCAAGAAGTAAAGAAAATACTAATCGCCCACACACACACACCTGAGCATAAAGAAACGCAATCATAAAATTACTGTAGTGGTCAATCAGTTGTCTATTAATGAGGAATTCCATATCGCGCATCATTTCATTAGTGAGTCGACTATAGGCTTTAGTTTTTTAGCAATTAGCCCATACACCAAAATCGATTAAGTCCGTCAGAAAAAGAAAACGAAATGAAAAATATAACCCCACGATAAGAGAACTAAGTACTTCTCAGAACAATGTAAATTCAGTTTCTCTTCGTTGTAATTGCTACGACACACAGACTATAGCGCTTATCACTCTACTTCAACCCTGAATGGAAACAATTTGCTCGTAGTTAAATTTCATTACACAAAACCCAATGTCAAAATGGATCTATAGGTATCATATACTTTTCAGCGTATGAAGGATGCTGGGACAAGAAGGCGACACAGAGAGATACAGAGTAAAGTTGATGTAGAGAGCAAAGCTGGCAAGAGAAAGCAGAATGCGCTAAGGCCGAGCGTTGACACTGCGACCAACAGCTTACATATGCGCAGACAGCACATCATGTATGACTTACCATACGACAGGAACCAACAGCGAATCTACTTAGAACGATCATGATGAAATACGCACTTACCTATTTCAGGTATCCTGTTATGTGATACCGGGCTGTACGCACAGTATTCATATTTTAGATGACGACTGCCGGACTCCACTGTGTATTTCTTGCAGTCCTCGCACTCTTTGCATCTGCCTCTCGGCACTCCCCAGAAGTCCTTGTTTGGAAACGTCATTTGAAAGCAGTTCACAACACATCTACAACCACGAGCGTGATTTATCTTGTCAGCCACAGAGGCGTCACATTTCAAAAGATGCAACCGACAAAAGACGAGGACGCGATGTAGTGTCCCTTCTCGTGTGATACTGTAATCTGTTGCAAGACAAGCGACCAAAAGCGATCAAAAGCGGCTGTGATTGTTTGCGAACGCATTACGACGTAGAAGTAACGGACTCCCACTAGAAGTAACACGTACAAGTAACCAGGAGAAGACAGGGGTTTTCCCCCACAGGTTACCTCTGCCCCAGCTTCTCGAGACCCAATTTACTTCTAAAATTCGCAATTTCCTGTGTTACCTCTTCCTTTGAGCCGATGTTACTTCTAAATACACGTAACAACGGTCTAAAAGTAACAATAGAAGTAACTCAGGTAAGAGTGTAGTAGTCTCTGATAATAATATTTGGGGCTACAGGTCTGGTCAGCTTTCACTGTCCAGACTACACATCAGGACTTGAATCTCGCCAGTATCAACACTTCTTACACCTGCATGACGTGCAATCGCACCACTCTGTTGTGTACCGTGCTTCCAACAATGGCTTAATTAAGTGCAATAACAGCTCACTTGTAACACCACTATGGAGAGTATGCAAAACTCAACTGGATCAGTGACCAAAGAAACTCAGTGAAGTTGCATTGCCTATAACGTCATCATGCAACGTACGCTCCAAGAGCTCCTTTTGATCTTCTATTTGCCTACGTTCTCAAGCTTCCCAGGCAAAAACATCGACTGGAGAACGAAACAACATTACATGACTGTACCCTTCGCATGGTTTAAAATAGGGTAGGTGAAGCCCACAATGCCGAAAGCACTCATGCAACAAGGAAGCGACGCTATGACACTACACATCGTAACCACAACTTTGAGGTTTGTCAAGTGGTCTGTGCATGCCGTCAATAACAAGTTCTTCAGGAAGCAGAGAAGTTAGAACCCAGCTTCAAGAGCCTGTATCAGGTCACGAAACAAAAGACTCCTCTGACCTTTGCCGAAGAGAAGATAGCAGGAACGAGTCAGCCTTCATAGGGTGGTCAACGAATAGTTCACATCTCAAAATTGAAGCCTTTTGTGTTCCCATTCGTGGCACGATACTTGGTCGACGATGCTAACACAATTAGTACCTCGGTATCAACAGGACCACCTTGTACCAGCGCAGCCAATGATGCAGTATCTCGATACCGCTCTGCAACAACAGCCGAAACAAGTGAAGTGCAACAGGAAGTATCAACCAATGACTCTACTTTAGCCGTGACTGCGTTACAATGTCCTCAACGAGAACGCCAGCCTGCTCGAGGTCTAATGGACTATGTCGCTATGAACGACAATTAAGTGCTGTATCCTTTTGTCATAGGGATATTTCGCACTGGAAGGGTGGGATGTGAGATATGTGGGATACCTGGTATCTTACAGCGCCCCCACGCTAACTACCTAGGTGACCGATAGTGACCGGTCTCTAAATTTAAAGGAGGAGGAGGAGGAGGAGTGTTGTTGGGAGGAACCCGAGAGGTCTGCCTGCCTGATTAGGCGGCATGTTTCTCGGGAAGGGAAAGGGTGAAGTGGAAGACCGAGCGGAATCCGCTCGGGGGCCGACCATGGGCCGACTTCAGGGGAACTGTGCCGGCATACGCCTATTACACATCTGAGGGAAACCCAGGAAAAACCCCAGACGGCACAGCCGGCCCGCGGATTCGAACCGCGGACCTCCCAGACTCCAAGCGCACGCGTTACCGCTGCGCCACCGGAGCTGGTCTAAATTTAAATGTGCGAAAAAATCGCGGGTTAAGTCGGCCTAGGGGTCAGGGGTCCATGTCTGACTTTCTCATCGCCCGTCCTTCGGCATGACCTATTACTACTGACACGTACGCAACCTAAATGCTCTACTCAAGTTACACTATGTTAAATACTTTTGGGTGCGACTCAGTATCCTACAATTGAACCTCTGTATACAATAAGGGGATAAGTAGAATTATCCCCATTTTAGTATCTCTTTTTTTTGCATTGACATTTACATACCAGTATATACCTGCGAAACAAAATTTCGAATCGTAATGCAATCTATTGACTCGCTATAGGAGGGTAAGAAACGGGAAATGCATGTGTGATAATGGGGTGAACAGTCAGATCAGGCCCCTTTTCTACACATGCATACAAATGGTCTAGCTTAAGTTTTGCTACGACGCAGAAATCAACTTCGACTTCCGCTCGAAAAACACCTTCTTCCTACCTCACGTGACCGTGTCAGCAGTGCTATTGAGCGTTGTAATCCGAAAAACTTGTGCATTATGCTAATAAGTCATATTTTACTGGGCATAGAGGACATTATTTTCAGGATTGTACTCGTTTAGCATCATGATAACCACGATCCAGGCTACTCCACTGCACCAAGGTAACTTCGGCCATCCTACCGTCACCGTGAAAGTCCGACTCGTGAAAACAGTTTTTTTCGTCCACTTAAAACCCTGTGCGTGTTGTGTTATATATAAAAAGGGAATATGTGATGCTCCTGTGTTACACGCATAAACGATGCTAACGGGACATGCATTAGGATAGACACATGCGTATATGTTACACATTTCGCATTTGCGTTATTCCTACCAAATTACCTTACCTTATTACCTTACCAAATCTTCACTTGCAGTTTTCTCGGTCTGCGATTTTTCGATTCACCCCCTTATTGCATACAGTGGCTCAATTGCATTCAAAATTCAAACTCACAGACGTTTAGGAGGAATAAAAGGAGCGATAGGGCATACAATGCAACTGGCACATGATCATTAAAAGAAGGAAAAACAGGGAGATACGGGACACTAAAAGAAACAGAAAGAATTACTCCCTCGAGTACTTCTTTCTATTTGTCTACGTGTCCTGTGTCTCTCGGTCTTTTGTTTGGTTACGATATACTTTTTTTAAAAAAGAAGAATGGCTTATGCGGCGCAGTCTCCAGAAGCGAGCAGCGCGTCAGCATTAGTGAAGGCACAAGACGATATGTTGACCTGAGATGCACGTTGGTATTAGCCTTACAGTCCTCGGTAGCTCAGTCAGTAACGTGCTGGCTTGCTGAGCTGAAGAACGCACGTTGGATCACGGCCGAGGGCGGTATCAATGTGGGAAAGGTAAAGATTGCTTCCAGCACTGTGTGTCGGAGATTTCCAGAGAGGTGGTGTTGTGTTTGCATGCAGGAACTATATCTGCTGAGGAGACGGAATTGCTTTATTCCAGTACGAGACCATAAAGAAAAATACAACATGGAGTGTCACGCAGCAAATGCCTCCTGAATACTGACAGAGGTCGCTTAAATAGATCCGCTTGCGAACAGACATCAAGATGTCAGCATGCAAGCAAAACCGACACGTGCTGGGGGGCGCTTTTGATCGCGATAGCAGGCAGCTATCATACACCGCACCCAAGCAGAAGAATGTGCTGAAAGTCGAGTGCGATACGGGTGGCCGGCATGTGTCTTATTAATGTTCTTTAGTTTTACAATTCTGTTCAAAGCCTTCCACCTACCCGTCCACCCCTATTGCCCTCGAGTTTCAGTACATTGTGCTGCTTGTGCAGGTGGTCTAAATTATCCGCAGTCCTACACTGCGGCACGTGCAACGTGCCGCCACACTTGGTAGGCAAACCTTACATGTAACATCACGACACCATTATGGCATTAGCCTTGGCTATGTTCGGGGTATGTGGAAGCCAGGAAAGATAACAGGTGCTTCATCGAGCCATATCGAGCGAGTACTGGTAAAAATGTTAATGAATCAGAGGGATATATGGTCGAAATAGTAGCTGTATCTTAAGGAGACTTGCTCGCTCATTTTCATTTAGTGTGCCCTTTCGTTGTCCCAGAGCATATTATCGGGTATCCCCAACGGAAGCCATTATTGGGCAAGAGATCCGCAGACGAGAGTGAGGAGAGGTGCATGCAGGTATGCTAAATTGCAGAAAAACAAGACTACATGTAAAATCGACCGATTTTACCTTCACTTTGCAAGTATTCGTTGGACTGTGATTTTAATAAATTTTAACATGAGTACCTTCAAAGTAACCAGTTATTTTGAAGAGTATTTAATGTTGTACTTTTTTCAAGTTTGAGTAATAGCGCTCTGGTCAATTATTTTTAAAATTTTTGTCTGGTGCTCACAGGATAAATTACATACCCTGTTTTAGTTTAGAAGTACCCAAACTTTGCCATACCAGCACTGGACAGCTGTTTGGGCCCTTATTCGGCTATCGTTAGCAGTGCGCAGGTAGGTTCGAGTCAGTGACGTCGGAAGGTCACGTGGAACGTGACCTCCTCCTGTGAGGGTGGGATCCTCATCTCTGAAATCTCTCTGCAATGCCACTGAAGTAGGGAGAAAAACGAAGCCGAAGCCCTTGGGCTGCACTAGTCTTTATAAGCAGTCAAAGTCGTCACTCCAGCACTCCGAGGGCTTCGGCTTCGTTTTTGTTGAAGAGCACCGCGTTCTTTTTCTCTTTTTTTTTTCTTCACCATAGTATTTTGGGTATCTCGCACCAGACCTTAGGATAGGTGCCAGAACTAGGTGTAAATAACCCTTTATGCTTAACAGAAGTTACAACACGCGAATTTGGTACAATAATAACTTGTCTTGAGTACTGCGTAAAATGTGCAGTGTTTCGTAAAAATTGGCGTGGTGCAATGAAAGAGAAGGGGACCACGCTTTATCAGGTACAAGGTGTGAAGTTCGCGTGTACAAGTATATATATATACAGAGAGAGAGAAAGTTTACAATAAGCAGACCCGACAAAAATTTGGGGGGGGGAGCTACCAGTTTATCACTACATGAATGTTGGGGGTCAACGGACGGTGTACGCATCAATAATTAAATTAATTGATAAAAGGATCCGGGGCTGAGATTTAGACCATGGGATTGAAGGGATTTGAATTTGGATATTAGATAGGATTCTTTATTTTTACGTTTAATATCGGTGCTAAATCGAGATTCTAAAATAATAATTTTAGGTCATTTTCAAAGTTATGGTCAGGAAGGTTGAAATGGATGGATACTGGAGATTGGCGGTTGTTACGAATATCGAATTTATGGCCGTATAATCTCTCTCTCATGGTTTTAGAGGCCTCTCCAATGTATTGGACATTACATTTGTGGCAGAATATTAAGTAACATACACTGGATGAATTACAATGGAGGGATTGATGTATTTGGATAATAAAATCGGAAACTGTGCTTCGTGTTATAGCACATGGTATGATAAATTTACAAGTTTGGCAGCGCGTGCCACCGCATGGATAACAACCAGGCTTGTTCTGAGTCATACAAGAAGAAGTGAGAATATTACGTAAGGTACTGGATCTGCGGAAAGCAACCTTTGGAGGGGATGGAAATATTTCTTTCAACTTATCGTCACCATGAAGAATATTAAGGTGTCGTTTGAGAATGGAATTAGTATTAACGGGTGCCTTATGGTATCTCGTGGTGAGAATGACTTCATTTTTGTCATTTTTGGGTTTTGGAGTGAATAGAGACGACCTGTCTACTGCGGAAGATCTAGCGAAAAAGGCATGGACGAGTTGAGCGGGATAATTTCTTTTTTGAAAGTCGGAGGACATTTCTTGAGCGTGTTTAATAAAATCATCATTTTCTGAGCAGATTCGCTTAAGGCGTAGAAACCGGCCATGGGGTATATTTCTTTTTTGGTTGCTGGGATGGTAGCTGTCATAGTGAAGATATTGTCGCTTATCAGTAGGTTTCTTGTAGAGGTTAGTGGTAAGCTGACCAGACTTGAAAGAGACTGTCACATCAAGAACGTTGATGGATGTTGCAGAATAATTACATATGAATTTGATCTTGTCATGGATAGAATTGAAATGATCAAAGAACGATTGCAAAGTTGATTCACCACCAGACCAGAGAATAAAGATGTCATCAATGAATCGGAGGAAAAGCAGCGGTTTAAAGGGGAATCAATCCATCGCTAAAGTTTCAAATTGGCCCATAAACAAATTGGCGTAGTTAGGGGAAACGCGAGAACCCATGGCTGCGCCATGAATCTGGATGAAGTGTTGGTTGTTAAAGACAAAGTTATTGCAAGTAAGAACTAACTCTAAAAGAGGAATGATTGCAGACACTGGGAGGATTTCAGTATCAAGAAAAGAACGAACTGCTGAAAGGCCTTCATCGTGGGGGATGTTTGTGTATAGCGAAACCACATCCATGGTGGCTAAGAAGATGTTACTGTGATTAGCAAATTTATCCTGAATGGCGTTTATTTTGGAAAGGAAATCATTCGTATCTTTGACATATGACGGAAGGAGTGGTTGAATATGTTTCAAGCACTGGTCAACAACTAAGGATAGTTTTTCCGTAGGGGTGTTGATCCCGGAAATAATGGGTCTTCCGGGATTGTTTTCTTTGTGGATTTTAATAAGAAGATAGAAATTGCCCGGTCTAACATTCTTAGAACGCAGAAATTTAGAAATGTGGAGAGGGATAACCTTGGTGTTCGCTAGTTTGTTGATTTTGTTGTTAATGAGAACACCGAACGAGGAAGTGGGATCATGGTCAGTGGCCCTGTAGAACGTCGAGTCATTCAGTTGTTTTTCTGCATCTGCGATGTACTACTATACCCCCGCCCTTATCTGCTGGTCTGATGATGATATCTTCGCGTGTTTCAGACACCGTAAGGCACTTTTCTCTGAATTTGTCAACTTATTGGAGTTTATGTTGCTAGATTTGGAGAGGTTGCTGTGAATGTCCTTATATACCGCCTTAACGTAACTATCAATCAGGGGACTAGTTTTTGAGGAATCTGGAGTCCAGCAAGATGGAAGTTTGAAGGGTGAACGATCCGAGTTAGGTTTGTTATGGAAGAACGTTTTAAGGTGCATCCTTCGGCCGAGGTTATGTAAGTCGTTTAATATCTCGAACTCATTAACATTGTCTGTCGTCGGTGCAAAGCTCAGGCACTTGGAAAGAACGTTCAGTTCAGCAGGATTGAGAGACACATTGGAAAGATTGAAAACAGTGCTGGGGCCGGATATTGAATAAGAAACACAACTTCCCAACACATCGCAAATATCATCAGCCAATATCGGGGATAACTTGAGATTGTCGCGCCTTGATTTTTTCAATTTAGTTTTTGTATCTTTGTGAGTTTGCTTCGGGCGAACTTCATCCGGTGTGATTTTGCCAGCCAACTGCTTCAATTGATTATCAATATCTTTCATAACATAAGAGCTTTCTTGCTTTAAAATCTTGATTAGTTGAAGTGATGCATTTGTTAATGGCTTAGTCCATTTGATTGTGCTAAGGGGGGAGTGGAAGTTAAACGACGGCGTGAGAGATAGTAAAAGTCCCTTGGGTACCACACGTTGTAGAATACAGTCTGAATGAAAGTGAAAATTAGAAACGAACTTTGCTTTCTTGACTAACAATTTACGGGCCTTTAAAAACGATACTGAATGAGGTTCACCGCTATGTTCCAGTGATCGCGACCACCGCGCTCTCTGCCTTCGAGGTTGCTTACGTGATTCCTTATGGTCTTGGCCGTTGAGTCTCCTCCGCTGGGAAATACCGGGAGGTGTGGATGAATCTGGAGGTGTAACACGACACAGTTCAACAGGAGAAGGAGCGCACGGAGAGTCCGCAGAGTTCGTCGAGTTGCGAACATCCGTGGAAATTCCAGAAGAAGGGGAGATGGCGGCTTGAGAAGAAATGTTGCACACACTTTGAGTAGAACACTTGGCTGTGTTGTCACCTCGAGTAGCATAAGCGGTGTGCGAACGAACTCCACCAGAAGTGAAGGCGGCCGGCTTTACCCTTGGTCCATTAGGGATGGGTGTAGTAGAGGACGGCATGGGCTGGGACTGTGTTGGAGGGCCATTTGGCGGTCGCGGAGAGACAGCGGAGAGTGGTGGGGCTGCAGGTCGGTTCAAGGAATGATCCAGAACTTCATTTGGAGTTACCCAAGTGGTCGAGGTTTGGTTGTGATTCTCGTGACTAGGGAAAGGAGGAAAATCCTCCAGACGGAACTCAAAAGGACGTCTCGTCGAAGGAATATGCGAGTCTCGTGAGATGTGGGTCTTGATACAGCTCCGGTAGTGGGACGCAAGACAGCGGGCGCCTCGCAGGTTTAGGTGATGACCGTCTAGGGCCAGGAACTTCCAAGGCTATTCGTCCAAACGAACATGATGAATATAGCCAACTCCGGCATTGAGCATCGACAAGTACCACAAATGGTGGCTGAGAAGCAGGATATTTCTGTTGACATTCCAAATAAATTGACTTTGGCTACTTGTGGTGTAGTATGAAGGCAGTCCTGGTCCCACAGATTTCTCGCACTTTTGGAGGTTGACTCTACGCGAAGATGCGTCACCATGACCTTGGTGTCCTTTATGAGAGGTTCCGCTTTTCTCCCCTCCCAACGCGTTGACCCCCAACATTCATGTAGTGAAAAACTGGTAGCTTACCAGTTGTATCTGTTTTGTTTTTCAGTATGTACCTCCCGTCCCCCCAATTTTTGTCGGGTCTGCTTATTGTAAACTTTCTCTCTCTCTGTATATATATACTTGTATACGCGAACTTCACACCCTGTACCTGATGAAGCGTGATCCCCCACGCGAAAGCTTGTATATATTAAACTAAGGAAGCTTCAGTGTTGCTTTTTGTATTGTGCTATAACACAGTTTGCCTGAAACTTCGGGACAACGATATAGTGTGTCAGAGATACAAGAGTTACTGAAGGGCGAGCCTGTATAGGAAGAAGCAGCGGACACCTCCGACTTGAACTATCATAAGCATGCGGATGTATACCAGTACTTGCCACGTCCTGGCGTCTTATTTACGCATCTGGAAAACGACGCAGATGTGCCAACAGTCGTAAACACGACTAATCGAAACAGAAACCGATGTATTCTTCAACAACCCCAAGTTTCTTTAGCGTGAGATGGTACGACTGGTACAGGGGCCCGAAACTAAGCTGAGTACGATTTTCGCTCTCATTATTATTATTTTTTCTTGTGTTGGCGCAGCTCAACCGTCATATGACGGCACATGAGAATCGTTTCGGTAGGCAGGGGTTTCAAATAAACTTGACGAGTTGCCATAGGGCGGGAGCGTGTGACGAATCATAGGGAAGCCATATATTTACCGCGCGATATGGAATAACGAAAAGTTGAGTATCAAGCACTTGGAAGATATCCTTCTTGAACGGGACATGGAAAACGCTTTGGTTGTTCCAATACATTCAGGTTCGAGAACTGCAGCATCGAACTTTTCTGAAGCTCAGACGTGAGCGTGACTCTTCTGCCTACCTGGTTGAAAACCCCATGAATCTTCTTAATGATCTCTTTGTTAAAAGTTTCCTCGCCATGACTCAATCGTTGAGACATAAACATGATAAAACAGTTTTCGGCATTGCCACGCCCAACTTTTGCGGACAACTTAAAATGTGCTTCGCCTGCATTACACCTATAGATGCAATGGATTAGATACAATGCAAACTTATAATTTTATCTTGGCGGAAAACGTGGACACTTTCTACTGGTTGCACACTGGATCTTCTGAGACCTATCGACAAAAAGTTATGCCGAAAAAGAATTATCTGTATATCTATAAAGGCTTTTCTTCCCCCGGCGTTTGAAATCTTACACATTGTACTCAATGGGACGGAAGTAGAATTCGCGCTCCATCGAGATTTTGCAGTCTTGTACATCAAAAGCTATCCGCTTTAGGTAATTTTCCACTGCTGTTTCACAATTAGGAGGACCATGTTTGGAACCTAAAGTGCATGTCTTGGTTATGTAGCGAGCCAATTTTGTTCCCGAGGGCATGCAAGTGCGACAAAAATGTGAGGCAGCAGACTTAAGAGGGCTTAACCTAACGACACTTCCGTATGTAGCAAAGCCGACTGTGCGTTTGATCATGTGTAGATGAGAGGAGGAATAAAACTCGAAGGGGAGGGGAATTAGCAGAGTTCAACGCACATTCCCCTCTGATCACCAGAACCCAAACACGGGTTTGATAAAAACATCTGCAGATTAAAGGTTTGCTTTCACGACCGAAGAAACAAACCAAATTCTTCTCAATGATGTCCTTTAATCTGGAAAATAGGATTGCGGTGTGGAGAGAGAAATAGAGGTCCTTGATATGAAGTGACATACAGTGAAAAGTTTATGTGTGATAAGGCACAATATCATCAAGGAGATCCTCAGAATTTGGAATACTAATAGAGTCTGGCAGGAAAATGCATCTAAAAGAATTCTCAATATAGTCGGAGATAATTTTCTGCGAAGTGCCGTTCTCATTTACAATGACTCGAAGCGGTTGAGAAGGTTTGTGATCCGTAACTACAAATTTTACGGAAAAGGTATCAGCTGAGGCACTGGAAATCTTTGTAATTGTTGACGGTTTGAAGTGCAGGGATCGAAAAAGATCTAAGGCTTTCCGTTTAGTAAGTTTGAGATTGCCCTCAAAAGGCTTTAGGACCGAAGAGATAGCATCAAGAAATTTCTCATTACAGCTTGACTGAGGTAAGCTAAAGAACTTGAATGAATTATCGGTCTCGAGAAGGACGGCGGAGTTTTTTGCTAAATCCCGCTTGATGTTCAGTTGCTAGGCGGTAGGTTTTAGGACAGGCAACGAGGGAACGTTGAGGGCCGAGTGTACCTTTTGCAAACATCGTTGTGTCAGGGAGACACGAGTGGCACTGTTAGACAGGGCTGAAGAGACAATCTTATGGATGGAGGACGCTAAAGCAACACGTGTGGGGCGAACACTAAGAGCAAATTTCGGCCCTACATTGGCCAGAGTGGCCGTTGCCTGAACGACAGACTTCGGGAACATGCTAATAATGTCAAAAACAAATCAAGTACTTCTGAACTTTTTAAACATCTGCAGGGCTGTTCCCGTTGTTCGGCAGACCTTCCCGGAACCAACTGTTTAAAGTGACAGTCCGGTCGAAAACGTAGGTCTGGGAAACACCGCCTTATGATTTCTAATACTCCTCACAACAACTGCAAAATATTTAAGAAGAAATCGTATGACACGATTTATAATCGAGTTTTTTTCTATGCCGCAGTTGGTCCTGAGTAAAAGCCGCAGCGAGCTCTCGCGTGACGTGCATAATAGCAATGCCGCACGTGACTGGCGCATGCCTGTTTGCGCGATAGTTGGTTGTTACGTGCTGGCATTTGCCCATTATGATGATTTTGAGTAGCAATCGCAGGTTATGCAGAGTAAAATGCAGAGTACCGTCAATGTAAACACAGGTATCACGATGGAGCCCTCTGTTCAGTACATTCATAGAAAAAACCTCTCTTCATTTCCAGCAACGGCGCAGTCCTCCGCTCCACTTTGTCCATTGGCGACGTCATGCTCACGTGACGGCAGACGTAGAGGATCCTTGGGGCAAGGAGTATGTGAGGGAGAAAAACGAAACCGAATGTCTTCAGAGGAGTAGTTTTTATTATGTGTCTCGAAAACCAGGCCAGTTTGTGAGCTGAAACTTTCCACAGAGCATGTAAGCCTCCGTGGCAGCTGGAAAAAATCAACTTCCGGTTTTCCCGGACTGTCCCTTTAATCTCCTACAATAACAAACTGTCCCGCACTCTACTAGAATCTCTAATAGCAACTACAAAAGGGTGTGTGAGCCAACCTAGCATTGTCCTCCCAGAAGGCTTGGTTACTCGCCTTAGCCCCGTTAGCCCCGGATAATTTCCTTAATCTTGACTAACTTCATGGGAGAGACTCAAACAGATTTTTATTCCGTACTTTATTCACTTCTGAGTTTTACTTGTATGTTTGTATTTTTATATATTTTACTGTTACTGTTACCAATATTTTTTTTTACTTTGTATCGTCCGTTTTGCAATTTGTACGGCTTTGGAATACCTTTCCATTCTTTGCAAGCATACACGTTCCCTTGTGCAGTTATCGATGCTACCACCGACCGTTAAGAGGTTAGTATTACGCGCCTAATATTCACTTACGCTGAGATGCCGGAGTGTACACTTTCTTTTTACCCTGTCTCTCTTGCCCTTTGTGTATTAAAGCTTCATTGCTGGTTCGTGAGTCTTTCTGTTCATCTCGTCCTGTGTTGGTCCTGTGTTTTCTCCTCAAACTTAAGGCAATGTTAACATCAATTACTAGATCATCTTTCGTTGAAGCACGGCGCCAGTCTGAGAGAGTGAAACACAGTAGAGAGTACTAGCAGAGAGAGAAACACGGCGCCAGTCTGTCACATGACTCAGATGGGGTTGCTGTGAGAAATTCTATGAGGAAGTGTGTTCTTACAGATCTTAGAAGGCGTGAGAGATCTTACAGAGAGATCTTGCATGTCTTCTCACAAAAACCATCCTTGAAATTTCTCTTAAGATGTACCGTTAGGAGTTCATTTAAAGGGTTTTGTGTGCGAAAATACGTTCTCTGTAAGAATGTCTGTAGTAATCCACATCCTCTAGGAGAATTCCTAAAAGAGAGCACTAACCTTGTAAGAAAGTTTGTAGGATTTTTCAGAGCTGTGACCGTCACGTCACGTTTCTTGCATGTAGGAGGGGTTGTCAAGTCAGATCGGGACTTTCTGTCTCCTGAGTGTACAAATGGCTCGCCTTACTTCTTTTTCGTCATTTTCACACGCGACAGGGCTCCACGTTCACCTCGTGGAAACACCAAACAGAAGGCACGTGCTGGACAAGATGGGCAACAACGAGATGTGCACGCACATCGAACAGCGAATTTTCATGAAGTTTCTCGTGAATGGAGGCGTAAAGTCGTCTGAAATTCACAGAAGACTTCAGGCTCAGGTTCCACGATACACTTAACCGCAGCAAAGCGTTTGAGTGCTGGAAACGATTCTGAGACGGCCGTATATCAGTGCAGGACAATCTCGGCCGGGGCGGCACAGAACCCAGTGTCAGAATTCATAGGAAAAAACAACTTGTGGAGCGCCTGATCCTCAAAGACCGACGGATAACATGTCTCGAACTGGCTCGAAAGACGGACGTTGGGGGGACGTTCTCTGGGGACGTTAAACACTATCATTCATGAACACCTTCAGTTTGGGAAAGTTAGTGTCTGTTGGGTCCCGAGGAGCTTTCCGTGTTTGACCGGCAGAGAAGACTGGAAATCTCCCAATTGCCAAGGTACCGTTTTGACACTCAAGGACAGCCGTTCCTTGAGCTGATCATCACGTGTGATGGAACGTGGGTGCACCATTTCACACCTGAGTATAAACGCACATCAAAACAGTGGAAGCATCCGGGCTCATCAACTCCCAAGAAGTTCCGAAGCACCCCGACTGCGGGTAAGGTCATGGCCACGGTTTTCTGGGACAAGGCTGGCGTCGGTCATGTTGATTTTCTGCCCAGCGGTATCACCATCAATAGTGCATATTACTGCCAGGTTCTCAGCGATGTTCATAAGGCGCTGAAGCAAAAGCGGTCGGGCCTCGTCACCAAAGGAGTCCGCCTCCTACAGGACAATGCACGCCCGCATACCGCACATCTCACGACACGCACCTTACAAGAACTTAGCTGGGAGTTGCTGCCACATCCCCCTTACAGTCTAGACCTCGCCCCCAGCGATTTCCATCCCTCCGGGCCACTGAAGGCGTTCCTTGGGGCCGCCACTTCACCTGCGAGGACGAGGTCAAGAATACGGTCCGATCATGGCTGCTACGCGCCCGTAAGGATTTCTATGCTGCTGGCGTCCAAGCCCTCGTGAAACGCTGGGGCAAGTGCATTAGTGCAACTGGAGATTACGTTGAAAAATATATCTAATTTCTCGCCTGTAAGTTCCTTTTACTTTTGCGAAAAATCAAAAGTCCCGATTGGACTTGAACACCCCTCGTATAATATATGCTAATTTTTATGTTTCACACTTTTCATAATTTTTCTTCGAAGCACCGCGGGGAAGCTTCGTTGCCACCAGTATGAAATTTGGATGGTTGACTGTGAGTACGTATATTTCGTCTACCGACGTTATATACCTCTATTTAGGAGAAGCGAACGCAAGACAGTGTTTCTTTTTCTTGTCTTCATGCGTACACCTGTATCGGCGACAGCATGCTTGAGTTGCGCATGGTCGAGCCTTTCCACCTGCGCTGTCCGGCAGCGTCATTCACAAACAAAATGTAAATGTCATCAAGTAAGACATATGCCTCTATGTTCAACTCACTTAAATGCATCTAATGCAATTGGGAGCTGGCGTGTATAATCGTGTTGTGTCAATGTTTTCTTGACTTCAAGCCGAGCCGATCATGGCGACGTGTCTGTGCATAACTTGACAATACATTGCGAGAAGCGCGCTTTCTGGTCCTTGTTTTAAGCAAATGCTCGCAGATATGCATCGTCCTGTGCAACTGCCTGCTTATTTCAGCGGCATGCTTTGCGCGTGAAATAGTGCACCCTGGGCTATTTTTGCAAATACTCCAAGTGGTGTTGTACTCGCCTTCGATAAAGTGGGGTCAGTAGCCTAAGATAACGTTCCCCCATTATTTTCACCACCATGGCGGTATCAGATAATCATTCTCTTTTTTGTTTTTATGGTGTACACCAGGGGTGCCGAACTGATTCGTGTCCGCGTGCCGCATCCAGCCGTGGAGGAACTACGCGAGCCGCATACGACTGCTTTGGGCTAGCCTGCTTCTGATACAGACGCTCGGATTCACTCGGGAGTTCACCAAGCATATTGGTCCGTTTCTGGTAGCTTTGAAGGCACCACAGGTTTTCCCGCTCATTTTAACCATTGGTCACTCAATTTGATCCAAGCGCTACCCAATGTAATCCAACTGTGTACGACTGTGTATTAAATCATGTCATGACTGCGACTTTCATGATTTCGTTAATCTATCATGAGTTCATGCATGACTACTGATTCAACAACCCCTGGATTTTGCAGTGTCATGCCTTGTTTTATGACAGCTTTTTGTCATTATAACATTCCATGACTATTTTCGTGATAAATGCCATGAATCGATTGTACGGGACTACCAGTGCTTCAAACAGTGTCATACAGTTTTTTATGACTATACCGATGGTCATTATGACATTTCATGACTATTTTCATATGTGCCATGAATCCATTTTATGTGACTGCCGCTAGTTCAAACAGTGTCATACAGTGCTTTGTGACTACCGAGGGTCATTATTACAATTCATGACTATTTTCATGCCATATGCCATGAATCGATTTTATGGGACTACCGCTGCTTCAAACAGTGTCATACGGTGTTTTATGACTACCGATGGTCATTGTGACATTTCATGACTATTTTGATGATATGTGCCATGAATCGATTTTATGGCACTACCGATGCTTTAAACAGTGCCTTACAGTGGTTTTTGACCACCGACGGTCGTTATGACATTTCATGACTATTTTCATGACATGTGCCATTAATCGATTTTATGGAACTACGGCTGCTTCAAACAGTATCTTACAGTGGTTTGTGACCACCAGAGGTCGGTATTTCTGCCCGAAAGAACTCACGATCACGATCATTTGATAAGGCGAGCGTGAGGTTGAAGCCGACCCACGCTCACGCTCAGGCTGATATGGCGCGTGATCGCTGTGCACCATGAGCGCGATACTGGATCCCGCTCATGTCACGCCAGTATTTGTCGCTACATATCGACAACTGGACAGCTGTCCAGTTGTCGATATGTAGCGCAAAGATATCGTTATGTTGTACACTGTTCACAAACAACTTAGTCGTGTAGCGATACTTGTTCGATTCCTTCATAGCTGTAAATTATTTGGGTATTGTGGAAGGAGAGAGTCAAGAGCGGTGTTGCAGTGCAACGCAACCGATGTCCCACTTGCGAAAAGCATTCGCACGGCTGCGTTCAGTGTGGGGTGTCCAGAGCAACTCCGCGCAGATGGCGTCTCTTGATTGTGTGCAGTAAAGTGGTCTACACACTTTGAACGAACGAAGAGATCACTGCTCTCGGTGCGCGTTTGTGCTGCTCTCGGGTAGTATATCGAAGCTTCAGGCGCGCTTTTTTTTTTAAACCGGAGGGGGGAGGAGAAAAATAACTGAGAGGAGGTACATATTCATGGCTAAGAGAATCGTAGACCCACTTCCCCCTCTACAACTCCGCCATTGAGAGTTTTGCTATAGTCTCTGCAGATAAAAGGGTCACCAATTAATTTCAATTAACGAATTGATTGACTAACGAGGAAAGAAAAACAGACTGAATATCTCAGGATCTTTACTAATATTACGCACTCAGTCTCGTTGAACTGCACTTGACCATTTGTCGCAACTGCACGACCATGCATCGTCGTATCAACCGAACGACATCATGCTATGTTCGCACTACGTCATCGTAAGACGTGAACGCGGGGAACTCGCCCACCGCTTTAATGGCTTTCGCGACCCTCTCGTTTACACTGTGCACCGAAAGGCGGGAATGCCGGCACCACTGGCATTACCTTCCTCCACTTCAACAACCGGTCCGTTTCATTCTCCGAACCGTACTCAAGCTCCACACATGTAATACGCGTACTGTCGTTGTGATAAATCAAGCTAGCAGTCGAAAATCGTTTATTTATTGCGTTTTATACAGCAGCATGAAAAGCGATGACCGCTGCGAGTATCACACTGCATGCATCTACACACGTCTCAACACAGTCGACACACTTAAGCGTGGTTCCATAAATTTCCGGCCCGACTAACTTTTAATAGTCATAGAGACGAAACAAGTGTATCACTTTTCGACATAGTCACCCTTAACTTCGAAGCACTTTTGACACCTTTCAACCAGCATTCTTATACCCTAGAAAAAAATAGTCCGAAGTCTTGTCCGCGAAATGCTGGAAAACTGCCTCTTGCACCTCACTATCGTTTTGAAATCTCCGTCCTCTGAGATCCCTCTTGAAGTTTGAGAACAGGAAGTAGTCACTCGGTGCCAAGTCTGGACTGTAGGGTGGGGGGGGATTTCTTCGAAGCCGCACTCCTTCAGTGCAGCCTAGGCAACAGAAGCCTTGTGGACAGGGGCATTGTCCTGGAGCAACCGGACACCTCCACTCAACCTGCCGCGCCTCTTTTTCTTGATGGCGTTTCACAGTCGGTGCAGGAGTGAAGCCTAGTAAGTCGCATTTACTGTGGTGTTCCTCTCTTTGAAGTCGATGAGGAGGATCCCGTGACAATCCCAAAATATTGTTGCCATGATCTTCTTTGTGCATTGTGTGACCTTGGCTTTTCTTAGGGGTGCTTCTCCTGGTTTGCGCCATTCCATCGTCTCCTTTTTCGAAAGGGGATCATAGTACAGCACCATAGTCCCATCCCCTGTGACAATTGACTTCAATATTTCTTCTTCGTTCTCTTGACAGCGCTCAAAAAACTCTTTGGCACAGACGACGCGCTGTTGCTTTTGAACTGACGAGAGAAGTCATGGCACCCATCTCGCACTGACCTTTTTCATGTGAAGGCCCCCCCCCCCCCCATGATGCGAAAAACGGTTGTTTAGGAAAGCCCCAGCCTTTCTGAGATTTCCTTCAGACGCTTGTCGCTCAGCAGTTCCTTCTCGACAATAGGCACACTTTCTTGTGTCACCACTTCTACTGGACGACGATCGCGTGGATCATCTTCAATGCACTCTCGCCCCAGTCGAAACTGCTTAGCCCAGTCTTTTACCGTTGTGGACGACGGAGAGGCTTCCCTGTACACGTTGTCCAGTCGCGCTTTAATTTTATTAGGCGAAAGTCCCTCTTTTGTCAAGAATGTTATCACAGCGCGGTACTCGATCTTTTTTATTTTAACTGAAAAGTGCACCCTGGCGGCTTGAAATGCCACTCTCAAACCGACAAAAGCATGGTGAGGGTTGAGGGCGGTGCTCCGGCCCTCCAACAGATGGCGCCACGCGACCTTAATCGCATTTTCAAATTCGCGCGCATTTTCTACCTCGGGCCGGAAACTTATGGAACCACCCTTACTTCCTCGTCTCCTCTCAGCAGCTGCTATGATGTGCGAAAGTCGGCGTACTTCTCGAGGTCTTTTCACTTGGTATATTGCTGTGCGAACGCGAAGCAGACAACCTCGGAGACAATCGTCACCGCTGCACTGCCATTTGTGTGCCTGGGTGACGCCATAATAGTGTTGCGATCGCTGGGGCTTCTTTGGCCGCAGAAGGAGTGTGAATCTTAAAACTCGTTTATTGAATATCTAAGATGTTTCCGGAGGATAAACTTTGCCAAGCTAGCTGTGAACTGAAGACGAACGTTACCGTTTCTGTCTCATAAACACTTTTTTTGCGTGGAATGGTCCCTTTAAAGGAAGTCTCGAAGAACATGAGGCATTTTGTACTGATGGGTCGAAAACAAACACTGGTTTCTTGTGTACTATGCTAACACAAACCTGTACACAGTCACATCGTCTAACAAACATCCTATCCATCTTCAGTGTTGAAATATAGAGGATAATCCTTGCACTTTATTACATACTACAATACCACATAAAGTCGTCAACCGCTGCAGCGATTCCCTACGCTGCACACCAGCACATGCAACTTCAGAAAACCGAACAGTCTTCTTGCCTTAAGGGCATAATGCCTAACCAGCATAATAATGAGAAAAACTGATAGATTTTCCTCTTGGGAAGTGCATAGCCATGTCCTGGTAACACACTTGCAGTCACCGCTGCTGCATCTTCAGTTTTTACGGGTATAACATCATTGGATGTTACTATTGAAGGCCCCCTTGAGATAGTCTGACATGTACGGTGTACGGCATATAGCGCGTGAGTTTCACAGTTTTACATGCCACCTTACAGTTCAGAGCACATCCCATTTCTGAGTATTTAGTTTCATAACTGTTAGCTCTACATGCACAGAGAACCTTCGACAACACACAAACATGTACGCACGAAGAATTAACCACAAGGGCCACTCATATCGCACACAGCTGAGGTACAACAGGCGCTCTTCTGGGTACGGCAGGTGGTGCCCCTGGCGGGCGCTCCGCGCGTAAATACGGCACTTCCGCTCCTCGAGCCGCGGACTGAAGTCCCATAGGCGAACGGGCGAGTGTTATGGTCGTGTATTATAGAGATAGTCGTGGTTCGTACGCGGTTTTCTAACCTGCCAGGGTAAGGGGGCCCGGAATGTATATGCGTTAGTGTCATTCATCACAAGTGCAACTAGATTGCAGAAATGGGCATTGTTCTGAAGTTAGGAGCGACTATATGTCACAATCAAACGATACTTATACATATCGGGTATTTTAGTGAGAGATAGGTCAAGAAAAAATTCTTTTGTGCTTGAATAATATTCAGCATTTACTATCGCACGAACTGCCCTTTTCTGAAAAAGAAACAAGGCGCGTATGTTCCTTTTACTTGACGTACCCCATACTAGACGGCAATATCGAATATGAGACAGAACAATGAATTATATTGTGTTAGTTTAACCTGCATAGATAGATAATAATACCTATAAAAGATTCCAACCACTGCGTAAATTTTAGATTGTACGTGTTGGTAGTGGTAATCCCAAGACATGGTGTCGGAAAAATATACGTCTAAGAGTTTGAAGTTACTCATGATTCTCTATACACTTAGAGCTAATAGTAAGTCGGGCGTCACATTCTACCCGTTTGTTAGTGGGTCGGAATATCATAGCTTTTGTCTTATTGGTGTTTAATGTGAATTTATTTTGTGGTTCATGACTGGAGGTGTTCAACAATGACGTTGCCCTTTTGTATTAATTCATTTGCTTTACACCCCGATAGGGGAATACTCACATCGTCAGCAAAAATAACGAAAGACACTACACTATCGATATCAACAATATCGTTAAGATATATAAATTAAATAAAAGGGGGCCTAAGATTCTACCCTGATGCACACCAACAGTTACCCTTTGGAGGTCCGAAATTGCACAGTCAATTTGCACTTTTCGATTGCTTAGACATGTTCGAAACAGTTCAAGTGCATCTCACTCCGTATTAATATAACAGTCTTCTTTAGTAATATATCACGGTCAATACGGTCAAATGCCTTCGAGAAATCAATAAACATTCCCAGCACGATGCGTTTTCTCTCAAAATTACCTAAAATGACAATGAAAAAATGGCTAAGAAGCAAGCGAGCTGGTGAAGATGATGCATAATGTAAAACCCCGAGACTAGGGAACACGAAAGGATTCGTGTTGTGTCTGTCCTTTCGTGTTCCCTAGTCTTGGGGTTTTACATTATACCTAAAATGGTTTCCTTTAGATTCACTAAAGCTAACTTGGTTGACATACATTTCCTAAAGTCATGCTGGGCGTCAGATAGCAACTTATGTTTGTCCAAAAAACCCATTGGCCGTTTATGAATTATCTTCATCTTCTCTAAACCTTTTGAGAAAATGGGAAGTATAGGGACCAGTCTCTGATTGGTCATATTATCATTCTCTCCGCCTTTGTGTATTAGGGACACTCTCGCAATTTGCATGCTTTGAGGAAATACACCTGTTCCTAATATCATGTTAGAGGAATGTGTAAGATATGGAGCTAAAATATCGATGACGTACTTTAGCGGTATCACTTGGAGCCCATCAAAATCTATACTCTTACTGTTATTAGCAGAAGTAAAAACAGAGATGACCTCCGTGGATGTAGTGGGTTCCAAAAATAAGGATTCCCTTATATTGGAGTGTAAAGTAATTTCCGAGGACGGAACTTGCGACTCTGTCAAATTAACGAAAAACGAATTAAATGCGTCAGCTAGCAACTTGCCAGACACCACTTTGCCGTCAACGTACATGCAACCTATTGACTCCTTCCCCTTGGTTGTACCGGTGATGCGTTTGATGTTTTTCCATATCATGTCAGGTTTGTTTAACGATAACTTATTATAATTTATTTGATGATTCCTGCTTTTCATAACCATATGTTGTGAAGAAATGTTGCAGTGTGAAGTCACAAATTATTGAGCTGTTATACTGGCCATAGTGTTAGTCATATGTGCATGCACTGACCGTTTCGGAAGTTTTAATCCTTTGTAACAGTCCAACAAGTATGTCTCACAAGCAGTGCAGACTTGTAGTCCGATATTGCAAGTACAGTGGAACGTGTAAATAATTTTCATAGCAAATCACTCTGGAATACAAACGAACGTTATCACACGACGAGGACAAGCACTGGTACTTGAAGCTTGATGTGCTGAAACAAGAAAAAAATTAAGACTAAGAAAAACAACAACAAAAAAAAACTTACTATCATGCACATATCAGTGCCCAATACCACCATATTCTTGAACCCTTGGAGTGTCCTCTGCACACTACAACATTAACTGATATTGTACTGAAAGTCACAGGTGCGCATATGGTTCATTAGACGCCGTTCGTAGCCAGTTACTAAAATTGCATTTTAAAGAAGTCCATTAAAATCACAAACACAATTCAGAAAAGTGTTTGCAGCTGAACCAAAAATGATAATGTGCGTATTGGAGGGTTCATATAACGTAGTGTTTGTCTCTGCATAAAACATGTGGTGGCCCTGGAAAGGGCCTTTTTTACTTTAGTTTCACTAGCTCGTTCAGTGTATGGCGCAGGTGTAAGCCTCACTTTTAGAACCTAAAAATAAAAATTCACTATATAACAACGTCAAGCTGTCACAGTATGTGAGCAATATAGCACCAGTAGAGGCTGAGCTGCAGGTTTCACAACGTGAACGTTCACTCTGACTCAGTATTCAATTCCTTCAGTATACGACACAGATATTAAAGCTTCCGAATAAATAGCAGCTTGTCATGCTCACCAGCTGAAGCAGATTGTTGCTACCATTACCATCAAGGTGCTTCTCTCCACCTGTGTTAGAAATTGAGCATTTTATGTTGGACAATATGATGCATAAAAGTGTAATGCCGAATGCGGCTATTCTGTTGGAAAGCTGCCTGCTTGGCTCTCGCATGCTCACAAAAGTTATTGTGAGTTCATGCTAGGTTACGTGAGCAAACAAAGATGGCATAAACTTTTTCTTAAACCTTAATATATTTAATTGATAAGTGAAAGATAATTTGGTAAGTTTTGTTTCACAACCGCAAAAGTTAGAGGGATACCGTCAAAAAATTAAGTGAGGTACTAGTGGGGCCTAAGGGGGTCTCGTACATCCTTGCCGGCCGCGTTCATTTTCCGACGTACATTCGGAAAGAAAACAAATCTGGAAACAAATGCTTACCTGCTTATCCAGTACGTCGGTGGTGTCCATTTGCTCATGCAACAATGTAGGCACAGCATAGGGCTTTAGTCTCTTGCATTTTGCTGACACTCCCATACGGGATTGCAATAGGTCCACCTCTACGTACGCTTCGTCAGCAAAATGCGAGGAACGAACGTGCTGAACGCGCAATTCTTGTGCCACGACAAGAAGCCTGACGGCGATTGCTGCCTCAAACTTTCGTTTGGCGTTCCTGCCCTTGGGCTCGTGAAATGTCATGCCTGGGTTCGCCCCAGACGATCTTTTGCCGTCACACGCATTGGTCCTCTTGGCTCTAACGTCAGAATGATGTCATCAGAGGTTTTGCTGATCGAAAAAGCTCGCTTATTTGAAACCCAAACATTTGCCAGCAGTAAAAAATTTGTGAAATCGATTGTCGAATGATGCCAACCAAGGCGAAATTTTTTTGAACTGGTACCAGCTGAACTGTGTTATCGAACAGGGACGAGTTCAACCGGTCCCAGATCAACTGGTACCAGTTGCGACAACTGGTCCCTGTTCCATAACACAGTCCACCCACTCCCAGTTGCAACTGGTCCCAGTCGACTGGGACCAGCCAGAAACCAGTTGATCCAATGAACTGATCCCTGTTCGATCCCAGTTGAACTCCAGTCCCAGTTGAACTGGTCCAGTTGCAACTGGGACTGGGCGAACTGTGTTATCGAACAGGGACCAGTTCGATCAACTGGTACCAGTTCGCTCAACTGGTTTCTGGCTGGTCCCAGTCTCAACTGGTACCAGTTGGCCCAACTGGTTTCTAATCGGTCGCAGTCTCGACTGGAACTGGTTGCAAACCTCATTGTTGAGCTGGGATCGGTTGAGGTGGCTTCTCTTAGAGCGGCCTGTTTGGACAGACGTTAGCTTGTATGTAACCTGAGCCCCTTTGCAGGATCGCTGTTCCCAGCAACGGCAGATCCAAAGGACTGCAATGAAAATTTATTTAGTCAATTATTTTAGTCAAACATTACACAAATTCTAATGTACATGTAGCGTAACTATAACGTAATTAACTTCTAGCAGTAGATGAACTACAGAGTTATATCGAATAGATAATACTTCATGGTTGATTGGTCCCTTGCTTGACTGCCTTGTGGACATCTTGAATCATTCAACAAAGTATTTGAGATGTTCTTCATAGCACACGACGGACCGATATTTTCCTTTGAGCCACAGCAGCTTAAGGTTTGAAGGCAGTTGAAAAGGCACAAGTGAATATGCATTCAATTGCAACATGTAATTGTAGTGTGCGCCTGGACAATCACTCAATTTGAGCAGTCGTGGCCCCGGAAAGTACGCGAATCTCTCGTCATTTCCGTTGTGCAGTACTTGGACCTTTCAACTAAGAGACTTGCCGGCTTTCGGGGGCAATGAGTACTACTCTGGCGCACAACGCTAGTTCGACAACATCCGTGGTGTGAATGATCTAAAACACGAGAATGAACGAAAAAAACAAAACAAAAACATGAATGAAAAAAGTTGCTGGTAACGTTAACATGAACCGGATGTTACTCGTAAAACGGCATGCACTTGCAGATGCCACGAATGTGACGCGGAACAAAGAGAAGAGGTTCTAGTGGAAGTAATATTTCTAAATGGGGAAAATCACTTAAGCATATAGTACTCACGATATAAAGCGGTCTCCACAGTTCTAGTCGAGCTGTAATCCTATAACACCCACTCGCCCTGCCGCTCGCGGTCATTGTACTGTCGCACTGTCGTAACTTGCAGATAAATCCTTTAGATTACAAAACCACACATGTCACACATCACGCTAAGAATATAACGTGCAAAAATCGCTGTACAAGGATGCTGCTAAGCAAGCGACCGTTGCACAGTAAACGCATCATTCATTGCGGGAGAAGGAACGCACAAAATACAAATATAAGTGTTCCAAAATAACGTTCGTTAACACCAAAGAACTTTACCAAAAATTGAAATATGATTATTTCTACTAATAAAGTTACTTTCTTATCGTTTTTATAACTTCGTCTTGCAATCTTCATATTAAACTGTCCTGGCACTGAAACTGAAACTTCCCCCCAAATATGTAAACTGGTCCAGTTCGAACTGGCACCAACTCACCTCCAGTTACAGCCCAGCTTGAACTGGTACCAGTTCACTTTCCAGTTGCCGCCAGCCCAGCTTGAACTGGTACCCATTCACTTCCCAGTTGCTACCAGTCCAGCTTGAACTGGAACCGGTTTACTTTCCAGCTGCCACCAGTTTGGCACCAGTTGGTTCCAGTTGTCCACCAGATGGTGCGAACTGGGAACGACCTGGTACCAGTTGACTTCCAGCTCAAATTTTCGCCTGGGAAGCACTCTCCCCCCCTCCCGCCCCATAACCATTACCTACCCAAGTCTCCGGATACGATAGTCCCTTTAAATGGAATAAAATGTTATATGCAATGCGTTTCGATGCCTATTCGGGCACCATCATCAGAATGAAACAAGAACGGTACGCCATCCGAGTTCTACTTATAGCTTAGTCATGACCTTGTAGCAACCAGGTGGTGGCCCTTTGTGACTGTTACATGCGTTATCACGGTGAATGTGCCAAGATTCCAAAAATGTTCTTACTCCCCCATCTATGCTCGCGTGGCACGGTCTTTACATTGTGCAAATGAAAAGAATGGTCTGTTTTTAGCACGTGCTCGACAAGTTCTGTGATTCACTGTGATTCTCGGTGATTCACTGCCGGTGGTTTTGATATCTGTTGCTGATGTTCTTTCACTCTTGTGGCTTTCTTTCGTCCAGTTTCTTCCAAGTAGTAGGCACTGCATTGTTCACATTCTAACCATAGGTTATATGTATCAAAGCCACATATATCAATAGATCACCGCACAGAACTTGTCGAGCATACAGGTTGGAATGGGAACAATGCAGTGCATGCTACGTGGGAGAAACTGCCTGGGTACGAAAAGTAGCCATCACTGCTGAGCGAGAGGAGCTAGCGCAGCGTTGCAGCCGAGCTATCGCTGAACCCGGAACAAGGACGTACCACAGCTTTATAGCGGCGAGCGGGTTCGAAGTGTTGGCCGCACAGACATCTTTTGGCTACGGCACGAAGCGATTTCGTGTCCTCAAGGAATAGTTGGACAGACACTGTACGCCTTAGAAAACGCTGGATAAGTCTTTACCGGTGTTGCACCTGCAGTGTACCTGCTACAAAGTGGCTTTAACTAAAAAAAGTTTTCTCTTGTATCCAGAAGAACACACTCGAGGATTTTGTATATGTTGTACAAGAAAGCTGGATCAACAAAACTGCATTAGTTCCACACATCTCTTCTGACCTCTTCATTGCCTATTTTACACTTGATTCTAGCGAATTTCGCAAAAAGCGCATACTTTCCCTATTTTCCCGGCAATAAATACGAAAGTTACGTGTCTTGCGATTTTTGCCGTTGAAGTATTCCAAGAGACCTTTGAACAAAAAAATATTCATCAAAATTTAGTGATTTTATTTAAAAAAAAAAGATTGTGAAATAGGAGGAAAATTGCGAAACTTCAGACCTGTGTACACCAGCACCTATTATAGCGTGACAACCGGGATTTGGCCACTGTGTAGACCATGGCATCCTCTATGTGCAAAAGAAACCGCACACTTCTAGCTGCTTTATATGAGCCGAAATTCCGTTCACGCGAGGCACGGTTTTCGCCAGCGCTGCGACCTTCGCGTGTGTGTAGCACCCGTCACATTGAGATCTGGGAACAAACGTTTCGTGTGTGTGTGTGGGGGGGGGGGGGTATGTCGAATCGCGCTATTAGGAACTGCCAAAAAATGTTCGTAAAATTTCGTGATGGTTTTGTGAGGGCCGAGCAGGTCCGTTGGATCGTTTCGCGTGGAATCGCGCAGCTGTATCCACTGCCATGAGGGTGTGACACCAAATTATGCAAAGGCCAAATACAATAATACAAACACAAAATGCTGACCATGTGCGGAACATCTGGGGATTCAACCACCTCAGGAAAAAGAGGTGCAGGGATACGGGAAGATATGTACGGGAGCTTCAGGGATGCAGGCGCCATTCCAAGTAGCAGTCAAAGAGTACTGTCATGTATCACTTCCATGAAATACACCACAGTGAATTACACACATCCTGTGAAGTCGAGGGGGAAGCTTGCCTGTATTTTCTCGACAGGTATTCAATATTGGAGAGATATTCTATACGTTGAGATACTCTGATCGAGCTTGTAGTGGACATAACTCCCAAGTCTTGTATTCTGGGCGCGAACCAGTCAACATGATGAATCACTCAATCTTCACATTAATATTTTGCTATTGTAGCAACTGTATTATGTAAAAATCAGACATGGTGTGAAAATTCCGTCCAGCGTTGAACTGCGCAAATTCCCCAACCACTCTGCCTCTCACCTGAATAATGGAAGGGCTGGCCACAGGCAGACGGAAAAATACTCCAAAAGCCGGGGGATGACATTACTGGACAAAAAAGAAGAGACCTCCGACTTAACATAACAAAATAACAAGTTTTACTTGCGCGCGACGGGAGAGAGAAAAATACATGATGACGATGATATGCGCGTGACGGGAACACGCGTTGTCATTGTCAGCCAGACACGCGTTGTCATCCCCTATGTCAAAGGCGTTTCTGAATCTATCCGCCGGGCTTTACTTCCGTTGGATACCAGGACTATGTTCAAACCGCATGTTAAACTTCGAAGTGTCATATCGAAACCGAAGGACCCCGTCCCCCCGGAAGACCAATCTGGAGCAGACTACAAAGTACACTGCCAAGACTGTGACACGTGCTACATTGGCGAGACAGGCAGAAAACGGAATACTCGTTTCAAAGAACATAAGCGGGACGTAAAGAGCGCGACCCACGGCACTCGGTTTAAGACGGAGCTTACAGAGCATTGTTGGGACACGGGACATTGTTTCGACTTCGACAACGCGGTGACCTTGGCTCGCGAGCAAAGATGGGGACCCAAGAAGCTTCTAGAGTCTTGGCACATACGTGGTGACCCTTCGGTTTGTAACATAAACCGTGGCCCCCTTCCCGAATAATACTCCCATCTCCTTAAATAGCGACCGGTTGTATAATCTCTCATTCAGCTTGGCACTGATGATGTCCGTCGCATGACGGACGAAACCTCTGAGTAAAACTTGTTATTTTGTTATGTTAAGTCGGAGTTCTCAACTTTTTTGTACAGGCAGACAAGCACATCCAAAAAACGGGGGAAGAAATTCGGGGGAAAGAAAAAACAACTGATTTGTATGTTCAATGACACAGCAACATGCAGGCAGAGGCGACACTGTTTCAAGATATTCTAAGCCCGTGCGTTTGTACAGGACCGGCCACACTTAAAAGTATCGCGGGAGCGCATGGCCTGCAAGTATGCCAGCGCCGCGCAACGGACGCTCCTGGGTTTGAGACCACGCGGCTGACGAACGTGCGCCACCTCTCGGTTGGGTCTGTCATTGCCCAAGCAGCAAAATGTACTGAAAGTCGAGTGCAATAGGGGTGGACGGGTAGATGGAAGGCCTTGATCAGACTCTTGAAACTAAAGAATATTGATAAGACACATACCGTCCACCCCTATTGCACTCGACTTTCAGTACATTTTGCTGCTTGGGTGCTCTCGTACCATGGCAGGTGGGGTGATCTACCTGCTGTTGCTATTCTATCGATGTTTTGATCATTGCGTGGCGCGACGTAATCTCTGTTTTATCGGAATCGAGAAGTAAAAGTAAAAGATTTCGCCGTGCCACGCAGTGATCAAAACATCGCAAGTAGATATTGAATAGCAACAGCAGGTGGATCTCCCCTCTCTGGGTCTCCCCGCCCGCCAATATTACGAGAGCAATTCATGATGACGAATAGCAGCAAGAAGACAAGGACAGGGTAGCAGTAGACAGGACGACTGCAGCGTCTACTTCTACCCTGTCCTTGTCGTCTTGCTGCTTTTCGTCGTCATGAACCTATACCAACTATCCCGGATTGTTCCTATTACGAGAGCAATGACGGACCCAACCGGGAGGTGGCGAACATTCACTAGGCGCGAGGTCTCAAACCCAGGAGCATCGGTTACGTGGCGCTGGCGTACTTGCAGGTCATGCGCTGCCGTGATACTTTTAAGTGTGGCCGACCCTGTACGACCGACGTGCATGTGCACTTTTGTGCGGGTGGCGAACGAAACACAGCACGTTATCACATATCTTCAACGACAAATCATTCCGAAAGCACATCAAGCATAAAGCGTATACCCTTAGACACACACTGTTCCTCGCACAGCACAACTCTGTCCCTGTATTCATTGTGCAAAGAAGCGCAGAAAACGCATGCAATACAACGAAATCAGAGATCCATTTACCTGCATCAGCAGATTGTCCGTTACGGTATCGAAAGCTTGAGTCCCGTAATGCCTCCTTCACGTCATCTGCACGGTGATCACTTCCCACTGTGATTTTGCTTCGTCAACGACTTGTATTTCACAAGCAGAGTGGCACTCGTGCTGTCCTCACGCAAACGTCCAGCGGAAATGATGAACGAAAAGCTACAAAACTAGCAAGACCATGTGCAAGCACCCTCGCGAGTTTCAAATCCGTTGACGGGACCGAAAATGTGGAGCAGCAAATCTCGGAGCCTCGAATATGAGTTGGGAGGCGCATTATACGTTGTATGTGTATGTTTTCACTTATCCGTTTTACTTTTTAATTATCAAAGCGGTGCACAATCATAGTTTCTGCATGTCACATTAGCAGAGCAAACTTTTCACCTATGCGTTTTATTGCATGCGAGCAGCCGTTTCATGCGGACCCACGTCTTGAGGACACTGTTGGCGGCTCCACGGGTGCACTCTCCTCCCGTTCTCGCACGAAACAGCTTCCTCTCGAAGGAATGCGAGAAGGAACGGGGGAGTCATTGTCGGAGAAACGACGAATGGGGGTAAAGCGCGCATTTGACGCCTCCCGACTCCATTTTTTTCTTAGAGTGCGTTCTCACAGGATTGTCCCATATTCATTCAATTAGTCAATCACATGAATCATCTTTTTTTATTCCATTCCTTCAGACAATGCACACAATTATCATAGAACTGAAGGGACCAGAGGGCAATCCCGTTTAAAGGATCCTTCGTGATTTTGTTTAAATTAGTCAGTAAAGCACTAGTTTGGAGCTAAGTAAGGCTACAAGGTATACGATACAATAAAACAATAAACAAATAAACAAAATCAGGACAGATAAATGGAATTCCAGAGATAACAACAAACAACCACAGAAATAAAACTGCATTATGAATTAACACATGCCTCACTCGATTTATAAACAAAGAAGAATGACGAATGTAAATTTCTTATACCTCGAGACAATTGCTTCCACTCACAGGCTCCTCAAAACAAAAATCACAGCCTCCCATAGTTTGTTCTCACCAAAGGTAAGCTCAACCTGCCACCTGCACAAGCCCTCGGGCTTTGGTTCAAACTGAGGTGACTAAAATTAATTTTTGGCAAGATGAGATTAAGGTTTAAGATGCGATGTGTGAGGTTTACTACACTGTAAGAAATTATATCATGAACTCTAAGGATATGAATGTCATGATATGAGACATGAGAGAAAAATGGCACATCAAACAAGATCCTAACAGTACGGTTCTGTGTTATGTGAGCAGCACGGAGATGTGTTTTGTAAGTTTAGCCCCAGACAAGAGCACAGTTTGATATGTGGGAATGTACAAAGGCATTATATAAATTGAGTAAGATAGACAATGGGAAAAACTTTCGGGTTCTTACAAGAACACGTATACCACATGAGATCCTGCGAACAATATGTTTCATGTGCAATGTAAAACGAAGAGGTCTGTCAAATATGACTCCTAGAAATTTGATTTCATGACGAAATTGTGATGAACTTCCCAGAATGGTTACTGAAGTCGGCGTGACAACATTATGCTTATGAGAATAAAAAATCATTGACACTGTTTTATTGGCGTTTAACTGTAATTTATTAGTATGACACCAATGAACGAGATTACCAATGTCTATATTAAGTTTCAAGGATAGATCATCTATATCCTTACCTGTTAGTGTCAAGGTTGTGTCATTTGCATACGAAAGTACTTCAGAAAATTGGATGTGCTCAAGGAGGTCGTTAATATACAGCAGGGGTGCCGAACTCATTCGTGTACGGGGGCCGCATTGAGCCAGGGAGGAACTACGCGGGCCGCATACCACGGGTTTGGGGTAGCCTGTTCCTGATATAGATGACGCAACACAGGCTTACAAGGACATGAGACGTATATATTTGCGTTGCTGGATCACGTGGTAAACAATCCTTTTTATTTGATGTGTGCTGATGAAACTTGGCACTTCCTGCTTTTAACTATTGCGTCAACATCGTGTGAAGTGTGACTGCTCAGTTGCAATCTGAAGGACTGCGTTGAGGTGTTCGTTTGTGAGTTGTGAGTGCAACTTTAACTTATTCAGATTCATCACAGCGGAAAACACCTAGCGTCGCACTGCAGGTCAATCAGTTCCATTTGTGGTCATGGGGAACGTTGTCCACAGCTGCAGAAAAAGGCGACCAAAAATCTCCCGTTTCAAGTATCCTGAAATCGAAGAATTTTTCGCTCGGGAGATCACCAAGGCTGCGACTGAACCGGTTCCTTTCTTGTGGCATTGAATCCACCAAATTTACAAATGGGCTATGTAGGGTTTCCTAAGAAATTTTGGTAGGAATGTTTTAGGAATATCAATCGAGTAAAAATAAGCCACGCAGGGGCAGGTTTAGAGAGTCGTCAGCGAGGACGACGAAAGTAACACAAAGACCGAGACAGGGAACGTCGTACTTTCAACCTATAATCATACGATTAAAGGTGGATTATGATAAAAAGTATGGCGTTCCCTCTCTGTCTGTTACTTTCGTCGTCTTCGCTGTTGTCATGTACCAACCCTTGGCCAACTTCGGCACCCCTGATATAGAGCAAAGAGAGAAGCGGACGTAGATCCCTGTTGTACGCCAACGTTAGATAAGAACCACTACCAGTTATATGTCTATTGGTTTTGTTCTCAACGTTTTTCTAATCCTACATATCTCTTACCGGGTCGCATCAGCAGATCAGAGCTCTTCTCAAGAACCCAATCTCTTTTCCCAGGAGAGCAATAGAACGTTGGCTTATACACACTTCCTCCCCCGTCCTGGCTATCCCACACATGCCATTAAGATTGACACGTGTTAATGCACTCGCGGAAGAACCCAGATGAGCAGTCTCCTCAAACCGATAATGCACACCAGCACACGTTGGAGTGGATAGCCAGGTGAACACTGACAGCATTTGGCTTGATGCTCATGTACTCTAAGTCTTGTATTGAGACACCTGCCAGTGTGCCCGATATATTTTCTTCCGCAGGGCAGAGGGATACAGTAAACCACATTCTACTTACAAGGGTGAACTGTAATTTGTGTTTCACTTCTCAGGTAGACCCAGAAGACACCCTGTAACGCATGCAATGAGAGCCAAGCAGATTCACAAGACGAAATGAGCGGGGGGGATTTATTGGCAGAAAAAAGAAAGACAAAAGGGGAAAGGTCAAGACGACATGGTCGGGCACACGGCAGACATGCACCGGTCGCTCTGAGAACTGAAAGACAACTGCATCTGATGATAGCAAGATATTTTAAATAAAAGTGTGTAGACTATTTGCGCATTGTGCATGTTGTACATATTTTGCATTGCGCAATTATGTCCACATTTTGCAGGTTTTAAGCAGAACACGGCAAAACCTTAACATATGTCATCCTGTCGCACATTTTTAGGTTCTTTAGATATAAACAGTTTGCATCTCAATAGTTTTATATATAAAAATTTAGCACACCTTCATTGGATAACTGTTGTTTGAACACCAGGCACTAGCAACCACATCGAGGTCAACGTAGCAAAAACTAACAGTGCTTCGTTTACCTGTAAAACAAACTTTACACACCTCCGCTACATGTGAAGTGCTGGAATACCTCGGGTTAGTTGTGTCCGTGATCTTGGAGGCAGCTCCGATGCCATACTGACGTCACCTGATCATGTCGCCGCAGTATGTCGTTCTGCTCTTCGGACACTGGGTTACTTAACTGACACGTGTCAAGTTTTTGGAACTCCTTCGGTTTTTGTTAAACTCTGGAAGACGCTCGTTTTACCACAACTAGAGTATGCATCTGTTGCATGGAGCGCTTTGTGCCGTAGTGTGAGAAATCGCCTCGAAGCTGTTCAGAAACGTGCGCTTCACTTTGTTCCCAACTTTGGGGTGTCCCTGTCTTTGATTCGTTCGACTACCCGACTCTCTGAAAACACTTTCGACTCCTCCCCCTAACATCGCTGAGTCAAATTGCTGATTCCACGTTCCTTTACGTGTGTGCAATGTTAGCTCCCCATTCTTCCGCCAGGCCGCATAAATTTCCGCTAGTCTTGTGGTGCCCTTCGCAATCCCCCTTCATTTTATGTACAGAAAACCAGACCATATGATCCACTCACACGCTGCCAAATTTCGGAAAATACATGTTCGTCCTTATATCCTATTTTTTCCTCATACGCTGAATTTAAAAGTGATATGCATATTATTTAACTTTTGGTGCCTTCATCTGCTTCTTTGCTCTTGCTGCCTTCACTATTATTATTTAGTAAGCTTTGCTTCTCACCATTCCACTGTCTCATGTTTTGTTTCAAATATTGCGCCTCTTCCCCAATTGCCGTTTTCCTCTATTATGTCTCTCATATGTAGATCCTTTGTATGCATGCTCATTCTTTCCCACCTTCATCCGTTTGAATATTGCATTTTTGCATTTGCATTTCACATATAACGTCGTTCTTTGTATCTTTTTCAGGTGCGGCCACCAAGTCCGCGTATTGAAGATAACCGAAACAACCCTATTGCGGATAGGAACCTGGAGGTTGTGTCACATACAGAGATCAAATGGAGGCCGAAAGGAATAAGAAAGTTGGTGAAACTTGGTGAAGTCGGAGGAAATTACGGAATAGTCAGTACAAGGTTCATGTTGAAAGGTTACACCTTCGTGCTAGAGGTTACTGCCGAGGACGGGGATGGAAAGCCGCATCTGGCAGTTACGCTACGCCTGTGCCGCGGTCGCAATGACGATAACCTGGAATGGCCATTCAGTACGCCGTACACGATAACCCTCTGCCACCCTCATGATGAAGACTATACCATCCCGGTATCTGCTGTATTCGGCACCCATACCCGTGCTTCCTATGTGAGACCACAGGATGACAGTAATCCTGGTGTTTCTTTCTCCCTCATACCGCTTGAATCATTTCAACAGCGCCACTATGTAATCGACGATGCCCTTTGGTTGTCATTGAGCTTGCACGCTTCAGTTCAATAATACACTATACGCTAATGCGTCAAAAACCCTCTATATGATATGCTGAGTACGACGCTTTTATTGTAATATTTTCCAATGTCGGAGAACGCACGTGTGGTCTGTGCTACACCAGTGTTGTAGACATATAGAAACACATAAACAGAACACATTTGGGTAATCCACAATGACGGTACATGGGCAACCGATGTAAAGGCAGGCAGTAGGGTTCGGAATCCCGAGCCGTTTCACATTCCCGGGATTTCGAAATTTCGAAACGTGGATCCCGGAATCCCGGGACGGGATCGGGATTTTTTTCGAAACTATACCCAGGATGCCGTATATGACCGCATCCACTTGCACTTGATATTCGTATCCACTTGATATAGTTCACGTCTCCTGTCATCCCCACGGTACATTCGAAAAGAAAAAAGCGCAAAAAAAACACAAAAAAAACTGCTCAATGGGGCAACCCTGCGTATTACATTGAGTATTCGCACCGTGCCGCGACAAACGAAAGCAGATGTCTGTCTTCCTTCCCTTTATCAAATTCCTTGAAAGTACCGGCCTGATGGACTCCCTCTAAGACCCCGTCAGCGCCGTCAGCATCATCCTCATCACCATCCTCTCATTTTCCCCCAATAGCAATGGGGTAACATTCTGCTCAATGAGCGGTAGTCATCCCCATATCATTGTCATCATGTATCTCCCTCTCTCTCTCTCTCGCACCGTGCCTGCATGTCAACTGAAATGCCGCAATGATCCGTCTCTTCTTGTCGTTTGCTACGCAATACCTTCTGGCTGCGTCCAGGATATTTCCCGCGGTTAGTATAGTGCACGAGAATTCTAGTTACGCAGCCGCAAAAATGAATGACGTATTTCGCATCATTCGCTCGAGTATTCTGGGGAATGCCACTTGTGTGAATACATGGAATAATGCGGTTTGCTCGTCTTGCCTTTTATTCATCCACAGTGACTGTTGTGTTCTGGTCTGAAGCAGCAGAGTCTATAATTCGCTGAAAAGGCTGTCTCGATTTTCTGGTTTACTTTAGGGAGTATTTATTCTTGTTGAATTGTATTTACTGTTTCAAATAAACTTATTCGTGAGGATTAAGGGAACAAAAGAGATATCCTGCAATATTTCTTGTTGTAGGATTGGAAAACTCCTTCTGATTTCATGGGGGTTTTATGCTACTTGAGGGCTGTTTTCCTCTACAGCTTGCGTAGTTTACATGTGTCAGCAGCTAATGTCGTTGTAAAGTGTCGTGGACGACTAGGTTGGTCCGTTTCGGAACGCAAATGATATTTTTTTTAGGAATGGACGCTTGAAACAAAACGTGGATTGGAACCCTGCTTTCCCTTTCACTCGTACCGCGGAATATTTGTTGTCAAAAAAGCCGAAATTTATAATCTCCAAATCTCACGATTTGCCAAATGCTGAAATTATACTCAAATCCCGGAATTTCAGGACCCCGTGGTCCCGAGCTTCGGACCTAGACCGTAGTCGGTAATTGTTTACAACCAGCTTTGTAAAAGAATCACGATTGTTATCACAATATCGAGAAAGTTTGAGTCACTCGATTGACTTTGATTTATTTGATCTAAATCAACTTTTGAGGACGCATTTCGTTTGGACTACGAACACCACTCCTGTGAAAATCTGGGAAGTAAACCCTGACGACACACACTAAAAACAGCACTTCACCGCATAGCACGCCGTACGCCGACCATTTCCACGAATGATAGCGTTATCGCTGTTGATTCGAAAATAGACCGGGGAGTGGCAATTTGGATATATGATTGCCACAAAGAGGCATACGCATCCATCTCTCTTCGGATCACAAGCGATAATCCAATAATTCGTGGCGATGGTTGCGCACAGCGTGCTATGCGGTGAAGTTCTGTGTTTAGAGTGCATAGACTGCACATAAGTCGCTTATGTAGTTGACGCAGAGCAGTAGAGGTGGAAAGAGACACGCTTAGAGTTCCACAGCGAATATCAATCACCGTTGCTAAGCCGGAACAAATGAGCTGCTACACAGCACTTGGAACATTAGAAGCTAATTTCCTT
Source organism: Ornithodoros turicata (assembly GCF_037126465.1). Classification (NCBI taxonomy): domain Eukaryota; kingdom Metazoa; phylum Arthropoda; class Arachnida; order Ixodida; family Argasidae; genus Ornithodoros; species Ornithodoros turicata. The sequence goes on along the minus strand of NC_088201.1, from coordinate 197,332,606 downwards.
ACAAAATGTCAAGTGGTATACATGCAGTAACTCGAAGGCCTGGCCAGGCATTTGAACGGCACATTTCTAGCCAATATCGTGCAATAGAGGTAGAAAGGCACTACGTAATTAGATATTGCAGTGTATTGGACACATCGTTTTTTACTACGGAGTTGTCACCGGTTATAGGTTATGAAGTGCAGGATATCTCTTTAAAGGAGCACTGAGGTGACCCCAATTTCTTTTTTCGATGCAGCGCGTTCGGCAAGGAATAACATGTGCTCATGTTCTTAATGGTGACACCTCACAGTGTTATCATACTTTTGATGGCTGACTGCCTGAAGAGGAGACGCTATGCTTCAATAAGTACCCCGTGCGCGCAGTACTTCAGGGGCCATGGTTTCAGGCTCTTGGCGAGGAATTGCCGTGGGACACCGCGCTAGCAGACATGCTAAACTCGAAAAGAAGCCAAATGTGCCAACGATTAGGGACGCATCCTGGTAGTTAGAGGTAGCTCCCATTGCGGCCGTTAAAAAATAAATTTCTGGGGAAAATGTGGCTCCATCAACCATGCTATGCTGTAGGCTCCTCAAATACCAAAGTAGTCCGGGGGTTTATTACCTCCACAGTCGTAACACGCCCTTAAGGGTCTTCCGCGCGAGAACAAGGTCGTACATACCACGAAAGACTTGACGCCTTTTGCTAAGAGCTAGGAAATAAGGATGATAAAGGTGTCTATCATGCGAACTGTTCGATCCATGCGAAGGTCACGGTTACACTAGAGAAAGTTGGAGAATTATCTTCATCAGCTCATCCACCTTTTCTCTTTTCTTTTATGACGTGAAAATTTTTCTAATTTCGGTTTGGTCGCCTGGTCAACAATTTACGGTGAAACGAAATTATGCAGTATTTCATGACCATTCCTGACGTGATAAATCTGTGATTAAGAAACCTTTACCAATCAACTGGCTCAATCCAGATAGCTTACACGTGTAAGGCCCTAGCTAACAGGTCACCGCAGCGGCTGACGCATTCTGGCGGGTGCGTGCGAGAGATACGGAAATATAGGGGTACGTGCACGTTGCCGGCAGTCTATCTCTCGAACGCGTTAAACTAGTTTGTCGATCGAGATATCTTTCGAAAGCGCTTGAGAAGTTCTACCCGGGCCTTAAGCGATGTCCGATTCAACGAGAAGAACGAATATTAAGTAAATTTGCAAATTTGAATATCAAATTTTCGCTAGAATGCGGCGTATAGAAAACTAAAATATGATCAGAGCCAAGGGAAACGGCAATCTGAAGAAAGTGCGGTTCGAGAGAAACAAACAAAAAAGCCCAAATTTCCCAGAGTCCAGCACCGAGCCATCGAGAGAGCTGAGAGGGCGACGAAGATTAGCGGTAGAGGCAATTCGGCAGCCGGTGCTCATAGCGAGTCCGTACTCTCAAATAATATATCAGAAAACTAATGGAATGAATAAATAAATAAACACTTGCATTTCTGTCACTAAGATCCCGCAAAATAGTAAAGGAATCGCAGATTGTGACGTTTTCACGTAAAACACTACGGCTCCGACCGGACTGAGCCCACCCCATTTTATTTTATTTTTTTACGTTTTCCGTTTCAGGCAAGTAGAAGCAAACACGTGATGGTTAATGCTCGTTGTGTGTACATAATGAGTAACTGAAAAATAAGATAAAAATTTAGAAGTACAAATGTTCAATGTACATGGTATTGCCCCTCTAGCTTGTCCCATGTGGCTAACAGGAGTTTCAGAGCTGTGAAAATGTTCAGATACATTGATCATCTTGCACTGCAGTCTGAACCGACTACACCACCTCACCAACTACACTCTTAGAAAAAAGGGTGGAACAGTTACACATTTTAGGAGATAATGGTTATCGCATATGTTGTGCCTAAAAGGTTGCACAGTTCTACTTGCTACTTACGAATGATAGGGCTACCGCTTTTGATTCAGCGAGCGAGGGGGAGTATGCCTTCTTGTTGCAATTTGGATGTATGATAATTGCTTTTATCACCCTTTTAGACCCTTATGAGACACTATGTTGACCTAGGTGGTAACTATTTTCACACCCTTTTTTCTTGGAGTGTAGCCCAAGGCAAATCACTGTTCAAGTTATATGGAAAAAGCTCAGCGTAGAAGTGTGAAATTTTCATTTATTTTGCATCGAGCAGCTAATTGTCGGTACCTGTCGCTGCTGCTTAATAAGATGTGTTCTCAATCTGTCTGTATCATGCTTATGGCATTCTAACTCGACGATATTGCGGAAAGCACGTTATTGCCCCATACGTTCATTTATTAATCCATTTGATCTCGGTTGTCACGCGACGCACACCCCCAATAATTATTATTAATAATAATGTATTTCTCTATCCGTTCTTCCTGCATCTGGATGTAGAAATTTCTGACGGTCTGTCGCTTAAAGATTGCATTGATCACCACTGGAGATATTTGTGGTCCTGTATAATGTCACAAAATTTTTCTGTCTGTTGCAAAGTTATCCATTTTCATTGTGTATTTTGTACGGCAAAAGCTGGAAAATAAAATGAAGCCCGTGAAGCCGCAATTGATATCTGTGCCGAGTTTCAATGAGTTGAAATGAATGAAATTTTCTTCGGTAGCCATCCGGGAGCGATAAGATGAAATTGATAGCGTAGTTGCTAGAATGAGTGTGTCGCTCTTACTGTACGATCAGGGAGGTGTAGCTTACAAACTCCTTGCATAAGATATGATTGTCGATGTATGGTGGTCTCAACTCTGTAATGTAGAGTTCCTGATAAATGACACTGCTGTGGCAAAAGAGAGGGTGTTTCACCTAAGGTGTGGGGAAACCTACGTTCCCACAACCTCGGGGCGTCAGGCCGTCCGTTCCGTCAGCGAAGGAACAGGGAGCACAACCAGAAATTCAAAGGAACATACAAGGTTTATTCACCTTCCAAGATATGGTATCCAGCCCGCGCAGCGGTACCCAACAACAAAACAGACCTTCAGGAGCGTTGCGCTCCTTTCTAAACCACCGTCCAGGTTACGCCCCCCTCTGACATACGGTATGTCGCTCTGATGCTCCCTCTGCCGCAGGGAAGTGGCAGCTATGCCACATCCCCCCCCCCTCCTACAGAGCATTAGGTCGTCGCTGAGGTCGAGGATGGCTTCATCCGCGGTTGAGGGAACTGGTCGAGGAATGGGCGGCGGCCTAGGGGGTAGTGACTCTGCCAACAGTTCAGGGCGAAGCCTTCGTAATGTGGACAGGCCAGAGGTGACGTCGGACGTCGTTCGGGCTGCATCCAGGCGAGACTGATGCAGGGAGCCACTGCGGTGGATGGCCCGGTGCACCTCAGGAACCTGGCACGTCGGGCACAGGATCCGCTTCTCTTCAGTGGTCAAAGGCTGGAGAGTATCTGAAGGGTGCCTGTCGGCTAATGTGAGTCCCCTGAACGAGGCGGGGACCTGGGACGGGTCTTCTCTACGAAGAGGCCGGGGCTGACGGCTCCAACGTGAGCGTGAGGTCCACGATACAGGCAAGCCGTTGGCCACCACTGTCCAGGTGGCCACCGAATGAGATTGGGGACGCGGAGAGCGACCAGCCTGGTTCCTACGTCCAGAGATCCGAGGTAGACCTCCGCGTGAGCGGGATCGGGAGAACGGGCGGCCGAGCGACTGTGGGGTCCAGATGCCTTCCAAGTTCGACGGGAAGGAGAAGACGCCTGGTGCCGATGCATCTGCGAAGAGGAGAAAAGGGAAACGGTAAGAAGGCGGCCTCAAACCGTGGGTGCTGGAAAAGGCGCCACCCTAAAACAGACATAGCAGAAAACTGTGGAACAGAAATCACACTAATAAAGCACCAAATCACAAGCACTGTGCTTAGCGATGGAGATACTCGTTGCTACGTGCGCCGCCTGCGGGGCCGCAAATCGTAGCGGCTGGACGCAGGTCCAGGAACGGGATCCGTGTCCAGGTCTTGGAGGGAGGCTGGTTGGAAATCGTGCTCCTCTCCGTCCGGGTCTCGAAGGTGGTAAGACTTGAGGTCCGAGATGTGAACTGGCCCAGTCTCTTCAGAGGTGTCGCAGCGACGAAGCCTGTAAGTGAGACCGGAGGAGCACGCACTTACCTCGAAGGGGCCATCCCACCCATCTGCGAGTGAAGCTGCAAAGCCTCGTGAACATAACTTAGCGGGTGAGTCCGTCGAAGGACGAGGTCACCGACGCTGTAGGTGACGTTTCGACGTCCACGGTTATACTGGCGAGCCTGGTCCAACCTTGCGCAGTCCAGATTCTCCCGAGCCGTCCGAGCTGCAACGTCCAGTCGACTCCAGATGCCCTCAGCGAACCTTGAGTAAGGAGGCCGGGTAGCACCATCCTGGAGGCCCAGAGCATTTTCCACTGCAAAAGGGGCCTCTCGTCCCAAGTTGAGGAACGCCGGGGTGAAGCCGGTATATCTGTTGATCGACGTCCGTGTTGCGAACGCCAGCTCAGCCACGCGAAGGTCACGGTCACGGTGGTGCTGACTAGTAAAAGCAACCAACATCATTTTCAGGTTCCGATTAACACGTTCGGTAATGTTAGCCTGAGAGCGATACGGGGAAGTCTTCTTGTGCTGAATGCCTAAGGCAGCGCAAGAATCTGAGAACACCTTACTTGTAAAGTAGGTTGCGTTGTCGGTGATCAGCTGTGCGGGAAACCCTGACCGGCAAAAGGTGTCGAGTAGTCTTTCCCACACTCCCTGGGAAGTCAGTGTCCTGAGAGGAAACAGCTCAACCCATTTCGTGAAATGATCAGTAACCACGAACAAATACTGGTTGCCTTTAGGACTACTGGGAAATGGTCCCATCACATCACAGGAAACTATCTGCAAGGGTCTATTACTCTGAACAGGCTGTAAGCGCCCAGGGGGTAAACCACCACGAGGTATTGGTCTCTGGCATACGGGACAAGTACGAACATACTTGGTTACATCCTGCTTCATTCCTGGCCATGTTGCAACACGACACAACTTTTCATAAGTTTTCTTGCCGCTGCTGTGACCTGCCAAGGCCGAGTCATGAAAATAACGTATGAAGGACTTACGGAATTCCGTGGCACCATGACTCTGAACGGGGATGAGCCGTCGTCCTCATGCGCCTGGGGTATGTATCTGAACAGGATGCCATCCTCGCCCAGCAGATAGGAGTCGTGCCGTCCGTCAGTCGTTCCGGTGTCCGCCGAGTCTTGCTCAGCTATGCACTGCTACACCCGCTGACAAAGGCCGTCCGCTCTCTGAGCGTCTAGGAGCTGTTCTCAGCTCACGACCGTGCCCCAAGACGAAGACACATCTCGTGCCACTTGTGCTGCTGCCAGAAGTTGAGAAGGCGCCTCGGTGCTTCCTCTCGCCCCTCCCGTAGAGGCGCGCAGAACAGCGCGTCTGCTACCACGTTCGTCAAGCCCCTCATGTACTCCACGTTGAAGGAGTTGCCTTGTAGCGTCAGGGCCCACCTGGCAAGTCGTCCAGACGGGTAATGGAGCCGCTGAAGCCAAGAAAGTGCCTGGTGGTCAGTCTGGACACTGAAGGTACTGCCGTGCAGGTAGAAATCGAACTTCCTGAAAGCGAAGATGATCGCCAAGCATTCCTTTTCCGTGACGGAGTAGTTCCGTTCTGCCGGATTTAGCGTGCGACTTGCAAAAGCCACTGGACAAAGAGTAGCGTCAAGCTCCTGCAAGACAACTGCGCCAACACCATAATCGTTTGCATCTGTTCGCACAATAAATGGTTTGTTAAGGTCTGGCAGATAAAGCCTACCCGTATCAGCTATTTCTTGTCATAGAGCTCGAAATGATCGTTCCTGCTCTTCTCTCCAATTCCAGCGTGTGTCCTTGCGCAACAACTGGTTAAGCGGCTGCGCTAGCTGGGCACAATTAGGAATGAATTGTCTGTAAAAACCAACCATACCTAGGAAGCGCTGCAAGGCTTTGACGTTACCGGGAACCGGAAACCTCCGTGATCCCCTTGCCTACCGCCTGCACTGGGAGATCATTAATAAAGATTAAGAAAAGTAGGGGACCCATAACTGATCCCTCCGGTATTCCGGATGTAACGGTCGCTAGGGAAGATGAAACGCTATTGGCGGTGACAAATTGCTTTCGGTTCGCGAGAAAGTTGCGGATCCAGATAAGAACAGACGGATCGATATTAAGAGGAGAAAGTTTCTGAAGAAGGCGATGATGTGGCACCCTGTCGAACGCTTTCGTGAAATCAAGGAATACCGCATCCACATTGACCCCCAGTGTCAAGAGTGGAAAGTATGTCATGGGTTAGACCTGTCAGTTGCGTCTCACACGAATATCCTCTACGGAAACCATGCTGAAAAGTGTAGAAAAACTCATTCGCCTCATGAAAGCTTGTCATGTGATTGACGCTAATATGCTCCAAAAATTTGCAAGGAAGAGAAGTAAGAGATATTGGCCTGTAGTTAGATGGGCTGTGCTTGTCTCCGGATTTATACACTGGAATGATCTTTCCGACAAGCCAGTCATAGGGATATCACCGGTCACAAGAGATTGTTACAAAATTAAGACCAATTATTTGGCTGATATGTACTTGGTATTTTTCAAAAGTTTTGAGTTTATGCCATCAATGCCACATGACGAAGATAGTTACAGTTATCGATAAGTTTTACAATGCCGTCGATTGTAATCGATATTAAATGCAGACATTCGTGAGAAGTCGTAGATAGGCGCAAGTGGCATACATGACATATCTTCGGTAGTGAACACCGATACGAAGTAATAATTTAAGATATCTGCACATTTGTCGCTATGCACTACCGACTTGGAAGAGTCAAGCAAATGTATTTCAGAGCTAACATTTGGGTTAATCACCCTCCAGAAGCGTTTGGGGTTGCGTTGCAGCAATGAGGGTAAAGTTTGCTGGTAAAACCTAGTCTTAGCAGATGTTAAAGAGGATACAAAATCTTTTTCGGCATGGTGATATTTCTGCCATGCACTTGGGGACCTAGAACGTTTAGCCTTCCTAAACATACGCTTCTTCCTAGAACGGAGGCGCTTCAAGTTATTGTTAAACCATGGAGCTGTGGGACAGGAGGTGACGGTAAACGTCGGTATGTAGCGACTTTCAAGATAACCTAGCTTATCTCTAAATAGGTTCCAATTTTCGGTGACGGACCGGTGCAGAAAGTCAGTAACATACTCAGCACAATAAGACGAAAGTTCACATTTAATTGCCTCAAAATGCGCCATACGGTAGTCCTTGATTATTTTTGAAGTTTTCCCACTCTGCGGGACGCGGTGCGAAGGTGGAACGATAAGAAGTTGTGGTCACTTGGGCCATCAAAAGAGCAGAGATCAGATATGAGTTGCGGCTCATTTGTCAAGATTAGGTCTAAGGTACTAGACGAAGACGGAGTCACTCTACTGGGCTCTTTGACGAGTTGAACAAGGTCAAAGCTGGAGCATAAGTTTACAAAATCACGCGCGTGGGAGGGAAGATGTACGTTAAAAGGATCTAGAACCCAATCAACTTGAGGGAAGTTAAAATCCCCCATGAGCAAAATCCGTGGGGATGGGAATGCACTGGTTATATTTTTAAGATCATCTTCCAACTCGGTAACAAAGTCAGGTCGGTCTGGTGGGCGATAACAAACGCCTAGAAGTAGGTTGCATGACCTGAGAGCAATTTTAGCCCAGATAATCTCAAGATTAGAATGCATGTGCAGAGGTGATATCGGCAGACCGTCCTTGAACACAAGCAGTACGCCACCCCCTCTACGACCCACGCGATCACACCGAAAAAATGTAAAATTTGGCAGTATTTCACAATCAAGGACAGACTCGTTCAACCATGTCTCAGAAAGAGCGATAATCTCAGCATCGCAGTTGTGCACAAGCGAACTCAGATGATCACGTTTGTTGACGATACTTCTTATATTTCCCGTAAGGATACATAAGTTAAGTGCCTGAGGTCACGCACTGTGAGCATCATTCGTTTGCGTGGGACTTTTAGAACGTGTGATAGGTGGGTCAGGAGCAAGAGTGTCCAAAGGCGGTGCGGCGGCCTTATCGTTGTTCTTGAAAAGCTGACGGTGTGAGATCGCCTCATTCCAAACGTAAACCGCATTGTTCACGATTAGCTTATCGTAAATTATGCAAACCTTGTGTCCTAATTTCCTTTCATTTACTGAGCTTTCCCAAAGGTTCTTCCTTAACATGCGAATGCGGTGAGGGAAATCTTCTCTGATGGAATATTTCGTGCCTTTTAGTCTCGAACAGGCTCTCAGTACAGAAGTGGCTTCTCAGACCGCCTGGACGTGAGCCGATGTACGCGCTCAATGGAGCTGTACCTGGACCTTTAATATGTCACGAAAAATTGACTCCTTTACTGTTGCCAGCAAACTGTCTTGCGTTTCGAACACCCCTTCTTCGATCCCGTAGATAATGAGGTTATTTCGGCGAGAACGGCCTTCAAGATCTTCAACCTTTCGTGCCAGGTCCGTCAAGGTAAGTTCTAGCGATTCGATTTGCTTTGAAGATTCCTGAACGGTATTGCGCAAAACTTCAAGTGTTTTTACTTGGTCTTCAATTTGCTCAACTGTTTCGCTCGGTTCACTAAGTGAGGATTCGGTTGACTTTTGACTGAGTTCAATAGACTGTAGTAATTTATGGTCAGATTCCTGATTAGCAAGTATCTGAGCCAGCATTTGATCAGAAGGCAACGGACCTGGATTTGTTTCTATGTCACCAGACAACATAAGAAGATTATGAACGACATCAATGCAGTCACAGAGTAGGCAGAATAAACGTTGTGGGCATGGCACGACTATGATACATAGGCTGTTACTCTCAAAAGAGTAACTGTAAAATGTAGGCAGACCCAGTAAACCACGAATATCCTGGAGACATCCAAAATGAGTCGCAGGCGTCCAAGACGTCGAGATATCCTGTGTACGTCCCATGGATATTTGTGATGTGATCTTAACGATGTCGCAGATGTCACAACTGTAGCTATGTTCCATGGACGTCACATGGACGTCCAGTCTGTTTCCTCAAAATAGTTTAGTTGTTGGGGATATCCAATTCATTATATCCTCTGTACGTCCCAAAGAGAATATCCTGGGTACATCGAGATTTGGATATTCTGGGGTGATGGCATCACGAACAAAAAAGTACGTGCCGAACAGGGGCTGACTGGCGTTTCTCAAAAACTAAGGGCGGTCCTGTGCAAGATTGCATAATTTCGCACCCTCCAAAACTGACCGTCTATGTTACATTGAGCATTTATTGCGAAAGAAGCAGAGATGCGGAATTCTGTGACGCTCTCAAATTAGACTTTCGATGAACCTACTGAGTGTCTCAGACCAAGAGCAGTAAGAAACACAGGCGTTACCTTGTTGCGAAGTTAATACACCACGCAACTAGTCACTTGACTGTTGTTTTGTGCATAATCGAATTATACTTAGACAGCTCACCCTCCGTTTTGTTTCGGAGGCGAGCAGTACCCTCGAATTCGCGGAAGTTCGCGCGACAGGCAATATAGTATTTCTCTCGGAAAAGGAATGCTAGTACCTTTTGAAGCTTTTTCGACAGTGAGCTTTTCCATTTCTCTATTTGCTTTATTAAAACCGGCGCGCTCTGTGTTCGTTATAGGAAATACCAGAAACAGGCACAGGGGGGAAACAGGGAACGAAATAGTTATGTGGTGGCCACTCTCTATAGTTACGGGTCCGTTAATGGTGCCGACACCAACCCCCCCTCCCCCCACAACTCTCGCAAAGTGTTTCAAAATATGCTTTGAAGATGATAAAAGCAACTTCAAGCTCCCAATAAACATCCGTGCGGCGTATCGATCTCAAAGCTGTCAATATCCCACGGACGTCTGCTGTACGTTTGTGGGATGTTCGTGAAATGTGCAACAGGGGAATATTTTTTTGTCCCCTGGACGTACAAATGATGTCTATGGGATTTGTGGCATGTTCTCTGGGAAGTTCAAACCTCCGAGTCAGGATATCACGTGGATGTTCAAGAGACGTCTCTGGTTTGATGGGGACTAACCTGCCTTATAAAGTGGAACGGTGTAAAAGAGACCATGTTCGGTAGCCTGCCGTGCACACAACTGAAGAGAACGAGTGATGCGTGACAGTTATGTAGAGAAGACGAAGCCACGTGAGTCGATGACGTAGCTGAGCCATGATGAAGATTGTCGGCCAGTACGGGTTGTTCCACAGACATCATAAGCTGATCACCGTAGAACACTGATAAGCCATCCGTGTGAAAGGAAGATAGTAACACCGGGCTGTTGTTGACGAGAAGCGGTGGCAGGAAAACAGTGAGCACCTGCAGTATAAAGTGGAACAGTGTAAAAGAGACCATGTTCGGTAGCCTGCCGTGTCCACAACTGAAGAGAACGAGTTATGCCATATACAACCTTATGGTGTCCCATGTAGTAACGACCTCGGATAACCAGACGTCCTAAGGACGTCGACGAGCGTCCCACGGATGGAAAATGTACTAACATAGTTTGTTCAATGTTACCGCCCGAATTGGTCTACAGGACATGCTTGCCGATCAACTGAGGATATATTCGGGATAATTTGAGGCGGGTTGGGGGACGTTCTGTGGCACTCCTGTGGACACCATGGTAGGTTCTTGTAGGGTTCTATTGGTTTTATTATTATTTATTCTTATTTTTACAGTGGACTTTCTAGTGTTCAGAAGAAAAGGCACAAGAATGAAAATATAAACTTTTATTTTAACAGATGCTAGCAACTACGCCTTCAATTTCGAAGGTGCGCATGCCTAAACTGGCATCCATGTACATTATAATGTTGTACTTCGTACATAGTAGGCAGCAGAACGTTATAGCAATGTTTGCATGTTTTGAAAATATATAAAACAAAAGCACAAGTTATATGCAGGGGGAAGTTTTGTTTGCACACAGTAACACATGAATGGGACTATATTAAAGGGTGACTATTGCGGTACTTGAACATCTCCTTCAGACAACATACATCATTAAGTCATATTTTCAACTTGAAGGTGGGCATGTATTTACGGCTTAACCAAGTTGGCACTTCAGCACTCTTCTCAGCATCTTACAATATGCTACTTTGTGTGACATATAGGCATTTCTCCACTGTGTTAATGTTGGCTCATTTTAAAAACGTACAAAATAGATGATCCAAACCTAACGTACAGATAGGATGGGTGTAAAGATTTTTCATTGCACACTCTTAAAATAGTGGTCCAAAACATGACTAGATGAGTGTATGGTACATGAGTGAAAATGTGCATTTTATCACAGTTGCATAAAAATGACACTTCAGTAATCCTCTTAGTAACAAACGCTACATTGCGTTGCATAGCATAGACACCAAGCTGCTGTGGCAATGTCTGCTCATTTTGAAAAAAAATACCAAAGACAAGATCGAAAGAAGGTATACATAAAATAGTTGAAAAAAAAAAACGCTAAGCACTAGTAAACAGGAAACGAGAACAGTAGTCACTGAAGCTTCTACATTTATTTACAGTACTTGCTTTAACCTCGTTCACCATACTCCAGAACAAAATAGATGAAATAGAAGTGCAAGTATATATACACAATTACAGTGAACTCACAGAGGACACTCCTTTTCCCCTGTACTCATATGCTTATTTAGTGTTGTACATATACAGGGTGGGTGCTATAAAAGGTCAGTCACCATTTCGTGCGTGGAGTGATACTTGCATGGCGGACAGACATCCGCTACCACAGAGTGCATAATTTCTACCAGAAAGGCCTCAGAAAAAATTGTGGTTTCCAGGCACTGCATAACAAAATAAATACGACCAGACAAAATAAATACGACCAGACAAACTTTTGTCTTCATGCATTTCTTATGCGCTATACCGACATAAACACGGCGGTCTGCCACTAGTTGAGTGCAGATTCCGCCCAGGAGCGCTAGCGGCGTCAAAACCGAAAACAAATTCGTGTCGGCTAGCGCTCCTAGGCGGACGCGATACACAACAATTAACAGACCGTTGTGTTCACATCGGTATGGCGCATAGGAAATGGATGATAACGAAAATTTTGCGTAGTCGTATTTACTTTGTATTGCAGTGCTTGGTAACCACGATTTTTTCTGAGGCAGAAATTATGCACTCTGTGGTAGTGGAAGTCTGTCCGCCAAGTAGGTATCACTCCTCGCGCGAAAATGTGACGGACATTTTATAGCACCCATCCTGTACTTTGCATTTTTTCTTCATTAATTTTGTACCTGAAGAAACGTTGCATACCATCATAGCTAGGCGTTTCGGACCGCGGGGCTCACAATCACAATCATCTGATACGGCGAGATGCGGGCTATGTGCTCACATGAAGGTTGACACGATGTAGCTCTGCACCTGATTATATGGGTTATGGGCTGCACATATTAGCATGGGTTATTTTGCCAATATCTGGCACCAAGTATGATTTTATATGGTAAGTGCACCAATATGTGACATCCTCAGCCATATGTCAATCTTCACTTGAGTTCGTAGGACATGGCTATGTTGTGCCATATCAGAAGTTTGTCATCGTGAGTTTCAGGGCTTGAAATGTTGAGCTATGTTCATCATGTGACAGCTAGTACCGTAAATAAATGTAGAAGATTTCGTGTCTACTGTTTCATTACTGCTGTTTGACATCAAAGACCCAACTTCTTCACCCACCCCCTTTTCTACTACATCTAGAAGGCACATCTCGTCAGAGGTGAATCTGGTTGGAATGGTTGGGTGAATCTCAGTGTGAAGCTTGGAGGCCCAGGCAGCTGAAGCTTCAGTCTGACATTTCATTGCAAGGTAGAAATACATAAGGTGTAAATGCTATGAAATGATATCAGCAGAACTTGCTATGAATAACAAAGTTTCAACAGCCACAGAAATATAACTCCAGTCTCTTCACGTGTGGTGGACATACACAACAGGAAATTCCTATCTACAGCACGTATCATCTGGGAAAAAGGCAATGCGGCTGGTGTACTGCAGATTGCAAATATTGTTATTGCTTCATAGGCATGCACTACGTGTAACATTTTGTTCCTGAACTGGGTAGACAGAAGACGGTCACCGTGAAGTCTCAGAGTACAATGCCAGAATGAAAAGTGGGGTTAACTGAAGTGGCCCTGCAGCTACCCTCCCTTTAGATTACTGAAAAATTCAAAAAGGACATTTACATTCTTTCCACTGCAGACCAAAGAGTACATGGCTTGTGTATAGGGTTAAACTGTCATCACCATCATCTGAATCATCATCACTTCGGGTAAAACCAATTCAGCCACCGATACGTGCACTGGAGAAGGCTAAGTACTGCACATTTAGCACGGGCATTCCACATCTTGTGTTACCTAAATTGCGAGAAGCCCTTTATGTGTATATATATATATATATATATATGGATCAGGGTGCATCACGTAACGTGTCGTTTGACCTTTGTAAAAAAAAGGCTGAATAGAAAAATATGGGGTAAGCGGCTACCTTCCGACCATTCAATATGCCACCTACTAAAATTACTTTTGACTTGTTTACTTTTAAATGAAACAAATTTAAGTTTTCGAATTGAAGTCAGAAATTTGCCTAGTCAACGTAACGTTTTTCTTGCTAAATCAGATAGGCTGTGGTTGAATTAGCCAAACCCACCACAAAATACGTTTCGTAGTACAGTGGTTATGTACAGAAAAGTTGCCAGAAAATCACAGTTTAATTGCGCATATTTCAGCGATGCACTGAGTCTGCCGCAAAACAGCACTGAGAGGGTTGTACCACTCTCCAACTGATAGAGAGAAAAGCTGAAAATAAGAGAAGGGTAGCAATAATATATTTTGCTGCCGTCCACGGATATCACACATGATATCGGATACCAAACACGAGAGGGGCGGGGATGTCAAAGCATGCAGGAGGTGTACTTGGTTCCGCTATAGAGCAGTACCTTCCAACAGCATAGAAGAAAAAGTCAAAAGCACCAATTAACTTTCTTGCTTTATTTGTTTATGCCTTCGCATCCAGCAATCAGAAACCCATTTGTCTGCATGTACTCCCTTTCCTCCTTTTGTGCTGCTACTCTGTCAGGTGGAGAGTGGTATACCCCCTCAGGCACTGCTTTGCGGCTGACTGCTTTTCGTCGCTGACAAATGTGCAACTAAACTTCGATGTTCCTATGACTTTTTCTGGACACAACCTCCATATATATATATATATATATATATATATATATGTGTGTGTGTGTGTGTGTGTGTGTGTGCCGATGAGAGCCAAGAAGCTCGAAACGGCCGTCCACAGCTGGGATTGTGGCACGCTCGATCAGTAAACATACGTCTCACGCACAGCCATGGAGCATTTGCTCATTTTTATATTTGTATCTGTACTTACTGGCTTTGCACTGCGGACTCCAGAGGTGTTGCTAACACCCTGGAACATTGATGTCTTGCAGAGGCACAGTGTTTGTGCCGACCCAAGAGCGTGTCACATCCCTGCGCTGTGCCGATGAGAGCCATGAATCTCGAAACGGCCGTCCACAGCTGGGATTGTGGCACGCTCGATCAGTAAACATATGCCTCACGTGCAGCCATGGAGCATATATATAGCATTTGTATATATATATATATAGAACAAATAGGTTGATATATCAGACGGCTACGAAGTTGAATAAAAGTAAAATAATAAGACTTGGACTACAGATTACAGGAACGTTAACAAAAACTAATTTATTTAATAGGCAATTTAACACATAGATTAAAAAAAAGAATGGTCGACCTTTCGGCAGTGGCACTGTCTTCGTCAGGACAAAAAAAGCTACATATATATAAATATAGAACAAATAGGTTAATATATCAGACGGCTACGAAGTTGAATAAAAGTGAAATAATAAGACTTGGACTACAGATTACAGGAACGTTAACAAAAACTAATTTATTTAATGGGCAATTTAACACATAGATTAAAAAAAGAATGGTCGACGTTTCGACAGTGGCACTGTCTTCGTCAGGACAAAAGAGGTACAAGGGTTGCATATTGCTTAAATAGGTTTCCTGGGTGACATCACAATCGGTGCAAGTATGCCACGTGGCAGTTGTCTGAGTCATATTCTGGAACATTCCGCAAGGTCAAGTCCGGGTGGTGATGTCATCTTTCTTGGGGAGCCAGCTCAGGGTGAGCTGTACTGAGGCCATAGCTGAAAAGCAAAAAAAAAAAGAAAATAAAAGGGAAAAAATGGGAAAGTATATCCCATCTAGACGACCAGATTCCTTACTGTTGAAAGCACACCGGGATCTTCGTTAATGGTTGATTGGAATTTGTAAATGAGGTAAGACTCGCGTTGTCCCCTGCCTCTATCGGAGCTAAAGTTTGATTGAAGAATAAAAAGGGCAACGTCATTTATTGAATGACCAGGCTGGTTGAAATGACGAGAAACAGGAAGATTTGGCTTTTTATTAACGTCCGACCGGTGGTTGTTGAACCTGACCCGAAAAGATGTTTTGGTTTGACCTACGTATTGTGCTTGACACGCGTTGCACTGAATGGCATAAATGACGTTGGATTAGTTTGCATATTTGACATCTGCGGCCATTCTACGGATGGCAGCCTGCCGTCGGACTTGTTGGTCGGTTGACTTTGGAGCTGACTAGATTATCGCGGAGGTTTTGCGAGCGCCTGTAGGTCACACGTGGCGGTTCCGGGAAGATTTGTCGCATGCGCTCTGCCTGACAAAGAATACCGTGGTGGCGATTAAGTATACTGTTGATGTTGGAAACATTATTGTTGAATGTTACAACGAGGTTGACGGTACCATTGTCTGATTTGCGGTTGCGGTTTTGGAACAGAGCTTTGCGATCTGCCCTGCGGGCCTTCCTTATTGCGTCCTCAACTAAACTGGGTGGGAACTGGCGACTGATGAATGTTTGCTTGAGTTGGTTCAAATTTCTATCCAGATCACTGTCGCTGGAACAGATGCGGCTATAACGAAGTGCCTGGCTGTAAGGGATGGCAAGTTTAGTGTGCTGCGGGTGGCGACTCTTGAAAGCTAGGTACTGCTGGGAGTCCGTAGGTTTACGGAACAGGTCCGTAGTTAGGACCCCGTCCGTTAACTTTACCTTGACATCTAGGAAGTTAACAGTTAGAGCTGAGTAAGAATGGGTGAATTTGATAGACGGATGTGCTTGGTTAAAATTGCTAATGAATATATTCAGATCGTCCTCCGAATATAGTCAAACCATAAAGATGTCGTCCAGAAAACGCTTGTACAACGTCGGCTTTTTCTCGCATTCGAACAGAAATGCCTCCTCCAGATTACCCATAAAGATGTTTGCATAATTTGGTGCCATCTTAGTGCCCATAGCCGTGCCACTGACTTGCAAGTAATGTTTACCATCAAATTCAAAGTTGTTATTTTTCAGAATAAGGTTAAGAAATGTGAATAGAACACGAGGATCGTATGGGTTGTCCGAATATTTTAAAAACGCCCTTTGAGCTGCAGCAATGCCATCTTCGTGGGGGATGTTGGTATAGAGGGAAGAAATGTCTAGCGTGACCAGCAAACTTGAGGGAGCAGGTTGGCACTGACTTAATATTTCCAGGAAGTGATTTGTATCTTTAATGTAGGATGGAAGTTTTGGGGGTATATCTTTAAGAAGATAATCTACAAAGCTGGAAATATTTTCGGTAGATGTACCGTTACACGAAACTATCGGGCGTCATGGGTTCCCAGGTTTATGGATCTTGGGGAGCATGTAAAATCTGCCTGGCACGGGATCTCTAGGGAGTAAGTACTCGTACAGGGTGGTGTCTATCTTTTTGCTGGTTTTCAGATCTTTCAAGCTACGGATAACATTAGCTGTGATCTGTTCCGTAGGGTCAGCTTCGAGGACTTTGTAAAATGATGTGCAAGATAACTGCCGAATGTCCTCGTTAATATAATCAGTTTTGTTCATTACCACAATTGCACCACCTTTATCAGCTTTTTTTTATAACCAGATCACCACGTCTTTGAAGGTCGGAAAGGCTACGGTGTTCAGCTGGCGATAAATTGGACTGTGATCTACGATTGGATGAATGGCCGTACGCGTTAATAATATCCTTTTGGACTGCACGAATATACATATCCAGGGCTTTATCACGGTTACCGTCCGGTGTAAAACTGGACGGCTGTTTGAAAGGGTTGGAGTCTGGCTTGTCATGAAAGTATTCTTTGAGGCGTAAGCGGCGAGCGAAGTTATCTAAGTCTATGTGAAGTTGATATTCATTTAATTTATTGTTGCTGGGACAATATGAGAGGCCATGGCTGAGTAAATATATTTCGGAATCTGTGAGAATATGGGATGACAAATTAACGACATTATGAGACTTGGGGCTTTCGGCATTACCAGGATCAGTGGAGGCGGCGTCTTGATTTTGATTAATAATGGTGTGCTGATCCTGTGATGACGTACTAGTAATTTGGACAATACTTATCAGGCGACTATCCTGAAACGTTGTTTTAAGCCCAGTAGGGGCAACCTGGCTAACTCCGTCCCTGGCGAGCTTTTTGCGTTTACTTCAGTGCACGGCTTCTTCCCTGTTCTCAGCGAAGCGTGCTAAATCTGAGTTATGGTTGTCACCAAGAGCGGTTTTATCGCGAATAATTTTGGCTTCCTGAGAAAATTGGCTGATAGCGTCATCACAGTGGGATAACAACACATCGATTAACGCGGTGGAGGCATTGTTGATAATCTCGTTCCACTTATTTTGGTGTTCATTTTTAAGGGGGAAAGTAGGTTTAAGGTCGATTGCAAGTCCCTTTGGAATTTTGTTGTGTTGCTTATAGAGCTGCAAACTTTCACGATGAGAGCTATACCGTATGGACTTATCAGTTAGTTTTCTAAGTTTAAAGAAAGCATGGGCGCTAGGGGATGGTTGAGGGTCAAAGTTAGAAAGAGTACGCTCACCGGCGGTTAGTCAATCCTGTCTTGATGGTCGTGGTGTCCGTCCTCGCTGTCGCTGTTCCAAGATGGTGGCTTCCTGTGGAGTAGGCCACACCGGGTCCGGGACGGCGGGGGAGTCAGGTCGACGAGGTGGCAGTCGTTGTGCGAGTCGTGGTAGCAGGTTCTGCAGGTGACAATGGTTCCGTCAACCTTGTTGTAACATTCAACAATAATGTTTCCAACATCAACAGTATACTTAATCGCCACCACGGTAGTCTTTGTCAGTCAGAGCGCATGCGACAAATCTTCCCGGAACCGCCACGTGCGACCTACAGGCGCTCGCAAAACCTCCACGATAATTTAGTCAGCTCCAAAGTCAACCGACCAACAAGTCCGACGGCAGGCTGCCACCCGTGCAATGGCCGCAGATGTCAAATATGCAAACTAATGCGAAGTGCCCACGTGCTTCACAGCACAAATTCTAATTTCTTCGTCAAAATTCATGGTGACTTTGACTGCAATTCATCCAACGTCATTTATGCCATTCAGTGCAACGCGTGTCAAGCACAATACGTAGGTCAAACCAAAACATCTTTTCGGGTCAGGTTCAACAACCACCGGTCGGACGTTAATAAAAAGCCAAATCTTCCTGTTTCTCGTCATTTCAACCAGCCTGGTCATTCAATAAATGGCGTTGCCCTTTTTATTCTTTAATCAAACTTTAGCTCCGATAGAGGCAGGGAACAACGCGAGTCTTACCTCATTTACAAATTCCAATCAATCATTAACGAAGATCCCGGTGTACTTTCAACAGTAAGGAATCTGGTCGTCTAGATGGGATATATACTTTCCCATTTTTTCCCTTTTATTTTCCTTTTTTTTCTTTTAGCTAAGCTATGGCCTCAGTACAGCTCACCCTGAGCTGGCGTCCCAAGAAAGATGACATCACCACCCGGACTTGACCTTGCGGAATGTTCCAGAATATGAGTCAGACAACTGCCACGTGGCATACTTGCACCGATTGTGACGTCACCCAGGAAACCTATTTAAGCAATATGCAACCCTTGTACCTCTTTTGTCCTGACGAAGACAGTGCCACTGTCGAAACGTCGACCATTCTTTTTTTAATCTATGTGTTAAATTGCCCATTAAATAAATTAGTTTTTGTTAACGTTCCTGTAATCTGTAGTTCAAGTCTTATTATTTCACTTTTATTCAACTTCGTAGCCGTCTGATATATTTTTGTCCTGACGAAGACAGTGCCAAATATATATAAGCAGCAAATATATATATATATATATATATTTCACCCGACAGCACCAGGTTGTAGTGTTTGACATGCGAAAACTGTGCACAGTTCGGCATTTTTTCGTTTATCTACGATGCACAAGGGGACTGTGAAAGTGCATTTTTCTGATTTAGTGGCACTGGTGAGTGAGTTTGAGTGCTGAAATTGCCGAAGAACTAGAGCCATGTGTCATAGCAATGCGTAATATCACATGGGTGTCTTTCACACTGTTGGGGCACGCAGCCATAGTTCTGCAGAAGCTTCAATGCTCTAACTCCTCCACCAATGCCACTTCCTTCTCAGCAATATTACGCATTTCTGGTGAGACAGCAGCATTTGGGTTAATAAAAAAATCAACTACTGAAGACAGAAGAGTGGAACTTCGTAAATGCAGTATAGTGGTCCTACTAAACCAGAAAAAAAGTGCCTTAACAGTTCTCTTGCATCTCGTAGCACCCAACTTTAGTGGTGTACTTCAAAGGCACCTCTCAGCCCTTGTAAACGGTTTCCAAAAAATAAGGGAAAGAGTGGCATGCATGAAATAGGCAGCGTAATTTCTGTAATTGAAATTGGCGATGGTGAAGCCATGCAATTTGGACATTTGAGCTGGAATGACCCTTAGTAGGTGCATCAGCTATACCTGTCAATGAGGGACTCGCTTGTTGTCTGCGTGGATGCCCGTCTTCCCTTTGTCCTCCGCTTTTTTGCATGTCTTAACCAGCTGCAATGGCACCCTTCACATTCAGCTTCGTCGCTCCTTGAATTTTGCGATTTATTTTGATGGTTGCTGCAGTGTAAATGTGTAGGGATTACATTTATGAGACTTGACTATTACATTATGAAACCTATGACTACCAAAAAATTTACATCAGTTGCATACTTTAGTCTGGCCAGGTGAATTACGTGGGGTGTCTATCCTCAGTGTATTATCCAGAGCAAGTACTTCATAGAAAAACGCTACACAAACCTGATTTTCACGAGGAGGTGAAAACTGCATATCAAACATGACTGACGTGACAGCTGCTTTCAATCAACACTGCAACATCTGCTGCTGGTCAGATTGCTATGTGTTTACAGCAGCAACATGATGATTACGTGACCAACAGAGGTTATGAATCACTGCTGAACATACAATGAACAGAGGTAGTGATGTCAATTTTTGAAAGGAAAGCTTCAATTAAGCCTATAGCAAAACACACTATTCTAGAGGGCGTAAAAAAGGGAAGACAAGCTGGTGAACATGGTTCATATTCTGGTTCTATATATGGTGAGCCTGCTCATACACATGAGCACAAGAAACTGCTATGTTCCTATAGTCTGTCAAGCTTAAGGAAAGAAAGCAGAAATACGCAACTCTGCAAGAGCACTAACAAGTCAATCCAGTTTTATAGTTAGCTCATCAACATGTATCAGTCTATCTTCAGTAGTATGACGGCATTGGGGCAGTAGTTTATCGAGAATTGCAACAATGGGGGGATAAATCACTGCAGGGCATGAAATTCAAGATTACAAGACCATATGTTTGAGACCTCTAATCTTCAAGGTTGGCACAGTACAGGCTCATACTCCACCACCCCACACTAAGAACTTAGTACATGTGGACGAAGGATGAGGAAAGTCACTGAAAAGGTTGCCAGCTGCAGGACTCTGACTCATTCCATTGTGTTAACTTATGCAGATTTTTTTAAATGCATCTCTGATTTATATTCTAGGTGATTCCACGGAGGACCAGCCAGGCTGGTCCAGACGTGGCCTCTGATTTTGCTTGAAAAATTATACGCTGTTGGCCAATATCTCCAGGTAACGAAGCCATTTGTTTCAGGCCTCTATGTGCATTCGTTGCCGAGAAAAGAAAAAAAATGAAGCGTGAAGCGAGGTGGGACTTGCTTGTACCACACTTTTCGTTTTTCCGAGCTTTGGCTACTCCTGGTGGAGACGCCACGCCTGGAAGAAAACTTTGTGATTTTGTTTCTTGTTTCATTACTGCGTTTTGCATTTTACATAATATACTTACAATGTATGAGACCTAGAAGATTCAGCTTCGAAAAACTCATTTTTTGACCACGGCCCTGCCAGTTGTACTTTTCTGCCACTTCATCTGTCATGAGGTAGATTAGAATAGCAACATTTTCTAGTGGAATGCTCATTCGATGATGTTCTGCTCCAAATTTGTGAGCCTTTTCACCCGGCATAACATATTGTGAGCCTCTAAGTTGTGTGTGGTACACTGCATTAGTAGGATGAACTGCAGTGAAAGTTAGCCAACACGGACCATGCAGCCTGCGTTGTTTGCATTTCATCATTTCCATGTTCACTTTGTGAATTTCCTGCACTTTTTTTATACAAACTGCACATAAGTATTTCCATCCGTTACTCGACGTAACTGTGAAAGTTGGGAGTACATTTACTGGATAGAGCAGAGCCCAGGGTAGTGCTGACCATGTGCTCAGAGAAGTTGCAGCCTTTCAGGATAGCCACAGCTGCTTCGCGGTGCTAACACGCAATTAAAAAAAGCGTTTTGTGATAGTATTACAAACAATGTAAAGCGGGCTTCACCTATCACTCGAGCGTAACGATGTGAAGCCGACATACAGAATGAAGCCGTACACACACACACAAAAAAAATAAAGAACAATGGCACTAACGTGCAGTGGGCTTCACTTAACTCGTGGAAATAATGAGGGAAGCCGCCCTGCAGGATGTCTGTAATACCTACCTTCATGTGTAGTACCAGAGCCCGTCATCTGCAGTAGAATAGAAGATGGTGATGTGTGTTCTGAAACAAGGATACAAATGTAACTTCTAAACACAGATACAGAATACAACAATGATACGTTACTAATAATGTTTTGCTGGTGATTGTTTCCAAGTATATACGCATATTTGGAATGGAGAAGAAGGGCGCTCTTCCAATGGAGAACAAGGAAGGAAACAAGACCACAATCCCTGTGTTATGGGGCTTGTTGTCAATAAAACCAAAGGAATTAATTGCATTTTTTGCATATGTAATCAAGAGCATGTACGTTACTGACATTGAACTTAATTTTACCTGTGTACTGTATATTATAATGGCTGTTTTCTTACATAAAAGCAAGATACAGTTGTAAAGGCGGAAAACAACCAGACCAGGCACCTTTTGACAGAAAACCTCTTAATATGTTCCTGTGGAAGCCCTGTCGGTGCCATTGCTGACCTTCGGCACTTTGGGCAATAATAATTTGGGAAGCAAACGAGCTGGAAATATAGACCCATACCGAGACTTTGTTGTGTCTGTCCCTTTTTTCACGTGGTCCACGCCTCGGGGTCTCTTCTTTATGGATCTTGTCTCCCTGGTTTCATGTTTTTGTTTATCATCTATTCTAGTCACCAACTCGCTTCCTTCCTAGCCAGCCTTTTAGTAAGACCAGTTCCAAGGCAACGCAAGAGCCTAGGTCCACGATACGGCAAGCTCTCAATCTTATTGGCTTTGCATTAACCATATGTATGTGCAACTTGTGACCCCCACATAATGTCGTACCTTCTGTTTGCTGAACAAAGAAATCATTGGGAACGGACGGTACTTCCAGCACAATTTGGCTCTGAAGAACCCCTTGGCTGTCTTGTGGAACATATGCATACGCTTTGCAGCAGGTGCTGAGTGGAAGAAGCATTACCAACAGGCCAATTGTTGCATGATTGTCTCACCTGTCTGCTGATCATGCTGATAGTCTTCTTCATTACTACCACTCACATGGTAGCACATGATAGTCTTCTTGCAGCCATAAGGGTGGCTGCCGTTTCCTCCTCTGTGATGGTGTGTCTGACTCTGAGCTACATTGCGCTTCTGCGAGTGCTGCACTTGCTTCTGTATACGAAGCTGCAATGAGGTATGAACATCACTGTAATGTGAGCCGCCATCGTAGAGACTACTTCTACACTTGATATTCTCCCTATGTATATCTGGCCTATTTCTTTTATTACACTCTGTTCAACTCCCTGCAAATGTAGTTAGTTCGAAATAGCATACTTCAAACACAAATCAACAATTCCTTTCCATCTCTAGGACATTAAAATCAATAAGGAAGGTGTTTGTTCCTGTGTTTATGTAAATATTTTTGTTTTTTGCAACCTGCTTCAGAAATGTACTTAACACCCTGTGCACAACTCACTGTGCATACCACAATAATCCTATTCAAAAACATGTCAAATCAATGGCGCAATATTGTACAATACGATGATGCATTTACAGAAGATGCCTTTCATAGCAATGACGATCGGTTTCCATCCTTCCAGGCGTGGCAGCCCTTCCTTGATAAGGCTCCTCACGTTTTTGGGTGCGTGTTCAGGCCAAGGACATTTGTTTCCATGGACCCACGTTGACGGAACTACTTCCACCGTGTCATCAGAGATGAAATTGACAACGGCAAACTGCATCTAAACGGTAATTATCATATTTTTGTGTTCTTGGCACAAGCACTTTCTAAAGCACAATGAAGCTAGAAGTCAGCATGTAGAAGGGGGACGACGGCATATTTGTCATGAATTTGCGTCTAACAAGTTTCTTCACACCCTCTACGGGCCAGCATTTCAAGGTGGACAGCTTTGACACCAGAAACACACCGATGCGAGATGACGCATATGGCATATCATAGAGGTCCTCCTTAAGAAGGTATTCTCTGCCTATGATACAGGGTTTATTGCTACTGCGAAGAACTGCAAAACTGCTGATTTCAACAACATGTCCATTGATGCCGCAGCAGTTGTTGGCTTCACTACTGGTGAGAGTTGTGTGGCCCAGCTTCACTTTTTTGTACTGTGGGCTCCGACACTCGGGAACCAGAGGGCCGTGATTATGCTCTTGATGCATTTCTAAGCCCACTATTTTATTTGCCCTGGAGGGCATAACTGCAGAAAATTTCCCAGTATCTCTGGCACACTTTGGCACTAGACCTAGACATGAGCAAACTGCCCTTTCTCATGTTCTTTCTCACAGTGCTCTCTCCATCTTTCCGCGTCTGTACACTGCTCACAACCACAGTTTCATCATAATGCTAGCAAGGAGTTAAAACAGAAACACAGTTTGTTCTTAACTTCGCAAGTGTTCATGTCAGAACAGGGCTCTCTCTCCACTCGAAAGATCATGCCCCTTCTCGAAGTACCAAAATTCCTTACTTTTTCTTTGTTACCCAAAACGATTTGGATTCTGGATGAAGTTTACGAAGAAAAGGGAGGGAACATTTTATACTCATGTCTACAAAACAGGGCCCGTTTGCATAAAGTTGTCGAGCCCAAAATTCGCGGACACGTCTCCCTAAAGTGCGATTGTGTAACTCCTCTCAGTTCTTTTTCTTTTGTCCCCGATTTCAAACAAAGCACGCCTGAAGTTTTGCAAGCCGCCCTACACCAACGTCAAAATGTATTGACCACTTCACTGTTTACAAACAAGACGTGCCATCTGCGCATCCGCAGAGTTAGTGCGGGCAAAACACACTGAACGCAGTCATGCGAATGCTTTCCGCAAGTGCGACATCGGCTGTGTTGTAGAACTACACCGCTCTCGGCTCTATCCTTCACCATTTTTTATTCCGTATTTGCGCCGCGAAGCAACTGTGGCTATGAGCGACGTACAGACATTCACAGATGCAGATGGTACAGACGTGGACACACGTACAGAGAGAGGACAGCAGGAAGAAGTGGGGAACTGAGGGATTAGTATGCATCCTGGGCCGACTTTAGGGGGACCTGTGCCGACATTCGTCTGGAAAGTATTCGGAAAACCCAGGGAAAACCTCAGATATAGCACAGGGGGTGACAGGATTCGAATCTGTGTCACCTCTCAGTCTCGGCATGGGAAGCTATCATCCTAACCACTCTGCCACGGGAGCTGGCTCCTTCAACAATACCCGATTTAGACCTATGAAGGAGTCAGACAAGAGTCGCTACAAGACCACGTTCTTTACAAAAATGCCAAGCGAGGACCTATAGAGCGCCCAATGTATTTTTATTGAGTCTATAGAAACTCAATAGAAAATCAGCTCGTAATGAGTTTCCTCCATAGAAAGTCTAAAGAGTTTCTTATGATTTTCCTAATTGTATTTCTAATCAGGAATATCAAAAGATTCCCTATTGACTTCCAATTCAAATGCAAAGGTGTTATGGCGATGTGTTCCGTCCCCTATACATAGTCTGACTACTCTGACTCCATACTTATCGACTACGCCATTTCTTGGCGATCCCATGAATAGGTATATGTATCCTACCGACGAAAATTTTCATAAACACTGAGAGACAGATAAAAACTGACAACTTAGTTTTTTTGTGAGCGCCTGCTTTTGATTTTTTTCTTTCTCTGTCGTTATAGTTTTGGGTAATAAACAATTGGATTCGTGTAGCCAAATGTGCCATCCACATGGCAACACTTGCTGGACAGTTGCTTATATACTGTCAGAATGGGTTGTACATCATGCCTGCGATTAGCAAGCGTCATTGACACAGTCAAAAGTTGAAAGACGAGGTCAATTCGCACTGCTTAGGAAAAGGAAAGAGGGAAAGGAACGGGGGCTCTTCTTGTTGTGCATGACAGTGCAATGCCGATGAACTGCTATAATAAAAATATTTCAACTGTGTTTTAATTATTTTGGAGAGATACGAAACTCGCCCCGATCGGACGGCTGCATATGCGTGGTTGAATCAGTCGTCCCCGGCACCATCTTTGGTTTGGTGAGCTCGGTGGGCTCGCAGTTTGCACGTGAGGAGACTGTTTCCTTCGCACGCGTGCCGTTTGTCAGAATGTGTGGTATGAGATGGATTGCGAAGAAAACAGTTTGAGCGACATTGAGATTAATTTCCCGATAAGGGCTATAGCGGATCCCGCAGTAGGCGCGAGTCTTCGGACAAAATAGAAAAAAAACCAAGATGGCATGAAAACCAGCGCTGCCGTGTCCTCGTTGCGTGCTGGAGAGAAGAGGAGCCTGCGATTGTGCACTAAATTTCGGTGACCTTATGTATGTGTGAATGAATGTCTTGCCTTGTCGACACCGGTATGGGTCCTATAATAAACATAATCTCTCTTCCCAACAGTGTTACAACATTGAAGACGACGAGTACGTTGGGGAACTCCCCGCAGGGGGCACCGGCTTCGGCTGGTGATTGGTGAGTGGCGCCACCACGGACCCCAGCCCCCAGTCCTAAGGTGTTATCCGTACCGTGCCGAGGGGATTTAAAAGAAGGGTAGAAACATTGAACGGTGGCAGTCGGGGTCTTGGTCAAGCCCCGGCTGATGGGTTGTAACGACTCCGGGACCTTCCCACATGTATGGACATGAAGTGTGGGCGACTTCAAGGAATGTCCGTGCATCAAACCTGCATGGTTAAAAATTCAAACTCCTCAAAGGTCGCGGCCGCCAAACGGCCGCGGACCGAAGACCTTTCAATTGTAACCAAGGGCTTCAGTCCAAAGTACCTTGTTCTTACATCTACCAGCAAAGATGTAAAAGAAAAATACACACCATCAGAAAAAAATATTGCCTTTCTTATCGGCTTTAAGATCACTTTCAAAGCATATCACAGAAATCAAGAAAATGAGACCTGGGGACATACTAGTGAAATGTATATCAGAAGCAGACTGCAACTACATACTGAATGCCAAAGAAATGATGGGGACACCCATTGCAGCCTCGTTGCACAAAACACTAAATACTTGCAGAGGAGTTACGTCAGTTTCAGAAGTGATAGATGTGCCAACAGAAGAGATCTTGGAAAATCTAAAAGAACAGGAGGTCATTGATGTGCGAAAGATAAAGGTCCGCAAGAATAATGAGTACATCACTACTAGAAACTTAGTCGCCACATTTGATCAACCTACACTCCCCGAGAAGCTTACGATTGGATACCTCTCAGCAGAAGTTAGGCCGTATATTCCAAATCCGTTGCGCTGCTTAAGGTGTAATAGATTCGGGCATGCGACTGATGCCTGTCGAGGTTCACCTTGCTGTGCACACTGTGGCCAACCCCAGCATGAAACAAATGATTGCAAGGGTTCTTGTAGCTGTGTTAACTGCTGAAGCGGGGGGGACCACCCAGCATACTGTCGATCATGTTCGAAATGGAAGCTTGAAAGAGAAACACTACACATCAAGGTGACACAAAACTTAACCTACCCTGAGGCAAGAAAGAAAGCATCTCCGTTTATCTTTGAAAAATCGTTCGCTTCCGTAATAAAAGTAAAGCCCAAAATGGCAACATGTGCAACTCAACCTGAGGTAGAATCAGTACCAAATTCACAAGAAAAACAAACTGACACTATTTTTCGTCCCACACAGAGCAGCACACCTACAGTGCTGCCTACCACCTCACATTCCCATATGGAAGATTCCATGGAGTGGAATGATGAGGACTCGAGCTCTGAACTGTCCTTAGCCAGTTTGAGCTCACAACCACAAAGAAAGCATAAAGCTGGCTTGTCTGCCAGCGGCTCACTTCCTGATATTTCCGACAAAGTGCTGGCAGAAGCCAGAAAGAAAGCTCCAAGGCAGAAAATAACTGCACCCAAAAAGACATGATCAGTTATCTTCACTTAATCATCTTATCATTAGGACACTTACTGGGCTGCTACTTTTGAGCGTATGATAAACAATCGTCTCGTTTATTAGCTTGAGGAAAACGAATGTCTAGACCGTTACCAGTGTGGGTTCCGGGCTGCGTGCTCAACTACTGATCATCTCGTGCCGCTGGAAACAGTTATTAGGGAATCGTTTGTCAGAAGGCAACACTGCCTCTCTGTCTTTTTTACTTAGAAAAAGCTTATGGTACCGCATGGCGCTATGGTATCTTGCGAGATCTGTGCTCTGTTGGAATCCGTGGTCGCATGCTACGCTACATGGCTGACTTTCTGGAAGGGAGAACATTCAGAGTTCAACTAGGCACGGCCTTATCACGCCCATTTATAAAGGAAAACGGCGTCCCACTAGGCTCTGTGCTGAGTGTCACACTCTATATTGTTAAAATGAATTCCATTGCAAAGGTCATCCCCCCCCCCCTTCTGTCAGCTATTCCTTGTACGTGAACGATATTCAAATATCTTGCAGTTCCGTTGACCCTGGTCTGTGCGAAAGACTGCAGCTAAAGTTGCAGCTAACCATAAGCAAGTTAAGCAACTGGGCCAATGAAAATGGTTTTAAGTTCTCACCAGACAAAACAGTATGTGTTCCATTTTCCAGAGTAAGGGGGTAACACTCGAACCCAGGTTGAAAATGAATGGACATGATTTATCAGTCAAGTCAGAGTGCAAATTTTTAGGTGTTATTTTTGATAAAAAGCTCACCTTCTCTCATATGAAATACCTCAGGACAAAATGCATGAAATCCTTAAAGGGGCCGAAAAGTGAATATAAACCTATCGAAACTTTATGTTCAGCGAAAAGCTTGAACCTTCAAAAGTTCAAATGTCAAAGAACTCCGCTGAAATCGCTGTAGTTTTTCTGTAATCGAATTTTCCATAATCGCATGTACAGGGACCTAGTAGGAAACCGAGCAGTCTGTCAACAATGGCATGACCCCGCGCCATCTGTCGAGGACGCATGTAATACGCGCACTTCCGGGCGCTAATCCGGTGAAAACGAAAATGGCAGTGGGCATTTGTGACCGCTTTCTACGTCGAGAATGTCGAGCCTCTTGGACATAAGTGCGCTGGAATTCCTCATTCGAGAACTGTCACTCACACAGAACTGTTGTTCGTGCGTTACCGTGCTGGAAAGTGTGTTCTTCGCAGCAGAAGATTCCTCGTCGAGAGATTAATCGAGTCACATTCGTCCTCAGGAGTAGCTCACCGTGCCGTGAACATGGACTGCTTTGTGAAATTTCCATGTATCAGGGAGAAGCACTTATGTAAGCCGAAACAAGCGCTGTTTTTTCGTCGTGCAGGTGTTCATGTGCGAAATGCAAACCGACGGATACTACGGTGGATACTACGGTTTTTGCTGCCGAGAGGTAGAGAATGCGTGTGAAAAGCAGACAGACGATTGCATCAGAACAAACGAATATTTCGAAATACTGTGCCTTGACACCGAAGTACTGCCAGTGTCTTTTACATACATCCGAGAAACCGAAGAGCATGGCAACGTACACGGCAGCGCCATCTGGTCTTTACGCGCTACTTCAACGGCAAACTGGACGGAAAACCCTTATTTCTGCAGGAAATTCCGTTTTACCACCCGTTGGCAATTCACGAGGATATGGGGTGCTCCGTGAAAGCACAATAGAAAATACTCCACTGGCTCTCGATCTGCGTCATGGATGCTATTAGGGATGCTTTCCCATCAGTGCGCGGACCTGTATAGAAATGTTGTCAGCACATTTCCATTTCTTGTTTGCTGCAAGTTTTTCTCATTGCTTTTTCTTTGCTGTCACAGCATATTATAATTACTAGTTTGTACCTGGAGGGTTAGGTAACCTGTGGGCATAGATGTATTTGTAGGTTATACTCATGTCTCACTTGTATATGTGAGGAGTAAGTAATACAATTTTCATCAGTGTCATTCAGCTGAATTGTGTTCATAACCTTTTAGTATACTTCTTAGTGACCGCGTTTCCAAATGTCAACTAATAATTGAACCAAGATTGGGATTTAACACTTAATTAACTCTGTTTTGCTAAACGGAGTACTTGTAACTGATTCATTATCACGTCGCCAACTAACATTTGTAAAGAAGGACTTGAGGGCTGACTTCAACTGTTATTAACCCTTGATCTGGGTTCAAAGTTAACAATGCACCATTGGTGTGCAAAGTACTCCAAAATGGCTAAATAATTTATTGTACAAGTTCTCTGTTACTGTAATTGAGATGTACTTTTGTAAAGTACTTTTGACAGCCCTGCAAATTGAAACTGGCTTCAGTGTACACTACAAATGCATCGTAACATTTAATTGAAATATAATATAAGAGCAGAAGCAATTCAAACTATTTCTTTCTTTTTTATTGTCCAGGGATTTAGGAAATAGAGTAGGACTTCCTGCCCTTTGATGTTTTGACGTATTTGAACGTACAGTTGTAAAACCTACAACAAAATAAACAAGATAACTATAAACAGTTTTGTCTTTCCCTTTTGAATTTAACAAGCTAATTATATTTTACCATTTGTTCACTTTTGTATTCTCCGTTGGTGAAAAGATTACAGGAAAAATGATGCTGCAGATCAAACAATGATCTGTCATCTTGATGAAGATCAGAACATTTCTTCAGGCATGCTAAGTGAGACAAAAGAAATGTCCAATGAAAATTGTACAAAAACAGGAAATCTCCGTCGACTAAAACTTTATACATGTGGATGTTACCACATCGTGTAGTTTCCACCCAAAAGTAGGACTAGGCAAGGTTGTTTGGAAGGTTGTTGGGATGTTGATGTGCTATACCGTTAGAGCACATCAATGTAGATGAGGAGCAAACACAGTAGACAGCGTAATGGCTGATAGAGCCCTGCACCATCCGCGGATGGAAGCGGATATCCGCGGATATCCGCAAGATACTTGCGGATTCGGATGAAAATTTAGAATTTTCTGCGGTGTGCGGATCGGATGCGGATGGCGCGAGGTCGGATGCGGATCGGATGCGGATACGAAGGCAGCGGATCGGTAGCGGATCGGACGCGGATATACCGAGTGCTGGAATTTTTCCACCAGCAATTTATTTGTATTGTGCTGCGACAGCGAGCACATGCTCGGGTTCACCTTTGACCATGCACGGCCAAGACGGGAGAGAAGGCATTCTGGCGTCTCGAATCGCGCGAGCACCGACGAGGTAGCGTTCCACACGTTCCAGAAGTCTCTCCATAACGTGTTTGTTGAAATGTTTCCCCTTGCTTGTCGTCGTGAGTCGTTCCGTGACAGCATGGAGGCAGCCGAACCAACATATGCTTCCGGCGGTCTTTACGCGTCCTTCGAAACGTGCGGATTTTGCGGATCGGATGCGGATGGTGCGTTTTGGTCAGCGGATCGGATGCGGATGTAAACTGTTGTGTGTGCTGCGGATGCGGGTCGGATGCGGATAACGGTTGCGCGGATGCGGGTCGGATGCGGATGTCAAAAATCTCATCCGCGCAGGGCTCTAGCTGCAAACTCAAGTGAAGATTTATTCAACAGAATAAGAAACCGAAAGCATGAGCAGAGAAAGGCAGTGCCCTGCAGTGTGTGGTGAACCATATTCATTTCTGAGAAGGTAGGATCGGAAGAGCAATAAAGAGAAATGACAGTTGCGTCCGAGATAGGGGAACTCTGCAAATTTTGGGACCAATATGATGTGGTAACCTTGCATGGCTCACTGCAGCTCTGACACACATTGAACAATTCCAGTAGTTGCGGCTTCAAAGACAATGAACGTTTGCTGTTGCACTGAGTATTCAAGTGTAGAGGATGCATCTCTAGAAAATTAATTAGTGTTCCTTAGTCATAAAGTCATAACTCCATCTCAACAGGAAGTATTCTCGTACCCTGCAAACAAGCTAGTAGTTCTCATCGGTTTCTTCTCCTCTTGTTGAGGTCATACTAATGTTCTGCACCTGTCCAAAGACTAAAAAAAAAAAGTCACAAAGTCTGTAACACGTAACAAATCTAGTGCTTCCATCTGTGGACTTTGCATACCTGCTTTCAGTTATTTCTGTCATGTCAACTTGAGTGCCTGGATCACACATACGAAGCAGTCTTGCGCCACTTCAATACTGGAAGGCCCCTAAAGTTAAATTTGTTGATGTTGACAAAGTTGAGTACGGGACAAGTAGGAAAACATAAGTTAAATGGAATACGTCGTCGCTGTATTATAACTTATACTTGTGTGACGCCTGTACATACCTAAGACGTTGTGTTGAACTCGTCACCTGGGTGAAGCAAAATCACTGGGTACTGAGCATCAGTGTGCTTCAGACGTTTTCGCAATTCGCCTTCTACGGCATCTTCGTAGTCATCGGCAGCAAAATGAGCTCAGCACATACCACACGACTGCTACATCTAATAACCGAGTGCTTTGAACCACATTCGTTTTCGTGCACTCTCCTGTTGAATCTTGTGGTAGAAACGCCTGCCGCCGATGGTGAACAAACATGATTTTTGCATCCCCGAACACCAAAACCACACCACTCATATGTAGGTCTCTCGAATAAGTGACACAACAACCACTAACATGTCATTCACTTCTCTTCGCGCGACCAACACGACCGCCCACGACGTAAACAATAAACGCAATGACACAGACGACCTTGCAGATGGTGCGGCGGATCGTAGCTCCTAGCGGCGAAGTAGCTGAATGCTTTATTAACGTAAAAGCTATGGAAGTGAGCGTCATTTTTAAAATAGTGTTTAGCTGTAAGATAATGTGCACCAGCTTCGTTCTCTACAAAATTAGCTCTCACGTGGTAAGGGTTGACCAATCCCTGGGAGCCCTGGACCAGAAACCCAAGTTGCTCTTTTTCGCCGTTCGCTGGCAGCACCGTTCATGTTCCGGCAATCTTCAAAATATTTATACGTAAATAATATGCCGAATTGAGAAGTAATGTTTCTGTTTCTGTTTGTTATCAATCAACGATGTTGTGCACGACAGTGGGCAAAAATATGGGGGTTATTTTTCACTTTTCGGTCCCTTTAAAGGGACAGTCGCATCGACCACAGATCGATTCCGAAACCACAGTGAAATGAGATTCCCCGTCCTTCACTGACCATGACTCCGAAAGTCCCGTTCCGATCGACGGAATACTTTTTGCATAATTCGTGTGTAAGCGCGGCTACAGCAGACGACGGAAGCGGGCGTCAAGCGGAACTCCCTGCTGAGAATCTTTAGCAACGTCACATGGAATCTGACCAATAAGAACGCGGCGAGCAAGAGGAGTCCCCGCGGCTTGCAGCTTGCATGAGCAAGGTCAGGGAGACGAAGGCGAAGGCACATACGGAGATGGCGGACTCGGAACGCGGAAGTGGCGAATCGTGCTGTTCAAATGCCTTTAGTAATAGCTCCCGTGACGAATATACATGTTTGATGACGGCCCATATTCGACGGATCCGCTTATTCTGCAAGTCGCTGGTGATGTACGTGCCGCAGCTGCGTTAGCGCAACAGAACGAGCCTCAGGACCACTGCTTTAGGTACGTTCATGATCGGAGTGCTCAATACTTAATCCCGTGACATTCACACTACGACGCAGGAAACAATCCAAGTGTTTGTGCGGCGTCTGTGTTTCTCAGGAACTGGATGAGTACCTATATGCTGCAGTGCTGGTGAAGTGGTAGAGTTGTGCAATGACGGCACGCACCACACGCACGCATCACACTTTGTTCCCAGCTCCCTGTCATCGGCCAGAACTTCTAGTGGTGTATCTACCGCAGTATTGCAGCGACGATCACAGTCTTCGCCTACTGTGCCCACGATAGATAGGCACGTCGAGCAATCCTTATTTTCGTAGTTGTCGTCGTTGTTTGTACACACGGCGGATGCCCCATGAAAGTTACGAAGGCTCTAACCAACTGTGCAACTCAAGGGCCGGGTTAGAATTAGAATGATTGTCAGGAAATTACTATGCTACGTGTTTAGGAAAGTGTCCTTTCTTTTTACAGCTACGTCAGGTGTACTGCTTATTGTGTGTTTACAAGCTGAGTTTGGAGATTCCTTGGACCGAAAAACAGACGACAGATACCTGGGTGTGTCGTCCGCATGATTCGCCAACGTTTTTCCATCCTGGTCCTATCAGGACTATCATCTTTAGTGTGCCTCATTTCCTGTTCACACCTACACCATAATAGACTTGCGTAGTTTCCAGTTGAGAAGTGTGAAACAGAATCTGTGTTACCACAGTAATCCCGAGAAGTGCAAAGGAATAGGCAGGAGCAATAAACTACCTGGCCATAAGTGACAGTTATACTTTTAATGATAGTGTAATGCCTCTTATCGTTGGCAGTATTATAGCATGTGAGGGATATAACACGTCAAATAATTTCAGGTAACGTTTCATAACTCACTAATGGTACAGTTACACCTCATTATCATAGTAAGTGATACATCTGTCTGGGAATGTCCAAAATTTGTCATTCCCACGGAAGATTGTTCTGCTTTGATACAGCAAAACAAATTTTGATACCTGCCATTGATCCAATTTTTTAGCACCACTGTCTTGTAAACAGCTTTCAAGACTGTAACTTCAGAGATCCTTGGCAGAGAAATATTTCTTGTCTATGTATTATAATAATTATTATAATGACAGGCAATAAGTTACGCAAATGTGAATAAATATTTGTGTTGACTGAGTGTTGTCCATTCAAGAGCCATTACACAAGTCCACATCCAACTCTTCACGCACATATATTTATTATTTGCTATGCACAGACAGTTATCAGCGTGCACCACACTGGCAATGTCCCTTGGGATCTGAAGTGGGGACTCACAAAAATAAAAAATAAACAGTTTTGTAAGTACTTCAATTGCAATGAAAACGGGACGATTGGACAGTAAATTGGACGGTTTCATTATAACAGTGGTACACAAGAAAAAAAACTCGGGATGTTGGGGGGGATCTGGATCGATCTCTGGGCATAACCAAGTGTAAAATTTTAGAAGGGTTAGTACATCCTGAAATGGCCCTCATGCCTCAGACCCCACTACTCGATTAATGCACCTCCCTTTTACAGTAAGAGGCCTCTTACTATCTACGGCATATCCTATGAAAGCTCACAGGACAGCAAATTTGGCCAATGCTTATGTGACAGTGCCTCGTAGAACATGCAGGTTTTC
This sequence comes from Ornithodoros turicata, assembly GCF_037126465.1. Taxonomy (NCBI): domain Eukaryota; kingdom Metazoa; phylum Arthropoda; class Arachnida; order Ixodida; family Argasidae; genus Ornithodoros; species Ornithodoros turicata. The sequence continues at coordinate 197,297,681 of NC_088201.1, read as the reverse complement.
TGTTGAATTGACACTACATCTCTGGTAGCCCCTTCAATGTCTGGAGGTAGGTGCATCATTTTACATTTAACCAGGAGTAATGTATAGCATTGCAAAAAAGGAAACAAGGGCTTAATCTCAACGCTGCATCATTCATCATCTCACAATAGCGTTGTTGTTGTCAGCCTCTGCACAAAGATTTGGGTGGACCTGAAATGGACCTTTTTTTTTTCTTTTCATTTCCTGCTGTCAAGTTATTTTGTCTTGGCATGTAGCTGTGAGATGTCAGTAGAAGCCATGAAGTCATTCTCTTTACTTCTTGAACTTGGATGAAGAAAGCACTGTTCTGGAAGATCCTAATTTGTCAGAGGCGTCGTAAAGGCATTAGTGTAAAAACCAGGTCTCTCAGCAAAATTGCCGTGCGAACACGTACATTGTTTGATGCCGTTTCATGGATGGATGGGACTTGATCAGCAGCACCTGGTCCTTCTATAACACAGAACATCAAAAGTGCACCTCAAGTTGGCTACGACAACCGCAAAAACCGACGCCCTACAGCACACAAACAGTTCACAAACAGAGAGATAAAAGGTAACTGGGAAGTGGGTTATGGCGCTTATGTTACGGACAGAGGTAGTGTTTGTATAGTGCCTGTTTCTAACACCAGCACACAAACAGCGTCAGTTCTTCCTTTTAGTGATCGGGGTTCATAGTTTGCGAATTGTTCTGTGTCCAAAAATTGTAAACACATTATATGTATTTAAGTAATATACGTACCACTTGCGCTTGACCCTGTCGAACTGCCTGCAGCTGTAATACACATGAAAACCAATCATGTCTACCACATTCCACAAAAGTCACAGGTTCAGTAACAGTGAAAGTTTCATGATAACGCGTCCGACAACGAGAAAAGTCAATCACGTTCATATGAATGACATCACTTGAACTTGTTTACTGTATTTTATTTATCTAGTTATTAGTGATAGGTTAGGGGATACCTTACGTTGTACCGATTTCGTCTTTTGCTGCTAAGTTACTCACGCGCAAGAGTGACAGACCCGATTGGGAAACTACATAGACATTGTGACTTACTGTCGAAGTTGCTGGCTCGCTTGGTTCGTGGAACACTGTCGGAACGGCGTCAAGTTTCAATTCGTTCCTTTTTTGTGTCAATCCAAGTTGCACTTCCATGATGTTCTCATCCAGGTACACATTATCGGTGAAATGCGAGGAGCATACACGGACAGCATGAACACTCCTTGCTTCATCTGGATACCCGCTAGTGATGTAGCTGCTTCCAACTTTCGCTTCGTCTGGGGTCTGGCTGTAGCTGTATCCTTGGCGTGCGAAATCAAACATCGAGGTTTTCGAAGGAAGTTTTCCTGGAGTCGGGAACGCTGCGTCGGTTTCCAAACGACATCCCACGCGAAGCATGCAAGCGTAGCGATAGTATCCGAGTCACTAGAAAGTGTCACATGTGAATACGGGCGACGTGCCGGAAAAAAACAAAGCAGCCCCAGACTTGGCGGCAGGCGACAGCGTCCTTCACAGCGGATTAGCCAGATTCGACCTTGCGTCACGCGATGTTGTTGGCGCTGGCGCTTTCGAGGATCAAAACGAAACCGGATCTTTTAAATTCGATTCCTCATCACCCGGTCCGTTTTGGAAGGAGAAAATTTGGCAAATAGCTCGTGGCAGTGTACCGAACACATTGGTATTGGATTCGTAACCACGGTTCCGGATGCGACAGTCCCTTTAAATCTTCTAAAAGTGCTATCGCACAGATCGTGGGGAGCAGACAGAGCAACTCTACACCGCATCTACATATCAATTATTCGCTCCAAACTTGACTATGGCTCTGTGGTTTATGGCTCAGCACGTAAATCTGTCCTGAGTTGTCTAGACCCCATTCACCACCTGCAGGGTCTGAAACTGGTACTGGGAGCATTCAGGACCTCCCCAGTCGAAAGTCTCTACGTAGAACGTAACTAGTGGTCATTGAGTCGATGGAGGTTCTACTTAGCATCTTCTTATGCATTAAAAGTCTCGGGGATACCCATGTCACCCAGCTCTGCCGAGTATCAAGGGTACTCGTTTTGAACAGCTTTTCCTTCATAAGCCTGCGGTTGTCCCACCGCTTTGCATGCGCATCCAAGACGAGGTTGAGTCATATGGTTTTTCCGAATATAGTTGTCAGGTTGTAAAAGCAAACGGGAGAGTTCCTCCGTGGCAGCCAACTCCAAAGCATAATTCTTCGTTAACTAAATATAAGAAACAGGATACTCCGCATGTCGTGCTACAGCAGGAATTGCTGGCACTAAAGCAAAGTTTCGGAGAGCATGTAGCCTTTTATACAGACGGGTCGAAGACCAGTACAGGAGTTTCATGTGCGATGATAACGGAGGCTTCTACAAGATCTCACCGCCTGCCAAATATGTTATCAATCTTCAGTGATCAGGTTTATGGTGTAATCTTAGCGCTCAACTACATCTTAGAACATCACGTCAAATCTTCAGTCATTTACACTGACTCACTTAGTTGCTTACAAGCCATATGTAACATACAGATGTCAAAGAACCTTCTTGTACAGAGAGCGCAAGGCCCTGCCAGTAGAATAATCAAGAAACCTCGGCGGTCCTCGGACCTCGTGGTGGTCCTAAGAATAACAATAAATAGTAAATGGCAGCAACACTGGAACCAACAGCACTATAACAAACTCCGCCTAACGAAGATACCATAGGGAATCAACCAAACAATTTAGGAAACCGTTTTCATGAAGTGATTTTAGCTCGATTAAGGCTCGGTCATACTTTCATCACGCATGTTTTTTTTACTCCGTGGAGAGGAACCTCCCCAATGCACATGCTGTGGTGAGCAACTCTCTGTGGTGCACATCCTAATCACATGTCCATTACACGAAAATCACCGTCGTCGCCATTTTAAAGAATTTTACCAATATCACGTGCCTTTTCACCCTGCTCTATTCCTTGGGGATGAACCGCTTTTACCCTACATGAGAATTTTCAGCTTTTTTGGAGATATCGGCTATTTAAATGTCCTATAAGTGAATGACTTTCTCTTTTACTGAGGTTTACATCTCAAATTCTGAGATAATTCGGTTTTAATTGAACAGTTAGTTTTACCTTTCCACACACATAACAGTTTTGGCGCATTATAGTCTAGTTGCTCATGCGCCATAAAAAAACTGCAATCATCATCATCATCACGTTGGCGAACCGCGGCGAGCCGTGACACGCTGGCAAGCAGTACCTGCTCGAAAGGAAGGGGACACAAGTTGCAGTGTAGGCTGCAACTTTTCGTTGCTGTGTGCGAGTATGTGTCTATGTTGACGTCAACGAAGGAACCTCTCTGACACTATTCGTGAGAACAGGACGATGCGCACAGCACAGCAGCTAGACAGGTGAGTGTGAAATTTTAGGGTTTAACAACGTATGGTTTATTAATTGGGTAATTTCATTTATAATCGAGCGAGGGGCCGCGACATTTTTATTTCCTTCGGGAAAAAAAATATATGTTACTCCTTATCCAAAAAGAAGCAGAACAAGTCTAGTCCCAAGCAGTCTCTGCGATATTTCGTTCTTGGTCGGCGAGGCTCCAAGTAAATGAAAGCGATTTGTGCAGTTCCAGCTTTTCCATATTTGGCGATCTGGATCCTCCGAACGGCTGCTTTCTTCTGGAAGTATTTTTTTTCTCTGGCAGAATGGTTGCTGAAGATTGAAGGTTGAAATGTTGCTGCAGACAATTAAATTTGGTAAGAAAGCCCGAAAAAAATTCGAAAAAATCGCAAAAACACCTCCAAGGATGTTCGTAGCGCAAATTTTACAATTTCTTGAGTGGTCGCATGATTTCCGATTATGGCGAAACTGATGTGAGATGAAATAGCTTTTTTTACTCTTCCGTTTAGCATATAGTGCGTTATCATTCCTTCAGGCATCCGCTGTCTTCGCTGAAATCGCTGTTTTCAGAACCGTTTTTCTCAAAAGGGCCATCTTCAATTTTGTTTATAGTTTGTGCACACTATTTGATGTTATAAAATAAAATTTCTGCTTATTTTATTTCTGCAGGGCGCTCAAATTCTCTTCCCGTGTCTTGGTCGCTTTTAAAACCTATGAAACAGATCGCGTTTTTTACCCGTTTACCTTCTGCTGAAGACTACGTCATTAGAGGCTGAACCAAGGACGAAGCAAACCAATACCAAGACGAACCTCTACTATTATGACTGTAACTTAAACAAAAGCGCACACTGTAGCCCACCCACCTCTCCCCTTAGGATTAATCCTCTGGAGATAAGCCATTTCATGGTGATGTACGTGAGAACAGGAAGTCTCGCATGGAAATCTCTTCACATGCACTTCGCGGCGTCCATTTGTTTCAGAGCTCGGTGGTTTGTGTAAGCAAGCCTGGGAATCCTTATCTGCTACTTTGCTTCCTGGTTCGAAATAAGCGCAGTGTCGAAGCACTGAAAAGTAGGAATACCAAGGGCATGAGGGATCACTCTGGTTTACACTTCGCAAAATAAACTTCGAGAATAAACAGTTCAAAATAAATCACGAAAAAATTCACGGTGTAAAGATAAATCCGTAACAATCAACTTTTGCGATACAAACGCTTCAGATTCAAACTTTCAAAATAAATCGTCTTTGATTGGTCGACAGGCACGACTGCTTCCGAGCAGCGAAGGCTTTTGGCTCCTGCATCTGAAAATAGTTCCCCGCAGGGTGTGGCTCTTTGTGGTGTGCTGGGAACGAGAGTACCGAGACTGGACGAATCTTTTGCTCTATTTTTCGCTGGCTATTAGGGTTCTGTTGACACACTGCAGTGACTGCAGTTAGTGCTTTGTTCTGCTGCTTGCCTGTCAAATTTGAGTATGTCAAACTCTGAATTTACCAAATCAGTTTCCGGTGTTGGTTCCAGCTACGGTGGACATCTGCTATATTATGAACATCGTCACGGGCATCGGCATTCTCTGCATGGCTGCCTTGGTTGGGAAATCAAAGAGTTGAAAAACGACGGTCGAGGAAAAACACGAAAAAGCCCGGTACCGGTACCTTGTGGATGTGTTGTGCTTGTCCGTCTGTGTGTGTTCCAGCCCCAGAACCGTAGAATCGTGAAATCGGAACCTGCCTGTGTACTTTTCTGCGTGTGGTTTTCCTCGTGAGCCTCCGTTCTGATAAATTCAGGGGACAGGTACTGGACAGACTCTCTAAATGCCATTCTGCAAATAAGCTGCATATGAACCTGAAGAAACTGTATGTTTGTTTGCAAGTAAAAACTATTTTCTCTCGGATTAATAACTTAAGTCAGCAGAGGTGGCTTCATTTTTGTAACCTGCATACGGTAATTTCAAACTAGAACGAAATGTGATTCTTATTTCTGGAACATCCACATTGATTCGCGCACCTTACTAGACTGCGATTTGCCATGCAAAAGCTTCAGGAGATGTATCTAGACATAATACTTCAAGCACTTTGTTTTCACTAGTCCGTGAATACCCTGGAACCTAAGAATGCCATTGTTAAGGTCTTACAAACTGTGAAATTTTCTCAGAGAAATTTTTGCATCTCTTTTATTCGCGTGGATATACAGTGCAAATTCTGGTTACCAGATATCGGAACTGAAGAAAACCAAAAGCAATAAGTATCTGAAATCAGAAGTGTGAGAAATGACCGGCACCCTCTGTTGTATTTGTTTGCCTTCCTTTCTCTCCTATGATCTTCACATTTAGAAATCCCCAAGTACGTTTATTAACAGACCACTCATTATGCTAAGCACACACGTCAAGAAGAGATCTAAAATTTATGGTACCAGCTACTTCATTGTATGAAATGGTACCCTTGCACCTATTTTTACAGCTTATAAGTATTGTGCAGAAATATGAAATCGCTATGAAACTTGCATCCTGCACGACATTACATTAAATGTGCTGGCTGCAGTTCTGCAGCGTTGTTTCCCCCTCAGGGTCAAGTGAAAAAGCAAAAAGAACGCTCCGAGTCTTACTCGCACACAACCATTATTTCGGGACCATGTCCTCGCGAGTGTGCTTTTGAAAACTATAGCGGCACATAGGGAAACCGATGTTGCATTTGCCCAGACCCGCTATTTGCAATAATTAAACGAGACCTATTACTACATCCACTTCGGCTGTATTACATGTTGTCATCTCTTATAACTGCAAAAATATGGTTTCTCAAATAATTAAAAAATCAGTTCATGGACACGCTATATGCACCGCGCCTACTATAAATTAAACAGTGCTTGCTGAAAGTATACTGGTATTTGTGTTTTATGTGATGTATGGCCTACATTTTCTTTTTGACCCGCTATGGCAGTGTGAGAGCTCCTACCCCAGTCTAGCTAATTCCTCCTCTTTGTGCTCCATGCGGTCAGATACATGTTACATTGCAAGGAAGGTAGCTGGTACTACCAGATCCATACAGGTGACTTAACATGAACACAATCACATAGCAGAGTGAATAACAACCACCTTCGTTGACTTATCTTGCTCGGTCGATGGAGATCGAAGTTGGCCCATTTGTTTCCTCACAGTTTTTTTATTGGCTTGTTCCAGCTAAAAGTAGAAGCCATGCACTGAGCAACAGGGCGTAACAAAAGCCTCCACAAGCATGACTTTGCCTCTTTGGGAGTAGTAATGTAACAACCCAAGTTTTGCACAGAAAATCCACAGCAAGTATTGCACTTTTTACTTTAAATTATTTTAAAATTACTTTAAATTTTTTTAAAAAATTTAAATTTTAAAAATTTTTAAATTGTGGAAAACCTGACTCAGTGCAATACTTGTCGTGGATTTTCAATGTAAAACTCGGGTTGTAGGAAATAAAAAACTAGATAGAAAGGAAGAAGACAGTGGGAAACGATTTATTTGAAAATCAACGACGCCATCTTGAAGAAATCACGCCGGTGCGGGCGACTGGAGCACGACGGTTGCAGAGGCAGGTGGCACGCTAGTTCCAAGGCATCACACCAGATGGCGCCAGCATCGTAGCTCTATACGAGAAACACAGAGAACAAGAAAGTACTAGCGACACGTAAAAATGGCAACACTGCTCGACAAGTCTAAGCATGCCAGAGCGCGGGGAAAAGGCTTAACCGCTACTGCTAAACAGCACGGAGAAAACACTACACATTGGGGGAAAAGGCTTAAGGCAATCGACTAGGCCTAACCACAGCGTCACAACACTTCGCGGCTAACACAAGGCGGGAACCACACGATGGTAAACGTGCGTCAACAGGCTTGGACACCGCTAAACAAGTCTAAACATGCGAGAAAAGGCTTAACACGAGCACGGTAAAACAACGCACAAACATCGGTAAATCACTCACCTTTTTCCCTGCTGCGACGGAGCGTCCGCTCTCGTCGACAGCCAGGGATCAAGTGACGACGGAGCGAACGACCGCACGTCTTCTCCCAACGAGAGCCAGAGGTGGACTGACGTAAGCGCCACTCTACGGGTGCTACGCATGCGCGCGCTCGTAGCGCCCTCTGCGCGCTCCTACCGCCACCTGCGAGAGGCTAAGAGAGAAGAGCATTCCTGCGCCCTCTTCTCTCGTTGCTCATTGGTCGTGAGGCTAAGTGAGAAGAGCATTCCTGCGCCCCCTGCTGGCCGTTCTCATTGGTCCAGACATCATCCTATTGTCTCAGGGCTACACTGTTTTTTTCCACTAATGCTCCTCTAGACAAGGTCAATCTGCAGTGAAGCCAAGGTATGACGTCATCACACACCTGCGTGGCTCAAGGACGCGTGCGCTCTAGACAGGGGACCTATTATTTATTGAATCACTATCCCAAGATTATTTCCTTTATTCTTCTATAACGATTGCATAGGAAACTATTACAGAAGAGCACCATGCATGAAAGCTGATCGAAGGAATTCCAAAGTCTTACTAAATGAGACTTGCAAAAGAACAAAATATCCTAACAAGTAACTCCATCAACGGCTAATTAGAGGACTAGGCACTCAACAAATCAACGCGCGCAGAACTCAGGGCAGCACTATCGTCAAGACGACAATGTTCCTTGTCAAAAAAGACAAAATACAAAGCGTTAACAAAGGAAAGCATGCATATCGGGGCATGTCAGGACACGTCAGGACAAATTCGCACGACTGTTGGGCAACAGAGGAAAACGAACACTTGAACAGAGTGAAAAGACGCGCACTATCAGCGGACACGTACACTACATTCCCTCATTGTAAATCCGCTCGTCACAAAGTCCACCTGCATCGTCGAACACCATTCACCAGTGACGAACCACACATCCGCACCCCATCAGAGGCAGACACAACCCCACCTAAGCTACGCTCTTCTACTGACGATCAACGCAATTGCCAGGATCATAATTATCGTGTCTACACCCGCCAGTGTCCAAGAGAGAAGTGAATCCTCGCGCCCCCTGCAGGCCAGTCTCATTGGTCGTGACGGCATCCTATTGTCTCAGGGCTACCCTGTTTTTTTCCACTAATGCTCCTCTAGACAAGGTCAACCTGCAGTGAAGCCACGGTATGCCGTCATCATGCAGGTGCGTGGCTCAAAGACGCTTACGCTCTAGATAGGGGACCTGTTATTTATTGAAACACTATCCCAAGATTATTTCCCCTATTGTTCTATAACGATTGCATAGGGAACTATTGCAGAAGAGCACCATATATGAGAGGAGATTATAGCATTTCATTCCCAAAGTCTTACTGTACAGGTAAAAAAATGGTGCAGCAAGACATGTTCATCCCACACGAGAACCAGGTAGATAATTGAATAATGATGCTTTGTTCCTCCTGAATAAAGTCACACACCTGTCCCCCTCGCGGTTACTCTGTGAACTAAATGAATCGCAAAAGTATTAAGAATAGCACTATTCCCATTCAAGGCAGCACTATCGTCAAGAATGGTTCTCTTCAAAAAGGAAAAGCTACATGTAGAAGGAAAGCATGTCAGAACAGGCCCAGGCATGTCAGCGCATGTTTGTCAGACAACAAGGGGGGAAAAGCGAAAAGAAACAAAGAAGAAAACCAATGTCAAACTATTTCTAAGCACACGCACTCCTCTTATTCAAAAACAGTGCTCATCATAAATCTGTCCAGGGGAATACACACCATTTTGCTACACTTTTTTCCAGTAACGGTCAATGCATTGCTACAGACTACGTGACGTCGTCACATCCTGTCCGAAGAAGAAGACAGCGGCAAAGACTCCTATTAATTATTGAATCGCAAGAGTATTTCCTTTGTCCTACTCTTAATGACATTCATTCTCTCATTAAAATTCAACAGAAAAGCACCCTGCATATTAATGATTTTCACCCCAAAGGCTCATCATGGTCATTAGAATTACAGTAAACTACCACTGCTCTTTAAAATAATAAGTGAGTCCACTCCACATCACCTCCATGCCCACCCGAGAGCCAGGCAGATAATTGAATAATGATGCTTTGTTCCTCCTGAATAAAGTCACACACCTGTCCCCCTCGCGGTTACTCTCTGAACTAAATGAATCGCAAAAGTATTAAGAATAGCACTATTCCCATTCAAGGCAGCACTATCGTCAAGAATGTTTCTCTTCAAAAAGGAAAAATCTACATCTAGAAGGAAAGCATGTCAGAACAAGCCCAGGCATGTCAGCGCATGTTTGTCAGACAACAAGGGGGAAAAAGCGAAAAGAAACAAAGAAGGAAACCAGCATCGAACTATTTCCAAGCACACGCACTCCTCTTGTTCAAAAACAGTGCTCATCATAAATCTGCCCAGGACAATACACACTATTTTGCCACACTTTTTTCCAGTAACGGTCAATGCATTGCTACAGACTGCGTGACGTCATCACATCCTGTCTGAAGAAGAAGACAGCGGCAAAGACTCCTATTATTTATTGAATCGCAAGATTATTTCCTTTGTCCTACTCTTAATGACATTGATTCTCTCATTAAAATTCAACAAAAAAGCACCGTGCATATTAACGATTTTCACGGCTCATCATGGTCATTAGAATTACAGTAAACTACCACTGCTCTTTTAAAAAGTCACCTCCAGACTTATGTAATACATGACCCTTTCTATGCTCCTACATTCGTTGTCTGAGGCTACACCTGCGAGCAAAAAGGTGCGGAAGCCAGGGGGGCAAAGTTCCATTCGCGCATTGCGATCAAAAAGGCGCGAAAGCCGGGAGCAAAGTTCCATTCGCGCACGCCAAAGCACAAGACAGAACGCCTTTACGGGAACACGATGGCATTCGTATACTATATTAATGATTATTGCATTGCAGTTTAGAAAAGCTTCTACAAAACTATAATTTTAGGAGCCCATTAAAATTCAACTTTCTATGGAAACTATAATTGCCCTATTACTTGGATCGCTACTAATGAAGCGCTCCAATTTTTTCTCTCTTCCCATCTCAGCCTTGTCATGCAGTGAAGCCGTCTCACATCCAAAATAATTAATTTACACTGAGGGTGCCGTGCTTCAGGAATTCCTATCCTGCGCTCAGATGCAAGCATTTCTTCACGGATACAGCTGACTTCCTCAACATACCGAGCTCCTAACAACATCTAACAAACAATCAGAGAAACCCACTTCTCAGCTGCACCATGCGACTTTCTTCTGCGTAAAATCGGTGATTTGAGGAAGAGAGCAGCGAAAAATTGCGCGCACTTGTGCTTGACTTAAAAAACCTGAAGCATATGCTAATAAACTAAGAAAAAGACACTCAGGTCTGGTATGTGATAGTGCCACATACGCAGACGCATTGCACGTATGTGGCACTATCACATACCAGACCTGAGTGTCTTTTTCTTAGTTTATTAGCGTATGCTTCATTTTTTTTAAGTCAAGCACAAGTGCGCGCAATTTTTCGCTGCTCTCTTCCTCAAATCACCGATTTTACGCAGAAGAAAGTCGCATGGTGCAGCTGAGAAGTGGGTTTCTCTGATTGTTTGTTAGATGTTGTTAGGAGCTCGGTATGTTCAGGAAGTCAGCTGTATCCGTGAAGAAATGCTTGCAACTGAGCGCAGGATAGGAATTCCTGAAGCACGGCACCCTCAGTGTAAATTAATTATTTTGGATGTGAGACGGCTTCACTGCATGACAAGGCTGAAATGGGAAGAGAGAAAAAATTGGAGCGCTTCATTAGTAGCGATCCAAGTAATAGGGCAATTATAGTTTCCATAGAAAGTTGAATTTTAATGGGCTCCTAAAATTATAGTTTTGTAGAAGCTTTTCTAAACTGCAATGCAATAATCATTAATATAGTATACGAATGCAATCGTGTTCCCGTAAAGGCGTTCTGTCTTGTGCTTTGGCGTGCGCGAATGGAACTTTGCTCCCGGCTTTCGCGCCTTTTTGCTCGCAGGTGTAGCCTCAGACAACGAATGTAGGAGCATAGAAAGGGTCATGTATTACATAAGTCTGGAGGTGATGTGGAGTGGACTCACTTATTATTTTAAAAGAGCAGTGGTAGTTTACTGTAATTCTAATGACCATGATGAGCCTTTAGGGTGAAAATCGTTAATATGCACGGTGCTTTTTTGTTGAATTTTAATGAGAGAATCAATGTCATTAAGAGTAGGACAAAGGAAATAATCTTGCGATTCAATAAATAATAGGAGTCTTTGCCGCTGTCTTCTTCTTGAGACAGGATGTGATGACGACACGCAGTCTGTAGCAATGCATTGGCCGTTACTGGAAAAAAGTGTGGCAAAATAGTGTGTATTGTCCTGGGCAGATTTATGAAGAGCACTGTTTTTGAACAAGAGGAGTGCGTGTGCTTGGAAATAGTTCGATGCTGGTTTCCTTCTTTGTTTCTTTTCGCTTTTTCCCCCTTGTTGTCTGACAAACATGCGCTGACATGCCTGGGCCTGTTCTGACATGCTTTCCTTCTACATGTAGATTTTTCCTTTTTGAAGAGAAACATTCTTGACGATAGTGCTGCCTTGAATGGGAATAGTGCTATTCTTAATACTTTTGCGATTCATTTAGTTCAGAGAGTAACCGCGAGGGGGACAGGTGTGTGACTTTATTCAGGAGGAACAAAGCATCTATATTCAATTATCTACCTGGCTCTCGGGTGGGATGAACATGTCTTGCTGCACCATTTTTTTACCTGTACAGTAAGACTTTGGGAATGAAATGCTATAATCTCCTCTCATATATGGTGCTCTTCTGCAATAGTTCCCTATGCAATCGTTATAGAAGAATAGAGGAAATAATCTTGGGATAGTGTTTCAATAAATAACAGGTCCCTTATCTAGAGCGTAAGCGTCCTTGAGCCACGCACCTGCATGATGACGGCATACCGTGGCTTCACTGCAGGTTGACCTTGTCTAGAGGAGCATTAGTGGAAAAAAACAGGGTAGCCCTGAGACAATAGGATGCCGTCACGACCAATGAGACTGGCCTGCAGGGGGCGCGAGGATTCACTTCTCTCTTGGACACTGGCGGGTGTAGACACGGTAATTATGATCCTGGCAATTGCGTTGATCGTCAGTAGAAGAGCGTAGCTTAGGTGGGGTTGTGTCTGCCTCTGATGGGGTGCGGATGTGTGGTTCGTCACTGGTGAATGGTGTTCGACGATGCAGGTGGATTTTGTGACGAGCGGATTTACAATGAGGGAATGTAGTGTAATTGTCCGATGATAGTGAGCGTCTTTTCACTCTGTTCAAGTGTTCATTTTCCTCTGTTGCCCAACAGTCGTGCGAATTTGTCCTGACGTGTCCTGACATGCCCCGATATGCATGCTTTCCTTTGTTAACGCTTTGTATTTTGTCTTTTTTGACAAGGAACATTGTCGTCTTGACGATAGTGCTGCCCTGAGTTCTGCGCGCGTTGATTTGTTCAGTGCCTAGTCCTCTTATTAGCCGTTGATGGAGTTACATGTTAGGATATTTTGTTCTTTTGCAAGTCTCATTTAGTAAGACTTTGGAATTCCTTCGATCAGCTTTCATGCATGGTGCTCTTCTGTAATAGTTTCCTATGCAATCGTTATAGAAGAATAAAGGAAATAATCTTGGGATAGTGATTCAATAAATAATAGGTCCCCTGTCTAGAGCGCACGCGTCCTTGAGCCACGCAGGTGCATGATGACGTCATACCGTGGCTTCACTGCAGATTGACCTTGTCTAGAGGAGCATTAGTGAAAAAAAACAGTGTAGCCCTGAGACAATAGGATGATGTCTGGACCAATGAGAACGGCCAGCAGGGGGTGCAGGAATGCTCTTCTCACTTAGCCTCACGACCAATGAGCAACGAGAGAAGAGGGTGCAGGAATGCTCTTCTCTCTTAGCCTCTCGCAGGTGGCGGTAGGAGCGCGCAGAGGGCGCTACGAGTGCGCGCATGCGTAGCACCCGTAGAGTGGCGCTTATGTCAGTCCACCTCTGGCTCTCGTTTCGAGAAGACGTGCGGTCGTTCGCTCCATCGTCACTTGATCCCTGGCTGTCGACGAGAGCGGACGCTCCGTCGCAGCGGGGAAAAAGGTGAGTGATTTACCGATGTTTGCGCGTTGTTTTACCGTGCTCGTGTTAAGCCTTTTCTCGCATGTTTAGACTTGTTTAGCGGTGTCCAAGCCTGTTGACGCACGTTTACCATCGTGTGGTTCCCGCCTTGTGTTAGCCGCGAAGTGTTGTGACGCTGTGGTTAGGCCTAGTCGATTGCCTTAAGCCTTTTCCCCCAATGTGTAGTGTTTTCTCCGTGCTGTTTAGCAGTAGCGGTTAGGCCTTTTCCGCGCGGTCTGGCATGCTTAGACTTGTCGAGCAGTGTTGCCATTTTTACGTGTCGCTAGTACTTTCTTGTTCTCTGTGTTTCTCGTATAGAGCTACGATGCTGGCGCCATCTGGTGTGATGCCTTGGAACTAGCGTGCCACCTGCCTCTGCAACCGTCGTGCTCCAGTCGCCCGCACCGGCGTGATTTCTTCAAGATGGCGTCGTTGATTTTCAAATAAATCGTTTCCCACTGTCTTCTTCCTTTCTATCTAGTTTTTTATTTCCTACAACCCGAGTTTTACATTGAAAATCCACTACAAGTATTGCACTGAGTCAGGTTTTCCACAATTTAAAAATTTTAAAAATTTAAATTGTTAAAAAAATTTTAAAGCAATTTTAAAATAATTTAAAGTAAAAAGTGCAATACTTGCCATGGATTTTCTGTGCAAAACTTGGGTTGTTACATTACTACTTTTGGGAAGCATGACTTTGGCATAAATGCTTTGTGCCGTGATAAAGGGTACTATGACTGTGTTCGCAGTACCATTTAAAAAGTTGGCACCTATAGGGCTAGATTGCGGCCCCCTATTGCGTGCTGATATCCTGATACCTGCAGAGCTGTAAGCTGTTCTTCCAGGTGAAAGAAAGCTTGAAGACTGCATACCTTGGGGCTCACTGCCAGACATACGTTTGGAGAAGAAATTACTGGACATAAAGCACAAGTGAGGCATGCTCCAGCCAGGCCACAAGGAGGTATTATTACTTTGAGCCACCGTCTCTTAATACACCAAAAACAATTATTTCAACTGAAAGAAAGACTGTGGGCTTTTTTTTTCTGTTGTGGGAGAAGGGCACACGAGATCACAATAAATGGTTTCCAAAAGCTGCTGCGTCGCATTCTGACATGACCTGAGTCAATATGGTCAGCTGATGCACTAAGATCTAGAGAAAATACATGTCAGCAGATGTTGAGCATGCTATAGGAGCGGGTCTGTCCTTGAAATGGTGAGATTTGTTCACTTTCCAGATGACTTGAGATATGTGAAAACTATCATAAATGTTGACAAAGCTGTTATGAAGCAGCGATTGCAACTACTCTGTAGAACTGGGCAGAACAATAGAATGCAGAATTTGTTCAAAGTGGCTGTAGCATCGTACAGATGGGATATGAATGAGCTGAGGAAACATTTTTCTTGCGTAAGAACAAATACACCTGTAGGTTCTCAAAAAGGAAAAGCAGAGTATCGACTTTCCAAGGAGACAGCCACAAAGGTATCGTTTTTTTTAAATGTTTTGCTTCCTAGCCGACCTCAACGGACGAACAAGCTACAGCACATTACGGTGACATTTTTTTTGTTATTTACAAGAAAAATAAACCTGTATATGTTCAATATGTTACAGGAGAGGACTAGTTATACAAATAAGAGAAGATTTCTTTTAGACGACCTATATGTGAATAGACTAACTAAAAAAATGTATTTTTTTGCTAGTGCTTGATATTCTCAAACACTTGGTTAAACAATGAATATAGATCAGCTTGATATTTTTATGTGAAGCTCATTCCCATAAATAATCTGGGGCTCCTTCAAGAGTGCTAATTTGCCAGAAAGTTATGGTAAACTTGACCCAAAATGTGCTCCGTTCTTGAGTTCTCAACACGTCACCAGATTTATTCTTGTTCTACATGCCCTTTGGGATGGCAGACCCATGCTTCCCCTCTAACACCAGGCAAGTAAAGCGCACAAATGATGTAGATGTAGATGTCAGAAGGAAGCTCGTAAGGGACAACTTTTTCATATTTTGGCACACTTTAATACGCCCCACTGTTAAATAAAACAAAGTGAGGAGACAAAAAGGTTTACATTCTATATATACATTAAGAAAAATCAAAATTTTTTCAGTGATATTTAAGAGTGTAAAGCTACACCTCAAGCTGGTTTTGGCTGGAATAGCCCAGATTGACAGTTACACAAGCAATGTATGCCAAAATTGAAAGGATGAAGGAAAAAAGGTATTTTAAAATGGCTCACTGAATTTACTACTTTTTGTAGCTTACACCTTGACGGGTGTTCTTTATCCTAAAATGGTTTTATTGCCAAAATCCACGAGAATGACCGTCACCACATTTACAAGTTTCAAATGTATACTAAGTAATAACAAACATGTATTTACTTTTTCTGCAATCAAGATGTGAATTACATCGTTGTGTCGTAGGCTTCAGTGAAAAATCGTAACTGCTACTCACGTAACATGTGATGCCAGTGTCTTTCACCCCACCCCATGTTATTCCATGAGCAGTTAGCATCAGAATCAATGAGCTTGCATCGATGCACTTATGAAGGATAATTTCATGGGTGCAAGTTCAGAATCAGTGGCCCATCATAAATATCATTAATTCCTATCAAAAATAAACAATTAATTGTTGGTATTCATTAATCCGAAAGAATTGCTCCTCGCTCTCAAATATTTCGTGAGATAATTGAAATTTACGAACGCACTATATCGGCGGTGTGGTAACGCGCTCCCCATGTATTCTCTATAGGGGCGGCGCGGAGGAACGACGCCTAGCTCAGAGGGCGGAGAAGCACGTTTCCGCTTCTTCCGGCGATGATATAGACTGCATAGAGAGGAGGACGGCGTTGCGCTGGGAGGGCGACGCTCGCGTTTTGTAACACTACATATATCCTTAATGTAGCAGGGCGAACAGGGATCGCGCGGTGGCTCAGTAGGTCAAGGGGGAATGAACTCGGCACGTGGAATCCTTCCCAATAGACAGAAAGGGACTATATGTGTTAATGAACATACTGCAGTGCTAACCTAAAATGTTGTTCGTGGCTGTGGAGCACGCTCATATTTAGTATGCCATGTGAACTAGGGGATCATTTTCTGGCACAAACATTAAATGAGTGAAGACCCCAAAAAATGTAAGCACTGTTTACGTGCATTTGACGACCTGCATTTTTATTACTGAGAGGCTCTCTTCATAGCAAGAGGGCAAGGGTGCTGGCAATGCGGCACATTTTCATAAAATGTAGAACCAGAGACATAGAAAAAATTGACAGCATAGCATGATCTCAATCATGTCATTGTGTACGTGATTCTCTGTGTCCTGCTCTACATTTGTTACTCTTTTTGCGTAGTTGCTGCATTTTAGCCCAACAACAGGGGTCAGCAATTAGAGATCATTCAGAACATGCACGGCATACATTTCCTTATTCTCCGTATTCCTCATTCAAATAACGAAGTAAGTTGAAGAAGTAACCGTGCGAAGAAACAATACAACAGTGAACAACTTCAGTA
The DNA here is from genome assembly GCF_037126465.1 of Ornithodoros turicata. NCBI lineage: Eukaryota > Metazoa > Arthropoda > Arachnida > Ixodida > Argasidae > Ornithodoros > Ornithodoros turicata. Next base: position 197,280,681 of record NC_088201.1, on the reverse strand, counting down.
CACTACAATATGTCACATGTAACAATATATAGTATACCTGAGTGTTTCCCGAACTGTGTGTTAGGACCCTCGTTGAGGCTGCGATAGCGCAAGCGGGTCCAAGACAAAGCAGATATGCGACAAAACCAAGGAAACAATGTCACTACAACCGCAATATATTGAAGTTGTTTTACAAAAATGCAAGTTCAGTTCAGCGCACAATCAGTCGGGAACCAAGCTAACTCGCAGCTCTTTCAATCAAGTGTGTCGTAGTATTCCTCGATGTATCATGACGAGACCCTGGACGTACATCAGACGTCAATTGCGCGCAGTAGTATAACATTCATATTACTGTATATGTGTCAGGGCAGAGTTCAAGCTTCCTAAACAAGAGCGCCACACACACTTGCACAGAAGGAGAAAGACATCAGCTGTCGCACACACAGCCATCCTGAAAGCTATGCTCATCTTCGTTGATGCACACACGAACCCACAGGAAGTCTGCCGAAGCTCTGCCATTCGCATTAAGCACCTGTACTTTGAACTGCAAACAGTTCGGTGCGCGCTCCACAAAACGAGAACAGCTGATTGCTGATTTCATGGGCGCGGCCATGCGAGCCGAGAAGGACAGTTCAACGTTCAACAGGAAGGAGAATTTTAGCTGAGCTCGAAGGTGGCGCTAGTTTTCGGTCCAACAATTCCCAGAGTGAACCGACCTCGACCAGCTCAGATAGCTCAACACTTTCTATTCTTTTTATTATTATTTATTATCATTTTTGTTTCGTTTCCAATCCTAATTCCAATTTTAGCTCGACGCTCAACCGCTCAGCGCGCGTCGGAGGTCCTTCACGGCAGGGGGGGAGGGAGACCAGCCCTAACCCAACCCAACCCAACCCAAGCTAACCTAACCGATGATTTTATCTGCAAATGCTCATTAATGGTCATGGTTAAATAACCGTACCAACGATTTTTTAAGCTTCTTTACATGAATAATTGGAATAAAATAGGCAAGAATATGTCGAAGGCGTGACTTCTCGTATAGTACTGGTCACCGCCGGCTCTTCTTGATGATGCCATTTTCAGGGGCCAAAACTCTCAATTCTCTCCTTCACGCAATAATCGCTGCGTTCGAATCTGTCAGTTCGAATTGAAAAAAAAGAAAACGAAACTAGGGTTGCAGGGCGGGCATTGCTGTAGAGAAATTATCCTGGAATCACCCTGTCTGCATCGCAAATCGGAATGGAATGGTGGGAACGGTTTAAGAATGGAAGAGGAATGACACACGGTAGTAATAATTCGTGGCATTGCGTCCCGAGACAACTCTGATGATGAGCGACGCTAATTTGGTAGGTCTGTGGGTGGTCTTTGCCCACCTGAAGGTTCCTTTGCGTCCGCCGAAAGGCACCTGGTAGTAATCGGAGGAATGGAACGGCATCAACATTTATCAGAAGATATTGTGGAATTAGCGTTTACACAAAAAGGGCAGATGTTTTCTGATGAAAGGAACATGCTCCTATATGGACCTCGATTAGTCTTATTCTGTTTGTGTTTGCGGTCCCCCAGGTATGCACGATCCAAGTCGCATGGGTGCATTTGCTTTCAAAATCTTGCTCAGACGACTTTTGCAGCCCGATCTCTATATGTCTCGGTACTCTCAATAGCAGTCGTTAGTGGTAACCCCGATGAAAACTGTGAAAAAGTAGAGGAACAATATAGCAAAAATTTTGCTTCTCTTCTGCACTCGTAGAAATGCAATTTGACTGCAACGTAACCGGGAGAAGTCGTAGGCGATAAAACCGCAGTGCAGGGGACACGAAACAACGGCACACGCACGAAGCGCTGTGTTTCAGTGCTTCGTGTGTGTGACGTCTTTTCGCGCCCCCAGCACTGGGGTTTTATCGCCCTTAAAATGTACCACCAGACAGCCCGGTTTTATCGCTTTTTAATGCGATAACCACAGCTCTGAATTATGTAACCTCCCGGTTCCGTTCCGGGTTGTCGCTCAGTACCGTAAGAGGCACGCGGTCCTTGCGGCACTCCAGAAAAGTGGGAGGGTCGCCCCCCTAGTCTTTGGTTAGGGATGCGGCTGCCCCGTTGCCCCTGCCTTCCGACGCCTATGGTAGAGTCAATAAACAGCTGGTATAAAAACAGCGGTTCAATTCCACAGCGTGTAGCAAAGGAACGGGGAACTCTCACTTCCCTAAGGAGAAGAGTACTTGAAGCATATTCGTGTTCTTAGTACTGCAAGCACTGCCCATCACCTGCACTCAGCGTTGACTAAATCATTGACCGTGCTGATACAGGTAGAACGATGTAAGCTGCTAAGCTTTCAGCCTGAGAATATTATTTTCGGCGCCAGCGTATCTCGACGTTTACGTGCTGCAGAATCTGTCCGGAGAACACTCTTCCAAAGTTTATATATTGCATCATGGCTGATGGATGGGCGCCGTCACGCCGGGTAACTTCAGCAAGTAAACATTTCCCTTGGAACATAGTCACCAAATTATGCTTCCTTTTCATCTCTGTACGTTCCAGAAACATACGGTTTCTGACCGAAAACAATATCGTTTCGAGCACAGTTGACATACAGAAGTATACTATAGAGATCCCGTACCTTGAAGACCACCACCCCAAACGTGACTGCCACGGTTCCGGTTTTGGCCCATATCCATGTCAAAATTCAGGGATGGATATTTCAATACACATGCGTGTTTCAATATTTTTAAACCTGGTGTGGCTCTCAACCAGGACAGCCTCCCATACCGCTGTATCTGGCTTTTGTTCAGGACGTCCTAATTAAAGATTTAATTAATGAATTTAGGTAATTAGTCATCTTTATTACACAATATAGTATTTCTTGGAAAAGATATGCGCCTGACCGTAGAACTCAACTGTGAAAATGACGTGCTCTCGTGGCTTTTTTATAAAAAATTCTCCAAACTGAAACACACACACATAAAATAAACAGGAACGTGCCACAAACGTATACCTCGTGGTCGGTAAAAGGTATACCCCTTTTTAATACAGAATGTTTGTAATAAAACAACTCGAACTGCCTGTACATAAGTTTCGCATATACGTGTATGTGAGCGAAGCAAAACCTTATCTGCAAGGTATTTTGACATTCTAATTTCCATAATTCATTATGACGTATTTTTTTAAAGACGCTATTTGTGTTTCTTTTTTCGAGAAACGGAGAGCAGAATTGCCTGCAATCTTTCTTATACATAGTGTATGGGGTTTGTTGGTACATTGTCGCCTGGCCAAGGGAATCTTTCTTATGTTCATCTTAGATATCAGATAAATCCTTCATATCTGCATGCTTAAAATTATTATCCACAGAAGTAACGTTTATTTGAGTTTGAGTACCTTCGCGATAAATCTTTTATTCCAGCGACAGCAGAATGTATTCAAAAAGGCTTCGGGTGTTTAAAGGTACTGTAAAGCAGTAGACAAGCATGATATGCCGGTGATGTGACTAGAGACTTTGTTGCTTCTAAATACCATATGCGGAACCATACGACCGACAACGCGCTATAAATATTTTTAATTTGCCATGAAAGATGCGGCGTAGTGGAGCGATGCGACGCCTGGTGTCAAACAACCCCCTGTACAGCGGGCAACACTGAAAATTGGTATTACACACTATGACATCGGAGCTTTGTTATTTTAGTAACCATATTATTAGTTTTCCTGTTTACCTATGCATTCTGAAACCCCTGTGAACAGTTTGACCTGTTAACCCCTGTTTTTGCGAAGTAACCCAGTGCTGGCCGCTGTTCGATGGGGGCTCTCCCTACTTCTCTGCTGCGCCTGCGCGCTCCTTTTGTTCGCGGCCTCTTTCGAACGAACAAACTCTCTCTGTGAACCCTGTGAACAAACAAGTCCCGACGCTGTCTGGCTTCTTGAGCGTCTGACACATTGACACATTTTTTTCAACGGCTCAGCATTTCATTTCAGTTCGCTTATCCGTTTATCCTCAGATGTGGATCGTTGTGTGGATTGCAGGGGCGGATTTTATGGTGGATTGTGGTGGATTGTTATGTCGGGCCCAGTGTTATACGCATACAATGTGGTTGCCGCCGTATGTGTCAGAAGTACGGATTCATTTCGAATACCTAGTACAGTGTTGCCCGTAATCTTTAATTGTAATTTTCTAATTAACTGCACCGTCCATTGGAATGAAACTTGCACAGTTTTTGTCCTGGTGGCTTGGACTATCGAATAGCCACACTAAATGACATTTGATCGGTGCTGCTTTACAGTACCTTTAACGTCAGCCTAAGGCGTGTTGATGGGAGCGCACTGCTTTGTTGGGTTCTCAAACTTGCAGCCAGTGCTGCTGGAATGATTATTTTATTTCATTTTATTTTGAGTTATTAGCGGCTCACCTATTTAGTGAAGGCCTATGAACACATGTTAAGTGGTTTGGTTTAAAATGATACGAGCTACAGTGTGTAGCGATTGGTTTTCACATTTACCCGTTCCACTCTATAGTATTCTTGCAAAATATATAGGTGCGAGCAAATAAAAGCCTATTCCCTAGCCTAAAACCTATTACATTCGGAACGAAGACCTATTGTTTCGCATTCGTATACATATATGTCTGTACCACGTTCTGAGGATGGTAATTACGACGATAATTATTGACCTGAAGAATAATATGAAATTTTGTGGTTGTGGATTGACTGGGTTTACGCTCGATGTGGCTACAGTGACAGTGACAGTGACAGTTCGCGTTCTCATTTGTGAAGCTGGGACCCCACTTGGCAAGTAAGTTCTTTATGTGTGCCTTTTCGGGTGGCCTGACTGATAAATTTATGCACATTGGGTAAAAAAAGGGTAATCGCGTTTGCATTGCTATCGGTATGATAGGCCGAGCGTTTTTAGTGGAATTGCCTCGCGAACCTGGTGAAGTGAGTGCGTACCTATTTTATGAGTGCCCGACGCCGGTCCTGTTGTGGTGCATTTGATATGCCTACCTAAAGCAGTGTGCTTTATTCTTGTAGTGTGGTTCACGCCTTTAGCTCCAATTCTATCAGTAAAAATGAATAGGAGTGTTTGTTTGTTTGTTAGTATGTGCCTGTCACGTTCGTAGCGCTGTTCAAGCTTTGTTTTCTTTGCAAAAACTCAGACTTTATGGTATTAAGCTGTTCGAGAAGAAGTGACTTTTCCTGCTCGTTTAAGATAAATTGTGTGTCCTTTTCCTGTGGTTTCTTCACTCAGGGAGAATGCAATTGTGTATTTAGCATTATGCAATAATTATCTGACAGCAGAAATGGGTGTCTTTGTCACAGTTTATTAGGGTGTGCCTCGTTATTTAGTTTTTTTTTTTCTCTTAAAGCTGTGCAAGCAAAAGTGCGTGTAATTTTTCACTGCCCTTTTCCTATTTTCTCTACTTTTACGCAGCAGAAAGTCTCCAGGTAAAAGCTGAATAGTGTTCTATCAGTGGAAGTGGGGTTCTTTGTTGGATTTTGTTGTGTGCTCGATATGTTGATGAAGTTGTTGATGAAGTTTGTTGAAATTTTGCAGTTATCGATTTTTGAGCAGAAATGCTAGTATCTAAGCACGGAGTAGAAATTCCTATATTTCTCTGCTCCCTCAGAAAATGTGTACGTCATTTTCTGAGCAGGAAATAGCAAACCGCGTTTAGTTTACGCAAAATAGAAAAATGAAGTTGCGTATGCTCTATGATATTCTGTCACTGGCTTAGGACTTTTCCCTGTTGAGCAGTATTTTGTATGCATGTCTAGACTTGTTCAGTAGTGTCTTTCTTGCTGCAATTTTTATCCTTCGCTAATATATTCTTATTGTCGTCTTGTGTTGGCCGTTCAGCTTCGTAGCGATGTCTGCAATGCAGCGATTATTTCTGAGCGCTCCGTGTTAAGGCTTGTCCCCGTCGTGTGTTGTATGCATTGTCCTGTGTGCGTGCGTGCTTGTGCGTGTGTGCGTGTAATTGCTCAGTAGTGGCTTTGAATTTCCACCCGTAAAAAATTTGGCATATATCGTATTATGTGCTGCCCGAGTAGAAGTGATTTTCCCTGATCGCGTATGGTAATTTGTGTATACCTTTGTCTTTTCCTTTCTTTACGCAGGTAAAACTCAGCTGTGTGTATCGCATTATGCAATAATTTTCTGATAGCAGAAGTGAGTGCATATTTCTGAGTTTATTAACGTGCGCTACTGTTTCTTGCAGTTCCAGCAATTGGAGCTCAAGTGCATGAATTTTTCAAGCTTTTTCTTCTTTCACTGTTTTTACTCAGAATGTAGATGAGGGGAAACAGTCAGCGTCCAGGTAGAGCAGAAGAAAGCCGCTTGGCATAGCTGAGTTCGTGAGAATTGAATTTCTTTGTTGTTTGTTTTTGTTAGATGTTGTTGACTGTCAGTATTCATTTTGCTTGATATGTTGATGGGGTAAGCTGTTATTTATGCAGAAATGCTGGTATCTGAGCGTAGATGAGACATTTTTATAAAGCACCTCTCCTTGTGCATTCCTGAGCTGCTGTCTGTGTGTTTGTGCACGCGTGTGTGCTTTTTTTTCCTGGTTTGTGACGTTATCATGGCAGGTTGGGGCTTGTTTAGCAGTGTCTTTCTTGTTATAATTTTACCCGCCGCTAGTATCTTGTTGTTATCTTGTGTTAGCCGTTGAGTTTCGTAGCGATGTGTCGTGACTCTGCTATTATTCCTGAGCGCTCCGTTTTAAGCCTTTTCCCTGCTTGCTTAAAGGTATTTGTGTGCCCTTGTCCTGTGCTTTCTTTATGCAAGAGCAATGCGGCTGTGTATGTAGCATTATGCAAGAATTACCTGATAGCAGAAACGGATGTCTTTTTCTTAGTTTATTAGTGTATGCTTCGGTTTTTGAAGTTATTTCAACCCAACACAAGTGCGCACAATTTTTTATTGCCCTTTCTCATTTTGACCAATTTTACGCAGAAGCAAGCCGCATGGTACAGCTGAATTTGTGAGAAGAGGGTTTGTATGTTTGTTTTTTAGATGTAATTAGGAGCACGGTGTGTTGAAGAAGTAAGCTGTTTGCAGTTATGGGTAGTTGTGCAGAAAAAAATGCTTGCATGTGAGTGCAGGACAGAAATTCTTAGCACGCCACTTGCAGTGTAAATTATTTTGGGTGTGAGACTGTTTCACTGCATGACAAGGCTGAAATGAGAAGAGAGAAAAAATTGGAGCGCTTAATTAACAGTGATCCAAATAACAGGGCAATTAAAGTTTCCATAGAAAGTAGAATTTTAAGGCTCCTAAATTATAGTTGAGCGTTGTACGGACTTTTTGTGATAGACTTTCTAAACTGTATTCCAATAATCATTAATATAGTAGGAATGCAATCACATCATATATCTGCTCCTGTAACGGCGTTCTGTCTAGTCCTCCATCGAGCGCGAATGGAACTTTTCCCCCACGCTTTCGCTCCTTTTTGCTTGCAGGTGTAGCCTCAGACAACAAATGTATGAGCATAGAAAAGGTTGACCACCATGAATCCATAAGCCTGGTGAAGATGTTGCATTCATGCACAATCTTTTTTTTTCTTTTAATATGAGAATGAATGTCATTAAGAGTAGGAAAAAAGAAATAATTCTGTGATTCAATAAATAATAGGAGTGTTTCTCTTTGCCGCTGCCTTCTCTCAGACAGGATGTGATGACGTCATGCAGTCTTTCAGGTGTCTGTAGCAATGCATTGATTGTTACTGGGAAAAATGGGAGGTTGGTTGATGGTGTGCATTCTCCTGGACGGATGTATGATGAGCAGTGTTCTTCGAATAAGAGGAGTGTGTGTGGTTAGAATAGTTGGATGCTCGTTTTCCACTTTGTTCAAGTGTTTCTCTGTGCACTTGTTCCTCTTGTTGTCTGACAAACATGCGATTTTTTGTGACATGAGAGTGCTCATCCTGACATGCCCAGACCTGTTCAGTCATGCTTTTCTTCTACATATAGTTCTGTTTTTCTTTTCTTTGTTTTTGAAACGAAACATTCTTGTCTTGTCGATAATGCTGCCCTGAATGGAAGTAGTGCTAGAATGATTCTTAATATTTTTGCTATTCAATTAGTTCAGAGAGTAACCACAAGGGGGACAGGTGCATGGCTTTATTCAGGAGGAACAAAACGTCATTATTCATTTATCTGCCTGGCTCTCAGATGGGACGGACATGTCCTGATTAGCTCATTGTATGTAGCCATTGATGGTGCTACTTGTTGGGATATTTTGGTTTTGTCCTGTATTCGTAAGTCTCATTTAGTAAGACTTTGGGAATGAAATGCTTAATTCCTACAATCACCTCTCATGTGTGGTGTTTTTCTGCAATATTTTTCTGTTTCCTATGCAATCGTTACTATTGAATAAAGAAAATAATTATGGGATAGTTTTCAATAAATAACAGGTCCCCTGTCTAGAGCGTACACGTCCTTGAGCCACGCAGCTACATGCCAGGGTGATGACGTCATACTGCGACTCTATTGTTTCAGGTGCACCTTGTCCAGAAGAGATTGGTTGGACATTAGTGAAAAAAAAAACAGTGTAGCCCTGAGTCAATAGGATGATGTCACGACCAATGAGCAAAGCCTGCAGAGGGTGCAAAAATTCACTTCTCTCTTGGACACTGGCGGATGTGAACGCGTTAATTCTGTTCCTAGCAATTGTCTTGGCCATTAGTCGAAGAGCGGAGCTTCAGTGGGGTTCCGTTTGCCTCTGACTGGGTGTGGCTGTGTGGTTCGTCACTGGTGAATAGTGTCCGACGATTGTGGTGGATTTTGTGATGAGCGGATTTACAAGAAGGGACTACGGTGTACGTGAATATCCTCCGATGATGGTGAGTGTCTTTTTCGCTCTGTTCAAGTGTTTTTCTGTTTTTGCTTTCCTCTGTTGCCGAGCGCTCGTGCAATTTTTCCTCGTATAACAGCGCTCGTTGACCAATCTTCTATATGTCCCGACCTGCATGCTTTCCTCTGTCGATGCATCTAGCTTTGTATTTTTTCTTTTTTGGATGAGAAAGATTCGTATTGATCGTTCTTGTCGACAATGACGCTAGTGCTGCCGCGCCGTTGGTCTGAATGGGAGTAGTGCTAGGGCGATTCATAATAATTTTACAAGTAAATTAGTTCAGAAAGTAACCACAAGAGGGAGAGATGCATGATTTTATAGAGGAGAAAAAAGCATTACAATTCAGTTCTGTGCCAGGCCTTCGGATAGAAAGGACATATCGTTCTGCGCTCCTGTGACTGCAGTTGTGGTGCGCTGATTTGTTGTGTAACAAATTTTTTCGCACGTGATAACTTTGTCCCCACCTTTTTATGATTTTCATGCCCGTGCATGTCGGGTGCTGGTTGCTGTTGTCCAGGCATCCCCGCCATTTTATATCTTCTTCTGCCTTGGAAACGAGATAGCGCTGGCGTGATTCTTAATAATTTTGTCATGAGATTAGCTGAAAAAGTAGCCGCTAGGGGGTACAGATGCGGGACTTTATAGAAGAGAAAAAAAACATTATGAGTCAGTTCTCTGCCTGGCTGTCGGATGAAACAGTCGCATCGTTCTGCGCTCCCCGTGACTGCTGTTTTGGTGGGCTCATTTGTTGTGTAACTAATTCTTTTTGTTGTTAGCTATTGATGATTAGCATGTTTACTCTTGCTTTCCCAACCTCTGTATTATGAGCGTTTCTTTCCTCGCATGTCCAGAGCTGTCCTAACCTGCCCAGACATGTCATGATGACGTCACAGGATGTCCGGAACTGGTGGTCATAGCTGCGATGCTTTGCAATCTGCCCCTGTGCTCCGTCGCCCAGCGATGATCAGCGGCCATTCAGCACCGCTTTCTTCAAGATGGCGTCTTTGATCTGCAACTAAACTCCTTCTCTCCACTCTATCTCGATCTATCTTTTCTTTTTTATGCACTCTCGTTGCCCACAACTCACAGCTGGCCTGAACACGAGTTAGGTGCTCCCCAAATAGTGTTATGACTCCGTGGATGATCCTAATTTCTGTGGGGGTCCCAAATTGCTCTAATTGCTAATTAAATCGTGTTTAAGGCCAGTTGTGAGTTGTGAGCTACGAGAGTCCATCCCATACTACTGACGGCAACATAAACTATATATTTGCAGTAACTATCCTTGATCGATCTCTGGGTGCACGTCAACCAAATCAGCTCGTAATGTCATACCCTTCAGCAAGGAAAAGAAAAAAAACGAGCACAATTTTGAATACCATTCTCCGGCACTTAGAATTAAAAGTGACCAGGATGCGGGAAAAGAATTTGCGCGCACTAAATAAATAAAATAAACGAAAATTTTATTTTATAATATCAAAGAGCGGTGCCGAAGGCATGTCTCCACGCAATATAAACAAAATTGAAGATGTCCTTTTGAAAAAAAACGGTCCTGAAACAGCGATTTTCACGCACCTCTTCGCGATTACGGCGTTACTGTGGACGGATGCCTGAAGGTATGATAACACGCTCTATACTAAACGAAAGAGTAGAAAAGGTTCTTTCATCTGATGTAAGCTTTGCCATAGTCAAAAATTACAGGACCACAAAAGAAATTAGCAAACTTGCGCTACGAACGTCATCGGAGGCGTTTTCGCGATTTTTTTTTCTTTTTTCGGACTTTGCCACCAAATTTAATCGTCTTGAGCAAATCTTCATCATTATCTGCCAGTGAAAACAAATGCTTTCAGAAGATAGCAGCAGTTCGGAGGATCCAGCGCGTGACATATGGGAAAGCTGGAACTGCCCAAGTCGCGCTCATTTCCTTGGGGTCTCGCCGACCGAGAACAAAATATCGCAGAGACCTGCGACTAGGCGTGTTTTGCTTCTTTTTGGATAAGGAATAACATTTATTTTTTCCCTGAAGAAAGTAAAAATGTCACCGGCGCCCCTTGGTCGATTATAAATGAAACTACCCAATTAGCAGGTGTCGATTATGATCACGCCGTCTAACTTCGTCCTTAATAGTATGCTTTCAAACTGGTGCAAGGAGATGTGCCTTTTAACTCTGCAACCTTACCCAGATCTGTTGTTTTCTTGCCTGAACGTGCGGCGTGTGTGCAGACAAAGGAAAACCAGGAGCTGAAGTAAAACACCTCGCAGAACACAATCGGTATGTGTTATGGGTGCAGCATACAACAGTAGCAACATAGTGCTTTTGAATTTTCCTCACTGGTGCAGCCGGGATTGTGAACTCATTGAGGACTTCTCCTGCCTATGGTCTAGGAGCAGGAACTTTCATTTGGTGTCGCAGAGTACATGACACCCATTAACATACTGAGTCATAACCTGTTCTCTATATGTAGGTATATAGGTTATACTGTTCTGTTTCTCTGCTACACAGTACCTTCTGTGCCATACATTAATTTGTAACTACCTGTGCACATGGTAGTCATGTACTAAGGTCATGTGCTGAGAATGTGACTTCGGTCAAACAGTTGCGTCGTTCAAAACCCTGGATACATCAGAACCGCTCCACTTAAAGAGGTTGCTTATAAACAGGGAGCTTACTTTTATGCAATACAGCAAATGCAGTTTTTGCAGGTGTAAGCAAATATTTTGTGTAAGGTAGTATAGACCTGGATGGAAATCCTTTGTGTGAGATAGTATAGAACTGCCAGACAGTTACTTAATTACAATGTGTTAATTAAATCTACGTAACTACATTAATAAATTAAATTGGAGCTTTTTGGGCTGTACCAAGATCAGCAGAATGTGAGGCAAGTGTTGTTCATAGTACCACGTCACGTGAATTATTTGTGGTGCGATTTTTCTTTTACAATGCGGAAAGCAAGGCAAAACTGTGGAAGAAGTGCAAGTATTGCACTACTGGTTCTTTATGAGAGCCAAGTGCTTCGACTAGAATTTGCGCCAGGTTGGTGTAACAGCTGGCTTCTGTCCAGATACGTAGCAATGCCATGATGCGTTGTTGTCTGAAGCTAGACCTGCAAGCAAAACGGAGCGAAAGCGTGGGGGAAAGTTCCATTCGCGCTCGACGGAGTACTAGACAGAACGCCGTTACAGGAGCAGATATATGATGTGATTGCATTCCTACTATATTAATGATTATTGGAATGCAGTTTAGAAAGACTATCACAAAAAGTCCGTACAACGCTCAACTATAATTTAGGAGCCTTAAAATTCTACTTTCTATGGAAACTTTAATTGCCCTGTTATTTGGATCACTGTTAATTAAGCGCTCCAATTTTTTCTCTCTTCTCATTTCAGCCTTGTCATGCAGTGAAACAGTCTCACACCCAAAATAATTTACACTGCAAGTGGCGTGCTAAGAATTTCTGTCCTGCACTCACATGCAAGCATTTTTTTCTGCACAACTACCCATAACTGCAAACAGCTTACTTCTTCAACACACCGTGCTCCTAATTACATCTAAAAAACAAACATACAAACCCTCTTCTCACAAATTCAGCTGTACCATGTGGCTTGCTTCTGCGTAAAATCGGTCAAAATGGGAAAGGCCAATAAAAAATTGTGCGCACTTGTGTTTGAATTGAAATAACTTCAAAAACCGAAGCATACGCTAATAAACTAAGAAAAAGACATCAGTTTCTGCTATCAGGTAATTCTTGCGTAATGCTACATACACAGCCGCATTGCTCTTGCGTAAAGAAAGCACAGGACAAGGGCACACAAATACCTTTAAGCCAGCAGGGAAAAGGCTTAAAACGGAGCGCTCAGGAATAATAGCAGAGTCATGACACATCGCTACGAAACTCAACGGCTAACACAAGATAACAACAAGATACTAGCGGCGGGGAAAAATTATAACAAGAAAGACACTGCTAAACAAGCCCCAACCTGCCATGCTAACATCACAAACCAGGAAAAAAAGCACACACGCGTGCACAAACACACAGATAGCAGCTCAGGAATGCACAAGGAGAGGTGCTTTATAAAAATTTCTCATCTACGCTCAGATACCAGCATTTCTGCACAAATAACAGCTTACCCTATCAACATATCAAGCAAAATGAATACTGACAGTCAACAACATCTAACAAAAACAAACAACAAAGAAATTCAATTCTCACGAACTCAGCTATGCCAAGCGGCTTTCTTCTAATCTACCTGGATGCTGACTGTTTCCCCTCATCAACATTCTGAGTAAAAACGGTGAAAGAAGAAAAAGCTGGAAAAATTACACGCACTTGCGCTCCACTTGCTGGAACTGCACGAAACAGCAGCGCACGTTAGTAAACTGAGAAATATGCACTCACTTCTGCTATCAGAAAATTATTGCATAATGCGATACACACAGCTGAGTTTTACCTGCGTAAAGAAAGCAAAAGACAAAGGTACACACAAATTACCTTACGCGATCAGGGAAAATCACTTCTACTCGGGCAGCACATAATACGATATATGCCAATTTTTTACGGGTGGAAATTGCAAGACACTACTGAGCAATTACACGCACACACGCACAAGCACGCACGCACACAGGACAATGCATACAACACACGACGGGGACAAGCCTTAACACGGAGCGCTCAGAAATAATCGCTGCATTGCAGACATCGCTACGAAGCTGAACGGCTAACACAAGACGACAACAAGAAGATATTAGCGAAAGGTAAAAATTGCAGCAAGAAAGACACTACTGAACAAGTCTAGACATGCATACAAAATACTGCTCAACAGGGAAAAGTCCTAAGCCAGTGACAGAATATCATAGAGCATACGCAACTTCATTTTTCTATTTTACGTAAACTAAACGCGGTTTGCTATTTCCTGCTCAGAAAACGACGTACACATTTTCTTAGGGAGCAGAGAAATATAGGAATTTCTACTCCGTGCTTAGATACTAGCATTTCTGCTCAAAAATCCATAACTGCAAAATTTCAACAAACTTCATCAACAACTTCGTCAACATATCCAGCACACAACAAAATCCAACAAAGAACCCCACTTCCACTGATAGAACACTATTCAGCTTTTACCAGGAGACTTTCTGCTGCGCAAAAGTAGAGAAAATAAGAAAAGGGCAGTGAAAAATTACACGCACTTTTGCTTGCATAGCTGTAAGAGAAAAAAAAAATGAAATAACGAGGCACACCCTAATAAACTGTGACAAAGACACCCATTTCTGCTGGCAGATAATTATTGCATAATGCTAAATACACAATTGCATTCTCCCTGCGTGAAGAAGCCACAGAAAAAGGACACACAGTTTATCTTAAACGAGCAGGAAAAGTCACTTCTTCTCTAACAGCTTAATACCATAAAGTCTGAGTTTTTGCAAAGAAAACAAAGCTTGAACAGCGCTACGAACGTGACAGACACATACTAGCAAACAAACAAACACTCCTATTCATTTTTACTGATAGAATTGGAGCTAAAGGCGTGAACCACACTACAAAAATAAAGCACACTGCTTCAGGTAGGCATATCAAATGCACCACAACAGGACCGGCGTCGGGCACTCATAAAATAGCCTGCCCAAAACAAAGACTTCACCAGGTTCGCGAGGCAATTCCATTAAAAACGCTCGGCATATCATACAGATAGCAATGCAAACGCGATTACCCTTTTTTTACCCAATATTTCACACAGTAGTGCATAAATTTATCGGTCAGGCCACCCGAAAAGGCACACATAAAGAACGTACTTGTCAAGTGGGGTCCCAGCTTCACAAATGGGCACGCGCACTGTCACATTTTTTGTAGCCACATCGAGTGTAAACCCAAAGTCAATCCACAACCACATAAATTCATATTATTCTTCAGGTCAATAATTATCGTCGTAATTACCATCGTCAAAACACGGTACAGACATATATGTATACGAATACAATAGGTCTTCGTTCCGAATGTAATAGGTTTTAGGCTAGGGAATAGGCTTTTATTTGCTCGCACCTATATATTTTGCAAGAATACTATAGAGTGGAACGGGTAAATGTGAAAACCAATCGCTACACACTGTGGCTCGTATCATTTTTAAACCAAACCAATTAACATGTGTTCATAGGCCTTCCCTAAATAGGTGAGCCGCTAATAACTCAAAATAAAATGAAATAAAATAATCATTCCAGCAGCACTGGCTGCAAGTTTGAGAACCCAACAAAGCAGTGCGCTCCCATCAACACGCCTTAGGCTGACGTTAAACACCCGAAGCCTTCTTGAATACATTCTGCTGTCGCTGGAATAAAAGATTTATCGCGAAGGTGCTCAAACTCAAATAAACGTTACTTCTGTGGATAATAATTTTAAGCATGCAGATATGAAGGATTCATCTGATATCTAAGATGAACATAAGAAAGATTCCCTTGGCCAGGCGACAATGTACCAACAAATCCCATACACTATGTACAAGAAAGATTGCCAGCAATTCTGCTCTCCGTTTCTCGAAAAAAAGAAAGAGAAACAGCTTCTTTAAAAAAAATACATCTTAGTGAATTTTGGAAATTGGAATGTCAAAATACCTTGCAGATAAGGTTTTGCTCCGCTCACATACACGTAAATGCGAAACTTATGTACAGGTAGTTCTAGTTGTTTTATTACAAACATTCTGTATTAAAAAGGGGCTACGACCACGAGGTATACCTTTGTGGCACGTTCCTGTTTATTTTATGTGTGTGTGTGTGTTTCAGTTTGGAGAATTTTTTCAAAAAAGCCACGAGAGCACGTCATTTTCACAGTTGAGTTCTACGGTCAGGCGCATATCTTTTCCAAGAAATACTATATTGTGTAATAAAGATGACTAATTACCTAAATTCATTAATTAAATCTTTCATTAGGACGTCCTGAACAAAAGCCAGATACAGCGGTATGGGAGGCTGTCCTAGTTGAGCCACACCAGGTTTAAAAATATTGAAACACGCACGTGTATTAAAATATCCATCCCTGAATTTTGACATGGATATGGGCCAAAAGCGGAACCGTGGCACTCACGTTTGGGGCGGTGGTCTCAAGGTACGGGATCTGTATAGTATACTTCTGTATGTTAACTGTGCTCGCAACTATATTGTCTTCGCTCAGAAACCGTATGTTTCTGGAACGTACAGACATGAAAAGGAAGCATAATTTGGAGATTATGTTGCAAGGGAAATGTTTACTTGCTGAAGTTACCCCCCGTGACGGCGCCCATGCATCAGCCGTGATGCAATATATAAACTTTGGAAGAGTGTTCTCCGGACAGATTCTGCAGCACGTAAACGTCGAGATACGCTGGCGCCGAAAATAATATTCTCAGGCTGAAAGCTTAGCAGCTTACATCGTTCTACCTGTATCAGCACGGTCAATGATTTAGTCAACGCTGAGTGCAGGTGATGGGCAGTGCTTGCAGTACTAAGAACACGAATATGCTTCAAGTACTCTTCTCCTTAGGGAAGTGAGAGTTCCCCGTTCCTTTGCTACACGCTGTGGAATTGAACCGCTGTTTTTATACCAGCTATTTATTGACTCTACCATAGGCGTCGGAAGGCGGGGGCAACGGGGCAGCCGCATCCCTAACCAAAGACTAGGGGGTGACGCCTCCCACTTTTCTGGAGTGCCACAAGGGCCGCGTGCCTCTTACGGTACTGAGCGACAACCCGGAACGGAACCGGGAGGTTACATAATTCAGAGCTGTGGTTATCGCATTGAAAACCGATAAAACCGGGCTGTCTGATGGTACATTTTAAAAGCGATAAAACCCCAGTGCTGGGGGCGCGGAAAGACGTCAAACACACGAAGCACTGAAAACAGCGCTTCTGCGCACTGCGGTTTTATCGCCTACGACTTCTCTCGGTTACGTTGCAGTCGAATTGCATTTTTACAAGTGCAGAAGAGAAGCAAAATCTGTGCTGTATTGTGCCTCTACTTTCTCACAGTTTTCATCGGGGTTACCACTAACGACTGCTATTGAGAGTACCGAGACATATAGAGATCGGGCTGCAAAAGTCGTCTGAGCAAGATTTTGAAAACAAATGCACCCATGCGACTTGGATCGTGCATACCTGGGGGCCAGGTACGACAAACAGAATAAGACTAATCGAGGTCCATATAGGAGCATGTTCCTTTCATCAGAAAACATCTGCCCTTTTTGTGGAAACGCTAATTCCACAATCTCTTCTGATAAATGTTGATGCCGTTCCATTCCTCCGATTACTACCATGTGCCTTTCGGCGGACGAAAAGGAACCCTCAGGTGGGCAAAGACGACCCACAGACCAAGCAAATTGGCGTCGCTCATCATCAGAGTTGTCTCGAGACGGAATGCCACGAATTATTACTACCATGTACCATTCCTCTTCCATTCCCAAACCGTTCCCACCATTTCATTCCGATTTGCGATGCATACAGGGTGATTCCGGGAGAATTTCTCTTCAGCAATGCCCGCCCTGCAACCCTAGTTTCTTTTCCTTTTTTTCAATTCGATTCGAACGCAGCGATTATTGCGTGAAGGAGAGAATTGAGAGTTTTGGCCCCTGAAAATGGCATCATCAAGAAGAGCCGGACGTGACCAGTACTATACGAGAAGTCACGCCCTCGACATATTCTTGCCTGTTTTATTCCAACTATTCATGTAAAGAAGCTTAAAAAATCGTTGGCACGATTTTTTAACCATGACCATTAATGACCATTTGCAGATGAAATCATAGGTTAGGTTAGCTTGGGTTGGGTTGGGGCTCGCCTCCCCCCTGCCGTGAAGGACTTCCGACGTGCGCTGAGCGGTTGAGCGTCGAGCTGAAATTGGAATTAGGATTAGGATGATAATAAATAATAATAAAAATAATAGAAAGTGTTGAGCTATCTGAACTGGTCGAGGTCGGTTCACTCTGGAAATTGTTGCACCGAAAACTAGCGCCACCTTCGAGCTCAGCTAAAATTGTCCTTCCTGTTGAACGTTGAACTGTCCTTCTCGGCTCGCATGGCCGCGCCCATGAAATCAGCAATCAGCTGTTCTCGTTTTGTGGAGCGTGTTGCAGTTTGCAGTAAACTGTTTGCAGTTCAAGGTACAGGTGCTTAATGCGAATGGCAGAGCCGCTTGCGCTATCGCAGCCTCAACGAGGGTCCTAACACACGGCCCGTAGAAGCCGTCATGTGACTTACGCGTAACGCACACTTCACCATTTTGAGCTAGTGTCTGAGTGTTGGTGTTGCCTGGTGAAGAGCCTGAAATATATGCTCATGATATAGCAATGAACATACTAGAGGGCTGTTTCTAGGCTACAGTACGAAAGAAGATACTTGTAATATCAGTGGGGCTTACAGTGTCCTTGGAAGGGTGCGTCATGGCTGGACCAAACACTGCTCGGAAGAGGCGACGGCGTCGCAGGCCTGCCGCTTGATGGAGGCAAACGTGCGACGGGCCCGCTGCTCGGAGGCGGCGGTGGTGTCACGGCGCCTTTGTACTAAAAGCAATTAAGCTGAATTAAGCGTGCACGGGTTCTATCATACGATTCCATCAGCACACTTGTTTAAAACTTGAATTATTGGTTTACCACATTTTAGATGATGCAAGCCCTTCTCACCATACCTCTTTTGGTTGAGATCAACACCAATTTTCGACAATAAACTAGTTAATACTTACGAGGACTGCCGTTCAGGTGTTTCACATCACAAGCTGCAAAAAGAAATGCTATTGTGTGTCATACAACAGATTCATACAACACAACACAGCATGCACATAACACAAACACACACAAAGAAGAAAAAAAAGAACACAATCATTAAAAGCGAGAAGTATTGCCTACGTGGTGATGGAAACCGCAGCCTTTCCTCGGTGGAGGGATTACATCGGCTGAAGAAAAGAACACATTTCATATAACACACTCCTACAATAAGTGTGCCTGAGATGGGTACCTGGACCTGTATCCTGGCTACCTGCATCCTCCTCTTCACTGGATTCGGTATCTTGTGAACTTGACCACGGTGTAGGTTTTGCTGAAGTACATGGGGACGTTAAAACAAAAAATAAATAATGGTACCTTTCACGAAAGCTCACCTCATTTTGTGCGTCTCCTGCTGCTTTGATAATACAGGTGCCATATCGAGGAATTTGCACAGAAACTTCCGCGACTTACAATGACGCCGCTATACTAGGTACCAGACTCACAAAAAACACTGCACATACGCTGCACAGCACAAAAGGTACAGTATATATCAAACGAAGCGGGATAGACAACAGATATCAAGAGAGCCAGAATGAAAACGCCGCTAATAACAACACGCGCAATACAGGAAAGCGGGATTCCCGGAACAGGAAGCGGAAATGCTGCTACAGATTGTGATGTTGTGATTTGAAGATTTTGTCGCAAAGAAGATAAAATCTAGCAAGAAATGCAAAATTTGAGCAAAAACAAAAACAAAGTTTTGTGCCCAACATCTCTATGAAATGTTTTTTTTTATTGCGTGTTAGCGCCGCGAAGCAACTGTGGCTATGAGCGACGTACAGATGTGAACAGACGGAGAGAGGACAGCAGGAAGGAGTGGGGGACAGGGGGATCTATGAAATGTGTGAAAGCACCATCATCATCATCCGATTGTTGTGTTGCTTCCGATGTCGTTGCGACGTTTGTGTTGCCGCTCATTTTCGTCTGCTTGTGCCTCTTTCCAAGTCATTACCGGTTTTTAGGTATTAAATGTTCCGTGTGAAATGCATGCATCATGTCGAGGTGGAGTCGATACCGTGCATTGCGAAGGGAGTTAGAAGACACTGTGAGTGAAATAGTGAACAGTAACTCGCTTCATACGTGTGAACGAGGCACTCGTCCGCAATCAGAAGCTGAACATTTTGATGCAGATTATGAAACAAGCGTTCACCATCCAGTTACGAATGAGACGGACTCTGAGCTCTCGTGGGACGAGATAAGTGACGATGTAGCAGCGGAGCATTGTGAAAGCCATGAAGAAAATTTTGAGGACAGCGTAGTCTCGAGACTAGCAAGGATTTCCCTCAAGCATAATCTGACGCATGCCTGCGTAAAGGATATCGCCGCCCTCTTGAGGTCCTGCGGTCACGACATTCCAACAGACGCCAGAACCATACTGGGGACGCAAAGAAGAGCTCCTTTGCAACATGATGGCACATTTGCCCACTTCGGATTGGAAGCTGGTTTTTTGGAGTGCAGTGGAGTGGGGATTTTCCCCAGCGAAATCCGTTTGCAAGCAAATATTGACGGCCTCCCCCTGTATAAAAGTTCTTCAACGTGCTTTTGGCCCATTTTATGCAGGGCAGCAAATCATAGCAATCAAGAGCCATTTTTAGTGAGCGTATATTGTGGTAAAGGGAAGCCACCGAATCTTTACACATTTCTGACACCGTTTCTGGAGGAAGTGCAGCATCTCATGACCGAGGGTATCCAGTTCAAGGGGGCACACATGAGTGTAAAGCTGGATACAGTGATATGCGACGCCAGATAGCAATGCCAGTTGTGCCAATGACAACTGCGACATCATACATAAAGTTCAGACGTTACTCATGACAACAAAGATGTTTACCATGCCTGGCCTACATCCTACGGCACGAGACATTTGTGAAAACATATTTCGTTGCAACTTTTGCCCGCAAATAGATAAATTACTGTCTTTGGAACCCCGAGTGACGTGGTCATGCTTATCAATGTCTCTCCTTACGTCTCTGCAAATTCACCAGGGATTTTTGCCAAGCTGCCAAGGACGCAGGACACTAATTTGCGAATGTCCTCCTACGTTTACGTGGTGTGCCATGCAAAATTAAGGGAGCATGTTTTTTTTTCATTTTCAGTCAGTATAATGTGCTATTTATTTTATATTTAATTGCCACTTCTGTGAAGAGCACCAGACATTTGTGAAAACATATTTCGTTGCAACTTTTGCCCGCAAATAGATAAATTACTCTCTTTGGAACCCCGAGTGACGTCGTCATGCTTATCAATGTCTGTCTTACGTCACCGCAAATGCACCGGGGATTTTTGCCAAGCTGCGAAGGACGCAGGACACTAATTTGCGAATGTCCTCCTACGTTTACGTGGTGTGCATTGCAAAATTAAGGGAGTATGTTTTTTCATTTTCAGTCAGTATAATGTGCTATTTATTTTTGCCACTTCTGTGAAGAGCACCAGACATTTGTGAAAACATATTTCGTTGCAACTTTTGCCTGCAAATAGATAAATTACTCTCTTTGGAACCCTCAGTGACGTGGTCATGCTTATCAATGTCTCTCTTACGTCACTGCAAATTCACCGGGGATTTTTGCCAAGCTGCGAAGGACGCAGGACACTAATTTGCGAATGTCCTCCTACGTTTACGTGGTGTGCGTTGCAAAATTAAGGGAGTATGTTTTTTCATTTTCAGTCAGTATAATGTGCTATTTATTTTTGCCACTTCTGTGAAGAGCACCAGACATTTGTGAAAACATATTTCGTTGCAAGTTTTGCCCGCAAACAGGTAACGAACTGACACAACAGAACACCGACATTGCCAACTTCAGCATGATATTTGTTGCAAGTTGGCATTGTCGGCTGCATGTCGCTGGTTTCAATCAACATCGAGCCGACATTGCCAACTTCAGCGTGATATCTGTTGCAAGTTGGCGTTGTTGGCTACATGTCGCTGGTTTCAATCAACATCGAGCCGACATTGCCAACTTCCAGCAGATATCTCGCTGAAGTTGGCAATGTCGGCTCGATGTTGATCGAAATCAGCGACATGTAGCCGACATTGCCAACTTCAACATGATATCTCTTGGAAATTGGCATTGTCGGCTACATGTCGCTGATTTCGATCAACATCGAGCCGACATTGCCAACTTCAGCGTGATATCTGTTGCAAGTTGGCGTTGTTGGCTACATGTCGCTGGTTTCAATCAACATCGAACCGGCATTGCCAACTTCCAGCAGATATCTCGCTGAAGTTGGCAATGTCGGCTCGATGTTGATCGAAATCAGCGACATGTAGCCGACATCGCCAACTTCAGCATGATATCTCTTGGAAGTTGGCATTGTCGGCTACATGTCGCTGATTTCGATCAACATCAAGCCGACATTGCCAACTTCAGCGGGATATCTGCTGGAAGTTGGCATTGTCGGCGCCATGTCGTTTTCTTTTTGTCATCATTGAGCCGACATTGCCAACTTCTGTTGTATATCGGCCAGAAGTTGGCAGTGTCAGAGATATATCGGGCCGACATGCCCAACTTGCTACAGACATCGGCCCGATGTCGTGTGCTGCCTGGGTGAAAACAAAGCGCTTGAAGTATTATGTCTAGATACATCTGGTGAAGCTTTTGCATGGCAAATCGCAGTCTAGTAAGGTGCGTGAATCAATGTGAATGTTCCAGAAATTAGAGTCGTATTTCGTTCTAGTTTGAAATTACCGTATGCTGGTTACAAAAAATGAAGCCACCTCTGCTGGCTTAAGTTATTCATCCGAGGGAAAATAGTTTTTACTTGCAAACAAACATACCGTTTCTTCAGGTCCATATGCAGCTTATTTGCAGAATGGCATTTCGATAGTCTGTCCAGTACCGGTCCCCTGCATTTATCAGAATGGAGTCTCACAAGGAAAACCACACGCAGAAAAGTACACAGGCAGGTTCCGATTTCACGATTCTACGGTTCTGAGGCTGGAACACACGCAGACGGACAAACACAACACATCCACAAGGTACCGGTATCGGGCTTTTTCTGTTTTTCGTCGACCGTCGTTTTTCAACTCTTTGATTTCCCAACCAAGGCAGCCATGCAGAGAATGGCGATGCCCGTGACGATGTTCATAATATAGCAGATGTCCACCATAGCTGGAACCAACACCGGAAACTGATTTGGTAAATTCAGAGTTTGACATACTCAAATTTGACAGGCAAGCAGCAGAACAAAGCACTAACTGCAGTCACTGCAGTGTGTCAACAGAACCCTGATAGCCAGCGAAAAATAGAGCAAAAGATTCGTCCAGTCTCGGTACTCTCGTTCCCAGCACACCACAAAGAGCCACACCCTGCGGGGAACTATTTTCAGATGCGGGAGCCAAAAGCCTTCGCTGCTCGGAAGCAGTCGTGCCTTTCGACCAATCAGAGACGATTTCTTTTGAAAGTTTGAATCTGAAGCGTTTGTATCGCAAAAGTTGATTGTTACGGCTTTATCTTTACACCGTGAATTTTTTCGTGATTTATTTTGAACAGTTTATTCTCGAAGTTTATTTTGCGAAGTGTAAACCAGAGTGATCCCTCATGCCCTTGGTATTCCTACTTTTCAGTGCTTCGACACTGCGCTTATTTCGAACCAGGAAGCAAAGTAGCAGATAAGGATTCCCAGACTTGCTTACATAAACCACCGAGCTCTGAAACAAATGGACGCCCCGAAGTGCATGTGAAGAGATTTCCATGCGAAACTTCCTGTTCTCACGTACATCACCATGAAATGGCTGATCTCCAGAGGATTAATCCTATGGGGAGAGGTGGGTGGGCTACAGTGTGCGCTTTTGTTTAAGTTACAGTCATAATAGTAGAGGTTCGTCTTGGTATTGGTTTGGTTCGTCCTTGGTTCAGCCTCTAATGACATAGTTTTCAGCAGAAGGTAAACGGGTAAAAAACGCGATTCTGTTTCATAGGTTCTAAAAGCGACCAAGGCACGGGAAGAGAATTTGCGCACCCTGCAGAAATAAAATAAGCAGAAATTGTATTTTATAACATCAAAGAGTGTGCACAAAATATAAACAAAATTGAAGATGGCCCTTTTGAGAAAAACGGTTCTGAAAACAGCGATCTCAGCGAAGACAGCGGATGCCTGAAGGAATGATAACGCACTATATGCTAAACGAAAGAGTAAAAAAAAAAGCTCTTTCATCTCACATCAGTTTCGCCATAATGGGAAATCATGCGACCACTCAAGAAATTGTAAAATTTGCGCTACAAACATCCTTGGAGGTGTTTTTGCGATTTTTTTTTGAATTTTTTTCGGGCTTTCTTACCGAATTTAATTGTCTACAGCGAATCTTCAGCACCCATTCTGCCAGAGAAAAAAATGGGTTTCAGAACAAAGCAGCCGTTCGGAGGACCCAGAGCGCCAAATATGGAAAAGCTGGAACTGCCCAAATCGCTTTCATTTACTTGGAGCCTCGCCGACGGAGAACGAAATATCGCAGAGACCTGCGACTAGGCTTGTATAAGGTGTACTAGGCTACTCTGTACTAGGCTTTCGGATAAGGAGTAACATATATCTTTTTCCTGAAGGAAATAAGAATGTCACAGGGGCCCCTCGCTCGATTATAAATGAAATTACCCAATTAATAAACCATAGGTTGTTAAACCGTATAAAATTTCACACTCACCTGTCTAGCTGCTGTGTTGTGCGCATCGTCCTGTTCTCACGAATAGTGTCAGAGATGTTCCTTCGTTGATGTCAACATAGACACATACTCGCACACAGCAACGAAAAGTCGCGGCCTACACTGCAACTTGTGTCCCCTTCCTTTCGAGCAGGTACTGCTTGCCAGCGTGTCACGGCTCGCCCCAGTTCCCCAACGTGATGATGATGATGATTGCAGTTTTTTTATGGCGCGTGAGCAACTAGACTATAATGCGCCAAAACTGTTATGTGTGTGGAAAGGCTAAACTAACTGTTCAATTACAACCGAATTATCTCAGAATTTGAGATGTAAACCACAGTAAAAGAGAAAATCATTCACTTGTAGGAAATTTAAATAGGCGATATCTCTAAAAAAGTTGAAAATTCTCTTGTAGGGTAAGAGCGGTTCATCCCCAAGTAATAGAGCAGGGTGAAAAGGCACGTGATATTGGTAAAATTCCTTAAAATGGCGACGACGGTGATTTTCTGGTAATGGACATGTGATTAGGATGTGCACCACAGAGGGTTGCTCACCACAGCATGTACATTGGGGAAGAATTATGCTTTGGATTTGCCTGCCACGGAGGAACTCTCCCGTTTGCTTTTACAACCTGACAACTATATTCGGAAAAACCATATGACTCGACCTCGTCTTGGATGCGCATGCAAAGCGGTGGGACAACCGCAGGCTTATGAAGGAAAAGCTGTTCAAAACGAGTAACCTTGATACTCGGCAGAGCTGGGTGACGTGGGTATCCCCTGACTTTTAATGCATAAGAAGATGCTAAGTAGAACCTCCGTCGACTCAATGACCACTCGTTACGTTCTACGTAGAGACTTTCGACTGGGGAGGTGCTGAATGCTCCCAGTACCAGTCTCAGACCCTGGTGGTGAACGGAGTCTAGACAACTCAGGACAGATTTACGTGCTGAGCCATAAACCACAGAGCCATAGTCAAGTTTGGAGCGAATAATTCATATGTGGATTCGGTGTAGAGTTGCTCTGTCTGCTCCCCACGATCTGTGCGACAGAACTTTTAGAAGATTTAAGGATTTCATGCATTTTGTCCTGAGGTATTTCATATGAGAGAAGGTGAGCTTTTTATCAAAAATAACACCTGAAAATTTGCACTCTGACTTGACTGATAATTCATGTCCATTCATTTTCAACCTGGGCTCGGGTGTTACCCCCTTACTCTGGAAAATGGAACACATACTGTTTTGTCTGGTGAGAACTTAAAACCATTTTCATTGGCCCATTTGCTTAACTTGTTTATGGTTAGCTGCAACTGTCTTTCGCACCGACCAGGGTCAACGGAACTGCAAGACATTTGAATATCGTCCACGTACACGGAATAGCTGACAGAAGGGGCGATGACCTTTGCAATGGAATTCATTTTAACAATATAGAGTGTGACACTCAGCACAGAGCCTTGTGGGACACCGTTTTCTTGTATAAATGGGCGTGATAAGGCCGTGCCTAGTTGAACTCTGAATGTTCTCCCTTCCAGAAAGTCAGCCATGCAGCATAGCATGCGACCACGGATTCCAAAAGAGCACAGATCTCGCAAGATACCATAGCGCCATGCGGTACCATAAGCTTTTTCTAAGTAAAAAAAGACAGAGAGGCAGTGTTGCCTTCTGACAAACGATTCCCTAATAACTGTTTCCAGCGGCACGAGATGATCAGTAGTTGAGCACGCAGCCCGGAACCCACACTGGTAACGATCTAGACATTCGTTTTCCTCAAGGTAATAAACGAGACGATTGTTTATCATACGCTCAAAAGTAGCAGCCCAGTAAGTGTCCTAATGCGTGAAGATAACTGATCATGTCTTTTTGGGTACAGTTATTTTCTGCCTTGGAGCTTTCTTACTGGCTTCTGCCAGCTCTTTGTCGGAAATATCAGGAAGTGAGCCGCTGGCAGACAAGCCAGCTTTATGCTTTCTTTGTGGTTGTGAGCTCAAACTGGCAAAGGACAGTTCAGAGCTCGAGTCCTCATCATTCCACTCCATGGAACCTTCCATATGGGAATGTGAGGTGGTAGGCAGCACTGTACGTGTGCTGCTCTGTGTGGGACGAAAAATAGTGTCAGTTTGCTTTTCTTGTGAATTTGGTACTGATTCTACCTCAGTTTGAGTTGCACATGTTGCCATTTTGGGCTTTACTTTTATTACGGAAGCGAACGATTTTTCAAAGATAAACGGAGATGCTTTCTTTCTTGCCTCAGCGTAGGTTAAGTTTTGTGTCACCGTGATGTGTAGTGTTTCTTTTTCAAGCTTCCATTTCGAACATGGTCGACGGTATGCTGGGTGGTCCCCCCCCCCCCCCGAGCAGTTAACACAACTACAAGAACCCTTGCAATCCTTTGTTTCATGCTGGGGTTGGCCACAGTGTGCACAGCAAGGTGATCCTCGACAGGCATCAGCCGCATGCCCGAATCTATTACACCTTAAGCAGCGAAAAGGATTTGGAATATACGACCTAACTTCTGCTGAGAGGTATCCAATCTTAAGCTTCTCGGGGAGTGTAGGTTGATCAAATGTGACGACTAAGTTTCTAGTAGTGATGTACTCATTATTCTTGCGGATCTTTATCTTTCGCACATCAATGACCTCCTGTTCTTTTAGATTTTCCAAGATCTCTTCTGTCGGCACATCTATCACTTCTTAAACTGACATAACTCCTCTGCAAGTATTTAGGGTTTTGTGCAACGAGGCTGCAATGGGTGTCCCCGTCATTTCGTTGGCATTCAGTATGTAGTTGCAGTCTGCTACTTATATACATTTCACTAGTATGTCCCCAGGTCTCATTTTCTTGATTTCTGTGATATGCTTTGAAAGTGATCTTAAAGCCTTTTCGATAAAGAAAGGCGATATTTTTCCTAATGGTGTGCATTTTTCTTTTCCATCTTTGCTGGTAGATGTAAGAACAAGGTACTTTGGGCTGAAGTCCTTGGTTACAATTGAAAGGTCTTCGGTCCGCGGCCGTTTAGCGGCCGCGACCTTTGAGGAGTTTGAATTTTTAACCATGCAGGTTTGATACACGGACATTCCTTGAAGTCGCCCACACTTCATGTCCATAAATGTGGGAAGGTCCCGGAGTTGTTACAACCCATGAGCGGGGCTTGACCAAGACCCCGACTGCCACCGTTCAATGTTTCTACCCTTCACCTTAAATCCCCTCGGCACGGTACGGATAACACCTTAGGACTGGGGGCTGGGGTCCGTGGTGGCGCCACTCACCAATCACCAGCCGAAGCCGGTGCCCCCTGCGGGGAGTTCCCCAACGTATTCGTCGACTTCAATGTTGTAACACTGTTGGGAAGAGAGTTTATGTTTATTATAGGACCCATACCGGTGTCGACAAGGCACGACATTCATTCACACATACATAAGGTCACCGAAATTTAGTGCGCAATCGCAGGCTCCTCTTCTCTCCAGCACGCAACGAGGACACGGCAGCGCTGGCTTTCATGCCATCTTGGTTTTTTTCTATTTTGTCAGAAGACTTGCGCCTACTGCGGGATCCGCTATAGCCCTTATCGGGAAATTAATCTCAATGTCTCTCAAACTGTTTTCTTCGCAATCCATCTCATACCACACATTCTGACAAACGGCACGCGTGCGAAGGAAACAGTTTCCTCACGTGCAAACTGCGAGCCCACCGAGCTCACCAAACCAAAGATGGTGCCGGAGAGGACTGATTCAACCACGTATATGCAGCCGTCCGATCGGGGCGAGTTTCTTATCTCTCTAAAATAATTAAAACACAGTTGAAATATTTTTATTATAGCAGTTCATCGCAGTGCACTGTCATGCACAACAAAAAGAGCCCCCGTTCCTTTCCCCCTTCCTTTTTCCTAAGCAATGCGCATTGACCTCGTCTTTCAACTTTTGACTATGTCAATGACGCTTGCTAATCGCAGGCATGATGTACAACCCATTCTGACAGTATATAAACAACTGTCCAGCAAGTGTTGCCTTGTGGATGGCACATTTGGCTACACGAATCCAATTGTTTATTACCCAAAATTATAACGACAGAGAAAGAAAAAAAATCGAAAGCAGGCGCTCACAAAAAAAACAAAGTCAGTTTTTATCTGGCTCTCAGTGTTTATGAAATTTTTCCTCGGTAGGATACATGTACCTATTCATGGGATCGCCAAGAAATAGCGTAGTCGACAAGCATGGAGTCAGACTAGTCACACTATGTATAGGGGACGGAACGCATCACCATAACACCTTTGCATTTCAATTGGAAGTCAATAGGGAATCTTTTGATATTCCTGATTAGAAATACAGTTAGGGAAATCATAAGAAACTCTTTAGAGTTTCTATGGAGGAAACTCATTAGGAGCTGATTTTCTATTGAGTTTCTATAGACTCAATAAAAATACATTTGGTTCTCTATAGGTCCTCGCTTGGCATTTTTGTAAAGAACGTGGTCTTGTAGCGACTCTTGTCTGCCTCCTTCATAGGTCTAAATCGGGTATTGTTGAAGGAGTCAGCTCCCGTGGCATAGTGGTTAGGATGATAGCTTCCCTTGCCGAGACTGAGAGGTGACACAGATTCGAATCCTGTCACCCCTGTGCTATCTGAGGTTTTCCCTGGGTTTTCCGAAGACTTTCCAGACGAATGTCGGCACAGGTCCCCCTGAAGTCGGCCCAGGACGCATACTAATCCCTCTGTTCCCCACTTCTTCCTGCTGTCCTCTCTCTGTACGTGTGTCCACGTCTGTACCATCTGCATCTGTCAATGTTTGTACGTCGCTCATAGCCACAGTTGCTTCGCGGCACAAACACGGAATAATGTTGAAGGATAGAGCCGAGAGCGGTGTAGTTCTTCAACACAGCTGATGTCGCACTTGCGGAAAGCATTCGCATGACTGCGTTCAGTGTGGTTTGCCAACACTAACTCTACGCATGCGCAGATGGCACGTCTTGTTTGTAAACAGTGAAGTGGTCAATACATTTTGACGTTGGTGTAGGGCGGCTTGTGAAACTTCAGGCGTGCTTTGTTTGAAACCGGGGGCAAAAGAAAAAGAACTGAGAGGAGGTACACAATCCCACTTTAGGGAGACGTGTCCGCGAACCTTGGGCAAGATAACTTTATGCAAACGGGCCCTGTTTTGTAGACATGAGTATAAAATGTTCCCTCCCTTTTCTTCGTAAACTTCATCCAGAATCCAAATCGTTTTGGGTAAAAAAGAAAAAGTAAGGAATTTTGGTGCTTCGAGAAGGGGCATGATCATTCCAGTGGAGAGAGAGCCCTGTTCTGACATGAACACTTGGGAAGTTAAGAACAAACTGTGTTTCTGTTTTAACTCCTTGCTAGCATTATGATGAAACCGTGGTTGTGAGCAGTGTACAGACGCTGAAAGATGGACAGAGCACTGTGAGAAAGAGCATGAGAAAGGGCAGTTTGCTCATGTCTAGGTCTGGTGCCAAAGTGTGAGAGAGATACTGGGAAATTTTCAGACAGCACAGCCACTGATAAGATTTTGCATCTGTTGCATCTCTGCGGTGGTGGTGATGGTGAAAAGGCTCGCCGTTGTGGGCCTCACAGAAGTGCATCATCTCTTCATTCAATATCACTTTGGCAGGCTTACCAATAAGAAACAATACCTATTATCCTCTCGACCACGCCAAGGCCAGCGTTGTTGGGTCTGGTATCGTTGCAGAGGGGCGAAATTTTTTCTAATCTGTTTTTATGCATTATGTTCACGGCGCACTTAAATCATTCCATCTTCTAGAAGGTATGAAAAAATAGCTCAGAAAAACTTGAATTGTTTACACGCTGACTCTTCTGCTGATCCTCCGCGACGCTTTCGTCGCATGCCATAAAAGCGATTCGTCTACGTTGGAGACACGAACTCCAGAACGCGTTTTTCTTCGCTCATTTCCCCCCCCCCCCCCCCGTAATTGGAAACTTCTGATCCAGTGGTGGCTGTCAACGCATTTTTGCCGCCGCTATGTAAGATATCGTTAAGATATAAGACAGTGCTTCCTAATCGTTGCTTCATACGTTCGCACGTTCTGCAAATGATTTGCTGAAATTGCTGCCTCTGATTCCTCTTGCAAAACAAGCAACAGTGCAACAATACTAGGAAAACTGACATTACGTCAGAGTAGACACCTACTCACACTGAGTCTGTTCGTAAGCTGATATCCCTCTTGGAATCACCTCCTACTTTGGCTCATGTTTATTCAGACAGAGAAACGCAAGGCTTTGTTGACGCCTCAGCGAAATATCTAGGAGCGTTCATCTCACAGAAACACGATCGAAAAGAGTATGTCGTTGAGCATGCCAGCAGAGCAACCAACACAACAGAGGAAAAGCTGCGTTAAAATATGCTCGAATGCATTGCCCTTCATTGGGCTCTTACAGACAAATTCGTATTTATGTGCACAGGATGCCTATCGTCTATGTTTGTGCAGACAACTACAGTCTGTTTAATGGCCCATGCACAGCAAATCAATAGAAATTTTTCCTGCATGGTTGTCGATCTTCTGGAACTTCCTCACGAGATACACCATCGTTCTGGAAAACTATTGTAGTCGCTGATGCTCTATCGCACTGCTGATAATTATCATCTTTCCTTTCATCAGCGATGAGATTCGTGTTTATTGGAGATTTTCAAAGTCTTCAAAATTCCCGATATCTACTCTCACAAAGCAGAAGACATGCAGAATACTTCCCTGTTCTGAAATGGCATACTCTCCCAGGCAAAGCATGGTGCGTAACTACGTCTAAAAGACGTCTAAATGTAGACTCTGGGAGTGTCTATTACACGTCTAACAAAGTAGCTCTGTTGCTCCGTATCCGTTCCCTAGCTTTCCCCTAGGCCGAGTAACGTTACGCTAAAATACAGCTAATAGCCGGATAATCGTAACATCGACTCAGACCTTTTTTGCACAAACGCATGTAATAGGGCAGTACTTATCTATCCTCTGGGCCATCACTTAGACATCTATTAGCCATGATGTCAAAAATTATACATACTTTTGGCAATTTTGGCACTAGTTGCACATGTATCGGTTCATCTAGGTGTATGGCCCTCACATGTACATTCGGGTACGTGTGGTTGATGCACAGTATGTCTCTACAAAGGCAGTATGGGTGTTGGCAAAATATTTATTTCAATTAACATACTGGCTAAACGCTGACCTCCAAACATGTCGAGAATTTACCGTCATCGTCAGCACTTCCCATCCTTGTACAATGACATACCAACAAATCTTGGTACTCTTCCAAAGTAGATAGTAATATACAAGTACACAGATCGCAGTACTTGTATAACTGGTAGCTGCAAGCAATGCCTAACTGTCTTCGGGTCCATGCTGGCACCTTGATTGATCCAAAGGCAACGAGTACTTGACACATATATGGGGTGGTAGACGGCTGTGGGTAGCAGGAAAGAACGTTTCCGAGATGCACTGAAAATAGAAAGGACAATATGTGACATATATTTCTATAAATGCCTGTATACAAAAACGTTGGATGCCGATTGCTTACTGCAGGGCTGAAGTTTATCCATATTTTTTATTTAGACACTATGCAAGTGTCAAGTATTTCCCTATCCATACATGTCGGATCATATTTTGCTTGTGCAGAACCGATTTTACCGTCGACTGGCAAGTACAAGGCGATACCTCTTTTCATAATGGCACAATCATTTGGCCGTTGTGGGCACGTCATGCTACCGAACATGGTCTCTTTTACACCGTTCCACTTTATACTGCAGGTGCTCACTGTTTTCCTGCCACCGCTTCTCGTCAACAGCAGCCCGGTGTTACTATCATCCTTTCACACGGATGGCTTATCAGTGTTCTACGGTGATCAGCTTATCCCATTAACCACATCTGTCCTACGGATGTCCGGTTATTGTCCCAAAATAAATTGCCTGAATCGATGTCCACCTAGATTTCCGTAGGATACCCTTAAATGATATCTAATGTCCCCAAATTATACATTGAACTATGGCCGAATGATAGACGTAGGGCGTCCATAGGATACCCTTAAAGGATATGTGATGTCCCCAAATTATACAGTGAAATACGGCCGCCGCATAGACATAGAACATCGTACGGGCATCCGTATAAGTCACAAAATCGACCGATGTCAGTGACGGCAGACTGCGTTCTGCGCTCCACTATAAAACCTCCTGTTTCGTTGTTACTTCGTGTCGCCGTCAATGCTGTCGTTCTCCCAGCGCATGTTTTAATATTGTCGCAGGTGTAGCGCCGAAAGGAGGAAGCTGCCGGCAACAGTGGGGGCGGTTCGGCCGGGCGCCAATCTGTGATCTGGCTGTCAAGTCAGTGGCGAGTTACAGTTGCTTGCGTCCTTCGGGTTGCAGCTTTGCGTCTGCAAGTTACAAGCTTACACGACCTCTTCATTGACCGCAACGTGAACCGGAGGTGAGCTACATTTTGCAACATACTAAAGACCATGCATAAAGCGAAAGGAAAACGCCAAAAAAGCGTCGTATATTCAGACGTTAAGACGGACCGAAGCAGCTTTCGCTCTGTCAGCCATGGAGGCTGTGCCTCCCAACGCTGGCGAAACAGAAAGTAGTCAATCCAGCCATAACGTTTCAAATCCGTCACATCAGTCGGAGGCGAGTACATCATGCATGGAGCAGTGTTCAAGCGATGACGGTAGCCGGTGTTCGGACAATGCGTTTTCGCCGGTTCTGTCTGACTCCGATATTTCGGAGGCCGACCTCTTGTCAAGTGTTCAGGAATTCACCGCGTTTGCTGATGACTCTCGTGGAAGTGGTGACGTTGCGGACTTTACTGCACCGCAAGGAAATGGAAACGAAGAGTTGCTTGCCTCACTAAAAAGGTGGGCAGTAGAGCACAACATAACACACGGTGCTGTGAGCTCACTTTTGAAAATATTGAGGACGCATGAATGCCTCGTTGGCCTTCCGAGTGATGCTCGGGCCTTGTTGATGTCACAAAGCAGTTTCTGCTGAAATCGTTTCTATACCTCCCGGTCGCTACTACCACATTGGGTTGCATGCAAATCTGTCGAGGATGCTAGAGCGTTTGCATGTCAATCCTCAAACAGTGCAGCTTTCTCTGAGCATTGATGGGCTCCCCATTAGCAACAGCTCAAAA
The DNA here is from genome assembly GCF_037126465.1 of Ornithodoros turicata. Classification (NCBI taxonomy): domain Eukaryota; kingdom Metazoa; phylum Arthropoda; class Arachnida; order Ixodida; family Argasidae; genus Ornithodoros; species Ornithodoros turicata. The sequence goes on along the minus strand of NC_088201.1, from coordinate 197,247,324 downwards.
ATGCAGCTCTGGCCAATTCAATGTATCGCAAGAGGTGTAAACGATGCAGCGTTTCTTGTTGGTGTCTATGCAGGAAATGCAAAGCCCAACTCTGCAAATGATTTCCTTGACAAAATTGTCACAGAACTGGAGGTGTTGATGACAGAAGGGATTTGCATAAAAGGCAGCACAGTACGCGTCTGCTTAAAAAGTACAATATGTGATGCGCCAACACGTGCATTTGTCTTTCAAATAGCAGGCCACAATGAATTTTCCGGTTGTCCTAAGTGAACTGTTGAGGGGCAACACATCAAGAACAGGACAGTGTTCCTTGAATCTGGTGCTGCTGCACGGACAGATGAGAGTTTTCGCTCCCAGTCAGGCCCAGACCACCACAGGGGCACTTCAATCCTGACCAAGCTGCTTATAAACTGTATTGACGTTGCCCCCTTGATTATATGCATTTGGTTTGCCTGGGAGTCACAAAGAATCGTCAAATTATGGCTGTCAGGTCCCCGCGAAGTAATGATCAGTCCATCTGATCGCGTAGCTGTATCACAGGCCCTTATTGCTGCCCGAAGACATATACCAAGTGAACTTGCACGCAAACCAAGAGGGCTGGACGAAGTTGACAGATAGAAAGCCACTGATTTCCTTCAGTTGTTGCTGTACACAGGGCCAGTCTTCTTAAGCCATATCCTCATGATGATGTATATTTGAACTTCATCACACTCCACTGCGCATTACAGATCCTGCAGACTCCTTGAACATGCAGACTATGCAGCTGACCTGTTGCGTTTCTTTGTGTCTGGGTACATTCCGCTGTATGGAGAAGAGCATGTGACGTACAATGTCCATTGCCTGACTCATCTGCCAGATAACGTTAGAAAGCATGGTGCGGTTGATACTTTCAGTGTGTTCTCATATGAGAATTACATGCAGGTGCTGAAGCGTACACTCAGGGAGAGAGAGTTGCCACTTGAGCAGCTGCGTAACAGACTTTCTGAAGGAAACGACGCTGCGGTTATGCCCTCCAGGGCAAATAAAGTAGTGGGCTTAGAAACGCATCAAGAGCATAATCATGGCCCTCTGGTTCCTGAGTGTCGGAGCCCACAGTACAAAAAAGTGAAGCTGGGCCACACAACTCTCACTAGTAGTGAAGGCAACAACTGCTGCGACATCAATGGACATGTTGTTGAAATCAGCAATTTTGCAGTTCTTCGCAGTAGCAATAAGCCCTGTATCATAGGCAGAAAATACCTTGTTAAGGAGGACCTCTATGATATGCCATATGCGTCATCTCGCATCGGTGTGTTTCTGGTGTCAAAGCTGTCCACCTTGAAATGCTGGCCCGTAGAGGGTGTGAATAAACTTGTTAGATGCAAATTCATGACAAATATGCCGTCGTCCCTCTGCTACATGCTGACTTCTAGCTTCATTGTGTTTTAGAAAGTGCTTGTGCCAAGAACACAAAAATATGATAATTACCATTTAGATGCAGTTTGCCGTTGTCAATTTCACCTCAGATGACACGGTGGAAGTAGTTCCGTCAACGTGGGTCCATGGAAACAAATGTCCTTGGCCTGAACACGCACCCAAAAACATGAGGAGCCTTATCAAGGAAGGGCTGCCACCCCTGGAAGGATGGAAACCGACCATCATTGCTATGAAAGGCATCTTCTGTAAGTGCATCATCATATTGTACAATATTGCGCAATTGATTTTACATGTTTTTCAATAGGATTATTGTGGTATGCACAGTGAGTTGTGCACAGGGTGTTAAGTACATTTCTGAAGCAGGTTGCAAAAAAACAAAAATATTTACATACACACTGGAACAAACACCTTCCCTATTGATCTGAATGTCCTAGAGATGGAAAGGAATTGTTGATTTGTGTTTGATGTATGCTATTTCGAACTAACTACATTTGGAGGGAGGTGAACAGAGTGTAATGAAAGAAATAGGCCAGAGATACATAGGGCGAATATTAAGTGTAGAAGTAGTCTCTATGATGGCGGCTCACATTACAGTGATGCTCATACCTCATTGCAGCTTCGTATACAAACGCAAGGGCAGCACTCGCAAAAGCGCAATGTAGCTCAGAGTCAGACACACCATCACAGAGGAGGAAACGGCAGCCGCCCTTCTGGCTGCAAGAAGCCTATCATGTTCTACAGAGTGGTAGTAATGAATAAGACTATCATCATGATCAGCAGACAGGTGAGACAATCATGCAACAATTGGCCTGTTGGTAATGCTTCTTCCACTCAGCACCTACTGCAAAGCATACTGCATATGTTCCACAAGACAGCCAAGGGGTTCTTCAGAGCCAAGTTGTGCTGGAAGTACCGTCCGTTCCCAATGATTTCTTTGTTCAGCAAACAGAAAGTACGACATTATGTAGGGGTCACAAGTTGCACATACATATGGTTAATGCAAAGCCAATAGGATGGAGAGATTGCAGTATCTTGGACCTAGGCTGTTGCGTTGCCTTGGAACTAGTCTTACTAAAAGGCTGGCTAGGAAGGAAGCGAGTTGGTGACTAGAATAGATGATAAACAAAAACATGAAACCAGGGAGACAAGATCCATAAAGAAGAGACCCCGAGACGTGGACCACGTGGAAAAAGGGACAGACACAACAAAGTCTCGGTATGGGTCTATATTTCCAGGTCGTTTGCTTCCCAAATTATTATTGCCCAAAGTGCCGAAGGTCAGCAATGGCACCGACAGGGCTTCCACAGGAACATATTAAGAGGTTTTCTGTCAAAAGGTGCCTGGTCTGGTTGTTTTCCGCCTTTACAACTGTATCATGCCTTTATGTAGGAAAACAGCTATTATAATATACAGTACACAGGTAAAATTAAGTTCAATGTCAGTAACGTACATGCTCTTAATTACATAGGCAAAAAATGCAATTAATTCCTTTGGTTTTATTGACAACAAGCCCCATAACACAGGGATTGTGGTCTTGTTTCCTTCCTTGTTCTCCATTGGAAGAGCGCCCTTGTTCTCCATTCCAAATATGCGTATATACTTGAAAACAATCACCAGCAAAACATTATTAGTAACGTATCATTGTTGTATTGTGTATCTGTGCTTAAAAGTTACATTTGTATCCTTGTTTCAGAGCACACATCACCATCTTCTATTCTACTGCAGATGACGGGCTCTGGTACTACACATGAAGGTAGGTACTGCAGACATTCTGGAGGGCGGCTTCCCTCATTATTTCCACGAGTTAAGTGAAGCCCACTGCACGTTAGTGCCATTGTTCTTTTTTTTTGTGTGTGTGTGTGTACGGCTTCATTCTGTATGTCGGCTTCAGATCGTTACGCTCGATTGATAGGTGAAGCCCGCTTTACATTGTTTGTAATACTATCACAAAACGCTCTTTTTACTTGCGTGTTAGCACCGCGAAGCAGCTGTGGCTATCCTGAAAGGCTGCAACTTCTCTGAGCACATGGTCACCACTACCCTGGGCTCTGCTCTATCCAGTAAATGTACTCCCAACTTTCACAGTTACGTCCAGTAACGGATGGAAATACTTATGTGCAGTTTGTATAAAAAACGTACAGGAAATTCACAAAGTGAACATAGAAATGGTGACATGCACACAACGCAGGCTGCATGGCACGTGTTGGCTAACTTTCACTGCAGTTCATCCGACTAATGCAGTGTAACACACAAAACTTAGAGGCTCACAATATGTTATGCCGGGTGAAAAGGCTCACAAATTTGGAGCAGAACATCATCGAATGAGCATTCCACTTGAAAATGTTACACCGGATGGTAGGAAATTATTCGAATTGGGCGGCCTTTTCTGATTATTTAAATTCAATTCACCGTCTGAAGAAATAATTTGAATTCGACTTGTGGTGCAGGTGAAATATTCATAAACTATTAGCAATGGAAATTTTGTTTTTCACACAGCTCTGAAACATATGGCACAGGTGTCATAGGAAGCTCTTAGTACATTGTATCATTGTATCACTGTACACTAAAATAAAAATGTGCAACATTCGAAACTATGATCCCTCCCCTTCGTCTTATTCATTCATGCAGTTATCTAAATCTCTTGCAGGCACTGGGCCTGCACTTGGTCGCAATAATTATCAATGCTCAACATGCACTGCTGCTAATTATATTAACCAGATTTTCACCACCACAGACTCCCCAACAGGACCACAACATGGTTTGACCGGTACGACCTCATGTGCAGGCACATGGACAGTGACACAAGGCATGTACTTTTAGCACACATCCATTTATGCTCCTGCTATGCAATTGTTAATATTGCAAGTCTATTACTCTCATTAAAATGTATAAACGAGCATTTTGTTACAGACCAAAATGATGCCCCGGCGTCACATGACTCGTCCCACATTTCTCCATCATCCAATGGCAAGTAATATACAGTGTGTCCACCGTAACTATGAGGTAGTTTTTAAAATAGAAAAATCTCTTTATCTTAGTTTTTAACCAATAGCGATGTACTCTACGCCTAAATGCCCACGTTAAAAGGCCGTAGGCGAGCTTCTGTGTCGATGCATTCATGAACTTTTTAATTATCAACAATAGAAGGTTGACCCAATGAAAATATTGAATCCCTTGGAGTCACTGGTAACATTGCTGTTTTCAGAGCAAAACTCGAGACAATTATAGCGCGAGGAAAGCGCCCGGAAATAAGGCGATCTGGTGGACGATTTTCGACACCTAAGTAGAAGTGCTTCCGTTTTCGTTCCTCTGTATGCGGGGGAGGGAAACACTGTGGCAGGAAGGATAGACAGTTATTTCCCACCTCCGCATGCACAGGAAATGAAAACGGGAACGCTTTTACTTGAGCGTCGGAAAATGACCACCAGTGCACCTTATTTCCAGGCCTTTTCCTCGCGCTAGAACTACCTCAATTTTTGTTCTGAAAACGGTAACGGTACCAGTTACCCCAAGGGATCTGATGTTGTCATTGGGTCAATCTTGTACCATTGATAATTAAAAAGTGAATTAATGAAACTTGATTAATGCATCGTCACAGTAGCTTGCCTGAGCCATCATTAGGTGGGCCTTTAGGCATAGAGTGCATTGCCATTGGTTAAAACTGTGAAAAGGTGATTTTTTTGTTTTAAAAATTCCTTCTATAGTTCCGGTGGGCACTCTGTATAATGGGTGCCTGCATTTTTGTCATGACGTTCCCTCTTTGTTTTTTTATTACACATGGTATATAATAATATAATTTTATATGTGACCAGTTTGCATATGCATTGTCTTTCTGATAATATAATGTAATTGTTGGTCTTCATTTTATTTTTATTGTGTTGGTAGTCGAGTGGTGCACCAGATGTGTAGGTCTTGAGCTGTTTGCAGGCATCTTAATAATAATAATAGTCTTGGCTTTGGTGGTTCAAGGTGCACAGGTTTCTTATATGAAACTGCATTGAGGCTGCATGACTATTTTTCACATTTTCCTCTCACATTCCCAGTTTACATCAGTAGTACCGTTAGTACAGCCTGTAGGCATCATTTGGCTTGCCGCTTGCACATGTTTCTTTGCACATAACTGCTGTTCAGCTTGTTGAGCATGTTTAGACTCTCTTTATTATTTTGTTGGATGGCTTTAGTTGGAGGAGTTCAGTGTTAAACAATATACAGGTAAACAGAAAGCAAGAAAAAAAAAGACCAGAGAGCTCAAGTGCTGCTTACTGTTCACATATTTGTGTTTAGACCGGTAGGTTGGTAACCCCAATCTACCATTAGATTTCCAGCGTCAAGTGTTACGTCTTCTCCACATCTTGCGCCTTAGACAGCAAGAGCACAGTGAAACCTTGGATGCGATTGCTGCACAGCTTAGTGGCCGTACCAGACATTGACCTAGTCTCTCGAAACCAATGGTGACATCTGCATTCTCATCACAGGAGCGGCTAAAAGAGTTTGTCTCTTCCCTTACATCGATGCAACGGAACAACCTTGTACTTAAATGTTTTGTCCTTTTGCATGACATATGCAAACATTATACAGTGTAGGATCCTGCACAAAATGTAAATTACTTGCACTGAAATATTCCTGTTCAATATTGCGTCTTTACTCATTTCATGTGTAGTGGATTTTGTGTGCAGTGACATTTAGGGGATGTAATACGTAAAACTGTTACAGAGTCCTTATTCGCACTACTGGGAGTGCTTTCACAGCTTCCGCTCGTGGCTTTTAGTGCTGTATTCTCTCTACTTCCCGTATGTAGCACATGTAACTTTTAGTAAATTAGCATTAGCTACGTACAGTTTTTCTGCTGGCTGATGAGCATTCGTGTGTCTCAGAGATGCTTGATCGATATGTTGTCTTTGACATACGGCTGCAGTAAATGGCAGTCAATTTTTAATTTGAAGAGCGTGCGATTACTGATTTTCATCATATCATGATTAATAGCATGGTCTACCATCACCATCACATCATGGACTTGGATCACATCTGCTTTCCTATAGATGTGAGAACTTTTTTATGTGTTTTGTTTCGCAGGTTCAACAGCTGTCTGAACTAGGCGGAAAAGATGTCAATTCCGCAGTCCGTGCTATTCTAATCTACCTCATGACAGATGAAGTGGCAGAAAAGTACAACTGGCAGGGCCGTAGTCAAAAAAGCAGTTTTTCGAAGTTGAATCGTCCAGGTCTCATACATTCTAAGTATATTATGTAAAATGCATAAAGCAAAATCACAAAGGTTTCTTCCAGGCATGGCGTCTCCACCAGGAGTAGCCAAAGCTCGGAAAAACGAAAAGTGTTGAAGGAAGAGAGAGAACTTCTAGTTGAAGGGTGTAACGAGAACTGGTTTATTGCAAGAGCGCAGCGAGCGGGGAGCGTGGGCAGAGGCCAACGAAAATCGGCGTGCGCAGATGACGCTGTGCCTGGCTGGGTTGCTACAGCTGCTCCCCCCTTAGCGCGTTGGTGAAACGCAAGAGCGGTGCGTCACCAGGACAGGGGCCCAGTGGACGGATTTTGCTGAACGGGGAACGGCAGGCTGGTAAACGGAGTGAGGGGTGGAGACCAGAGCAGCCGTGAGGTCAGCAGCAGGAGCCTCAATGTATGCAGGCTTTAATCTGTCGATGGAGACTTGCTCTTGCTTGCCGTTGATGATGAGGGAGAATAACTTGGAAGTGCGGCTGAGGACTTGATAGGGACCAGTATAAGGAGGCTGTAGTGGCTTTCGGACAGCGTCGACGCGTACGAAAACGTGTGTGCACGTCTCCAGGTCGTCGTGCACGTAAAGCCTGGAGGAAGATGGTTGACGAGGGGTTGCTGGGCGAAGCTGGTCGAATATGGCTTTTAGCCGAGAAACGTAGTTTGCTGGGTCTGGCGGGGGAATAGCCTCGGGACACGAGGAATTCTCCAGGTAGCCGCAGAGTTGTCCCGTAAACGAGCTCTGCAACGGTGCACCCCAAGTCCGGCTTGAAGACTGAACGGAGGCCGAGCAGGACGACAGGAAGAACTTCCGTCCAAGAGGTGGGGGTGGGGTGTGCCTTGAGGGCGGCTTTGAGTTGTGAGTTGTGCCTCGAGGGCGGAATCGTTCCATCATGCCGTTTGACGCCGGATGGTAGGAAGTGGTCCGAATCCGTTGAGATCCCAGTAAGGTGGTGAGGGCGCTGAATAAACACGACTCAAACTGCCGCCCACGGTCAGTAGTGATAGTGGAGGGCACTCCGAAGCGGGCAACCCACGTGCTCGTGAAGGTAGCGGCGACAGTTGCGGCGGAGATATCAGGCATGGGGGCCGCCTCAGGCCACCGCGTGAAACTGTCTACCACAGTGAGTAGATAGCGGTGACCTTGAGAAGGCGGGAGGGGGCCCACGATGTCCAAGTGTACCTTTTCAAAGCGGGTGTCAGGTGGAAGGAAGGGGTGCACGGGAGCAAAAGTGTGTCGCTGTATCTTAGCTCTCTGGCACTGCTGGCAGCTACGTGTCCAGTGCTTGATCTCGGCTTGCATGCCGGGCCACACGTACCGCGCACTGATTAACTTCTGCGTTGCGCGCATGCCCGGGTGCGATAGTGCGTGGAGGGTATCAAATACCCGCCTGCGCAGGGCTGCTGGGACAAAGGGTCGTGGATGCCCCTGGGATACGTCGCAGACAAGCGTGGTGGCGGTACCGGGAAGAAGGACGTCTTCGAGACGAAGCGACGATGTAGAGCTTTCGCGGAGCATGCGGAGGTCTTCGTCTGAGCGTTGCAGGTCAGCCAATGTCTCTAGGCTGAGCGCGGAGTACTGATAGCTTGCGGAAGACGTGGTGACAGTGCGCTGGTGCGGCTGAGAGCATCGGCCACGGGGTTGTCGTGACCGCTGACGTGCCGAATGTCCGTGGAAAACACGGACACGAAGTAGGTTGGCGAATCCCCCGTGGTGAGTAACTGTTGCCGGATGAAGTGAACGCGTGGGTCAGCGGCTTGTGGTTGGTGTATATAGTGAAGACGCGACCTTCAAGAAACGGGCGGAAATGCTTCACCGAACGCAAGACAGCAAGCAGTTCACGGGAAAAGGTGCTGTATCGAGTTTCCCTGTCTTCGAATTTCCGAGAGAAAAATGATAGGAGCTGCCACGCGTGGTCGATCCGTTGCTGAAGCACAGCGCCAACGGCCGATGATGATGCGTCCACCATGAGCGCCGTGGGCGCATCGTGCACTGGATGCCTCAACAAGGTGGATTCAGCGAGAGCCTGCTTGATATTGCAAAAGGCATCTGTGGCGCACGATGTCCAGGCAAGAGGGGCATTGCGGCCTTTGGAATCCGTGAGCAACGCTTCCAAAGGCTGGAGGGTGGATGCGCAGTGCGGCACGAATCTTCTGTAAAAATTTACTAGCCCGAGGAACTCGCGGAGCTTTCGTGAGGTAGTCGGCTGCGGAAACTCTTGGATGGCTTTCACCTTGGACGCGAGAGGAGTGATGCCCGAGCGGGTGATGTGGTGACCCAGAAAATCAAGTTCTTCCACTCCAAACTCGCTCTTGGTAGCGTTCACTATGATTCCAAACTTGTTGAGGCGGGCAAAGAGTGTGCGAAGATGGTCGGCGTGTTCTTCCGGGGTGGCACTAGCGATGAGAAGGTCGTCAATATAAGCAAATGCGAACGGCAATCCTCTGATGACTGAGTCAACGAACCGTTGAAAAGTTTGTGCCGCATTCCGGAGTCCAAAGTGCATGCGCAAAAATTCAAACAGCCCGAACGGCGTGGTTATTGCGGTCTTACCGATGTCCTCGGGCGCCACCGGGATCTGGTGGTAGGCGCGTACTAGGTCGAGTTTCGAGAATATTCTTGCGCCATGCAGATTTGCCGCGAAGTCTTGGACGTGTGGTCTCGGATAGCGATCGGGTACAGTAACCCGGTTTAGCTGTCTATAGTCCCCACATGGCCGCCAGTCACCTGTTTTTTTTTGGGGGGGGCATGTGGAGAGCCGAAGACCAGTCGCTAGATGATGGCCTGATAATTCCGAGCTCGAGCATGTGCTTGAATTTTTCTTTAGCCACTTTGAATTTCTCTGGCGCCAGCCTGCGAGGGTGAACGTGCACTGGCGGGCCCGATGTCACAATGTGGTGCACGACGTGGTGTTTGACCGGGAGCTTCCAGTTTGGTGGTTGAGTGAGGTCTGTAAAGTCGTGCAAAATAGCTTCGAAGTCAGTTTTCGGTTCGAGTCGACGGATGGTTGGGGTAACTGGCGAGGTGACGGCAACCCCTTGAACCGAAAGGCTGGTGGTTCTGTCAATTAGCCTTCTTCGACTCATGTCGACCAGGAGCCCGAAGTGGGCCAAGAAGTCGGCACCGATGATGGCTTGGGGTACCTTGGCAATCACAAAAATCCACCGAAAAACGCGGCGTAGACCAAAGTTGAGTGTAACGAGTTTTTCGCCGTAAGTCGTAATAGGGGATCCGTTGACAGCTTGAAGACTGGTGTTAGGTGGGGTCCGCTTCTGATCGTCTCGAGAGGCGGGGATGACGCAGACCGCCGCGCCCGTATCAACCAAAAAGCGGGCGCCAGAGCCGCGGTCAGTGATGTAAAAGAGGCGTGGACGACTTGGGGCTGCGTCAACTAAACTGGCCGTCTTCAGTTGTTGACGCTCCCGTTTCCCTGTCTGGAGCAGGGAGGCTGGCAGCGGCGCGCACGGTATCCGAAAGTTTGGTGGTACCAACACTCACCGGGATTTGCAGACTGCTGGAGAGGCGATGGTGTGCGACGACGGAAGTTGCCGCGACGAGGGCTGCGGTGTCTTGGGCTTCGCGATCGGCCGAAGCGTAGGCTTCATGCAACCAAGCCGGAAAGGCGGCTGACTTCGTCACGCAGCTCCTGGAAGTCCGACGGTGATGGCGCAGAGGGTTGTGGAGATAATGCACAAACAGTTGGCGGCGCAATGTCCCTCATCTTCTCCGCCATCTCCGCTAAAGCCTCGAGCGAAACGCTGCTCGACGTTGTTAGTATCATGCGAACCGTGTTCGGAAGACGCTGCAGGAATAATTCGCGCAGGATGGATTTGTCCAAGGATGAGGCCCTATCGCCCAACAACTGCTGCATCCGACGCAGCAGCTGTGAAGGCTTCCTGTCGCCGAGGACCTCAGCTATGAGCAGTTGTCGCAGGCGTTCCTGTTCAGAGGCTGTCGTTCTCTTCGTGAGCGCGTCTTTTAACGCGTCGAAAGGGTTGTCTGCTGGGGGGTTGGTGATGACGTCCCTGACCTCTGACGCTTCGTTACGGCCAAGCGCTCCAACGACGTGAAATAATTTTGTTTGCTGTGCAGATGTGCCTCGGAGGGCAAACTGCGCTTCGATGTTGGCGAACCACCGGGACGGCTGGACAGAAAGGCGGAATCTTCACGGCTACCGCATGAAGAGTGGAAGGTTGCGACGCCAGCGGTGCGGTGTCCGGCATCGTCAGCGCCGGAGACGTCATGGCAGCTGTGTTCTAAGTTCGGGTCACCAGTGAAGGAAGAGAGAGAACCTCTAGTTGAAGGGTGGAACCAGAACTGGTTTATTGCAAGAGCGCAGTGAGCGGGGAGCGTGCGCAGAGGCCGACGAAGATCGGCGTGCGCAGATGACGCTGTGCCTGGCTGGGTCGCTACAGAGTGATACAAGCAAGTCCCACCTCGCTTCACGCTTCATTTTTTTTTCTTTTCTCGGCAACGAATGCACATAGAGGCCTGAAACAAATGGCTTCGTTACCTGGAGATATTGGCCAACAGCGTATAATTTTTCAAGTAAAATCATAGGCCACGTCTGGACCAGCCTGCCTGGTCCTACGTGGAATCACCTAGCATATAAATCAGAGATGCATTTAAAAAATCTGCATAAGTTAACACAATGATATGAGTCAGAGTCCTGCAGCTCGCAACCTTTTCAGTGACTTTCCTCACCTTTCATCCACATGTACTAAGTTCTTAGTGTGGGGTGGTGGAGTATGAGCCTGTACTGTGCCAACCTTCAAGATTAGAGGTCTCAAACATATGGTCTTGTAATCTTGAATTTCATGTCCTGCAGTGATTTATCCTCCCATTGTTGCAATTCTGGATAAACTACTGCCCCAATGCCGTCATACTACTGAAGATAGACTGATACACGTTGATCAGCTAACTATAAAACTGAATTGACTTGTTAGTGCTCTTGCAGAGTTGCATATTTCTGCTCTCTTTCCTTAAGCTTGACAGACTATAGGAACATAGCAGTTTCTCGTGCTCATGTGTTTGAGCAGGGTCAACATCTGTAGAACCAGAATATGAACCATGTTCACCAGCTTGTCTTCCCTTTTTTACGCCCTCTAGAACAGTGTGTTTTGCTATAGGCTTAATTGAAGCTTTCCTTTCAAAAATTGACATCACTACCAACTGTTCATTGTATGTTCAGCAGTGATTCATAACCTCTGTTGGTCACGTAATCATCATGTTGCTGCTGTAAACACATAGAAATCTGACAAGCAGCAGATGTTGCAGTGTTGATGAAAGCAGCTGTCACGTCAATCATGTTTGATATGCAGTTTTCACATCCTCGTGAAAACCAGGTTTGTGTAGCGTTTTTCTATGAAGTACTTGCTCTGGATAATACAATGAGGATAGACACCCCACGTAATTCATCTGACCAGACTAAAGAATGCAACTGATGTAAATTTTTTGGTAGTCATTGGTTTGTCAAGTCTCATAAATGTAATCCCTACACATTTACACTGTAGCAACCATCAAAATAAATCGCAAAATTCAAGGAGCGGCGAAGCTGGATGTGAAGGGTGTCATTGTCAGCTGGTTAAGACATGCAAAAGAGCGGAGGACAAAGGGAAGACAGGCATCCACGCAGACAACAAGCGAGTTCCTCACTGACAGGTATGGCTGATGCATCTACTAAGGGTCATTCCAGCTCAAGTGTCCAAATTGCATGGCTTCACCATCGCCAATTTCAATTACGGAAATTACGCTACCTATTTCATGCATGCCACTTTTTCCCTTCTTTTCGGGAACCATTTACAAGGGCTGAGAGGTGCCTTTGAAGTACACCACTAAAGCTGGGTGCTACGAGATGCAAGAGAACTGTTAAGGCACTTTTTTTAAGTGGCATTGGTGGAGGAGTTAGAGCATTGAAGCTTCTGCAGAACTATGACTGCGTGCCTGAGGGGTAGGCCACACTGGATCCGGAACAGCAGTCACGTTGGGTCGGCGTGATGGTAGGAGCCGTCGAAGTCGTGGAAGCAGGTCCAGCAGGTGTCGGCTGATCATCCGAACTCCCTCGAAGTTTGGATGGAGGCCGTCAGCTGCAAGGACCTGGGTTGGTCGTCGTCGGTGGAATCCGTGGTCCAGGTAGCAGAGGTCGATCGAGTTCCGGCAAAGCTGGACCAGTCGGCGGTTGAAGTCGAAGGCCCGCGGGTTGCACTGGAACTCCCTTCGCCTGTCAATGAAATGGCGGCGCCTGTTATGAGAGCGAGGAAGCACTAACGTACAAACCGTCATTTCAATTCCACCACTGGCCCGGATCTTGTTGAGGAGTCGCTGGTAGTGGGAGAATGCCTGCTGGGGGTCCAAAAGTGGCATATCGTTGGTTCCACAGTGTAGAACCACGACACGCACACTTGGTGGCAGCAAGTCTACTTCCTCCAGGAAATCCATGATCTTTCCTCCCCTGCGGGATACAAACATCGTTGGCATCAGTCGAGACCTGGGATTAAAATGATGATGTAAGTATTTCGTCTGAGAGTCTCCAAGAACAGCAATAAGAGGGGCAAAAGAGGAGTACTTCCTGACAATCCGTCCTTGTCTTGCGGCGGCCATTGTGGAAACGTAGGGTGAGGTAAAAGGATTATCAAACGGCCACGAAGTTTTACAGAAGTTCAAAAAAAGACGCGGAAACAGATTTTAGGGAAGTTACAAACACTAGTTTATTACATGGGGAGACGTTAAAAAGTAAAATTGGCAAGGGGTCGACGTTTCGACAGTGGCACTGTCTTCGTCAGGACTAAAGATGCGTAGCGGATTACACATGTCTTAAATACGTCTGCTACATGACGTCATAATCGGTACGGGCACGCCACAGGCGTTTGTCAGTGAGTCAGATTCGGGAATATCCCAGAAGGTCAAGTCCGGGTGGTGATGTCATTCGCCGTAGGTCACTGTCCGCTTTGGGGAAAATTCCGGGCAGGGTGAGCGCTGCTTCAAACTTTGCTGAAAAAAAGAAAGAAAAACAGAAGGGAAACGAAAAGGAAGAAAGTGTAGCTCATCTAGGCGGCCAAATTTCTTACCGTTGAAAGTGCTCCCATATCTTCGTTAATGGTTGATTGGAATGTGTAAATGAGATAAGATTCGCGTTGTTCCCTGCACCGATCTGAGCTAAAATTTGACTGGAGAATAAAAAGTGACACATTATTTAGTGAATGACCTGGTTGTTTGAAATGGCGAGAGACCGGGAGGTTTGGCTTTTTGGTAACGTCAGATCGGTGGTTGTTGAACCTGATCCGAAATGACGTTTTAGTCTGACCTAGGTGTTGTGCTTGGCACATGCCGCACTGAATGACATAAATGACGTTAGATGAATTACAGTCGAAGTTTCCGCGTCTTTTTTTGAACGTCTCTAAAGCTTCGTGGCCGTTTGATAATCCTTTTATCTCACCCTACGTTTCCACAATGGCCGCCGCAAGACAAGGACGGACTGACCCCTCTTTTGCCCCCCTTATTGCTGTTCTTGGAGACTCTCAGACTAAATACTTACATCATCATTTTAATCCCAGGTCTCGACTGATGCCAACGATGTTTGTATCCCGCAGCGGAGGAAACATCATGGATTTCCTGGAGGAAGTAGACTTGCTGCCACCAAGTGTGCGTGTCGTGGTTCTACACTGTGGAACCAACGATATGCCACTTTTGGACCCCCAGCAGGCATTCTCCCACTACCAGCGACTCCTCAACAAGATCCGGGCCCGGGAATTGAAATGACGGTTTGTACGTTAGTGCTTCCTCGCTCTCATAACAGGCGCCGCCATTTCATTGACAGGCGAAGGGAGTTCCAGTGCAACCCGCGGGCCTTCGACTTCAACCGCCGACTGGTCCAGCTTTGCCGGAACTCGACCGACCTCTGCTACCTGGACCACGGATTCCACCGACGACGACCAACCCAGGTCCTTGCAGCTGACGGCCTCCATCCAAACTTCGAGGGAGTTCGTATGATCAGCCGACACCTGTTGGACCTGCTTCCACGACTTCGACGGCTGCTACCATCACGCCGACCCAACGTGACTGCTGTTCCGGATCCAGTGTGGCCTACCCCTCAGGAGGCAGCCGCCCTGGAACGACGACGGCAGAATACAAGACCATCGACGCTGGACTGACTAACCGCCGGTAAGCGTACCTCTTCTCCTTCTGAAAGTGAACCTCCCCCAAGTACGCAAGCTTTCTTTAAACTGCGTAAGCTAGCCGATAAATCAGCACGCTATAATTCCCATCGCACCACTTTACAACTCTACAAAGATCAGGACAAAATTCCCAAGGGTCTCGCCATTAACCTTAAACCCACCTTTCCCCTAAAATCTGCACATCAGAATAAGTGGAATGAGATCCTCAACAATGCTTCGGCCGCGTTAATCGAAGTGCTTATATCCCATTGTGAGGACGCCATAGACCAATCATCCCAGCAGGCGAAAACTATCGATTGTAAATCTGTTTTAACAGACAACCACCAGTTAGAATTAGCACAATACGCAAAAGAAAGGGAAGAGGCAATTCACAATGCTAAGCGGAGGAAGCTAGTCAGGGACAACGTTTATACTCCAGCTACGCTTGAACCCAGTGTGTCAGCTCAGGACTGTGATCATATAAGTAATGCAGGTACAACTAATACGCCGTCGCAAAATCGTCAACCGCTTGCTAGAGAAACAGGTCCCACCCCAGCAGCCTCATCTGCAGAGATGCTACCTCAGAAGTCCCATAACGTCGTTAATTTATCGTCCCACGAACTTACCGATTCGGAAATCTCACTACTCAGCCGTGGCCTCTCATTCTGCCCCAGTAACAACAAGCTAGATGAATACCAACTTTATCTGGACTTAGATAATTTCGCCCGCCGTCTACGTCTGAAGAAATACTTTCATGACAAACCTAAATCAGATTCTAACCCATTTAAACCGCTATCCAACTTTACGCCAGAGGCTAACCGTGAAAAGGCTACGGACATGTACATCCGTGCAGTTCAAAAAGCTATCATTAACGCTTACAATAAATCAAACAACAGCAAATCGAAGCCAAATCTAACGCCGACTGAGCAGCGCAGCCTTTCTGACCTTCGGGACCGCAGTGACATAGTCATTAAAAAAGCTGATAAAGGTGGTGCAATCGTAGTAATGGACAAAGAAAACTACATTAACGATGGTATCCCGCAATTATCGTGCGCATCGTTCTACAAACTCCTCGAGGCTGACCCTACAGAGGAATTTACGGCTTATATTATCCGCAGTCTAAAAGATCTAAAAGCAAGTAAAAAGATAGATTGCACCCTATACGATTATCTACTCCCCAAAGACCCCGCAGCGTGCAGGTTTTATATGCTCCCAAAAATTCATAAACCTGGAAATCCAGGGCGCCCAATAGTTTCATGCAACGGTACAGCTACCGAGAACATTTCAAGCTTTGTTGACCACCTTCTTAAAGATATACCTCCTAAACTACCATCCTACATTAACGACACCAATCACTTTCTTCAAGTTTTAAGTGAATGTCAGCCTCCTCCTTCCAGTTTGCCAGTCACGCTAGACGTTTCCTCTCTATATACTAACATCCCCCACGAGGATGGCATTGCTGCAGCTGAAAGGGCATTTTCAAAATATTCTGATACCTCATACGATCCGTGTGTCTATGCACATTTCTCAATCTTATTCTGAAAAATAACAACTTCGAATTTGACGGTAAGCACTACTTGCAAGTTCATGGCACGGCTATGGGTACAAAAATGGCACCTAACTATGCAAATATTTTTATGGGAGCTCTAGAGGAGGAATTTCTGTCTAAGCGCCTGAAGGAAGCCCACACTTTACAAGCGGTTCCTCGACGACATCTTCATGGTGTGGCCACACTCAGAAGATGACCTAATTACATTTATCAGCGACTTTAACAACGCACATCCGGCCGTCAAGTTCACCCATTCTTATTCCCCTTCAACTGTTAACTTTCTCGATGTCCAAGTAAAGTTAACCAACGGGGTCTTGTCCACAAACCTGTTCCGTAAACCTACGGACTCTCAACAGTATCTAGCATTTAACAGTTGTCACCCGCGTCATACTAAACTTGCCATCCCTTACAGCCAAGCACTTCGATACAGGCGCATCTGTTCCAGTGACGATGACTTGGACAGAAACCTAGCTCAACTTAGGGAAACATTCATCGGTCGTCAATTTCCACCTAGCTTAGTTGACGACGCTCTAAACAAAGCCCGCAAAGCAGATCGCAAAGCCCTGTTCGAAAACCACAAACGCGTGTTAGATAATGGTTCCGTAAACCTCATCTTAACATTTAGCAGCAATACTCCAAGCGTTAACAATATACTAAACCGTCACCATAGTATCCTTCTCCAATCGGAGCGCATGGGACAAATTTTCCCTCAGCCACCGCGGGTAACCTACAGGCGAGCGCAACCTGGACGATAATCTAGTTAGCTCTAAGGTTAGCAAAGCAGCGCATCCAGGAAACGGCTCTCACCCGTGCGATGGTCGAAGGTGTCAAATATGCAAATAACGGAAAGCACCGAAGTACTTAAAAGCACTAATTCCAATTTTTCCGTCAAAATTAATGGTGACTTCGACTGTAATTCATCTAACGTCATTTATGTCATTCAGTGCGGCATGTGCCAAGCACAATACGTAGGTCAGACTAAAACATCATTTCGGATCAGGTTCAACAACCACCGATCTGACGTTACCAAAACGGTCATTCACTAAATAATGTATCACTTTTTATTCTCCAGTCAAATTTTAGCTCAGATAGGTGCAGGGAACAACGCGAATCTTATCTCGTTTACAAATTCCAATCAACCATTAACGAAGACCTGGGAGCACTTTCAACGGTAAGAAATTTGGCCGCCTAGATGAGCTACACTTTCTTCCTTTTCGTTTCCCTTCTGTTTTTCTTTCTTTTTTTCAGCAAAGTTTGAAGCAGCGCTCACCCTGCCGGAATTTTCCCCAGAGCGGACAGTGACCTACGGCGAATGACATCACCACCCGGACTTGACTTTCTGGAATATTCCCGAATCTGACTCACTGACAAGCGCCTGTGGCGTGCCCGTACCGATTATGACGTCATGTAGCAAACGTATTTAAGAAATGTGTAATCCGCTACGCATCTTTAGTCCTGACGAAGACAGTGCCACTGTCGAAACGTCGACCCCTTGCCCATTTTACTTTTTAACGTCTCCCCATGTAATAAACTAGTATTTGTAACTTCCCTAAAATCTGTTTCCGCGTCTTTTTTTTTTGAACTTCTGTAAAACTTCGTGGCCGTTTGATAATCCTTTTACCTCACCACACACACACACACACACACACACACATATATATATATATATATATATATATATATATGGGGGTTGTGTCCAGAAAAAGGCATAGAAACATCGAAGTTTATTTGCACATTTGTCAGCGACGAAAAGCAGTCAGCCTCAAAACAGAGCCTGAGGGGGTATACCACTCTCCACCTGACAGAGTAGCAGCACAAAAGGAGGAAAGGGAGTATATGCAGACAAATGGGTTTCTGATTGCTGGATGCGAAGGCATAAACAAATAAAACAACGAAGTTAATTGGTGCTTTTGACTTTTTCTTCTATGCTGTTGGAAGGTACTGCTCTTTAGCGGAACCAAGTACACCTCCTGCATGCTTTGACATCCCTGCCCCTCTCGTGTTTGGTATCCGGTATCATGTGCGATATCCGTGGACGGCAGAAAAATACATTATTGCTACCCTTCCCTTATTTTCAGCTTCTCTCTCTATCAGTTGGAGAGTGGTACAACCCTCTCGGTGCTGTTTTGCGGCAGACTCAGTGCATCGCTGAAATATGCGCAACTAAACTGTGATTTTCTGGCAACTTTTCTGTGCATAACCACTGTACTACGAAACATATTTTGTGGTGGGTTTGGCTAATTCAACCACAGCCTATCTGGTTTAGCAAGAAAAACGTTACATTGACTAGGCAAATTTCTGACTTCAATTCGAAAAATTAAATTTGTTTCACTTAAAAGTAAACAAGTCAAAAGTAATTTTAGTAGGTGGCATATTGAATGGTCGGAAGGTAGCCGCTTACCCCACACTGTAAAAAAATACGGTCGTTTCCACTGGTTTCTGCCAGTTTATCTTGACGGTATAACACAGTAATTGCAAATACGGCTGAATCAACGTAAAACAGAGGAAGATAGGGCGCCAGCGTGCGTCGATTCCGTGAATCGCGGCCGCCGAGTTCCAGATACTTCATGTCGCCGTCAGCGCCATGTTGGCATCGCGATAAACCGGTGGCAAGTAAGTCAGTTCCTATTCCATTCTGCCACTTAGCGTAGCATAGCATACCACCGCACATGTGGCATATACGAAACATTTCGGCCGGTAGAATTTTTAGTTTTCACGTTTTCTGATCCCTGTTCTGGTCTTTCTTGCTCAGGGATCAACTAGGTACTGCTCAACTCATATCTGCTTCAGAAAAGCATCTGCATGGACGCAATAGAATGGATGTGCCACTCTGAGTGGTTGGAACATCATCTTTTGGCTTAGCAGCTGCTCAGGTACCTTTGTGACGGGTCAGCCTTGACATGTGACACTACACAAGCAGCAAAGGGATATGGACATGTTTTCTGTCATGCTGGATTTGTGAATGTGTGTGCCTGTGCAGTGAATTTACTGATCTACTGTGAAATCTTCCACGTGAGACATATCAGCTAACAGTGAATGCGAAGTTGCTTCGGCATATTACTCGAACTTCAGAAACAATGTTCATGTGAAGTTTGTGTTTGGCGCAGATGCAGAAGACTGCATATGCGTGATCTGGAAATACTAATCCCGAAAAATAAAGCACCTTGTGCAACAGAAAGAGCCAACGCTTCCGCGTTTTATTTATTTCACTGGATACGAACGAAAATCCAGAACCGCCAAAACGGGGGAGAGAACAGAGGGAAAGGGAAAAAGAACGCTCGGCAGCGTCGCTTTACGTCACCCGTCACCCAGGGAGACAAAATAAGACAAAGCAAAAAACTACACTACCGAGGCCCAACGATTGGCCCGACGTCGGAGGTCTCGTAAGTTTTTCCCAACAATAGAAATATACTACACGTTCATTCCCCTGCCGGTGGGAGCAACATCACAATAATTTGCGGTAAGGCTTATTGATATATTTAAACGTAGTCAGTTTGCGAAAGAGATCGACAAACGAAGTAGTGTGGACATAAACGAGGCCCGATTGCTTCTAGTTGCAGTACAAAACCAACAAGGGCTATGGGACGCTGGCAACAGAAGACGCCGGAGAATTCATGAAGGAGACGCCGGGACCAAAAAGGTAGAATCATTCTTTCTGACTACGGGCTTTATGAATATCCCGAAATTAGTGCACTACAGGCAGGAGATTATAATGGAAACTTTTTTGCCCGGTTGTTACTCCTTGTCGCAGTGCCCGCTGTCGTTCGTAGTTAGTTTCTGTTGTCCGTTTGTTGACTTCACATTGCTTCCGTCTTCGTACTCGTACTCCCTTTGTGAGCACAGGATCCGTTAGTGATGTTGAGGTGCACCAGTTATTCTCATCTCAGTTTGGTGGATTGATAACCTCGTGCATTACCGATGTTTTCGCGTCCGAACTGCCCATCTGTCTTCCGATCTGTAGCGAGTTAGGTTCAGCATTACAATGAAGCACATCAGACGACGAGGCTACTATGCCGCCACGGCTCATGCTCGTACGAAACTGTGATATGTCTGTCTCTAAGGTGCCACATCTTAACGTGTCACAGAAATTCGGCAGCCACCACTTGATTTGCACAATCAGACACTAGCAACGTCTGTTATGTACGGTATACATGATTCTCCTCTTCCTGTGTTTCTTTTTCGAACTGCTTATGAGTGACGGGGCTAACGCAGGGCACATGGCCACTCTCACGCTGCTGTCTCATATTAACCACTGTGAAGTGGGGAAGGTTCCGGTAGCTACCACGGGGAACATTCCAAGTCATCATCACTTTTCCGTCATTCATTGTTGTTGTTGTCCTGTCCGAGGGATGGTTACGCATACATGCTGCTTCTCTTCCAGTATTTTTCATCTGTTTCGTGAGTGTCGGGGCAAATAAAGGGTACACGGCCACTCTAATGCTGAGTTTTTGAAGGTACCTGCTTCAGTGCTTCTGTTTTCCTGTCCGAGGGGTCATGACGCATACATGCTGCTTCTCTTCCAGTATTTTCCATCTGTTTCATGAGTGTGATAGTGACACACCATTTTGATATCTTGCATCATCAGCCATTTAGAATGTGGGAGGCGTATACAATTTTGTTGTAACATCGAGAAGCGAGGTGAATTCTAAACATATTCCCACTTGTCAAATCCAAGAGAGCCAGTTCACACCGTACCAAAACTACTCACTATACCATTCCACGTGCGCGCTATCTTTTTGGTGCCGTATTGCACCACGAGGTCACCGCTATGCTCCCACAACCGGTTCCCTCGCGAGCTGCAGCTTGAGTCATTGGGGTCCTTGATTGGCTAGGTGAGCGAAATCTCCACCACCTCCAGCGCCTAGAATTCGGTGTTGCTATACGTTGGAATATGGTGACATGATCCAGTTCCAAGGATAAGGAGAGACCCACCCGGATTATGCTCTTTGAATGTCATCGTTTTGCTAGAAGTAAAAGAATTTCATATTTGGATATCGTGAGCTATGTCCTTTGACCTGTTGTTCGTCTACCTGTTTTGTACCCCTTTAACAGGCAACACAGAGCAGTTAAAGCGACAAGGAACATTGATCTAGCAGACGCAGTCAGTGTTGAGGATCACAGCAGCATCAATCAAGATGCTACGCTAAGTGTGGAAAGTGAACAACAATCAAATAAGCACTGCTGCACACCTGAGATGAATTCAACCAGCCACAAAGAGGCAGGACGTAGTGAAATCAGTGAACAACGTCCAAAAGAAGAATTCTGCATGCTTTTGCTGGGTCTTTGCAGATAATACCACTGAACTAAGGAATAATGTTCACCACAGCCTTGCACGATTTTACCTCAAGTTGCAAGCCAAGCTGCTAGTCCCACCTTCCACAATACAGTGTATCGCCGAAGAGTTCCATAATGTCCATCTGTTGAGTCTGGCCTGTATCTGTGCTTCCCTCAAGCGGAACTTTAAGCACAACGAACTAGGACGGCAATGTCAGTCTCTCTTAGAAGCAATGAAACGTCGTGATGTCTTTGGTAAGTTACATTCATCGAAAGTTGGTACGACACACTCTTGCACACAATATCTGAAGGAAAAGTTCCCGCTGATTGAACCAGTACACATTTTGCTTGGCCATGATAGTAAGCAGGAGCGGTGCTTTGCTCAGTATATCCCGATCAAATCCACCCTTTAACACTTGCTTTTGAATCATGCAGTTCTTGAAACTGTCCTACAACCAGTGCAGATAATTCACAGAGACGGACTCTGTGATATAGCATGCGGATCACTCTATCAAAGCAACCCATTTGTTTGCAAGGTGAATGAGCCGAGCAACATTGAGATACAATTGTATAAAGATGCTTTCGAGGTAACCAATGCTTTGGGGCCAGCAAAAACGAAACAATCTAGTCTGTGTGTATTTCACCCTAGGCAACTTCTTGAAACATCAGAGGTCCACACGTGATCACCTGCAGCTCATCAGGGAGAACAACATGAAATACTTTGGACCTGCTTGCTTCTTCGAGAAAGGTGAGTGCTCGTGCAAGCTGGTTACCTGTTCCGCTCACCCACATTTTTTCCCTCGCAGTGTTTGAAAGAGACAACACTTCTGGCAACATTCCTGGGCATTTCCAATTTTTGTTCTTGTTTCTTCGAGAAGGTGAGTGCCGGTGGCAAGCTGGTTACCTGTCCCGGTAACCCACATTTTTCCCCTTGCAGTGCTTCAAACAGAGTGCATTTCTGGCCACATTCCTGGGCATTTCCAATTTTCGTTCTTTTTTGTTCGAGAAAGGTGACTGCTCGTGGCAAGCTGGTTACGTGTTCCGCTAACCCACATTTTCCCCCGTGCAGTGTTTGAAAGAGAGTGCATTTCTGGCCACATTCCTGGGCATTTCCAATTTTTGTTCTTTTTGCTTCGAGAAGGTGACTGCTCGTGGCAAGCTGGTTACCTGTTCCGCTAACCCACATTTTTCCCCTTGCAGTGTTTGAAAGAGAGTGCATTTCTGGTCACATTCCTGGGCATTTCCAATTTTTGTTCTTTTTGCTTCGAGAAGGTGACTGCTCGTGGCAAGCTGGTTACCTGTTCCGCTAACCCACATTTTTCCCCTTGCAGTGTTTGAAAGAGAGTGCATTTCTGGCCACATTCCTGGGCATTTCCAATTTTCGTTCTTTTTTGTTCGAGAAAGGTGACTGCTCGTGGCAAGCTGGTTACCTGTTCCGCTAACCCACATTTTCCCCTTGCAGTGTTTGAAAGAGAGTGCATTTCTGGCCACATTCCTGGGCATTTCCAATTTTTGTTCTTGTTTCTTCGAGAAGGTGACTGCTCGTGGCAAGCTGGTTACCTGTTCCGCTAACCCACATTTTTCCCCTTGCAGTGTTTGAAAGAGAGTGCATTTCTGGCCACATTCCTGGCATTTCCAATTTTCGTTCTTTTTTGTTCGAGAAGGTGACTGCTCGTGGCAAGCTGGTTACCTGTTCCGCTAACCCACATTTTTGCCCTTGCAGTGTTTGAAAGAGAGTGCATTTCTGGCCACATTCCTGGGCATTTCAAATTTTCGTTCTTTTTTGTTCGAGAAAGGTGACTGCTCGTGGCAAGGCGGTTACCTGTTCCGCTAACCCACATTTTTCCCCTTGCAGTGTTTGAAAGAGAGTGCATTTCTGGCCACATTCCTGGGCATTTCTAATTTTCGTTCTTTTTTGTTCGAGAAAGGTGACTGCTCGTGGCAAGCTGGTTACCTGTTCCGCTAACCCACATTCTTCCCCTTGCAGTGTTTGAAAGAGAGTGCATTTCTGGCCACATTCCTGGGCATTTCGAATTTTCGTTCTTTTTTGTTGGAGAAAGGTGACTGCTCGTTGCAAGCTGGTTACCTGTTCCACTAACCCACATTTTTCCCCTTGCAGTGTTTGAAAGAGAGTGCATTTCTGGCCACATTCCTTGGCATTTCCAGTTTTCGTTCTTTTTTGTTCGAGAAAGGTGACTGCTCGTGGCAAACTGGTTACCTGTTCCGCTAACCCACATTTTTCCCCTTGCAGTGTTTGAAAGAGAGTGCATTTCTGGCCACATTCCTGGGCATTTCCAGTTTTCGTTCTTTTTTGTTCGAGAAACGTGACTGCTCGTGGCAAACTGGTTACCTGTTCCGCTAACCCACATTTTTCCCCTTGCAGTGTTTGAAAGAGAGTGCATTTCTGGCCACATTCCTTGGCATTTCCAGTTTTCGTTCTCTTTTGTTCGAGAAAGGTGACTGCTCGTGGCAAGCTGGTTACCTGTTCCGCTAACTCACATTTTTCCCTCGCAGTGTTTGAAAGAGAGAGCACTTTCTGGCCACATTCCTGAGCATTTCCAATTTTCGTTCTTTTTTGTTCGAGAAAGGTGACTGCTCGTGGCAAGGCGGTTACCTGTTCCGCTAACCCACATTTTTCCCCTTGCAGTGTTTGAAAGAGAGTGCATTTCTGGCCACATTCCTGGGCATTTCTAATTTTCGTTCTTTTTTGTTCGAGAAAGGTGACTGCTCGTGGCAAGCTGGTTACCTGTTCCGCTAACCCACATTTTTGCCCTTGCAGTGTTTGAAAGAGAGTGCATTTCTGGCCACATTCCTGGGCATTTCCAATTTTCGTTCTTTTTTGTTCGAGAAAGGTGACTGCTCGTGGCAAGGCGGTTACCTGTTCCGCTAACCCACATTTTCCCCCTTGCAGTGTTTGAAGAGAGTGCATTTCTGGCCACATTCCTGGGCATTTCTAATTTTCGTTCTTTTTTGTTCGAGAAAGGTGACTGCTCGTGGCAAGCTGGTTACCTGTTCCGCTAACCCACATTCTTCCCCTTGCAGTGTTTGAAAGAGAGTGCATTTCTGGCCACATTCCTGGGCATTTCCAATTTTCGTTCTTTTTCGTTGGAGAAAGGTGACTGCTCGTTGCA